>NC_133581.1:61593362-62311439 GCF_964106895.1 Numenius arquata | reverse complement strand
TGGTTAATATTTTGTATCAACTGGCCAGAACATTTCTGAATCCAAATTCTAAGTGTTTAAAAACTGGATTTGCTGCCATGATGACCAGCACACAAAAACAGCAACAAAAAAGGACATCTTTAGTGGCCTAAACATCCTCACCATCAGAAAGATGAGGCACAAGAAGTAGAGCAGTCACAGAGAGTGTATGAGAGCTGAGGTCAGTGCCCTCATCTAGCTCTGAGGTCTCAAAAAATGTATTCCTCACCTTTTCCAATTTACCAATCCTTCTGCCATTTGCTCTTCAGGGTGAAAGATTTCTCAGTGTTTTCTTCTGATGCTTTTCTACTTTATACTAGAAACAAATGAATTAGGGTCAGTATGTGGGACACTGGTGTTTCCATTCTTGTACCAGGGAATGCTTGAGTATTTAGGAAGAAATGAAACATCTTTTTCTAGAAAAGAGTGACTGACAGGTGGGGTTTTTTTGTTGTTGTTGTTGTTGTTTTTTTTTTGGTAGGCTACTTAGCACATTCTAATATGATTTGGGAGATATGTGTATGGTAGAAGATTCCAGGATATAATTTGATTTACATGACTAGTGGCACATGATTTTTCTTTTCAAATCGTGACTGATTTCAATCATGAATTTTCCGTAAGAAAAGCTGTTTACATTTCCAGGACCCTTCCTTGTAGGAATGGCTGGTTCTCCTCTCCTCTCCTCTCCTCTCCTCTCCTCTCCTCTCCTCTCCTCTCCTCTCCTCTCCTCTCCTCTCCTCTCCTCTCCTCTCCTCTCCTCTCCTCTCCTCTCCTCTCCTCTCCTCTCCTCTCCTCTCCTCTCCTCTCCTCTCCTCTCCTCTCCTCTCCTCTTCTCTCCTCTCCTCGTCTCCTCTCTCCAGCTCTCCTGAGCCTGTCTTCAGCATTCAAAGCATAAGACTAGCCTGTTGTCTATAGAGTCAAATGTGAACTCTGACTGCAGCAATCTACATGGGATTTTGGTTTGGCCTGGCAGATTATTTGCACAAACAGCAAAATTTGAATCTGTACTTTCCTGTAGCCCATGGGTGCTCAGATTGCATGTTCACTTTGAGGCTGTATCTTGTTAAAAGAGATTTCCTGCTTTCTGAGGGACAGATTTGGCACAAAAGAGCAGCAGGATCGGAGAACTTCAATGAGCCCCACCCTGATTCTTTCCGTAGCCCCAGCTGAGAGCCTGGACCAGTGTGTTTAAATTACAAACTACAGCTAAAACCCCCACAGGCAGATAATTAAAAAAAAAAAGTAATAAAAGAAAAGAAAAAGGTTGATACCAAATACTGTAAAACTCAACTTTAAAGAAGAATATTTTAATTTTCAAATGTGTTCCTTTTTTTTTTTTTTTTTCTGAGTGGAATGGACATTAAAGCAGAACATATCTAAAGACAGAATTTATCATTTTGAATTATTTTGTTCCTTGGGTCCTGCCTCAGAGGAAAAACAAAAAAAAGCCCAACAATGAACAGTTCTTAATTTGTAACTTTGTAGACTTTATAGTTTCTTCTTTCCCTCCTTTTTCTAGTTGTTTTAAGTTATTAATTTTTCCAATTTATGAATGTTTTTCCAAATATTCCTAAGAATTGCTCTAAATTCTTTTCACTCCAGCAATTTGTGTGTGCACCACTAGGGTAAGAAAGCAAAAGTCTTGGCAGCAGAAGTCACAGCACAACAGCAGCTCCCTGATTTCTCATGAGGGAGAGTTCATTTCTGTGCCTGCTTGCTTGATGTAGTCTATATTTCACTAAATCAAAAGTAAGTTCTAATATTAAATACTGGTGACAACTACTATATTTGGGTTTTGTTGTCATGGGTTTATTTTTAAATGAAATTGAAAGTTAAATGTTTAGAAAAAAAGAGTATCTGTTTACACTGTGCTTGGCCAATCGGGACACAAATCCTTTTTTTGGTGTCCACTAGCTAAAATTTTAGACTGCCCTGATCAAAGAAACAAGATGATAATGATTCAAATAAGAGCATAATAGTCCTCTTTGGATCATTTATTCCCAGTTCTCAAGTGGATCAGTACGATTATCTCAAAAGCATATTAAATATATACATTTCATAAAGATTTTAGTACATGAAGATTTTATTTGAATGAGAACCTGAGCTTCAGTTCTGGAATAACACAGTTTTCAGAAGAACAGCTCACTACATGAGTGCATTGGATTTTCTTATTTCTATATTCCCTGCATATAAACAAGTCAATGTGACAAAATGACAAAACCATGAGAACTCTTGGGGACTGTTCAAGGGTCTCCTTCAGTCTTCCCTTAGCATTCCTCATTTTCATCAGCAATGTTTCAGCCACTTCAGTTAAAAGTGATACTAAAACACTTTGTTAAGATTTGTCATGTCAATTCCCTCATGCAATACTTCTAGCTTGTAAGAGAGGGTGGGCTAACCTATGCACTGCTATAGCAATGGTGGTTCCATTATTGCTCTTCTTATTTAAGCTTATTTGAATGTGATGCTAGACCTTAAACATGGTGTTAAAATTTACATTCTCACTCTAAGTAGCTGTTTTTAGTTTTACTTTGTCTTCCTTTAAAAGGGTCTGTTTCAAGAGAAGTCAGTCTCAGAGTGTCCACACTTCAGTGATCAGAGATTCACTTCTGGTGGGGGGGGTATGTGTATGTGTAAAAAAATAATTAGAAAATCTTACTAATTTGATTCCTTTGTTAGAACAAATTAAAGTAAAATTTTGGGTTTGTTCGTATTAAACACAGCTGGTAGAGATCATGCAACATTATATTAATTAGAACACAATTCCTCCAGACCTGCTGTTATTGCAACAATTCATTAAACAGTCCAGGTGTAAAATATGAGGGATTTGATTGCTCATGGGATTGGTAAGAGCATATGGAGGTTTTCACCTTTAAGTTGTTGGTGTGAATCCAGCCTAGGCCAACAGTCAGCAACTCTTGAGTTGTTACTCTCTAATGACTCTTCTGTAGCTCAGGGGATATGCCTAGGTAGTTGCAGTCTTATTCCCAAGTGTCTAATTCACAAAATTTCTGAACATTACCTTGACATTTCCAGCTATTGGGATGAAGAGTAGAAACAAAAATATAGACTGATTTCTTTTCAGTGGTCCAGTTCTGAAACATTGTAACTTGTTTCAGAAACTTGTAGAGATGATGTTCTAAACTTATTCTTTCAGTAGCAGCATATGAATAGGATTATTTTTAATGCATTAATTTACCATCTTCAGCAAGCACTACTTTCAGAAATAAACCATATTACACCTAACCATTATTCTATCTAGCTCTCTGTCCAAAGGCAGTAAAAACTATATCAAGGCAGAAGACTTTATATAAAGAAAGGCCCAGTTTCTCCTTGTCATGAAGACTTTGTATTTTCTTTTTCTTGGTAAGGATAATTTCTTTTATCAGAAGGAATAGGGTCAGTCGTGGTGAATTGCCTCATGTTCCAATGGCCAGGGAGGCTCTGGTATTTAGTTCTCGTAAATGGAGGCTGGTGAAGCGATGCTAAATTACTGAAAGAAATCTGGGGGCAATACATACATAAACAAATGATTAACAGCAGGCAAGACTAATTCTGAACTCATTTTATTTTATGAAAAGTATTTACACCTCTCTGGAGAAACCTTGGAAATGTTTCTATGTCTAGTCTGCAGGTCTATTTTTTAATTTTTCTAAGTCACCAGGCAGACGCTGTGGTTAGGAGTTCTGCTGCCATCTGATTGGGATTGGTCCATCCTTGCTGCTTTGATGTAACATAAGTTTCTGTGTAGCAGGTGGTCTTTCCTGCTGTTTACAGTGCAGCCTAGGGAGGTCTGTCAGATGTAACAGCTCTTCTTTATCTGTGTGGAATTTGGTTAAATCACAATGGAACAGATGGAAAAATACTCACGTACCACCACAGTCCCACCTCTTAGTAGCAGCTTGTAAAATTCCACAAACAGGCCTGGCTCCTCAAAAGAGAGATAGAAAAAAGTCCAATGGGTATGTTTCTGAACTGCTGGGGGATATTCACTTTATTTATACACAAACCTAAACCTGTGAGTCTGGAAAAGACCAAACTAACAAACATTTTAAATTACCACAGCTGTTCTGTACGTATATTTTACAATTACATTCCAGATTTCTGCAGGAAAACATTTGGAAATTGGAAATTATTCTCTAATCTCCTGTGCTAATTCAAAATTCATTCTCTTCCCTTCCTTCCCTTCCCTTGTTTTTCTTTTTTCTTTCTCTCATTCTTTTAAATTTTTTCCTCTCATCTCCTCTCCTTAAAATTTGACACACTTCTCTAATTAATTTTGTATGAAAACTATTTAGTGAAACCAAATGTTGCTAAGATCCTTGCCTAAAAGAGCTTTCTTTTCTTTAATGAGAAGCTTGATAAACATTTGCAAAAATCTTCCCCATCCAAAGTTCTAAAGAGCTCTTTCACGTTTCAAAAGATGCCAAGAGATACAAATGTATAAGTAGTATAATATTTTTAAATTGCTTATTAAAAATCAGGAAGAAAAATTCATTTAAGGGGGAAATCTAAGCAAATTAACTACTTTAGAACAAACATTCTCGATGCTGATTTTCAGAACAAACATTTTCCTTTTGCATACCAAAACAGTGGTTTATTTAAAAACAATAACATTCCTAGCACATTAGGTACTCAATTTCCATTTAATACCTGCCTTTTCTGTGGGTGATAAACAGGGAAGTGACTACTTTCATAAATATGGCACGACCACGTATGTATACTTATCAACAATCCGTGTTTCTTCCAGTCTGATTTCTTTCCATTCATTCCAGGTTCTTTTTGTCTCCCATTTGCTTATAATAAGGAAATAAAAACTCTCAGAAAGCTATGCATGTCCATTTATCAATAACAAAAACTTTATCAGCTAGAATTCATGAGAATATTAAGTCATTAATTCTGTGTATGACTCTAACTATATGATAACTGCAGATGGGAAAGATGTTTCAGTCCCATAGGAATTTAATTCAGTCAGCAGCTGCCAAGATCCTTTCAATTTTAATTTTATTTGTGTGTGGTGGGTTGACCCCAGCTGGACAACAGGTGCCCACGAAGCCGCTCTATCACTCCCCCTCCTCAACTAGACAGGGGAGAAAATATAATGAAATGTTCATGGGTCAAGACAAGGAGATAAGGGAGATTATTCACCAATTACCACAATGGGCAAACTAGACTTGACTTGGAGAAAATTAATTTAATTTATTACCAATCAAATCAGAGTAGGGTAATGAGAAATCAAACACCTTCCTCCATGCCTTCCTTCTTCCCAGGCTTAAATTTACTCCTGATTTTCTCTCTCCCCAGCAGCACAATTAAGTTCATGCATGTCTATGAAGTAATGAACATTGCTCTGCCCATCTGCTCTACTTGTCAAGTTCACATGGTTTTGGAGCTTTATCTGCAATATAAGCCCAACTTTGTACAAGTTAAAGTAAGTCTCATGAAGGTCTGTTACATAGAAGAGATTTCTGACTTTTTTTTCTGTCATATGATTCTTGTATTTACTGCTTCTAATAATTCTTTAAAAAAGGGAAGATTTTATTTATTTTTTAAATGAACTACTAGGACTGGATTTCATTATATGAATATACAGAATTAACATGATGAGAACCTGGTATCTCGTTTAAGTCTCTAGACACCAGCATATTATGTATAATAACATTACAATAATAGAAATTTAGATTATAAGCAAAACTGGCACAATTAATTCTGTTTTTCACTTATATAGAAAACTTTTCATCAGATAGAATGATTCTAGAACTGAAGATTATTTAATTTGCTGGTACCACTGGTAAACAAAATCCTTTGTCAGCTACTTGCAATGCAAAACCCTTACCGGAAAGCAAACCCTTCCCTTCAGGCATTCTCTCCCTCACCGAACCGTTTCCATTAATTAAAGGTAGCACAGAAAAAGCTCTGTGTTGTCTAAGTAAAGATGAAAAAAATAAATAAAAAGAGAGCGAGCAAGAGACGGAAAAGCGGAAGTGTCTTAGCACTTTCCACTTCTTCTTTGGAAGGTTACTTATGTTTCCTTTTACACTGCTCACTTCTGCCAAGAAGAAACAAAATGAATAAAGGGGTGCCCCATCAAGCATCCTGTGTGTCAGAGTATACTGTAAATTTCAAAGCTATGTGCCAGTGAAAACACACACTTCAAAGAAAAACAGAATTGATCAGCAATTGTGGACTAAAAATAACAGCTCTTCATTTCCAACTAAAAGGCACAGCTGCTAAGTGCTGATGCAGCTTTATATTTGATGTGATCTTCAGTGTAACATTTTCTGACATATTCAGGATTAGTACTTGAGGCTTTGGCAGGTAAATAATAACTTTCAAAGGCAGTTAATATTTTAATTTAAGACCACCAGTCTGTGCTATCTAGCCCTGCAATAATTATTTTTCTTTCCCTGCAGAGCCCAGTGTACGCAAGATCAGCAGATCATTGGTAAAAGAGGCAGTACCGCGCAACAGTTAGAAAAAAAAGCCTACTAACAGGGTGTTTGGGTCACTGTGCAAATCTGGGGAAACTACTTAATTGTTTTGGCCCTGATTCAGAGAAAATTTTAAGTATATTTTTAGTGTTTAACTTTTGCTTTAACTCCCTGCTGATCTCTGGGAGTTATACGTTTGTGTTTAGATTGCTGTCTTGAACAAAGGTACTTCCCTAGCAAATCACTCTGTTATAGTACTTCTATCTTTGTAGTGGTTAAGATTATTTTTATTCTATCAACACATTCTCAAATATAATTACTGTTTCTAAGGTGGCATGACATCTTGGGGCAAATTTTAAAATACAATTTTAATGTACAATTCAAAAGCTAAATGATGATTTTACAAAGAAAAGAACCTGACTAGTGTATATCCATTTTGCAAAAGTGAATTTTCTGATTTGCATAAGCATTTGCATTGTGTTGGGCAGAGACACAGCCTGTTATAAATTATCAAAATTTAACACCGTGTACTTGAACATGACCTGTTCTACTACACTGAAAACTATACTTCATGTTAAGTGATTAGCTAAATATCTACATCTGTGCACCAAAAATCAAGATTTTTGATCTTGTGACATTTTTTAGATATCTTGCACAGCCAGAACAGATTGAGTGCTGAAAGACTTTCTGAGCAAGGCAGATAGAAAGAGTTTTAAAAGGAGAACAAACAGATGTATTTATGTCTTATGCATCCTATTCTGTTGTATATAACTTCTTAAACATATTCCACCTCTGAACCTTGTTTTGAATGTCTTTGAAAAAATAAAAAAGTCAATTAGAATAGGAGCTACAGCTGAAGTAAACAATCATTAGGCATGTACTGCCACTGTCTGTGCATCCAACTTGAAAATACTGTTGTGTCTGCACTTCAGCATTTCAGTGTGATGTCTAATGACTTTTTTTTTCCCAGTTTCAGGGCCTCTAAAATATTGCTGAAAGCTGAAATGTTTCCTTTGCTTGAACTGCTAATTAGTTTTGTGTATATGGGATTTATGAAGTACTGGGTGTTTAAATCATATGTCAGATTAGATCTGCCTGGAAGTGTTCTACATTATAAAATAGATAAATAAAAGCAGCATCCTAACAAATAGAAGGTTTGTGACTTACATACATGCAGGTCTTACAGATAAAATTAGTCTGTAAATCTTTTACCCAACAATTGATTTCCCCAGTCCTATTTTTATAATTGTATTTACTTTGATTAAATCCATTATCCAACCTTGAATGGAGTAACAGTTCTGGCCAAGAAATAATGAAAACAACACACAATTCAGGGACTCCCCATCTCCCTGGCTGTTTTGATGACAAAGAAACTTTTGTACAGATCTTGCACAGCTTCTATCAACTGATATCTGAGTTCATTGCCTAAACAAGGGAGAAAAAAATATCCGCGCAACGATAAAGCTTGTATTTTAATCTTCCTTAGATTTTGTAGACATTGTCTTATTAGGAATCCAGTCTGTCAGGAAAAACAAAGTCTATGCAAAGAGATTTTTATTAGCTCTGTGTTATGTTACGGTACTTTTATTAGATGGTGACATTCCTGAGACAGCACCTGCTGCGTGGATTTGGGCTGTTAGCCAGAAAAGAAATAAAAAAGAAATGTGCGGTTTAAATCTGAGTGGCAATAGGCTTGCATTACTGTAACAAATACCCACATGCCTGAACAGTTGGAAAGTAAGAGTGAATCACAGTTATAAGCGTTGGGGATAAATATATGTATAAGTGGCATTGTTATCACCATAGCTTTCAGAGCAACAAAGATATAAAATGTCTCTTCTACATCTGTTCTCCTTTCCCCTGCGAATGTGACTATTGAATGATATTTTCTACCCAATATGCATGAAAAGAGTGAACTTTTTCATTCCTTCATCTGTGGATTTTTTAGCACACTCTGGCCCATTCTACTGCCAAAGCAACAGAATCTGTAATGAGAAAAAAAAGTAATCAAATTCTATTTTTCCATATATCCCTGTAAATCTGGAGTAGCTCTAGATTTACTGCTGTATGAATGTGGCTGAAGGCAGAATTATGTCTAGAAATATTTGTGGGTTTCCAGGGCTGCTCAAAAATAACTGTTCTCCATGTGTTAAAATTCACTCCCCAAAGCCAAAGGAGCTCACAAATCCAAAGCAAATGTACTCTTCAGATATGATATAAAAGATCATTTCTAATTTGTGAGTTCTGCATTTGGTATGCTGGAAAGGAGATCTGGATATAAGATCAAATCTAAAACACAAGTGATAAATAAGTTCAAGAAAACAAGCAGATACTAAACTAGAAGACTGTAGCCTTTTTTATTCTACAAATCTGGATGTAGAATTTTCTTTCTGAATTTATAGTGTTTGTTGATACCTCCCCCACCCCCCTGCAATACAGGGCAGATGTCACAGAATTCATTTTCATTGATCACAGACATATTATTCTAGAAGGAACATAAGACTGATCTGGTCCCTCATGCAGAGAGGGAGGTTCTGCTCTAGAAACTAATGTCTAGCAACAAGATTGTCATTGGAAAACGCAGTAAATAATGTTCCGTCAGCTTCTGCCATTCATCGCTTTCTCAGAAGAACAATATTTTGGCCTTTGAGACATCTATCTGTTTAAGTTCAAGGGTGTTGATTTTATGGGATTAGTCCAGATGACCATAACTTGATTCAAGGCAAGTGCAAGTAATTCCTCAGACTTTTCATGGGAGATGGGTAAGATGCAGATCAGTTGTTCTCTTTGTGATATTCACACTCCTCTGACAGATACAGGGCAAAAGTAAAAATGTCATAGTTTGAGTAATGGTACTTAATAGAATCCTATTGTTACTATTTGTTCAATTTATTCAGCAGCTGCCTCAATGTCTTGGGAACTTTCTAAGTATTCAAGAAGATTCCTACACTTGAGAAAACTCATAATGATTGGAACTCATTCAGATGTCGTTGGCTATGTTCAGAAGGTGTGGATAAAACTTTCTTCATAAGAAGTGTTACAAGGTTGGAGGTAGAGTGAAGGCATAAACTTCTTTAACGTTGATTAGAAGAATCTCATACAACTTGGTGTCATTAAATTGTGACCAGTTTTGCAACTAGTGGAAAAGTATGTTTGCTGATGATACAAAACTGGGAGGAATGGCTGATACACCAGAAGACTGTGCTGCCATTCAGTGAGACCAGGACAGGCTAGAGAGTTGAGTGGAGAGGAACCTAATGAAGTTCAACAAAGGCAAGTGTGGGGTCCTGCACCTAGGCAGGAATAACCCCATACACCAGTACAAGTTAGGGGCTGACCTGCTGGAAACCAGCTCTGTAGAGAGGGACCTGTGAGTCCTGGTGGACAACAAGTTGAACATGGGTCAGCAATGCAATGTGTCCTTGTGGCCAAGAAGGCCGGTGGGCTCCTGGGGTGCATTAAAAAGAGCATGGCTGGCATGTGGAGGGAGTTTATCCTCGTCCTCTACTCTGCTATAGTGAGGCCACATGCAGAGTACTGTGTCCAGTTCTGGGCTCCCCAGTTCAAGAAAGACAAGGAACTACTGGAGAGAGTCCAGTGGAGGGCTACAAAGATGATCAGGAGACTGGAGCACCTCTCGGGAGGAAAGGCTGAGAGACCTCAATCTGTTTGGCCTGGAGAAGACTGAGAGGGGATGTCGTCAGTGCTTATAAATATCTAAAGGGTGGGTGTCAAGAGGATGGAGCCAGACTCTTTTCAGTGGCGCCCAGTGACAGGACAAGGCACAATGGGCATAAACTGGAACAGAGGAAGTTCCATCTAAACACAAAGGAAAATCTTTACATTGAGGGTGGCAGAGCACTGGAACAGGCTGCCCGGAGAGGGTGTGGAGTTTCCTTCTTTGAGATATTCAAAACCTGCCTGGTCATGATCCCCATGCAACCTGCTCAAGGTGAGCCTGCTTTAGCAGGGGGGTTAGACTAGATGATCTCTAGATGTCCCTTCCAGCTCCTAACCATTCTGTGATTACCTTACTGCCTTACTTACCACTGAACATAGTGATGACACTACTGTAGACAGTGGTATTAGTGGTATCTCTGGTCTTCTCTATCAAGGTTAGTGGTGGTTAAGAATATGGGAGAGAAGACAAATACTCAGAAGAAATGGATAGCTATGACAAGAGTAACTGTCCTTATCTTTGTTTAGCAAATTATATCCAATATCTAATGCTTTCTAGATAAACTGTTAGTGGTTTTGGATTTTTGTTTTGTTATGCTTTTTTTTTCTCTCTGGCTGGGCTATCCCTACTGTTATTATTTAACACATTGGTATTTTTAATAGGTTTGTGAAAAATGCTGACAGATGTTACATTACTAATTTAAAAACATATAGTACTAAAAGAAAGCTCTGTTGAGCCACTGGTGGTATGGCCTTTATTTCTGAAGCAGTCCTGTTTGGATCAATTCCTTTGTTAACAGCAGCACTTTGCTTCCATCACTCTGTGTTACTGGTGCATTTTCCCTGCCCATGGCAGGGGGGTTGGAACTAGATGATCTTTAAAGATCCCTTCCAGTATATGATTCTAAGAATAAGGCATACAGTTTTCTTTTTCTTCCATTTCCTTCCCAGACTGGGATGTTATTTTTGACCCCTCTACACAGAGGTATTTACACTGCTACAGGTCACAAAACCTGAAATCTTTACCTTCAGTCACCCTTTTTACCTCTGTTGCAAATGAGAAACATGTTCATTGATTTGGCAAAAGAGACTATATCACCGAGTATCTCAGAGGCATGTACTTCTTTAAAAGGTAATACATTTACTATAAACACAGATTTTTTCTGTTTGACACATTCCCAGTCTTTATGCTGTTTATTGTTGTAAATTGTTAACCTCAGAAGCAATGTATATTTATATGCATACTGGAAGAAAACTAATGCTTAGAAACGTTACATTCACCATCTCTCCTTGCATTTTGAATGTTGTCTCTAGTTCTGCTCTTTAAAACAAATTCTGCATGGTAGTGCTAGGTAGGGATGTTATAGATCTCAGGATACCATTTTGCAAGTGATTTAAAGAGTCCTGATGGGTTAATTGTCATGAAAAGGTAGAGAGGTTGTAAAGAAGGTCACAGAGGCAAGGGCTCCTAAGACTCCTAGGGAAAATATGCTTTCAGGACAAGAAGATGTAGTCCTTGTTATAAGTGTAAACTCACAGTGACTGTCAAACTTCTCCAGAGAAATCATGAAAGCGTGGTATTTAGAGAACATACAGGATTTGTAAAGATTAATTTCCACATTTCTCAGAAGGACCACTGGGCCAGAAAAAATGAGTCCCAAGAGAAGCACAGGGAAATCTTGTCAGTACAATAAGAGGAAGATTCTATCAATGTATAAGCTCTTATGAATTAATTCTTCTGCAGTGTTCAAGACGAAGCAAACCTCATGCCAGGGCTTGAGGGCTCTGAATTTTCTGACACTTTGAAGTATCTTTGAAGGTAAGACTCTAATCTTCCTTGAAGGAATGTAACTTTAAAATCCAGATTACATAGATGTGTGGCTTTGGGTGTAGGCAAGGAAGGGAGGGCTGCTTTTTTCCTGTCTAAAATTTTGTGTATCTGCCTGTCTGTGGTGTGCGTAGGAAACCTTCTGTCTTCATGAAGCATTACCGTCACACAACATTCTTAGAAACTGTAAGCATGTGAACTAGTATCTCACATTCATCCTTGTTCTGTATGTTATCTCCTGTCCCCCTGCAATAAACTTTTTCTTTTATGAAAAGGGTTTTAAACTCCAAGATTAAAAAGAGATAATTTTTTCCTTTAATAATGTTTTTCTTAAATATATTTTTTTCTTTCCTTGTTCAATTCCAAGATTATGCTTCAGATGAAATGCTGGATGTTGGTCTTAACATTCACTCATTTGTTCTGCTGTAGATCAGGAATAATTCAGTTAATATTAATGAAAATACAGCACTATCAAAAAGAAAAATGCAGCCTACAAAAATGTCATCCTATTTCTCTGACTTCCCACTCACTCCCGCTCTGTAAAGAGAATCAGGAGGGAGCTGCGGAGAACATCTTCCAACACCCATTCGCCTTCCTTGTTAATCTCCAGTGATCTGTCAAGTATGAAATTTTCCATCCTTGAAGCCATATGGTGGGTATTAGTGATAATAGCTGCAGCATGTAGATCCTGGGCCTACACACTCTTGTTTGACACACTAGATTGTTGAATGACATTTACCTTGACAAAAAGAGTTACATGTGCCTTTTCTTTTTCCGCTTTTAAACACATCTAATACTCCCCTAAATACAAGCGAGGAATAGGGTTTCCGTTTGGTTTTTAACTGATTTTCATACTATTCAAGAATGAGATGAATGCTGCTGGTAAGATAAATGGGCAAAGCTGGGCAAGTGTCACCAAAACAGATTGGATTGCTTTTCTCCTAGCAGAGTATCTGCAAAGAGACTGGGATTTCATCTGGTCTTTGTAGTTTGGAATATTTTATAAATCAGTAATTATTATTCAAAGGCATCCCTTGTGCTGTTGAATTAGGTTTTGGGCACACTGACTTATAATTCAGTGTAATATTTCTATGCAGAAGACAAGCACAGAGCAGGACAAAAACTAGGATAAACTACCCCATTAGTTGGATAGTAGGGCAATAGAATATGTGCACATGGGAGGAAAAGTTTCAGAAACAACTTTCCTTCCAACTCACTTTGTCCTGTCCTTGTGGCCTTGACATTTACTCTAGATGAGAAAAGGGTCACATAGTCCACAGCAGTCATAGTAATAACAAGTGTTTATTTAAGATTGTCATGGATTTCTGTTTGTTTTTTGTTTGGGTTTTTTTTTCTATTTATTTACTCTATCTCTATGGGAGTAAAATATATGATCAATTTCTGTTACCGTAAAAAAAAATATGCAAGAGTATAAGGGTTTTATTGCTGTAGTGACAATATATAGAGATATATGTTTTGGAGAAAATATTGACTTGTGTTGAAAAGGTGCTTCTTCAATAACAAGGACTAATGGTTATCAGAATGAGAAACTTAATCTTCAGTTACACAACAGAGGTCTGTCTCTCTGGAATTAGTATAGAATAATTTCCCTCAATAAATTGATTAATGCTTTTAACAGTCCAGTTCTAAACTGCATAAGCTATGGAGTTTTTACCCCTTTGAGTCATTAGGAAGTTATTTGCACTGTTTTATCACTGGGAAATACTAATATCCTAATTCAGGTTGTTTTCTCACTTTTGATCTTCTACTCTTTTTGACCAAGTTAAGCAAATTTGGACAGAACTTTTTGGACAGACCAGAGCTGTCAAATTTCTTAGGGTCCTTATAGTGCTAACCTTCATACTGCTGTGTCATTCTTTTCTTAAAAAACTCACAATGCTATCCTTTATATTTTCCTTGCCAAGTTGCAAAAGAACTTTGAAAAATGAATGTCAGTTTCCATTAAAAGCATTTATTATTTAAAGTTCTCATTTGTTCATCTTGAACCTCCGTCAAAGGAGGGAATGGAATAAAACTCCGTAGACTGGGTTTCTAGCCTTGCTCATGCAAATAACATTACCTCACACGATAAATTCCATTGACTGCAGACATTTTTGATTAGAAACTATAGATCAGGTACAGTCTTTGAATTGTACACTTTATTTGAATGGTACTTACAGATATCACATAAAAATTACTTGAGCGTGTATGTGCACATGTGGACAGAGCTTCCGTTTTATACCTTTTGCACTGTTTCCAGTAAGACACTCCCTGTATTGCCGCCTTCTAGTTGTGGAGTCTCACTGCTTTTGAAACACAGACCCAGGAAGAGCGTTCAACTGACAGAATACCAATGTCTGTAGATGTTCTTCAGATGTCTAATGTTGCTCCTGCTCAGAGAGAGTTCAGATGAAAACACCAGCAACTAAGACAGTGAGTTACATAAGATTATTATCCTCACATAATCACAGCTTATCTGAATTTGGACAAAAAATGTTGCCCATTTTTAAAAATAGTGGAAATTTCTAATTTTTATAAAAATATTTCCCCACTCTCTCACTCAAAGGAGAATGGAAGCAGTTTTTTTTCTATGAAGTCCTATATGTCAAATTGTGATACTTTATTACCTATTTGATCTTTTATTAGTTCAATTGAAGTAATTAGGGGTAATTACTGAAAAAAAGTTACCTGAATTAGAATATACAATATACAAATATACAAAGTAGTAGTAATACTGCAACGTCAACATAGTTGCTCTCCTTTCTGCCCAATGGGGGATACGGTATAGGGGAGAACTTTGTAGAGTAGGGTAGATGGTTGGACTTGATGATCCCAAGGGTCTCTTCCAACCTAGATGATTCTATGATATATTTTAGACATTGTTGTGATGACAGACACTCTCCCCCACCTCTTGCTCCAAGGAGAGGAAGAAGACACATGAAGAGAGTACTTTAATGAAAAATTATTAACAAAATAAAAAAAGAAAAAAAAAAGAAATAATGAATTAGATACAAATATATACAAAACCTTATCAAGCTCCCAGAGAGATGTCACTGGCGGGCACTGGGAAAGTTCCAGACTGGACTCAGCAGCAAATGGCAACTGGATTCCAGAGCACACTGATGGGGATCAAAGGCAGACAAACAGACAGGATCTTCCTTGGGCATCAGTCATCAAAGAGAGTAATTGGATAAGCAGCCATTCAAGAAGAGCCAACCTGGCCCCTTTGATCCCCCAACTTTTATACTGAGAATGGGATACCCCTATTGAGATGGGATACCCCTATTGGTCAGTTTTGGGTCACCTGACCTGTCCACTGCTCCCCACAGGTGCAACACCTCCATGGGCTAAACAATGAAATCAGCTGACCCTGGTTGCCACGGCAACAAGTATAAGCAAGAGACTCTCTCACTGAACAGAAAGTTGCTTCTGCACCACCCCAACCCAGGACTATTTATCTCAAATAGTTATTAGTGCTGGCAATTTTTTGCAGGGAAGGGGAGTTTTGTGAGGATTCAGTGAACTTTTCCACAATGGGCTTAAGCTTGTATTTTCTCAGTTGAAACTTCCTCTTCTCTTCCTCTTCTCTTCGTCTTCTCTCTTTTATTAGAAGGCCATTTGCTTCCTCCCTCTTCCCTGCCACACAACAAAGGCATCTTTGTAGTGGAATGTTTAAATTTTAGATAGCATATATTCCCAGGCTGTAATTCTACCATGATAACTGCCTTGATATCTAATGACTTAATTAGATAATCATATAATTGCAATAAGAACTTGTACAAAATGGAATAAATCATTGAAATTAATTTTTCTTGGAGAGAAAAGGGTAAATTTTTGAATTTCATATCCTTAGCTTATCAGAATTGCTAATTAGACTTTGCCTTTTAATAATCTTCCATTAAAATAGCTGCTGAGATGCTAACCAGATATATTTTTTACTCAATGAGCCTCTATGTGATGAACACAAACAGTAAAAAAACATTTCCTTCCTCTCCCTGTGGGGAGAAATAAAAAGTATATTCCATTACCTCTATTGCCTTTTTTTGTTGTTGTTTTTTAGTTTTTCTGGCTGACAGGAAGAAATAAATTAAGACTGAGTTAATATGACCTACAGGTTAATTTGAGATTGAGTGGGTATAGGCTTCTATTTTCAGTCCCATTTTCCATATCACAGGAGCTAACTCCTAAAACCCTTGCAGAGTCTTTCATTATTCAACAATCCTATTTCAACTAGTTTGTTTTGCCGCAGGAAGAGTTTTAGATTTGGCCCATGCCAGACATAAGGTATTCCAAACAGTTTCTTTGCCCGAAGTTTTTATTAGTTATAACATAACCAAGAGTGTTATATGATAGTTAGTAAAGCAATCTATTATTTAGGATTACTCAGTAGATTCATTACTGCCACTGCATTAAGCATATGAGTCTTAATTGTTGAGAATGTTTTTTAATCTAGTCATCTGATACATGTTTTTGTGTTTTTTACTTTATCAAAATGATCAGAAGGAAAAAATGTGGGACCTACTTAAAGGAATTTTGAATATCTGAAGGTTCTTATGTTTAATTAGCATCAATTTCAGAGAGTGACTTTCTATATTTTATCATGAACACTGGATAGATGATCACATCTTTGAATCCTCTTATTGTTATAAATGTCAAAGATGAAATAATGAATGATATAACTTTCTGAAACTCTTCTCTGCATTTTTCTTTTTCTCTTTTCTTTACCTGTAGAATGAACCTTTCTAAGCCTGACTGCCTGCATTGGGCGCCTCCAAATAATGTTGGGATTTCATAGATGCTGACAATCAGATGAAAAACTCTATATTTTCCAAGTGACAAACTAGTTAAATATTGTAGCTACGTTACTGATTGTCTTTCCCAAAGTGACCAAACTATTTCAGGCACGTGTGAACTAGTAGGTTGGATAGTACTTGTGACTGCACAGAGCACAATCAGCCTGTGAAATCTGTCTGGGAAAATGAATAAATATTAAGATGTTTAGTCAATGCTGATATCTGTGCTACTGATGTTATATTGCTGTCTACAGTACCGCCATGTAATCATGCCGTATGTCACACAATCTGGCCTTAACTTGTTGTTTGTTTTCTTTGGGGGGTTAGGTTCATGTTCCTTTTGGTCTCATCCAAGGGCAGCAATATGTTAATAAGGAGAGGGACTTCCCTTGGAGCTATTATTAACAAGGAATATAATTTACAAAATATATTAATATATTCAGATAGAAAATGATATTTGCTGTTATAGATATAAACTTGCTGGCTCTACAGAAGGGAGCTGATTTTTGAAGTCCAGAAGGGTAATATTTCCATGCTCACATTACTGACATTTGAAAGCAGCTTTTTGAAAGCCCCTCTTACCCCAAAAAGGAAACTTTAAGAAAATATCACCTTAGTTTTAAAGTGTTGATAAGCTCTGAGTGGTGCTGAAGGCAAGTGGTATCTATACATACCACTGTATGAGGTATCTAGTCCTAGCAAAGCAAATCCGTGGCTGTACGTTTCAATTTTCATTTAGAGAATACTGTTATTTTAACCTAGCCCTAGGTGTTTCAGAACTACTGAGATTACAAAACTGAAAATTGGATATCAGAGAAAATAATAATTCACATTATTTTAATTGTATGGATTTAAACACAGGCTTTACAGACTCACTGGGGATCCCTGAGTTTCAGGGATTCAGGTCCTTACTGTCTTGCTGAAGTAAGGCACTAGGTAATGCTAGTCACTGGGAGATATTTCATCATGTCCCAAATGAAGCCACAAAGCCACAAGGCTAGTGTCAATATATGCTCTGTAACTCACATGGCTGTGATAGCTGTAATAATACACTAGGTTCTGCCAGAGTATCCTGGTTTGAGGATTGTCAATTCCGCAGAGATGGAATGCCCTCATATCCATCTGGTACATACAAATCACCCTTAACATGAAGGTAAAACTAAGAACTGAAGTCTAGCTACTAGATAATTGCTAAATTCAGAGAAATATATAAGAAATAAAATCATGCTTACAATCTATTTTTGCTTTCGTTTTATTCTAAAGGGTCTGAGCTGCAGTTAATTAAAATTAGGAAACTGTGCTGAAATAAGACAAAATTATTCTTTGTGCACATGCAAACTGCCACAGCAACACTCAGAAGTGTTGTATAAGGCTGACTGCAGTGAAAAGCAAACATTGATACCATGGTTTAGGGTTTCCTCCCAAAAAACTATAGCATGCAGTAGTATGACATATGGATGGATCCACAGGTTTCGAAATCAAGTACCTAGTTTGAAAATAATTTTACCCTTTTGGTATTGTGTTTCAAGTTTTAATATTGTTCAGAAAGGAGTCACTACTATTTTCAAATAACAAGAAAAAAAGAGTATTTCTGAGTCTGCTGTAAATTGTTGTTTAGTCCTTTTTTTTTTGTTAATGAAATAGTAAGCAATATGATTTTTGTTATGAAATTGTGAATCTTCTATATCATTAAAATGATAGCAAAACTGAAACTATATGGTCGGCATGCGTGTGTGTTTGAGCTAATAACACTAATAAGTAGCTACATGTGAATCATCCAGTCTAGTGTCTTGCAATATTTTAGGCATGTCTTAGAATTTTTGCGGATTTTTTTTTTTTTACTTAGATTGGTTAAAAAGAGCTAAGAAAGTCCATAATAGATTCTGGATTAAACTAATTTACTTAGAGCTAAGCATTTAATTTTTGTCTTTGCAGTAAATCAAATGCCTGATTTTACACAAGAAGCATTCCAAAGAAATCAAAAGAACTACTCATGTGGTTCAGACCTTAATTCTTAGCTTAGCCATATTCATTTTAGAATGTAATAGACCAAATCCAGCTTTCTCTATTCATGTTAACTGGCAACAGGTGTTGATAAAAATGTATATAAATAGTCACTTAAAACTTCAGTATTTTTAAATTTCAGTATGGTTATTTAAAGTTACATATTTATTTTTCTTTATTTCATAGAATACTTGCAAGGATTTATTGGTGACTTTTAGTAGGGAAACTAAAAAAAACCAACCCACAACTAAAATAATGAAAACATATTTATATTAAATTTCTATGTTTTCAAAATTATTCAGAAAAATCCTACACTTTTAAGCCCTTCTTGTGGATACAGTCTGACAGACAGGTAGACAGATGGACAAATAGAATTGGCAGATAGGTATCACAGTTTATTTTCCTAGTGAATAAGTTGATTACATTGGGAAAGCTGGCTATACAAACACAGGAGATGGAAGAAAACAGATGGTATGCATTCCAATGCCTGGTGGCTGTTTGGGCATCAAACATTTGTCTGAATCAGTTCTCTGTAAGAAAAGAATCTGTATATTTAAATATCTTCAATTAAATGAAGACCCAATGAGTGGGGAAATGAAAGAAGAATGAATTTTACAGCTTGTAATGCCATTTAAAAAACAAGTGTTCTTTATGCATTCAACCCAGTAAACTCTCATGGGAAAGTCTTTGTATAAATACTTAAAAGTAGAAATAGGAAAAGGTAAAAGTCCTATGCAATTATACAAAATCTGTTCCAAAATGGTTCATTCTTCCATGAAGACATTTTGCACCACTCTTTTTTAAGAAGCTCCCTCTCTTTCCTACTGACTATAGAAACATTAGCATGCAGATCTGCTTACAGAAGGATGGTGGAGTGTAAGCTCTTAAGTTTTATGTTACTGCTATCCTAATAGCAGAATCAATGACATTATACAAACCTGGCTCACACCCATCACCTGCAATTACAATGAGTTGCTGTTCGTTGCATACGTGGTTGTTGTTTTTAAGTCACTGAGGATTAAGAAAGAGAGAAAAATGTGCTACAGTCCAAAGTCATGAAGGGGAAAGTGTGTGAGAATCACATACACTGTATATTTATTTACTTATGATGAGCCCCAGCCACGAGCCATCAGCTTACAGTTTCTCTCACAATCACCCTCATTGGCTATTCATGAGCAGGTTATGAATAGCAGGATTATATCACTTTGTTTTTGCTTCCTTAATAGGAGCTATTAAAGAGTCACTTTTCAGATTGGTATTATTAACTGTTTGTTAGGCTATATTTTACGAATAGTGCTTTCCTTATTCAGAAGAGGAGAACAGCATAGAGAACTAACTGGAAATGGTTTGAGAAGTAATATGAATATCAAATTATTTGTAAAACAGGAAATAATTGGTATACATTGGCAGTTTGAATAAAAGAGCTGAATACCAGCCTATTGCAGGAAGCAGAGAAGTTTAGACAGTTATTCTGAACAGATCTGCACCTCTAGTACCCAAATTGCCTGAATTGCTTTTCAGGTCAGTAGATTTTAAGGCCCAAAAGGGCATTTACATCTTAATCTAATGACTAACAGATTATAGGACATCATTTTTCAGCAAATGATCCAGAGCGAAAGCCATAATTTTGTAATGTTTTAAAGAGGCAATCAAACATATCCAAACTTCATTTTAAAAGTTGAAAGTACTTCATTTCATGGCATAAAAGATTTACTGTATCCCTAGATAAGATGTCCCAAAGGTTCAATACAGTCTTCATTAACCATAATCCTAGTCTGAATGGTGTGGCACTGTGTCATCACTTTTTGGGAGTATTGTAGTTAACTAAGAACAAGGAGAAAAACTAAAATAATACAGGGCAACAAATCCTTCACTATTGTAAACAAATCACTGCTTGCCAATAGACAACCGTCCTGATTTCAGCTGGAAAAGAGTTAATTTTCTTTCTAGTGTTTGCTGTGAAAGGAATGTCAATAATACCTGTTGTTTTTAGTTGTTGCTAAGTGATGTTTACATTATTCAAGGACTTTTTTCAGCTTCCCATAGAAGCACAGACTGAATGATGGAATAGCCAATGAGATATTCCGTACCATAGATGTTATGCTGAGTATATAAATGGGGGCTAGCTGGGGGGGCGAGAATCCATGATCACTGCTTGGGACGGTGACAATTCACCGAGTGGTGAGAGTGACTCGTGTCATTATTATTATTGCTACTATTATTATTGTTATGTTTCCTTTTCTGTTATTCTTTCTATTAAACCATCTTAATCTCAATCGATGACTTTGGGCTTTTTTTTGTCCTTTCCCCCCTTTTTTATTTCTTTTCACTCTTCTCCCCATCCTTTTTGGGGGGCAAAAAGGAGGGAAAGGGGAGTGATCAAGCAGCTGTATGGTCCTAGCTGCAGACTTGAGTCAAACTTCAACAACAACAAATTGTGGATTTTCTTGCCCTCACTTGTTCAAGAACTGAATTTCAGAGCCTCTTTTTGAGGTATGTATAGTATGAGTGGTGCAAGGTAAAATAAAATGTTTGTTTCACTTATTCTTTGGGTTCCAAATGCTGACATCTCACTCACAAAAGATGTGTCAGTAATGTTGATGAATTTGTGTCAAGATGATTGTCTAGATATCAGACATTTTTCAAAGGTCTTTAAAACCAAAATAGTGTTTTCATTTTTTACTCCATGTATTCTATTATATGTAGAATGCAAGAGGTGCAAATGTTAATTCAAAAAGAGAAACTTTAATCTGTTTTTTCTTTTTTTTCTTCACTGTATGATTTTATGGGACTTCATTATTTTTATCTTCCTTTTGTTCTGTTTCAGAACAGTAAATGCATTATTAAAATTTCAGCATTTCCTTTCAAATTGAAGATCAGGTGTTTGTTAGCCACACTATATTCATAATGTTCCTTTACTCTTGAAACCTAAAATTTATCACTACTGGGAAAAAATAAAAAGGAATAAGAGCCACAGAGAATAGTCCAGTGGGGACTCACGGGCTTCTGTAGTCATTGACTAAAAGGGTTAATACCTGACTGAATACTTCATTTTAATTAAATAAGAAAACAACACTAGAATTAAAATAAACATTACATCAATCAACCATTCTCAAGATTACATCCAAAATACTCACAAACTAAAAAACATGGCTGTATACCTGCCCCAAAAGGCTGAAGGGCAAAAGGAAGCATGCTAGGATCTGACTAGGTGTTTTCATGGCAGTTAACAGTGATTATGACAAGAAACCTCAACTATTCAGCTGCTCTTTTTTTTTTTTTTTTTATTTTACTTAAATGTCATGTTTGTTTAAGTACTGAAAATAATAAAGGTTCACCCAAAACTAAGAGATCAAAACTCTTTTGTCTTTTTTATTAACATAAATTTGAATATCAACAGCTAAATCACATTCCATAGACATCAGTAAATCTTAGGATAATTCAGGCTGGAATTATCAGATCTCTAGTCCAAGCCCCTGGTCAAAGCAGTAGATATCAAATCAGTGCTTGCATATAATCTGATCTTGAGGACTTCCAAGCATGAAGAATGCTTAACTTCTCTGCACTATATCTTGCAATATTTGATTGTCCTCATAGTGAAAAAAACTGTCCTTACATCTAGTTTGAACCACTCTTGTTTAAATTTAGGCCTATTTTTCATTCTCCTATTAAACACCATGATGAAGAATCTGACCCCATCTTCTCCATATCCTCCATGCAAATGCTAAGTACCCCCAAAACTTCCTCTTTTCCAGACATGCCCTAGACCCTCAGCATCTTTTCACAGGGCAAGTGCTCCAGTCCCCCCAATCATCTTGGCATCCTCTGCTGAACTTACATTAGTTTATTGACATCTTTCTCATAATGAGGAACTTAAAACAGGTTACAATATTCTTGATGTTGTTCTTATCCTCAGAATTGACAGGTAGAGATGAACACAAAGACAGATTGCAAAAGTGTGTGACAATCTAATTTTGTCTTTTAGAGTGGGAAGAATCTCTGTATTTGCAAACAACAGGCATTAAACCTTGGTCAGCAAACATCTTCATGATAGTGTGGACTGCGCACAAATGTGTTTGAAAGAGTGTTATATGTACGTATAGTCAGATGGACTGCTAGGACTCTCTACAAGAAAGACTGACATAAAACCTCAAGAATGAGGATAGACATTCTTTCTCCATAAGATGTCATTATGGAAAAAGACGATCAGTAAGAACATTGTCTTTTCCAACCCAGATGGCAACCTAAGCAAGATTGCAAACAGGATGTTTTATGATCAACAGAAAAATTATATGTAATGCAGTTGAAAATCTGCTGTTTTCTCTTTAGAAGTGGAGAGAATGGGTACAGATTTCTTTCTTAAAACCTTTGGGTTTTATTTCCCTGATTTTTTTTCAGGAAGCAGCACAGTGGATGTGAAAATACCTCACTGGCTTTCAGAGATGTATGCATATATGCCCATGTAAACCTATGCTACATGCCCATTTTTGGGAATATCACAATTCTTGCTTATATTTGCAATATTACAGGTATGTTGACAAGTCATGGCATATTTCCATGTAAAAAAGGAACACGGCAGGGGAAAATAACTCTTAAGATGGAGTAGCATACTAACGCAAAGAAGCCATTATCTCTTTCCATAAAAACACACTTTCAAATCTGCACATTCAAAAAAAATTGTAAAATTTCAACATTCAATTCAATATCTTTAACTTTTTGAAGCATCCAAGCCAATGTATTTTTCCCTTGTAGCTTTGTTTCAGACTCATATAAAGATTTGTATTCCTCACACAAGTTGCAGCAATGGCAGAGTAGCACAGTGATTGTTTCAAGAAAATGGAAACTGTGCCAGGGGGTATTCATTCCAGGATTTGCTTGTGCAGTTTTCCATTAGCATCTGTAGTTTACATTTGTGAACTTGCTTAGGTTATATGATATCTATAACAGACAACTGGTTAGTAATTTCTCCACGTTCTCCCAGCAGAAGCACAATGGAAAACCTATCTAAAAAAGGTCTCATCCAACCAGATGGAACCAGCAATTCAGAAATGTACTTGCACAGCTAGAAGTCTAGAGAGGGATCTAAAATTCAGGTAACAGGCCTTTTTTTTTTTTCTTTTTTTTTTTTTTTGATAAAGAATCCAACCTCACATTTTAACTTGTACCTCCAGCTGTGAATTCTAGTTTGTTTGGATTCTTTTTGTCATTTCTGAATAATCATCTGCATTGGAGGGGAAAAAGAAGTCACCATACTCACACAAACATGAAACTAGTATCCTCTCAACTATAAAAATACAGCTATCACTGTTTACAAAGAAAGGACACAATAATTTTTTTTTTTTTTCAGATTTGATCGGAGATGTAAAATCTGGGTTTTTTTGACAATACTTAAGAAGAAACAATAGAGCTCAAGTTTCCTTGTTCTTATTAATTATACCTCTGCTACATGTCAGTCACTGTCAAATTTTCTCCTTTGAAAAGGGTTTCCAGCCCTCTGGCATGCATGAAAATGTACCTGTCTTTACAACCAATCTCTGCCTGCTCCTTGTAAACTGATACCTGTGTTTTATTAGCCTTAGTGCAACCAGTCTTTTGTGGTGAAGTTATGCCTCCCCTCCTGCTTCTAATGAATAGATTCATTGTTGAAAATTTAGTGGTTAAACTTTTATTAATCCTGGCTGTCTGCAGAGATGCAGAAACATGTTGGCTAGTCAGAAGGGAGGCTCCTTTTCATGTGGCATTACAATACAGATAGTTTTTATGAATTTCTGTTCAGATGCCAGAGTCAAAAGAGAACATACCCATCCCAGTCATTTTCCTGTGACTTGGGGCTCTACGGGTGCATGCCTGGGAGGTTGATTGCTGAGCAAGTTTAACATGATCTCAAGGGAAGAAAAGAAGGAAGTTATTTAAAAGAACTAGTGTATAAGTATAGCAAAGGGGTTTTCTACTGACTAAAAGGGCTAATTGTCTATTACAAAAATGGTTGTGAGAATTAAGGACACCTGAACCAATAAGGTCCAATATTTGCATTTCTGGAAGGGAGAGAACAAACAAAAAAATGGTGAAGAAAGTGAACTTTTAATGAAAGCTGTGAGAATCTGAAAAAAAAGAAACCAAAACAAAGTACCTTGTGATTATCTTTGTCTAGTATTCCCTTTCACCTGTAAAACAAAAAAAAAAGGTAACTTTTGAATGAGAAATGATATTTTTAGTGTGATTATTTTGTTTCAGTTTTAAAAAATCTTTTGTTTTCTCTATTTTCCCTCACTGTTTTCATCCTTAAAATGAGTCTACTAGTCATGATATTAACATGCATTGCATGAATATGATGCACTCAGCATGTAGGATGCCTAAACACATTCTTTCACCCATGAAGAACAGCCATGCCTGTGTGGAACCTGACAACTTTTTAGCGGCACACAGCAGCTTGACACAGTAGTCAAGAAAGTAGCAAGAAAGTCTGTAGCACAAGAAAGTCACAGTACCAAGAAAGTCTGGATTGAGCTGAGCATCTCCTGAACGGTTCTGAGAGCATTCACTTACAGGACATATGAGACATACTCAGTTTCCTTCAGGTTTAAGAAGTTTCTTCTATGAAATGTCATATAAACCTTGTCTTTTCTTCAGTGCTGTTGTGTCACTGTTCTCCCTCCTCAGACTTCTATTATGCTTCTGGTTATGTTTAAGCTACTCGTGAGAGGAAAGACATAATGTTTTCTCCAATTATTTGTTAAGAGTAAACAGGACAGTTCAGGACAAGAAATTTCAAAGGTGATATCTGCTTTTTCTTAGGTGAGTGTTACAGTAGGCACAGTTTTTGGATCTTTTTAACTACCCGTTTTCACTGAAGTCAATTTGTTTTGTGATACTGAAAAGCTATTGATTTGACATTTCATTCTGAGCTTGTTTGCACTGCAATAAAATGGGAGAAGCTGCAGAAAAATCAGACCTCAGCTTACGTGAAAGATCCTCTAGAGCTTATTTTTTATATCTCTACATAGTTACAATATAGTGATAGTCCATCCTGAAATGTAACACAAACTTAGCTAAAAGAGTAGAAGGCTTGAGAAAGGAGGGCTTAAAACTATTGCTCAAAGTCTGTCCTACCTGAGAGTAGCCATGTCAGTGTAAATTTACCATTGTCCCTTTCTCTCTGCAATCTGAGATGCATTCTGACCCTCCTGGTGTTACTGGGTTTGGGGACTGTTGGCACAAAGGGTTTGTGGGTAGGCAGTAAAGAGGAAAACAGCAATGATGTGTGTATACAGTGGAGGTCAAATGTGTTACACAGCTGTTGTTTTGCTCTGTAAGGTATGAGTCTAAATCCTTAGAGGGTGAGACCTAGGAAATACAACAGCCGTGGTCTGAATGGCCTGGTGCCACCAGAGCAATTTCCTTCAAATGCTGATTCTATTCAGTGTTAACCAATAGCACATGAATCATCAGGCCAAATTCATTTCAGATGTACAATTCTCTTCATTCTATACATTTGATCACTGGCTGGGATTAGGTGAAACCTGTAGAATGGTGGTATACACTTCTCATTAAAAATCTACATGTGGCCATGGTTGACAAGGACGGATGTAAATCTTCAAGAGCAAAAAGAAGCATTGGAAATTGTGTGGTTGTGACTTTGAGTCGATACTACGAAAAAAGATTCCATCATAATGACAAATAGTTTTCATATTAACTAGTAAAACTGTGACAAAATGATACATATACTCTACTAAGAATAGTCACATGAAAATAAAATCACTGATATTTTAATTGTTCCTTACTACATTTCATTTTCCAAGAGATTATCCTTAAATGATACTTTTGTATGTAACAATCATGACTGAAGCTTGTCCACTCATAGCAGTGAAACTGGGTGATTACTTTGCTTTACAAGGCCTTAATTACATTCTAGAGGTAATAGACTGAGGAATATACTGAGTACACTGGGTAATTAACTGCAATTGAAGTAATTAAACAAATAGAATAAATGGCACATCTTGCAGGAAGAATTTGAAAAAGAATGGTAGCATGAATGATCATAAAGATCTTTTTCAGAAGTATGGACAGGAGAGGCAGAGGATTAAGGCTTTTGTAAGGGAGTAAAGCACAGTAACCCCATGGAATCATATCAGCTTTTTCTGAGTTCTAAAGAACATCTTTCCTATATGTGTGTTCCAGTTCAACCTGCAAAAAATTTTACTAACATAAGGAAAACTCAATCAACTCTGTGCGTAGGTAACTAAAATTTACTCATATATATCCCATCTGTTAAAATGGAATTTTGTATAGACATCCTCCCCAGTAAGTAGGTAGGTTTCCAAGGCTGTCAAATGGCTTCTAAAATGTCTTGAGATCTTGAGGCCAGGAGCTTGAATTTTATAGTTGAGTGCTGAGCACCATACACTATTCCGCTGGCCATCCTGAAGGACATGGTATAAGCAAACAAGGAAGGGATGTATGAGAGCATCTAATTTTAGGAGCAGAGTTTGTCTATATAAATCTGTGAATGTATAACAGGAATTGGAAATGTAGGAACTGAAGCTGAGTGACTATCAGACTGTCAGGATACATAAAATAAGTTGCATAGGCTTTATTCCTCTTAACAGGATAATTGTTACTATGCCATCTTTTGCTCTTCTTCTTCAGGCCAGCTGGGGGCAAACAATAGGGCAACAGAGCCAGATCTCTGTGAAATAGCATTGCTGAGGTTCTCAGTATTGACTTCAGAAGCTACACAAGGACTGGACAAGGACTTTTCTGGTTGCATTTCTATTATAGTCAGAGTCACTTTGTATTAAGGACCTCATAGTCCCAGACTTGGGACCTCCTAGAGCATCCCACGGCTCCTTGCATCTCCCCAAGCTCACTTTTCTTTCCAAATGGGCAGGTAATCTAAATTTCTACCCACAAAATATGAACTTGCATTACCGGTGTATCACAGAACACATCTGTCTTGCAGAATGCATGTAGTGTCTGTCTCTTGGTCTAGATCTTACCAAGTTAGACTGTTATCACCCTTTCTCATGGCTTGTCTGAAGTTAAGCACTTAGGGGGAAAATCAGGAGATGAAGAAGTAGGAATTGCTAAGACCTGAAGTGCCAATAGAAGCTTCATTTAGTATCCATAATACCAATTCATAGGAGTGAGCATCATGACCTTGCATCACTGTAAGGTGGAAATTTAATTCTCTCTCTGGCTGAGATTAGAGTTTGTATATAGCTAAAGCTAACAAGCCGACTACGAGTTCCACGTGTTTCAGACTGCAAATTATGATGGTTATCACTAGACTAGCATTGGACTTAAAAAAAGGTTCTGCTTCCTATAAAATCCAGACTTTGTAAACAATTACAGCAATATATAATTATATAGAATAATTAAAATGAAGATTGCAATCTCTTCTTTCCTCCCCATACTTTTCTTCTGTACTTTGTTTTTCCAACAAACCTTCTAACAAAGAAGAATAATTTGAGAAAGATTTCTGGTAGATAAGAATGACAGTATTTCTATTTGCTAAGGTTGACTAATATAAATATGGGCAGTATTTTAAAATTAACTTTGATGAGTATTTCTGTCTACAACTGTTAATCCCTTTTTAAGAGATTAATGCAACCCTTGTTGAAAATCTCTAGGTGGGGATAGACTTGATTGCTAAATAAATTAAAGCTGAATCTAAATAATTAACACATTGAATATGAGTCAAGATTCTTAGGATGGTGAGGAGGGAACACAGTAAGCTCTCTACCCTGGACTTCAGGAGAGCAGGCGTTGGCCTCTTCAGGGATCTGCTTGCTAGAGTCCTGGAGGGAAGAGGGGCCCAAGAAAGCTGGTTAATTCAAGGAACACTGTTCCAAGTTCAGTACTGATGCATCCCAACAAAGTCATTGGGCAAAACCACCAACAGCCCTGCATGGAGGAAAAAGGAGCTCTCGGACAAATTCAAACTCAAAAAGGAGTTGCCACTTGATTCTTCTTTTACATTGTTGCCCATATTCCAGAGTGAAATTCTAGTAAGGATCAAAACACCAGGCAATATTTTTAAAAAGAAGGCATGAGAAGGCAACACCAGATTTACTAAGGTAAATGTATTACCATGTATACAGGTATGTTGCTAGCAGTACTTTTAAATGATGTGAATAACTTTTCTTGTTAAATCACTGGTGTTCAGGGCTCTACATAGGAATGTGTCTTTGAAGGATCTTGCTATTTGAAACTTTTTATGTTCGAATACTTTTGTGAAGCTGGATGATTCTTCATAGAATTACAGCCAACAAAAGAATAGGGCAGTTTTTTAATCCCTTGTCAGTTTTTGAAGTATTACTAGAAAATATGACACAGGTATGTACTGTACTAAGTTTTTCAAAAGAGGTTGATTTATTTTTTTGCAAGGAGAGCAGTTGTAATATTTATGGATACATACGCTATGTGAGATGCAAGTTAATCACATTTTAGGGTGCCACCTGATCTTTACAAAGTAAACCTCCTCCCTAAGTGCAGTGGAGCAGAACTGATTGGTTCCATTAC
Source organism: Numenius arquata (assembly GCF_964106895.1). Taxonomy (NCBI): domain Eukaryota; kingdom Metazoa; phylum Chordata; class Aves; order Charadriiformes; family Scolopacidae; genus Numenius; species Numenius arquata. The sequence continues at coordinate 62,282,166 of NC_133581.1, read as the reverse complement.
AGTAATTTGTGCTTTTCTCTAGGAGACACTAAGCTTCTGGACTTTCAATAGATTCCAGTAAGGAAAAATCCTCTCTGGACATAAATTGCACAGTTGGCAGCTGAGATAGGTTGAACATGGTTCCTGCTGGCTCAGTCAAAACAATATTCCTCTGGTAGAATTTTAAGTGTCCCAGATGAACTGTGTTCAAAGTTTAATTCTCACTGAACTTGAGGGAATTGCCTTCTACTTATTAGTTCAGCCATGAAACAGCTTCGCTCTTTCAGAACCACAGGTACGCACTGCTATTTTTGCAGAGCGAATATGAATGTAGTAAGAACTGTCACAAATTTTAATATATTATTTTTCCTCAAGATCTTTTATTAAATAAAAATTAAACAAAATCTATAACTTGACACTGGAAAGTGATTTTTTCCCCCTCTTCTCCTTATATTAGTTTAGGAAGGTATACCTTTTCTTCTTCCTTATGTTTTTGCCCTAAACTTTAAGAAGAGTCTCTGAAAGAAAGGAAAGTAGAAAAGAGTGAAAGTCAAAGTGTGAAAAATACAGATTCCAATGCGTATGATAAAGATGGCACAAACTTTTTAAAATAAATGAAATCTCTCCCCTCATTCAAAATCTGTGAAAGTAACTATAAAATTCTTTATTTTGTTCGTGTTTCTACAGAATTCACTTACAGAATTTAAACATTTGAACTTAAAATTTTAAATGTTTATTCTTTTACTAGTTTTACATAAATAAAAAGTAATTAAAATCTTATAAAATCAAACACAATTTTATATACTTTATCTATTAAAATGTGTGTGATTTTTATTTACTTGCTTGATCTATTTAATTATATTTTTTCTGTAAGCTTTTTTCTCCTTTATAGCAGAATTATGATTATTTCATAGCAGTTTTCCTCTACTCCTTGCTGATGTGTATTGTACTGTTCATACATTGTTCATGAAAGTCTTTACTGTCATCTGTGATTCTTGTGCAAATACAAGAAAAATCAAAAACTAATGTGAAATGAAGATACAAGTGTGAAATTCTGTAGAACTCTACTTATTTAGAATCATAAAGTCATAGAATTGTCTAGGTTGGAAGGGACCTTTCAGATCATCTAGTCCAACCATCAACCTAACACTGACAAAACCACCACTAAACCATGTCCCTAAACACTACATCTACCCATCTTTTAAATAACTCCAGGGATGGCGACCCAACCACTTCCCTGGACAGCTTGTTCCAATGTCTGATAACCCTTTCAGTGAAGAAATTTTTCCTAATATCCAATCTAAACCTTCCCATCTGCAACTGGAGTTCATTTCCTTTTGTCCTGTCGCTTGTTACTTGGGAGAAGAGACTGACCCCGACTTCTCTACAACCTCCTTTCAGGGAGTTGTGGAGAGCGATAAGGTCTCCCCTCAGCCACCTTTTCTCCGGGCTCAGTTCCCTCAGCCACTCCTCAGAAGACTTGTTCTCCAGACCCCTCACCAGCTTCATTGTGCTTCTCTGGACATGCTCCAGCACCTCAATGTCTTTCTTGTAGTGAGGGACCCAAAACTGAACACAATATTCAAGGTGGGGCCTTGAATATTAGCATTATTGCCTATGAAGTTAGAGCTAATTTTTATTATATAGCTATGTCATTGTTTCTTTTGATTTTACCCATCACACAGTGGCTGAAACTAGATTCCTCTTACCAGTGATATACTACCACTTTGAATTCTGTGCCCTGCAGATGACTTGTGCTTTGAGTAGAGATTTTATTTTGAATATTGGCCTGTCCTGCCTTAGTGTGAGCCTATCTGTGGGTGGTGCAGGTGGTGGTGGTGGTTTAGATAGGGTTGACTGGCCCATCAATCTTTCTGTGAAATAGCATAGCTTGTATTTATTTATAAATATGTCTGATGATGATATTTATACCTTCCTGGCCTAGTTTTAGCACACAGGAAAAACCCTGAGAAATCAAGATCTGACTATACTTTTTAATACTCTGTTATTTATAATTAGTTGTAATTTAAGAAAAAGGTCTAGGAGAGAAAACTTAACAGCAATACTATCATATACTATTAGCATACCTTAAATAATGCCAAGATAAACTAATGATGCATATATTGTTAGTTCCAGTTATGCATATAAGTGGTGGTTTACACAGAATTATTTGCTTCTTTTAAAGAAATACATTATTGGTCAGGCAAATCTGTCGTTCAGTAGGGGAAACTAGCAGGAGGATTTTTTTTTACCCCAAGGATTTTTTTCCACTTTCAACCTGCTCTTCCTCCTCCTCCTACTACTACAAAAAAAAAGAACGTCCTACTGCTCAGAAGTCAGAAAGCACAGTATTAATCTCTGTGAAGAAATCTCATCTGAAGATCTTCTAAGGAGGTTTAACTTTAACTCCAGCATCTGAGAAACATATAATGAATGACTGGTGACCTATTTTTTGCTCTTTAAATCTTTATGAATTGTGCCCTGAATCTCAAAGTCATCTACAACATGCTTTCTAAGAGAGTTTAAAAATACAGAATTGGAATGAGGGCAAGACTGTAGTGTCACATCATTCAAAAGGAAAATATCGTATTGTACAAATTTCTGAGATAATAGCAATACCTTTTCTTGGCTTTGAAATAAAGGCCCCAGTGAACATTTACTGTTCAAATGTCAAATGAAGAGTTTCTGAAATCCCACAAGTTTCATCTCCACATCTTTATTTCATAGTCTGACAAAAAGTCATATAGAAATGGAAAAGGTTTCACAGCTGATACAGAGATTTTTTAACCCCAGACATAGTTACAGCCTATGAAGAGTAATGCAGTGTCCCTGGTGTATCCTGCACAGGGAAAGCAGAGTAAGACAACAGAATATGTGGAAAGTCTGAGGCTTTTTTAATAATTTCCTGATGGAATTGCAACAAACCAATGAGATTAACAGATTGAGACAGGGTTTCCCAATGCCTATCATGACTTTTGGCATCACATCAATTAGCTAAACCCAACTGTGACAAACAACCAAGTGTCATTGTATCTAAGTAAAGTAAGAAAATGAAAAACTCTGTTCAGCTGTTCAACCCTGTCCATCAAAGTGTATAAACCCACCCTATACTTCAAACCACAAATGCAGTGGGAGTCAAGCAACTACTTGCAAGTAAGCACATAGTTTGTTTTGCAGCATACAGACACACTTCAAATACTTTGCTGAAAGAGAACTGTTACGCAGCAGTGTCACATCACCCAGATAGCTGTTGTAAAATTTTAAGGGAATAAGAAAAATTACACCTAAACTAGATTTTAAAAAAAAGTGATTAAATATATTATAAAACAACAGTAGGGTTGCTTTTACCCATTTTAAGGAAATTGGTTAATTTAGTACTTGAATGAAAATAAGCCTTCTCCATATGTGAAGAAATGTCAAATGTGTGTGGTATAATTATTCGACACTATTCAAGTATTATTCTATTCATTTTAAACACAACCTTGTGTTTTTCATGATATAATGTGGCAGATGGATTAAAAAAATCTTTGTAGCATTGATATAATCCAACATTAATATGTACTGGATTATTATAACAAGTTATATATGTCTTATGTGTACTTAAAAGTAAAACAAAACCCAGCATTAGTAAAGAATGTAAGACTGGCAGTTCAAAACGATGAATTGTCTCCTGTCTATCTAGATCAGGTAGGAATTGAAGTATAAGAGTGATAGCATTCTGTGTTCCTTTGTACCATTCCTCAGTTGTCCCAACATTATAGACCTACTTTAACTTTAAGACCACTATAAGGAACGAAGAGCATGAAAAGAAATTAGTTTTCTAAAGGTTATTGAGTCTGCTCTAGTGAGATTGTTAGCAATGTAGCCAGTATGTGTTGTAGTGATAAAGACTGCAATGCAGGTAATTGGCACCTTCATCAACACATTATATATCAAGTAGAATTCATAGGACTAAGTAGTTCATATATTCTCCAGATTTTCCTACCTTATAGCTTTCTTAAACAGAACTGTTGTGAGATGGGGTGCTGGCTGAATCTTTACATTAGTTATGCCTTTCTCCCTAAAAAAATGACTGAGTACTGTGGAGACAAAGCCTATTTGTACCTCCTGATAGAGTGTCAATATCAGAAGGAAAAGATAGGAGCTTTTCATGTTAATTTTTTCTTGTCTGAATACTATCAAGGAAGTTTGCAATTAGGAGACCCCTTAATGACTCTGCCTATGTTGTGTTTAGACACCTCCATACATTTAGGGGGAAAAAAATGAAACAAAACCAAACAAACTAAAAAAAAAAATAAAAAATAAAAAAAACGGACTTAGGTTGTCTTACCAGATGGAGTCTGAAAATTAAGTGTATCACTGTGCACATACTCCTTATACTTCCACCAGTTCATGTAGATCATGAATAGAGGGCCAGATATCGATCATGTTAGAATCCCAGGAATGTAAGGTATTAGATAAATATAAAACTTGATGATGATAACATCTTTGTTCATATCAAAACAGTGATAGACAGGTTGCTAATGCATTAAGATTTCTAATTTGATGGATATGCCATTCTGCAAGTTGGTGGTTCAACGTTAACTTTAATAGAAAGAGACATCTTACTGCTGTGCCTCAATTTTTAAAAGGATTACCATAGCTGCCTATACTCGGCACTTAAATTGGACTGAAAGAAGTGCCATATCCATCCATCATAACCAAATGATAGATTTTCATCAGTTCTTAACAAAATTGAATTGCTTGGACAGTCTGCTGAGATAAATTTAATGCTCTTTGGGAAAAAGAGTATTCTTGGCCTTGGCAGCTGAATATCAACCATGGAAGAAGTGTTCATAGAGCCGCAATTTACTGCATAGTGAAACCCCTAAATCTAATGGCATTGTTCTTTTCCTACAGTTTTTTAGTTGCTTTTCTTTTCACTTTCATACTTGCTAAGAAGATATTATTTTCCCACGGTTTTTTACTTTTTGTAAAATCTACCTTAAAAGAGGGTAGGAAGAGGAAATTCTGTCTGTCTTCCTCTGACATTTATTTAATATATTCAAACACACTCCCATCCACATAAAACCAAGCTTGAACCAATTCCAAGACCTCAGATCAAACATTGGATTTCAATTTAATTGTTAAAATAAACTATTAGTCCACCTGCTTCTGGATTTCAAATAATTACTGTACCTAGTTGGAAATAAATACCCCACTTGCATTTAAAGAGGTTATTTTGAAGTGCTCCCATCCTAACATGGCAGAGACTTAATGTGTGGCATACCTTGCAAGGAACATGATCTGTTCTTTGGGACTTGCGTAACAATTCTGCAAGCTAAAATAATTCCATTATTCCACTCTCTTACATCAGGATTGACCTCAATGCTCAGATTTCAGATAATACAAAAGAAGGTATCCAGCATACAATGGCATAAAGGAAAAACACTTCCAATGAATTTCATTAATTAGCTAAAAATGCGAAGGAGGTCAAAAATAGGACAAGCTCTTATGCTAAACATTCAAACATTAGATGCTCCATCTAATGGAGCAGAACAAGGAGGACAATTTTCAAGAAAGTAGGCAAGGAGGTAAATTTCAGTGGGTTTGTTGGTCAAAAAAACAGAGTTATTTTTCTACTGTGCTTTGAAAAATATAACTTTAAAAGTAAAATGAAGTATTTAAAAATATTAATGTAATATTCTACTATTGCCAGCTGTAAACCACAGTATCTTTTTATATGTGCAAATAATATCAGAAATATTCAAAAAATGTTAAAAGATCAAATTATTGTGCAAGCAAGAGGAGTTACATATCCTTAAATTACCAGAATTTATGCTAACAAACTGTATTTTATTAGGTGCTATCACCGAGATTATCTGGTAGATGTGTAGAACTTCAGCACTTACACAATGATACTGTGATTTTGTTAAATTTAAACTGGACAAGTTTTTTTCTTTAAATATATTTTTTAATTCCCTGTTCTTTTCTGGAATACACATTCCTCATGTTGTCCATGTTAAGATCCTGGAAGGTTTAGAGGTTTACAATAGAAGAGTAATTTAGTAACATATGTTATATATAGAAAAGACAATTCAATGAAGAATAGATTCTGAAAATGAATTTGAGTTATCAGAAAATGTCCTACTTTATTATTTCTCATATATTTTCTGATAACTCAAACTCATTTTCAGAATCTATTCTTCATTGAGCTAGCTGTCTGTTCTATGGGCTTTAGCCAAGAAAATCTTCCAAGCATGCTTCTTTCTTGGTAATTTTTTTTTACCAGTCTAAATTTCTGCATTAAAGACAGTTGCATTCTGGCTGAAGAGTGTTTGGATCAAGACCCATTTCCAGTAAAGTTTGAGTGTAACTTATTGAATATCAATGGAAAAATAATGCTTCTACAAACCTACCAAAAATACCAGGATTATCCAGAAAAGGAGCTGTCCTTATTCATTTCATACAGGTGAATGAAATTATTTTATTGTTAAGTGTAATCATAAAATGTGCAAAATCCATGTAGTTTAACCAACTGGGAAAACAATCTTTTCTTCTCTGAACAGTAACTTCCACTACTACCATTATTTGAACTTAAATAAAAAAATATTAGTTGTACCAGCACTTGAATAAAGAAGCTTGTACCAAGTCTGCAGTCTACCTGTTCCATGTACTGTTCAATGTACATAGTCAAATCAATCTCCTAATATCGTCATCTTTTGACACAAACCTTCAACCACAGAATGATAGGGGTTGGAAGGGACCTCTGGAAGGAACCTCTAGAAGGGACCTAAGCTTAACTGTGAGAAAGTTATGGAAGATAGTGTAAAAAGCCTTGCTAAAGTCAAGGTAGACAACATTCACTGCTCTCCTCTCATCTACCCAGCTAGTCATGCCACAATAGAAGGCTTTCAGATTTGTTGAGCATGATATCCCCTTGGTGAATCCATGCTGACCACTCCTGATAACTTCCATTTCTTCCACATGCTTAGAGATGGCATCCAGAATGAGCTATTCCATCACCTTTCCAGGAAAGGAGGTGAGGCTAACTGGCCTGTAGTTTCCTGTGTCCTCCTTCTTGCCCTTTGTGAAGACTGGAGTGACACTGGCTTTCCTCCAGTCCTTAGGCACCTCTCCTGTTCTCCATGACCTTTCAAAGATGATGGAGAGTGGCTTAGCAATAATGTTTGCCAGCTCCCTCAGCACTCATGCATGCATCCCATCAGGGCCCATGGATTTGTGGGTGTCAAGTTTGCTTAAATTATCTCTAACCCAATGCTCCTCAACCAAGGGAAAGACTTCATAGACTCATAGATTCATAGATTGGTCCAGGCTGGAAGGGACCTCCAAAGGTCATCTAGTCCGACCTCCCCGCAGTCAGCAGGGACACCCCCAACTAGACCCACTAGACTTCCTTTCTCCAGACTCTCTCTCTTACCTCCAGGGCCTGGGATTCTTGAGGACAAGCCTTCACAAAAAGGACTGCAGCAAAGAAGGCATCCAGTAACTCTGCCTTCTCTGTATCCTCCGTCTCCGTCACCAGGGCACCCACCTCATTCAGCAATGGGCCCACATTTTCCCTAGCCTTCCTTTTGCTACTGATGTACTTGAAGAAACCCTTCTTTTTGTCCTTGACATCCCTTGCCAGATTTAATTCCAAGTGGGCTTTAGCCCTACTCATTACATCTCTGCATCTACTGAGAATTACTAATGTGCAACTGAATGTTGGCAAATGTTATCGTATTGTTATAAGAACAAAGAACTTAAGCGACAGGAGGCAGTTAGATTAATACCAGGCTTTTCTGAAGTAAGAAATGCCTGTGAAGGTCATTTGTTAGGGATCTTATTTATCATGGCAACACATTTGGTGCAGTGATGCAACACCAGGTGTGCTCAGGTACATGATAATGATAAAATTAGAAATGTGACAAAGCTTGTCAATTGATATCTGTAGTAAATGTTTCCAGAATGGTTTTAATTTTACATCTGACCGTGTAGAAATTGGATAAGAATCACTAATTATTACAAAAGTACACATCTCAGTAAACACATTTCAGAGCGTTTGTTTCTCAATTTTCTCTCCTCATCTTTTTGCAAAATCGATTTACAACTTCAAATTATAAATGTAAGTTGTAATATATAGATTTCAATACTTCTATTTTAATCAAGCAGCTGCGAAGAGTCAGCAGTTTACTCTTTGTTTATGTTTATGCAAGCTTTTATAACCCACTGATTATGAGATACATCACCTAAGGAGCAAACCAAACTTCTAAGTAGCACATTTGTAAGTATCCCCAAAAGCAAGCCAGCATGCATACAAACTATAACTCACGAGTGATGAGGGACTAGAAAATAAGACACTGCTGTAAACAGCTGACTCTTTATGAACACAGTGGCACAGTAACCAGTTATATATAGACTATATTACAGTAGCCATGAGCATCTTTCAGAATGAGAAGCTGAGTATGCAGAGTTGAGGAGTTCATCAGTGACCTATAACAACAAACCAGAATGCCCTCAAAAATGCTCTGTGCAAGAAAAGGAAACATTAGGAATCATTTCAGCATAATATTTCACAGAGCTACTTAAAGTCTGGTATCTCTGTCCCAGGAGATGTTTCTGGTATTTTCATTCAAAATTATCATGAAAAGAGTAATATTTTTTAATATTTGCCAGTGGTCCTGTGTAATAATGTACTGCAAAAATTTGAACAAAAATCCTTTCTGAAATAGTTAAACATTAGATTTCTTATTTTAAATATTACATATTTTTTGTAAGTTTTTAAGATCCTCTCAGTTGTCTGCTTTCTTTAAGTCAGAGTTTTCCTTTGGACCCACTGATGTGATATGTTTTGAGAATGACAAGATGGCAGGATCTTTTTTTTTTTTTTTCATTTCTGCAAATAAATACTTTCAATTACAATTTAAATTTTTGTGTACAAATTTACAATTTCCTCATTTTTTTTCTGGTAAAAACAGAAAACAAAATAGCTGATAAGTTACAGTACAGTTATAGCTATTAAAAAAACAAGTGAGAACAATGATTAATTCTTTGATATTGATTGCAATAAGTGAAATTTTAAGGAGTTATAAGAGAAGCCACTGATGTTTTAAAAAATAATACACATCTGCTGTCTTTATTCCTAAAGACAAAGTTTCAAAGACTGTGATATAAAATGAACAGTTTGTTGTAATCAGCTTTTAGTGCTATTAGAAATAGCTTTTTACAACCATTTTTTTCCAATCTTGCACTTCCTATTGCTTACCTTGGTAATTATATTAAAAAATTAAAAACAATATTTAAAAAAGACATGATTCCAAGTGCAGCTTAGAATTTTTTTTTCCCCTCCATATCATTACTCATTGAGCTTTTATACTGTATCACAGTTTTTGGTAGACCAATTAGCACCATCAAGAAATGTCTGCCCCATCAGCTTCTCCATGGCACAATGGAACAACTAATAAGGTGCTGAGAGTTGTTAAATACTCTTTTTTCATCACAGTCTAGAAATGCTGCATTACATTTTACAGATATTCTGGTTCTTGCTGAAGAAGTTCTGGCTTAGTTATTTAGTGCCACATCAGACAGTCCCTTATAAAACTTTCGGGTATTTCACATCTTTTACATAGGTTATTTGGACAGAGAAGACAAAAATTAATGATCCAAGAAATCACTGGATACATGCCACGAACTTGCATGTGCAGCCATAGGAATGGAGCATAATTCAGAAAAAGCAACATTTTTATTTAAACGAATCATCTATTCTTCATTTAAAGGGGGGAAATATAACATTCCTTCTCCCATTTCTTTATCAAGTGCATAAACAAAGAATTCTTCGGTCCTGCAAAAAAGATCAAATTGAATGATGTTGTAGATAAAAACAGTGTGAGAGAGAGCACACACACAAATGCTTAACACCTCTTACACATCTGATATGCTTAAAACCTCAACGCTAAAAGGGAACATTAGTCAGAAAGCAATTAGAGATATAAAGGTATGAAATATACCATCATAATTTAAATAGAGATAATAACTTACGGTTTGCTGTTTTTTATTTCTCCTTCTGGTTCAAGCCTGCTGAACTTAGTGTAAAAACAAATGTACATCCGAAACAGAAATGCACATTTGTGTATATATTTATACACAACAATTTTTAACTTTTTTGTTTTAGAGGCAGCATTTGTAAGCTTAATTAAATAAAAAGACAAAACATCCACCTGTGACATAAAATGATAACTGACATTCAAAATTTGGTGACATCAGCAGACATTTTTCCATTAATTCCATTGGGTATTGTATTACAAACCTAATTGTTGTTTTTTTTAAATAGAAATCATACAGATTTCTTTCTAACTGTGACTTATCTAAGTATCTTTAATGATATGATATGTTAAATATCTGAGGAAGTGGCAGAACTTGGAAAAGGCATGTAATATAGCAGAGGATTTCAATATGACCCTTTAAGGGTTGTTTTGAGGATGACAGTATTACATTAAAACACCTTAGTTCAGCCAGCATATCTTTTGTGTGACTCGGTGTGTTTCAAACAGTGAGAACAGCAGTGAGTAGCAGAATTATTTTAAATAAATGTGTGTTTTTACAATCCAAACAAAATAATTATGAATTCTTATAAATAATTTGCACAACTCTTTTTATTGAGAGAACAGACAATTTCATGCAGAGTTACACTGGAAGTTCAGTAGGGCTCTACTGGTATTAATCCACCTTTTCTCAATTGCTCAGTATGTCAGATTAAGCAGAGAGGCACTAAGAAGCTACTAGTGGAATACATAGGGTTAAATATAAATTACAAGTTTAATAAATTATTTAATAATAAACAAAATAATATAAAATAAATAAAAATAAATTATTTATTAATAAATTACAATTTACATAATCATACTCTCCAGATAAGAACAAAGACTGTATAATTGGTGCCAAACTAAAAATTTGTATGAGAAACAATCATCAGTTCCAGCAAGGGACAAAAATTTGTTTAAATTCTTTGTACAAGGACAAATACATGTCTGTCGTCACATTTTCCCCTGTTTTTCTAATTGGTTTTAATTTTAACCAATGGCCTCTTTTGGCATTTTGCTTACACTGTACAAATAACATAATACTTACAATTACTCCTCCATGCCATATGCATAGACTTACATTTCCTTTGAGACTGACAGCCTTAGTAGACTTTGCATGTATCTTCTACATTCTGAAATATAATCCAGTTTACAAAGCTTGCATATCCTCTTGGAAGAGAAATCATAAAAGTTCATGACATGGTTCAGCTTTTCTATGTACTCCCCCCTTGAAGTGGTTTGCAGGACCAAGTGAAGCTGCCTGAAATCAGGCCACTCACAAACAGCAGTTCATTGCCTCAAAAGGGAATCCTACCTTTTCTATAGCACTTCTGTTTTTTGATACTGTGATATTAAAGAGAACTCTCAACAAGATGTGAGGTACAGTTTAAAACAAATAAATGAGCAAATCCTCAAAACTCAACTTTGTCATTTATATGTGTTGCTTTAGACATTTATCATACAAGGATCTAAAAAAGACAGGATGACCATATTCTTAACAGGAAATATAAAACATTCTAAAAATGAAAAGGGAAAGCGCAAAACCTGAAATCTGAGTAATTTCAGCATACCATAAATGGAAAAAGAACGGGAATCTGAAGGAACATCAAGAGGTACATCCCTTACAGTGCCACAGTGCTCTAAAAAATGCCAGAAGCATTTGAATGTTGCCCATGTACTGACATACCCATGAAAGGCCCAGTGATTACAAGTCTCTCATCCACTACAAGTGCATGAGACATGCACTCAGTCAAAATTTCCTCTTCCCAATGCTGTGATCAGCTCCTGTTGGAGACATAGCTGAGACAGATAGGTGTTTTATCATATTACAGGGTGTTGATAAGACTGAATCAAATAATGACACTTCCAACAAAGGGAGAAGTTTTATGGTTTTCCCTCTATCAAATGTGACTGGAGGACAGATTTGTAAAAGTATTTAGATGTTAAAGCACTCAGAAAAATAGGTATTTCAAGAATAGCTAAGCAGAAAACATTCCATCTATATTTCTGTATCTAAATGCCTTTCATTTTCTATTTACACACACTTCAGAATTGCTCAGAAAATAGGAAACAACAACCTTAAAAACATAATGTAAATCTCTGTGATTTTGCCTCTGTCTGAAGTATTTCAAAGAGTGTGAGTTAAAGAGCAGATCAGAGTGTAATAAACCCATGAACAATGCTTCATGCATAAACACTGCAATGAGGTCATATTCTTCAGATTGGTTGCCTATGGCTCCTGGTGAAACTTGTGGCAAATTACATTGCGCTTTTCCTGGAGGGACCCTTATTGCCTTCTTTAAGCCACGTGGTACTTAGTGCAAGTAGAAGTGAGATAGCGGGAGGCCTTTTTGGCCAGAAAAGTGATGATTATGTCTGTCTTGTTTGTGCTGTAGGTAGGGAATCTACTGAACCACAACAGGTCGTTATTTGTCTCTATCTAGTTTTCTCTAAGGCAAATCCACCCAAGAGACAACTAGTCACAAGAAGTCTGGATGAAAACCAGGGCCAGTTTATCTCAGGGATAAAAACTGTTCCTGGTCTTCTTTAATTTAGCAACATAGACATAGCCTGTTAGTTTTGTCTTCCCTTGCTATTCCCACACTCTTAAATTGGAAACAAAGATGGAAAAGCAGTCAGTGTATAAAATAAATTGCATCTTATTTGCCTATTGTTAAATGATAAAGCAAAGCAGTGTGTACAAAGTCCTCTGGAAGAAGGAAAAAAGAGACTGAAATGGAAGAGTAGAGCCAATGAAACAACTAATTCTTAGCGTGACAATTTCCATATGGCCCCCAAGAAATATCACAGTTGTGAAATGATATGAGTACTTGACCTCCTTGTTGTTGACAGCTGAAGGGAGGAGAAAGAGAAGAAGAAAAGAAAATAGGAACAGCAACTTCTCTGAGCCTTTCAGCATTTGTCTGGCTCTCCCATTTTCAAAGACTAAGACTCCCCTTTTGGAAGGCAGACATGTCACAGTGGTGTATTTGTTGGGAGGGTGCAAGAAAAAAGTCAGACTGAAGAACAGATTCTTTGGGTCACGTAGTGTTCTCTGAAATTATGAAGATATGGGAACAAGTATAAAGAAGGAAAAAAAAAAGCTGCCAAACATTACAGGGAAGTTAGACCATATGAAATAAAAACATCAAGAATCCTCTAGGTGCCTCTACTACCATTCAGTTCAAGTAGGCAATGAAAAAACACTCTTTATCTGGAATGTGGTCCAGTTTTCTATGTCTTCTGCCCTATGATGCCTGCTGCTTTATCACCCAAAAGAGTTAAAGATTTGCAAACTGTGGAGAAGTTCATGCAGATCTTTGTCAGGACCAGACATAGATTTACAATGCGCCTTAAGTGCCAATGTATTAGCCAGTGAAAGACTGATCATAATGTCTGCTCTGCTTCCTCTTCCATACATGGTCTAGTCTAACAATTCTTTTGTTTCCTTTGCTAGCACATATGATCATATAATTGTGATATGCCTTTGAGCATAACCTGAAGTTTAATTAGTTCAGTTATAGAAGAGGAAAAGTTAAAAGCAAAAATAGGTGGTAAAGAACAAGAGATTCTTTATTTAGACTTGATGTCTAAACTAGCCCTTAAAAGATGCTCTTAGGGATATCCTCTTTGGATTTATAACCAGGACACTAAAGAAATCCAAGAACAATATTTCTCTAAAACAAAAGTTGAATATGAACTAAAAAAGCTAATGTGATCATTGATGCACAAATGATCGACAACAGACAATTTATATCATGGTAATCTTTGGTACTCCGTGTAACAACTCGTAAACTGTTGTGTGACTCCAAATATCACATCTCAGGAAGAATGCTGAAAATTTGGAAAAAGGCCATAAAAGACCCCTCAAAATGGGAAAATATTGATTGGGACAAATATCCATTTTAGTTTAGCAAGGAGGGGTTGGACTAGATGACTTTAAAGGTCCCCTCCAACCGAAAATATTCCATGATTCTATGATAAAATGTTAATTGATGGGTTGATCTGTCATTCAGAATAAACTTATATGTCTGTATAAGTACAGACACCAGGAACTCAAATTTGATAACTGTTCGACAGCTGAGATGACGAGCATTGCAGACCAGAAAAGCTGGGAATTGAATCTCTGTATTTTTAAATAATATTATAAATAAAATATATACTAAATGAAGATATAGAACATTGTATTGAAGCTATTAACCTTCAAATATTTTTTAGAGAATTGTGATAGACCCTTACTAAATATTTAAATCATTGGAATATTTCTACACAAGATACAGTATTTGTAGAAAGTAGGAAAGGAACACAGAATAATCCCAGAGCATGCTTTCTGTAGGAGGACAGACTAAACATTGGCCTTAAATGCTGCTGCCTTCTGGCTTTCAAATCTGTGAATCATCAATCTGAGATTCTTTTTAATTGACTCAGTTCATTGCAAGGGAGAATTTGGGGGTTTAGTCTGTACCATCTGAATACTGACACAGTGTAGAAGCTATCAATAATGTTCATAGTTTACAGACTTTGCTACTGCATTTCCCAGCCTTGATTTAATAATCTCTGAGTTGCCATGGATTCAGAAGATAAACATCCAGGTTTTTCAATATACAAACTGAGGCTATGAAATCCACGCCACTGCTTGTAATACACAAAGTTTATATTCTTTCATTTGGACAAGGAGTATCAGAGTCAGATGATCCCAGAAATCTAAGGGGTGGGGAGGTGGAGTAGGAATCAAGAAGGGAATTTCTGTGGTTTACCTGTCTTCACTCATTATTAGAAACAATCTATTTTTCTAACTAAAATTCCATACAGAGTGTATAAATGGCTGGAATGTCAAACTTTAAATCACTGTCTAAAGCAGCTAAAGAATCCAGTGCTTAGACTATAATTTCTAAAATGGTTGTTTAACGTCTTTGGAGCAGAAACTAAGGAGGGTATGTTTAGACTGCTGTGTATAATTTTTCTTATCCACACATGGATAAGTCTGCTAAGCATTTTCTTTTTTTTTTTTTTTGAAATATCCCAGTGAAAGGACAATCACTAGTATTTCTCAGGTACGTACATTACTTTGTGAAATCTGTTATTTAGCATATGGAGGTCAGGTTACATATTTTCTTAGTAGCTTATCAGGAGGGAGCTTCATTGCTTTTCAGGGAATATTTCTTGAAATGCCAAAGCAGGTGTCTTAAAATGCCTCATATTTTGTGCAGTAACCCTCACTCATAAAAACCCTGCTATGCATGTTAAAACTTTATAGCTGGAATATATCATATTAACACACCAAGAGCTATATTGAAGTAACATTATGAAACTGAGACTTATACCCAGAAAAAGTCAGGAATTTAGTATAAGTGATTTCACTTGAGCTTTACATCTTTTTGCACTGTGCCTGAGTGACAGGAAAGTGTGAAATCAATTTGTGATGTTGAATATTTGAAGTCTGAGACTACAGTGTAAACAAACGCAGGCAAAGAAAGTATATGTACCGAAAACTGATTGCTAACTAGAAGGAATGCAGTGGAATTAAAAATATATCCTTCTCTCAAAGCTATACTTACCTTTATGGATGAACATAAACCAAATGAGTTAAAGGGTTAAGGCTGCCATGAGCAGGGAACACCTAGCTTAATTCTCTTCCTGTTCTATACTGTCAATAGTTTCCAGTGACGCAGAAAGTACAGTTGCCTAGAAAAAGAGGGTTACTTTCTTGACATTAGTTTTGTTCAAAGTTTTTATACTCTGAATAAAATCATTAAAAGGAATGCAGTCCTTAAGTGTTGGGACTGTGCTTGGGGGGTGGGAGGGAGGAGTTATCACTGACTATAAGAACAATTAAAACAAATGCAGCTATAGTGCTTTGATTCACTAAAGGTACTTAGTGAGACACATGATTACAGCTGTACAGTGTTTTTCATGGAACTCCTTGTTTCTACCTCATGCTTCCTAACTTTTTGACTTAGGCAGGGTATATTTCATATAATTCTATATGCTCCTGTGATACAGTCCATTTGTGAGTTATTCAACAAAGACATAGGCATCCAAATTGTACAGGTCTTAAGTAGGGTTATAGTAATCACTTATATTTGTTAGAAAGGTGGATGGTAGTGAGATGCAGGAATGATTTGTTCTAACCTGAGCAGTGGAAGGGGAAGGTACAAACAAGAATAGTTGGATACAAAACAGCCAAATAAATTGTAGGCTCAGTGTCAGGCACCATTTCATAATGGTGAAGTTTAAGGAGTTTCAAGTAGCAGCCCTAGAAAAGCAGCAGAAACTTCCTCTGTTGAGTAATATTTAAAGAGATTAGTCAAACCTGTAGAATATGATTGGTTGAGCAGTTACCAGTGATACAGGCAAACAGAATCTTTGATTCTCTCTTTTTTTTTTTCAGTCTAATTAGTGGACATTCTTTAGAGAATATTTCTATATTTTAACTCTCAGTTAAAATCTCAATCCTGATAATTTAAGTAAGAAAGGTACAAGGCACATGAAACTATGCAAGACATTTATTTTTTTTGCTAACTGTAGCTTTACCAACTTCTTTGCCTTTTGAATAATCAGCTGAAATATATCCACTTGCATTATCACAACTGCACTTTCATAGTCCTTACAAAAATACTTTTACATTGGACATTTCTTTCTAATACTCCACCTTTTTTTTTCTGATTTTCCATCACTTTTAGTCACCAGCACTTCAGACGTGCTCTACAAATGCAAATACATAGATAGTTTTTTTCACAATCCCCACAGCTTTCATATCCCATCTCCCTTTCTACAAGGAGACTAGGATCAAATTTGAAGTCAAGGGAAAGAAGAGGGCAATACAAATCCTAGGACGAGACTAGATGCATGACAATAAATCTGTGCGATAAATGCAGACAATCTATGCAATAGATGCATGTAATACACTATTTTTTGGAGTAGCTCTTTTTCTTTCTTTCTCCAAACTGTTTGCTCAATCTCCCTTTAAAGTGAGTTCAGTAAAATTCATTAACTGAATCAGGATCCGCTTCTAGGACTGACCCACATTTCAGCACCATGTGAATTTTTATGACTAAATTATTGCCCCTGCTGGAAAAATTGCAGGTTTTTATAATGGAAATAGTGACAGGCAGACCCTGAGCCATTGTAACGTTAGTACTGAGACTGTACAAATGCAAAGGCATTACTGGAGTTCCTAAGGGAACTAAAATTACATTATATATATACTTTCCTGTTTAAAACGTGCCATCCATGATTTAATGATGAAGACTGAGAACACATAAATCCTCTTGCCAAAAGACCTATAAGCAGTCTGGATTATTGGGACCAATTCTGTCATTCACGGCTGAAGATGCCTCAGGTATTAACATGAGTTGGGTGTTCAGAGTAATGCACTACTCACACTAAGAAAGGGTAAATGGAATGAGCCCTGTGCTGAGGCCAGGACCAAAAGTAAAAATAAGTTAAAGTTTCAAGAAAGAATCATCAAAATAGTGAGAAGTTGTTTCTCTTTCCTCTAATCTCTGTCAAATGTGAGGCCTTCAAGAATACCAAGAGAAAACCTGTTCCTGTCAGAAAAATACCAACCTAATGACGCGGATTAAAGAAGCTCAGATAATTTGTAATTAATACTTATCACTATTCAAAATCTAAAATTATTACCCACAATTAAAAGTCCACAAGTTATCTGAACTTATGTGATTGGGTGCAGTTCTGTAGGTCTCAAAAGACTCAGAAATATCTCTTGTTCACAGTAGAAGCTACAGAATTTTTTCAAAGCCTTATACGAAGTTTAAAGAGACAATAAAATGCAAATAGTAATGAAACACTGCATTAATACATATAGGAAAACACATAGTTCACATGTAGGAAAATTGAGTCACATTGTTATTTCTTGTAGATGTCACAGGAAGTCAAACTCAGAAGACAGGAATCCTTAGTTCTCCAGTCAATGTCTTATATCTAGATCTAATCTGTGTTAAAACCTCCAACTAATGCCACTTTTTCCTTCAACTAGGCAGCGAAGGTAACAGCTGTGCCGTGATACAGCAAGGCCCTTGTACAGGACTGTCTCTCATCTCGTGGTGCAAGCAGTTCTGCGTTTTTCAGCCAGTACTGCTGCACAACAGACACCTTCTGTCAAGCCAGATATGGAAATTTTGTTTGCACTTTTCAAGGTCCTGGGAACACCCACAGAACTTCACTACCTTGGCCAGTCCCCTGGGACCCTTACCCATGCCCTGGATCTGTATCTTAATGTCAGCTCAGACCTGGGCACTCATGGTGGCCTGGTGAACGTTATGGGTCAACGTTATGAGTCAACCCATGTCCATCTCTACTTCTACTACTCTAGATTACTCTCAGGTTTTCCTTGATAGACTCTGGACCTACCAGGTGCATTGTGTCCAGTGCCACCTATGCTGTAGTCACCTGTAGCTCCTGTCTTGTCTTGCCTTGTGGAACAGCCCCCCTCTTGCTCCTCTGTTTCAACAGTTTTCACTGTCTTTCCTCCTCCCCTGTTCTTTTTCTTCATATTTGTATCATGGCCGCTTCAGCTTGAAGCTGAGCACTTATTTTTTCCTTGCTTTTAACAATGTGAAGTCTTCAGACTACAGTTTAATGGGAGGCCAAAGGGCTGCTAATAATACTTGAAGTCCGGAGTTCAGAAGTCAAGTGTTTTTAGACTGCCATCTGGGTTCCAGAAAGAAAGAAAATTCAAGAAATCCTACCTACTTTCTCCCTTCACCTTTGCAGGTCAGCCTGCAATGTTATAATAATAATACTACTTATGTTTAACCTAAGCTCCTTCAACTGAGGGATATAACTGACTTCATTTCTCTAGAGAGGTTCAGATTTGAAAGTGATTTGCTTAAAGTCATAGATCAACAGAACTGAAAATGCAGCTGTTATGCTCAATACAGCCCACATTTTGTAACCCCCAGTTTGTGCTCAAGCTTCCAACTATGTCCCAGTGTTCAGGCACAACATCTAGCTTGAAATCTTTGTCTTTCCTGCCCAGCCTTCATCTGTACGTGGTGGAAAGGACAACGATCTTTCAGAGGGCAGATCTGGAGGATTTAGTTTCTTTTCTTTTGGCAAAATATGGAACATAGGTTCCGATCTCAGGCACATTAAAAGCTTAATTGTAAAATGCTCCCCTATAAGCAAGAGTATCAGACTTGCACTGCTCACTTTTTCATGTAGTACAGGAAGAAATTACCTTTGGAAGAACTCCTCCTATAGAGGGGTGCATACAGTGGTCACAGGACAACCTTGAGACCTGCTCATTAATGTTTGTGTTATCCTTGGAGAAAAGGCTTCAAAACCAAAGATTCCACTGCTCTGACTGTCTCTAACTGGCCAAGGGTCACCTGCAGGGAAAAATTAGGTCAAACCAGGCAAGAAAAATGCAAACTGCAATAGGTCTTCCAACTTCCTCTTTTCTGCTGGAAGGTCTCCATGGCAAGATGAAGATAATTCATTGCAGATTCTCCTAAATGGTCAAATTTTGAACTAGTTTCAGTAAATGTTAAGGTGTTTTTTTAAAATCTCAAAACAGTGGTTAATTTCAGTTAATTTTTTCACAAAGGAAGGATTCACTGCAATCAAATATGATGCTCAGCACCTATGCCCAACAATGAAAGAAGTGGATTGATTGGTCACTTGTGATAGATCCTTCTATCTATAGATTTATAATTTTTTAGTTCTCTAGATTTCTCTTTACCCCCCACCCCCCCTTAAAGTCTTGAGTCATAGAATCATAAAATCATAGCATTGTTTAGGTTGGAAGGGACCTTTGAGATCATTGAGTCCAACCATTAATCTAACACTACCAAGTCCACCACTAAACCATGTCTTTAAACACCACATCTACCTGTCTTTTAAATACCTACAGGGATGGTGTCTCAACCAACTCCCCGGGCAGCCTGTTCTAATGCTTGACAACCCTTTCGGTGAAGAAACTTTTCCTAATATCCAATCTAAACTTTTCCTGGTACAACTTGAGGTCATTTCATCTTGCCCTATCAGTTGTTACCCAGAAAAAGCGATCGACACTCACCTCACTACAGCCTTCTTTCAGGTCATTGTAGAGAGCGATAAGGCCTTCCATGAGCCTCCTTTTCTCCAGGCTAAACAACTCCAGTTCCCTCAGCTACTCCTCAGAAGACTTGTTCTCCAGACTCCTCACCAACTTCATTGCCCTTCTTTGGACACAGTCTAGCATCTCAATGTCTTTCTTGTAGTGAGGGGCCCAAAACTGAACACAGTATTCGAGTTGTGACCTCACCAGTGCTGAATACAAAGGGATGATCACTTCCGTAGTCCTGCTGGCCACACTATTCCTGATACAAGCCAGGATGCTATTTGCCTTCTTGGCCACCTGGGCACACACCCAGCTCAGAGTTAGGTGGTACAATTAACAGGAATAACACAGGTTTTGTGTTACTGCCAGATCCTCTTCTGCTAAAAATGAAAATCAAAATAAAAACCAAGTAACTTGAAGTAAATTAATTTCCAAGTTTTGAATGTTAAAGTTGGAAAGAGGGAAGGAGAAAACAAGGGAAGGATGGCAGTCGGGTTCTGTTCATTATTTTTTATGTTCACAGGATAATGAGATTGAAATCTTCCTTTATAGATATAAGACCTGCTTGACATCCTGTTATTATAAAAAATTTTGTACCTGAAAAGACTGTTACCTAGGGAAATTTACATATGTAAATTAGCATAGGGCGAACATGTCATTGCTGGAGATTTCTGCTTTCATTGATAGTTAGTCAGTATAACAGTGTTATCTGTGTACAAATTAACACAATTTTCTTTGCAGTTCTCATTTTACCAAGGGTTATTAATTTAATAACTAATAAGTCTGAGTCCCATGGTACTTTCGTTATATGGAGCTGGCTGGCTCCCATTAACTATAAGCCTATAATTTTAATTTTAAGTAGAGTTCCTATTTAACATATCTGAGAAGTAAATTAAATGTCAGGTTGGTATTTGCTGTTTGGGGAGGATTATATAGCTGTGATGTATAAAGCAGTTTCCAAAAATTTAGCACAGAAATTAGATTAATTGAGATTGGTTTGAATTTCATTTTATTACTTGTTTCACCAATACATAAATCAGTTTCACAATAGTATTATGCATTCATGTTTTGTATTATTGAACATATATATTTATATGTAGGTTGTTCTTTGGTTTAGGGTTTTTTTTTATTATTTTTTTATGTTTAATTGCTTACAGATAAGGTAAAACAAGTGGCCAGTCTTGGGTAGAAGGTTGATCCAGGTTGGGAATTCTCTCTTTTCCAACATATAAATAAGTCCTGTCTTGCTATGTGTGTTTCTCCGTTCCTCCAGAGAGTAAACAATTCTGTCAGGGGTTTTCTCATCCCTGCAAAAACACCTGAGGACATATGGGACCACTTAGGGATTAAGACTATGGACCATAGAATTGGCAACAGTGGTATGAATTTTAGGGTCAGACTTGCACAAATGACAAGAGGAGAAGCTTTTCATTGGGCCAAGTGGTCTCTGAATGAAAAGGAAAACAGCAATGGGAGTAAAATTTTGAGGAGGTAGGCTTTAGTCCTAGAATCATAGAACTGTCTAGGTTGGAAGGGACCTTTCAGATCATCTAGTCAACCATCAACCTAACACTGCCCAAACCACCACTCAACCATATTGCTAAGCTCTACATCCACCCATCTTTTAAACACCTCCAGGGATAGTGATTCCACCACTTCCCTCGACAGCCTGTTCCAAAGTTTAATAACCCTTTCAAGTGTAAAAAATTCTTCCTAATATCCAATCTGAACTTCCCCTGGTGCAACTTGAGGCCATTTCCTCTCATCCTATCGCCTGTGACTTGGGAGAAGAGACCAGCCCTTGCCTCTCTACAACCTCCTTTCAGGCAGCTGTAGAGAGCGATAAGGCCTCCCATGAGCCTCCTTTTCTCCGGGCTAAACAACTCCAGTTCCCTCAGCCGCTCCTCAGAAGACTTACTCTCCAGACCCCTCACCAGCTTTTTTGCCCTTCTTTGGACACAGTCTAGCATCTCAATGTCTTTCTTGTAGTGAGGGGCCCAAAACTGAAGACAGAACTCAAGGTGGGGCCTCACCAGTGCTGAGTACAGGGGGATGATCACTTCTGTAGTCCTGCTTACCACACTCTTCCTTATAGAGGCCAGGATGGGCACACTGCTGGCTCATATTCGACTGGCAGTCAACCAACAACCTCAAGTCCTTTTCTGCCAGGCATCTCTCTAACCACTCTTCCCCATGCCTGTAGTGTTGCATGGATTTGTTGTGACCCAAGTGTAGGACCCAGCACTTGGCCTTGTTGAACTTTATACCATTGACCTTGGCCCATTGGTCCAGCCTGTGCAGATCCCTCTGCAAAGTTTTTCTACCCTCAAGCAGGTCAATACTCCCACCTAATTTGATGCCATCTGCAAATTTACTGAGGGTGTACTCAATCCCGGTGTCCAGATCATTGATAAAGATGTTAAAGAGAACCAGCCCCAATACCGAGCCCTGGACAGCCAGCTTCTCCAGGAGAATGCTGTGGGAAACCATATCAAAGGCTTTACTAAAGTCCAGGTAAACGGCATCCACAGTATTTCCCCTATCCACCAAGCAGGTCACCTTGTTAGAGAAGATCAGGTTAGTCAAGCAGGACCTGCCTTTCATAAACCCATGCTAACTGGTCCTGATCGCCTGGTTGTCCTTCATGTGCCGCATAATGGCACTCGGGATGATAATAGTCATTTCAGGAGCCAATCACAATTTGAACAACTGATTCTAATAAGTTTATCTCACTGACCATCAAAATTCCCTCTACTGTGTGCTCATAAAGAAAATCACTGTTGTGCTATATGAACTTTACAGTTGGGGAAGAATAAGGAGGTATCCCACAGTGACCTCATATAAAGCAAATATGTGTATACTGAAGCAATAGGGACATTCTCAAAGGATTTGTGGCATTGCTGTATGCCACATGCAATTCCCTCTAAAATGAACTTTCTTAGGGTATAATTTCTTCCTGAGAACAATGAATTCAGTGTGCATGCAGGGCAGATTCACATCATCACCCAATGAATTGCATGAAATTGCCAGCTGAATATACAGCAGTTGTTACCACATGTGAATATATATTGCTAAATGCTTCTGTGGTAAAGGTCCTTTAGTTTCACAATGTTTTTGTATGAGAATACTATAGTAATGATACAAAAAATGTGATAAAATTGAGTTAACTCCTGCCCTCTCATGGAAAGAAAAACTGAAATTTTGAAAATGAGATAACTGGTCTTAAACAGCTAGGGAAGAGGATCAGATGGAAGAAGACAACTTCCTTCCAGATCCCATGGCAATGAAAGGCTGCATTAGTTTCACATTGAAGCCATTTGGGTCAATTGCATTTCCAGACTTTAACATCCCATGGAATTGCCTTGTCATTGTGAAAACCAAGAGAAAATGGGATAGGAAAAGGGAGGAAATTGCAAAGCTGAGAGGAAATTAGATCAACTTTGCTTGTCAGAACTATAACTCGTTGCACCCTGGATCAATTACCAACATTAGCTGAGGTTGCTTCTCAATAGTTTAAGCCAGATTTTTTGGAGGTGAAGCAGGAGTTGGAAACCAGGGCTCCACTGACTGATCCAACCCCCAGACCATGAAATCTTTCTTTCTCCCTCTGTCTCTCTGTTTTTCAGTGAATATTGGCTTAAAAAAATAATGTCTTTTAGGAGGGGAACTGAGAGAATTATCCCTCAGGATAGATAGTAATCAGGGGATCAGCTCACAGCTCTGTGGGATGAGAGACATATTCAACAGAAAATGCCAGTTTTGAGTATCAGTCTTTCTTATATCTGTTTCAATGTTCTATCAGCTCGACTACTGGCTATAAAAAAATTTCTTTCTGCCTGGGATTTTTGAGTCAATCAGAGAATGCCTGTCATATATGTCTTCAAAGCTAAGCTTCCTGGAAGTACCCAGTAAACCTAAATATATCTTTATTGAAAAAGTCTTTTCCCAAATACCTTATACGTCTGGTGCTAAATTGCTTAGGCTTATCAAGACTTAGCTAATTTAAGCATAGTAATCATTAGAAATGTAGACTCCTAGGAAGGAATATCATAAGGTTATGCGACTATTGAGTGGGGGACTGCACGCATTATTCTTGTCTAAATATGGACGTAGTTTCTTAAAAAGCTGGTTAGACCACTTTGTCCACCTAATTTTTTCTCGTAGCTGTACTGACGTCAATAAGATAGATATACAAGTTACTCAATATAACAGTTACCCAATATAGCAGTTACCCTATCCCTAATTTCAGTAGATGTGTGGTGAAGGAATTTAGCTGCTTTTTTCCTGTTTGAAGTATATTCTCAAGCATTATTGTGACATCTCAAATGCAGTACCTATTTAAAAATATTTTGTCAAAAACTGGGGAGATGTTTTTAGGTTTTTGGATGGATTTATAGTCTTTTTTTATTAGGCATGAACTGTTATGTCAAGCACGTAATATTTCATGTTTTTCTCTAATTTCAATGATGTTTCAAGCCTTTCCTATACACACGTTCTAATAAACACGTTGGAAGAATTATATTTTCCAAACATTTTTATGTGCATGATTCAAAATAGAATTTACTGCTGTTATGCCTCCAACTTTTTCCATTTAGTTTACACAGACTTTATCGAGAACAAGTTGTAGTTATTTTAAAGATGAAGAAAATGGATTCTAGTATTTTTTGTATGAATATTGATGAAAAACATTTAACTCAAATGTTCAAATAGTCCCTTTGGAAGGCCATTCACTATTATTTAATCAGACATGAAAAAAAAAAAGCCATGTGATTTATACATCTTGTGCTGATTAGCTAGCAAAGATTAGATTTCAGATAGTTTTAATCATTAGGCATAATGTAAACAAACTCAAAGTAGCTCAGTAATCACAACTATAAAGATATCTATGAAATTTCTGTTTCTCTCATTCCTTAATGAGAAAAGACACAAAACTCCCTAGATAAGTGATACTCTGAACATTGTTTATGCTATTTTATGACATATTTTTGCCTGTGATTACACCTGTCAAGCAGGATGATGTTTTTTTGGTGTTTCTGAAATAGGTGAAATCATCTTTAATCTTTGCCTAAGTTGTTGGCTACTATACAGTTTTAATAAAAGCTCATGTTGTTTTTCTTTATAACTTTGTTTCTATTGTGTGCTTTCCAAAGGTCTAACAGCGGGCTTATTCTGCTTCCTGTAGAACTATGTCAGCCCCAATTAAGAATACCAGAAAGATTAGATTTAGATATTTCCTTCTCTGTTGCCATCCTGTTGTTCTCCAGTGAGCAGGGTCAAAACTGATTCTGAAAAAATGATGGGAAAGTTCAAACATCTTTTCAGAAAGCACTTAGGGCAGCATACTGTAAAGACAGATTTTCACTGAATATCATATAAATAGTCTCCTGAAATCAGAACTATACTCTTGGCCCTTAGTTTTATTACAGAAAAAAAAAAAAAAAAAGCAACAGTATTAAATGTCAGAGAAAGTAAATGACAGATCACAGCTGAGAATTTTTAATCTGATGGAATAGTTGCCCAAGTAGATCGGAGGAAAATTATGTAACTGTTATTCATTTTCGAACCAGAAACAATGTTGTAGTGGCACCAGTTGTATGTTAACTCGCCTTCTTGCCACTGTGAATATTTGCTTAAGTAGATTTTATTAGTGACTGCTGAAGATTTCAGACATTTTTGTTCAAGTGATGTTCAGATAATACAGAGAATGAAATGGAAATAATAGTAAATATACTGTCCTGTAGGAGTTAAAAACAACCGTTAAAGTCTTTCAACTCCAGAGACCTGTAACTACAGGACTTCTATTTGGTTTTGTCTGAGCCTTCATCCATATTTAGGTTCACGTTTTTTGGACTCATTTTACAGCATTTTTTAAGTTGCCATGTTTTATAGTGCTTGCTGTCTATCCAGCAGGCTATTGAGCCTCAGGTCCTCCCACTAACAAGGTAAGAAAACTCTTGATCTTAAAATAAATAAATGAATAAAATAAATAATGAAAGTAAACAGGAAAACTGTTATTAAGGAAACAGAAGCATGATAAGAACTGACACAGCTGGACTAAATAGATTAATTGGTAAATAAACTTGCAAATTCCCTTTTCGATTCCCAGTTTTCTGAAGGTATTTAAAGTGTACATTGTTCTGCCATATTCTGTTTCAAAGGTGGCTGGATTTTAGTGGCAGTTGGAATAATAATATTCTGCTTGCTTCAATTATACTTAAATTCATTAACCAATCCTCTAATATGGTTATATAATAGATTCAATAGGACTATTCATATATATATACACTTAACAGGTTTTAACTCCAATATTTAATTCCTTCTTCCATCAAAATACCTAGTTAAATGTCTATCAATTTTCAAGGAGTCAGAATTTCAGTCATGGCTCATATTGTTAATATCTTTTCCCTTTGTATCTGCTAAACACCTTTTTTTGTGATCATATCTCTTGCAGTCACTCTGGTACTTCCTAAGGCCATTTATCAACAGAAAGTGTGGAGACATATTGCAAATATATAAAAATAAGAAAAAAACCCTACAACAAAAATTACTAAAGCTTTAAATATTTGTAAGCAGGACAACTCTGCAATTGAGTAAATAGAATAGAACACTAAAAAGTTTACTAATGAACCTTTAAACTCTCTTTGGAGATTGAAAAAAAAAAGCCACACCAAAAACATAGTAATAACAGATGAGCAGTTAAAGGATATTAAATATGGCCCAAAAAGCTTAGCCATAAAAGATAAAAGCAGCAGTTACTCAAGTTGCCTGAGATTATTTCTTGCATGTAATAATAACATCACTCCCCCTAATGTCTTAACCTTGAGACCTGCCACATACCAATAAGGTTCAAGACTGAGTTTTTCTCAGGTTTAGGTTTTCTCCCAGCATCTTCCACCCTCCTATTCCCTGTCATTTGCAGCTGTTTTGAAGAATTTTGTTATCAGTTCCTCAACAGGGAGACAAACACATGGTAGTTTGGATATTTAAATTCCTCCCAGCTCTAATCATTTCACCTTGTCAAGAAACAGGGCAGAAATAACAATAATTTAAAAAGTTAAAACTTGAGACTGTGAGCCAGTGTCAACTCTGACTTGCTTCATCAGTTTTTTGTTGTTTTTTTTCCCTCCCTTGATTTTATTTTTTTCCCATATTGCAGATTGCTTATATTGAAAGAGAGAAAGTCAGAGTTTGAATGATATCCTTCTGCATCTCTCCATGTACTCACCCAATGAATACATACAGATCACCATTCATTCTTCCTTGTTGTCTTAATAATAGTAGCAATGCTCATAATACTGACATTAAACCACAGAGTGAGACACATGATGTTATTTTTTGATGGCTGATATCCTCCATGTGATCATCCAGAGGCCTTACTAACTTATTTCAATTAGCATGTCAAGCATAAATTTGAAATATTGCCAAGACAGAGACAGGGAAAATGGAAACCCAAAGTTTTCTTTCGAAGGTGGGATTAGATTGAGATGATAATGAAGCTGCCAAAGTAATCAGAATGCTGTAGCCAGAAGAGGTGATGCCCTTCTTGGCTGACTGATTTTCTATTGGTGGCTTGTCATAATTTATAAAATGTAAGCCACAGAGCAATGTGAACAAAAGAATGTCTGAAGGGGCCAATGTAGATAAAAGAACCCAGGAAGATTTCTGCTAAGTATGAATACTGCCATGGGGTCATTCAATGCCACTAGACTTTGCATCTTCTCTCTCAAATTCTTTCATAACGTAATTAAGCCTGATCTATTTGGCAAAGAAACAGGGGACTAATAGTGTTGTACAAACAACAACAATGATTTAGGACTGTTATTTATTTCTGGAAATGCCACATCTTCTGCACAGCCATAAAACAACTAAAATTATTTTCTACAAAAAAATGAATGTAAACTAGAGTCTGTTTCAGATTTTTGTGGAGGTTTTTCCAGTTTCTCACATGTGCATTAGCACTATTCTTTTTTGGGGATTTTGCTGCTTTAAGGGGAAGTTGATAAAGAGGTGGTCCCTCCATTTTTTTTCAGGCGCGCATATGATAGAACTTAAGATAATTACTACTAGAATCATTAAGTCATAGAATGGTTTAGGTTGGAAGGGACCTTAAAGATCATTTAGTTCCAACCCCCCTGCCATGGGCAGGGACACTTCCCACTAGATCAGGTTGCTCAAAGGCCCATCCAGCCTGGTCTTGAACAATTTCAGAGATGAGGCAACAACAGCCTCCCTGGGCAACCTGTTCCAGTGCCTCACCACCCTCACAGTAAAGAATTTCTTCTTAATATCTAATCTAAATCTACCCTCTTCCAATTTGAAGCCATTATGCCTCATCTTATCACTACATGCCCTTATAAAAACTACCTCTCCAGCTTTCTTGTAGGCCCCCTTTAAGTACTTGAAGGCTGCCGTAAGGTCTCCTCAGAGTCTTCTTTTCTCCAGGCTGAGCCACCCCAGCTCTTTCAGCCTGTCTGCACAGGAGAGGTGCTCCAGCCCTCTGATCATCTTCATGGCCCTCCTCTGGGCCTGCTCCAACAGCTCCAGGTCATTCTTATGTTGAGGGCCCCAGAGCTGGATGCAGAACTCCAGGTGGAGTCTCACAAGAGCAGAGTAGCAAGACAGAATCACCTCCCTCAATCTGCTGGCCACACTTCTTTTGATGCATCCCAGGAAGCAGTTGGCTTTCTGGACTGTGAGCACATATTGCCGGAGAAGACCTCCCTTCAGGAACATTTGGTCATGTCAATGATTTGCCTGTTTTTTAAATGGATAGCAAAAAAACCACAAACAAACAAACAAAAAAAGAATGTTGCTTACTCCACTGTAAATTTTCTCCAATGTTAGAGAAATTTTTGTGGTGTCAGTTGAAATCAGTGAGGCTGAAAGCCAATTTCCCTTGTGCTCAGCTACAGTATCACTAACCCGGCCAGCTTGAGTTACACATCTCGTCCTCACCTGACTCATATTTTCTGCTGATATACATGCTTGGTTTTTATCTAGTTGGCAGAGAAATACATTGTCTTTTAGATAACAAATAATCAATAATATGATTGGTGAATTCCTTTCTAGGAGTAATCAGCTTATGGAAGGAGAGGAGAGGAAAGGATTGTTATTATCTTTTGCTTCTGTTAATTTTATATAGAACTTTGCCTCTACAAAGGGAATATAACACATTGATAAAATCTGCAAAACTTGTGTCCCTGGGATTTTTTCTATGGTCTTAGATTTATGTCTAATTGTTTGTACATTTATGGTCATATTCATATCATTTAAAGCAGAAAGATGCTGAAAGATGAGATAATGTGCAATGGGTCTTAGGGTTAGAACTATATTAAAACCATAATTTACAGTTACTGGCAGGAATCTGCCCAGGAAAAATTCTTGAGCCAAAGAACTAGGACCTTTTACATCAGACAATCTAACCTCATCTTTTTTTGCCTTTATAAAAATGAAGGTCTTTAAGGACTTTAAAAATATGGCATAAATAATTCTCAGTCTGGACATACAACTGCTAGTACCGAATATATACATATTATACACATTTCAGAGAAGTTGTCATCTAACACCTGCTAAATTTAGCATAAAATGTTGGTGTTCTATACCTTAGTCTGATGTTAATAGTCTGTGGCATCTTAGACAAATCACTTCATTTTTTGTGCTTTGTTTCCACAGCAAACCATTGCCTATAGTCTCTAGTTAGAGAAGATTTCTGCAGCCAGGGATAGCCAATTACTTCCTTTGTAACAGGACCTAACAAACCTGAAGCTATAAGAAAAAAATAACTAAGACTGGATATACTTTTTGAAAGTGGAAAGCATCTCAGTACCAAGCAGATGTACATTTTGGCCATGCTTAAGTATGTATACAGTAGGTGTATGTTTTATCTTGATCATTCTCAAAAGTTTATAAGAAAGCTATTTTTGCTTTTCCAGTTTAACTTTGCAGAATGTTTTACAGAGAATAGCCGAATCTCTTTTAGAGTATTTTTTAACGTTGCTAGATAATGGAAAAGTAGATGTATATTGTACATTTCCTTAACTAATTGCTTTCTGGTTATTTAAAAAATTCTAAGGTAAGGGATTGACACCTGGAAAATGAAAGAGTCATCTAAGAAATAAGAACAGTAAAAAAAGCCTGAAGTTGTATAGAAACATATGGGGGAAAAAAAAACAACAATAAAACAATATAGGCCGACATAATGACCAACTTTCACACTGGATATCTTTTGCATCTTGGAGGAATTCCAAGATATCTGTGCGATCCTGTGGAAATTTCTAACAGGAATCTTTCAGTTGTGGAAAACCTATGAAATAACCATTAAGGTCAATGTGTATCTACAGTACCAAATAAAATAAAAGCTAACCTTTCCCTTTGAATTCCTCAGCTTTTCTTAGAAATTCAAGCTCACAGTGACACATAAGGAGCTAACATTAAAACCAGCAGCAATAAAAGAAATCCAAGTAGTTTACAGAAGATGTAAGTCTTAAATATGTATTTGGGAGATGAGTGAAAGCTAGGCCAAAGACTTCCTTCCATGGTGAAGAACTCGACAGAAACCATTGATCAGTGACTCTGTCGTAGAAGAGAAATGGGGAATTAAACATAACTTTTTCAGAACTGTCACCCTAATTTGAATTATATTTTTCAATGCCTTTTTTTTCAGGCAAAGAAAGTGACAGGTAGGATGTAATGCTCCTTTTCATAGCATTTTAGAAATCTTTGCATGAGAGGAACTATGGACTGATTCTTGTTCCATGTCACATTTGATTCTTCTTTGCATACAAATATATAGGGGAGCTAAACCTGGTTACATCCTTTTCCTTTGTGTTTTTCCATTCAGTCCACCACAATGAGCAGTAAGTCCTCAAAATGCTCTGTCATAAAGAAATGCTGAACTTAGAAATGCTTTTTGGCTTTTCCATAACTTTGTTTTGGGCACAAGTATAAAGAATAGAGAGGCTGATGACACCAGAACACCAGCCAATTCAGTGATAATGTTCTTTTTTCACATTAACATCTTTCCTGTGTTGTCAAGGTAAGACTTTACGAGAGGATTTTTACTCAGTCATTTATCTTTTCTATGCAGCAAGACAGTTGAGTGACAGCACTGTTTAGACATGTGACAAGATGGCATGTGGTATTACTAGTGCCTTGCTAACACAGAAGCAGTCCATGGTGTCTTGCAATTTCTTCCACAAGGCTGTGTAGTGTACTGACTAAGAAAAGATGAAGAGAAAGGAAAACAGAAAGTTGAATTTGGGTCCAGAAGGACAAGTTTCTAATCAGGAGAAAAAAATTTCCTTAAATTCAGAGGAAAATAACAAGAAAAGCACTCACCTTCAATAAGAGTGCAGCCAAAGTTGTATTGAAGATATTAGATACAGCTTCATATTTATTTTACTGGCAGTATAAACTAATCTATCTGTTCATACACACAGTTATCTATATAGCATGTACATATGAATGTATGAGCATGCATACACTTCTTGTCTCTATTTCTATCTCACTTCCTTTCAGAGTGGACTGACACTGAAGAGATCTGCTCTATGAAATGCTAAGGATGGTAGAAATAATCACTACAAGCTATTTGCTGGATCATCTCAATATTTGCAAATTGTCTTTGTACTATGTTCTTCATGATATTTAACTTAATCTGTTATTCAATACTTACCCTTTAAGTCTCACCTCTGTACTGATTAAAGGTGTATGTTTCCATACACATTTCAGTTTCTGAAAAATCTTTTTAGCTGAAAATTTTCTGCTTTTCATTTTTTTAAGTTTTTCAGTGACTGATCAACTCATTTCTACTTTGCTTAATTTTCTACAAATCAAAATGGCCCCTTTTTGCTGGATGTGACATACAAGGTGTTTCTAACAGCAAAAAGTACGGCAAGTCCAAATTACAAGGTATTTTCCTTATTTGCTTTCCTGCTTTGATCAGCAGACCTGTTAAGTTCCTTTTTTTAACCTTAATTGCTCAGAACGGAACATGGGCTTCTCGTGTGCAATAACATATAGTCATAAGAGGATGCTTATTTCTACAATGAAAACGCAAAAATAACAAGCATTCAAAACTGGGACACTGAAAATTCAAACCAATATAAGAGGTCTTCTGAATCACAGAGGAGAAAAGATGCAACAGAGGATTTAGAATTGGATCCATTGATTAGACACAAGGCAAACAGGATTCTGCTGCTTAAGAAATGTTGACTCATTAATCTCTTGCTATCAGAATGCTGAAGAGGCTGAGGAAAGCCCAGGTGTGCTTTAATTCCCAGCCTCCTCAGGGAAATACTCTCAGTGTGTTTATTAAGCTATGTGGGTAACAGCATTTAATAAACTATTTTCAAACATTAAAGATGTTTGCTTATCTGAGAGTGAATTGTTCCTGCTCTCCTTTCGATGGCTTTATGGAAGGAAATTACTTGTGAAAGGGACTGCAACAGGGACACCGCTCGCCAAGCCCAGATTGGGGTGTATGGGCTACGGTTACTTGCACGCTCACAGTCCTAAAGTGTTGTTGCAATATCTAGGAACAAGTTTCATTTCACAGGAAGCACATGAAGGGGTAAGATGACTATGTCTTGTTGCTCCAAACATGTGCCCCCTTCCCTTGCAGCCTTTAGTATCTGTGCTAGGATTTCCAATAAGGTGCTATTTATGCTTTTTGTTTTTATTGCTCACTGTTCATGTGATGTGAGAACAGACCTGCCAGTAGTTGAGATCAGCAGCTGAGACACCCATTTATTTCCTACAAACTATATCTATTTGTTAATAACAACTTCTAGCTGACACAATGTGGACTGACTTTAGACCTGTACATAAAGGTTATTTATTCTATAGTGATGTTTTCAAATGATTCAGGATAAGGAAGAAGTCAGGACAGGAAAATACAAAAATTGTCAGATGCTGTGCAATAAGCAAATAGTAACATAACACCATTCATTTGTGATAGTGGAATTAACACGGAGATTCTGTCTTGAGCTGAGTCTTAGTCTTCTGTGTGAACTAAATTTGCCACTGGGATAAGCAGTCACAGCTGCACTGAGATCACTGGAGCTCTGGAAGCCATCAGCAAAACTTAATCCATTTCTTTTCTTTGGTGACTTTGGTCTTAGGTCATAAAATACGCTTTCTAAAGCCAGTAACATATGACACACTAAGCATGTTAATGGCCACAGTTTCAATGGAGTTCCTGTGCATAGAATGGACTAAATAGTCACCCAGCTGCATATGGACATGTGAACACCAGAGGCACGTCAGGACTAGCTAAGCTGTGCAGATCTGCGTGCCCTACTATTTGAATTAAAGTTCCCATAGTGGCCATCTACCCAAACTTCTGAGATAGGTGACTCACTGCTATAGTTTCAGTTGGGATAGAATTAAGCTTCTTACTAGCAGCTGATATGGTGCTATGTTTTGGATTTGAGTTGGAAAATAGTGTTGATAGCACACTGATGTTTTCAGCTGTGCTAAGCAGTCAAGGCTTTTTCTGCTCCTCATACTACCCTGCCAGTGAGCAGACTGGGGGTGCACAAGATGTTGGGAGGAGACACGGCCAAGGACAGCTGGCCCAAACTGACCAAAGGAATATTCCATATCATATGACATCATGCTCAGTATGTAAAGCTGGAGAAGAAAGGGCGGGACATTCGTAGTGATGGCATTTGTCTTCCCAAGTAACCGTTACGTGTGATGGAACCCTGCTTTCCTGGAGATGGCTGAACACCTGCCTGTTGTTGGGAAGCAGTAAATTAATTTCTTGGTTTGCTTTGCTGGCGTGCATGGCTTTGGTTCTATCTGTTAAACTGTTTCTATCTCAACCCACAAGTTTTTTTCTCACTCCCACTCTTCTGATTCTCTCCCCCATCCCAACTGGGGGAGTGAGTGAGTGACTGCGTTGTCCCAGCTGCTGGCTGGAGTTAAACCATGACACTTAGTAAAAGAGAGAAGCTTATTTGCACAGCTGAAGGTATTTGCTTTCCTTAGAGAAACATCTCTCGTGTTTGCCCCCTGATCTGGAAATAAAGGTCTTCTACACAGTTTAAAATAGTTTCAGAAGGAGAACCTCGGGTTTTTTCTATTACCCCTTTATTTCACGCATTGTATCAAACTGTCTGATTTAAACAAGTTGCCTTCCTGCATCTTTCACAATTTATTTATTTATATTTTGTTAGTGCTGTCTCAAATGGATTTCCATGCAGGGCAGCTAGTATTTAACATGAATATGATTTGACTGGTTGAAATACATACTGAAAAGTTTGTAAGCCCAAATTGGCCATATGTTATGTTTCACATACTGGACTGCATAACCAGCCCTCATACTGGAGTGTGCCACGAGCAAGTGTTAATTTTGCCACTGCCCTGGTAAGGACAGCTCCAGGGAAATGCATAAATTTCCTTATCTGTAATTTTTCTTCAAATTGAAAAATATCTTGTTCATAATTTAGACGAAATTCTGTAAGAGCAGTAGAAGAAATATTAATAATTCACTAGTCCTCTTACAGTCACTTCAATATGACACAAAAGGTGGCATTTAATTAGTACACAGATTGGAACTCCACATTCTTTTTGTGCTTGCAGTAAATGCAAACTTGCATAGATTCCTTTAACACTTAATTTTTTAGTTGAACACCATAAGGAAGACATTCTCAGAAATCCATCAAGGCCTCAGGCTACACTCCACGTGTTTGATCATACTGGATACTTCTTAAGTGAAGATTATTCCCTTTTGACAAGAAAAATACAGCCACTGACAATAAATATTGTTTCCCTCTTTCTTGAAAATACTCTTACTGTGTATCTTCTTGATGTTTGAGTTCTCATGGAGAACTATACAGTCATCTGTTGTGTATTGGTTTTAGTTGTGGTACATGGTTTACTCAAATCAGATGTATCTATCTTATCTGACTTCAACTATTTAAAAGCGAAGTGCTTTGCCTAAACTAATAGAATAAAATGGCCATTCTCAGGTGCAGATTC
Source organism: Numenius arquata (assembly GCF_964106895.1). Taxonomy (NCBI): domain Eukaryota; kingdom Metazoa; phylum Chordata; class Aves; order Charadriiformes; family Scolopacidae; genus Numenius; species Numenius arquata. The sequence goes on along the minus strand of NC_133581.1, from coordinate 62,247,078 downwards.
ATTCTAGTTAAAACAGATAATAGTTGCAGTGGATTAAATAATTTTTAGATTATGTATTGCTCTATTGCCTTTAGTTCTATGCTTAGTAACTTTCAATCCAGATGAATTAGTAGGAAGGGGTTCCTCATAGGTGGTGTGGGTTAACTCTAATCCCAACACAGCATCTTCCTCACTCTCCCCAAAGGGGGATGGGAAAGGGCATCAAAAGGGTAAAAGTGAGAAAACTCATGGGTTGAGATAAAGACAAATTTAATAGGTAAAGCAAAAGCTGCACACATAAGCAAAGAACAACAAGAAATTTATTCACTACTTCCATCAGCAGCAGGCGTTCAGCCATTTCCAGGAAATCAGGGCTCCATTGCATGTAACAAACGGTTACCTTGGAAGGCAAAAGCCATAGCTCCAAACGTGTGTCCTTCCCTTCCTCTTTCTTCCCCACACCTTTTGTTGCTCAATATGACATCATATGGTCTGAGATATCCCTTTGGTGTGTTGTCCCAGCTGTGTCCCCCCGACTTCTTGTGCACCTCCAGCCTACTTGCTGGCGGGGCAGTGCCAGAAGCAGAAAAGGCCTTGACACTGCACAAGCTCTGCTCAACAATAGCTAAAACATCTCTGTGTTATCATCACTGTGTTCATCACAAACCCAAAACACAGCACCATACAAACTTCTATGAAGAAAATTAATTCTATCCCAGACAAAAACTATGCTAGGGAAGGGTCTCCTGGTGTTATACAATAGCTGTCATACAGTACAAAGGAAATAAGAGAATAGTTAAACTGTCTCTTCAGAAAGCAATATTCAGAGATAAATTTCAGAGCTTCTAATTGCGAACCATGGCAAGAAAGTGTCATGGACTGTCAAGGACTCTGTCTTTTCTTCTGCCTTTGATCCCGATCCATGTGTTCCTGAATCCAGTTCCTAAATCTGGTTCCTGTCCATCACTGAGTTCAGTCCCAGTGCTGGCTTGTGGTGTGATCATCATCCTGGGAGCTTGATATTGGGTTTGTATATATTTGTATATATTTCATTATTTTCTTATTAATATTATTATTTTATTATTATTATTTAATATTTCATTAAAGCTGTTTTTAGGTTTTTCTCTACCCATAAATCTCTGTCCCTTATTCTTAATAAGGTTAATGGAGAGCATCTGTGGTTCATTTAGTGGCCAACCCAGCCCAAACCTTGACAACCCGCCCAGAAAAATAGCTGGCAGAAGCATCCAGTATATTAAACTGGTGTAGTTTGCCCCTCTCAATCATGTATTTAAGGTCACACAGCTATATCATTAAATACTTTTCAAGTAACTGTTATTGACAATTGTTTTATAGCCGTTTTTTATTTCTTTTTTTTTTCTTTTTTAGTAAAGAAATGAATGTAGAATTTCACTGCTAGAATTATACTATAGTAGTTGATGACTGAAACAAAACACAAAGAATAATGAAACATTCCTAGTCTATCTGATTCCTATAACATAGAATCATAGGAATTATAAACTTTTTTCTTGGTCTTTTTTTTAGACTTATAAAGCTGAAATAACACAAAACCACCATGTTTGGTATTCTGTTGGCAAAGCTGTTGGCCAAGTTCTGCAGCAATATCATTAGTATCAGTGGTGAAAGAGTGTCCAAGTTCCTCAGAAGTCTTTTTCCACCTGGAGAAGGAATGTTCTCTTGTAACAAAATACCACCCAGCAGCCTTGAATTTTACAGGGAATTGCAGGTATTCTTCCTGCCATGTTTCAGTATTTATTATATGAATGTGATACATTCCCTTTTGCTGGCACATGAGTATCTCTAACATTTGTGCAATAATCTTTTTTCAGACAAATGTACTTCCTTTCCTTATATATACCTCTTGCCTATTACCATGAAGGATAAATACTGTTGGTTTTAAGGGTGTTCTTTTTTTGAATATTGGAAATATGAATTGTCATCTTTTAGGCTCCTTTTCCTTCTTCCTCTGACCACTTGACATATTAATATTAAATTTGTATTGAGGCTTCATTGTGTATTGTGTTTTTACTACATATGCATCATTAAGCCATGTTCTCCAGCTATTTCAGTAAGAATGCATGCACTTTTCAAGCCTTTTCAAAATTAACTAGGATTTTCTTGCCAAGCTTGTTTCTGTTCTGATTTTATTCTCCTCCTCTGAGGTTTCTTCACCAATATTAGATTTTATTTTTCCATAGGAATTTTGCCATTCATAACTATATTCAAATTTCATGTAATGAAAGATCCTTCCCAATTAAAATGTTGAAAGAACACAAGAACAACTCCCTTGACTTTCCATTATAGAGACAGATAATGTCATTAACCTGAATGCTCTTCCCCACATTTCATTGCTCCTTCAAACACTCTATCATTATATTTAGTTGAGAATTTTCTAGGTACTTAAGTAGTTTTATCTGGAACCAAACCAAACGCACCACAAAAATATCTATCAATCGGGTAAAGCAAAGGCTTTACCAGTCAGATTTCCAGCTTTTGTGTCTTTCAACCTTACATGCAGCTTTATTGTTACAAGGAGTGTTTCTTTCTGACATTGTCTACATCAATGACCTTTTCACTATGGTTATTTTAATTTACTTTTTGTAGTATTTATGGAAATGCTGGCTAATAACACCTGGATGCTCTGGACACAGTAAAGACAGAGAGAAATCTAGCTTTTCTTACAGATGTTTGTGGATTTATGGCTCCCTGTTCCAGAGATATTTGAGCTCTGTATCTCAGAAATTGTTCTGCACTGTAAATCAGTTTTTCTTCAAGAACTGATACTTCCTTGTATGGATAACACAAAGCAACTTACTCTGGATATGTTGACACTCATCTGCTTTCAAAGACACTATTGAGCTTTTGTTCATAAATATTTATAAAGAGAATTTAACTTCTTAGAAAACAAGAATTTTTAGACCTGCAAACTATTATTATGCTATTCACATACAATTTTGTATCTGATTATAACAGGAAGTAACCACCCATCATGAAATTTCCAAGGTTATGGGTGAGAGATCTAATGATGAGCGAAAAAAATTCATATTTCCCCACTGCACAGCTGTTCAAGTCCCTAAAGACCTTACTTTCCCCTAGTCTATCTTAATCCATTTTTCACCTGAATTTTTCCAATCCTAAGAAAAAGAGGCCAGGTGGTAGATAGATCCCCAAAGATACTTTGAGTTCTGTCATCTAATCAGAGATATTTTTAACACGTTTTAAAATATTATTTACAGCAGCATAGAACACAATTTAACAGTGTTTATCACTTACAATTGCAGAAGCTAATCAAGTTTTAAGGCTTCTTTCAGAAGGTGCATAACTTCACCCTTCTGAGATATCAAAATAAATTTGAAATGGAACATTTTTTTTAATGCAGAAACAAACCTAGATTATTAAAGCAACATAATGATTCTAATTGATACACCCAGTGTTGTCCATATGAAAAGATATATGTTTTGATTTATTTTTTTTATTCAATCCATCTGTTTCCTAAGTCTTCTGAGAGTCTCTTTCAGGTTTTTTAATTCTTTTTCCTTACCAGTTCTGATGACTTATCTTATACGAAAGAAGCTGATGATGAAAGCATGGCAATTCTAATTAATTTTCCTTTTCCTATGCTTCTGTGAAATGGCTACAAGGACTCACTATTGAGTATTAAATCTTCTAATATCCCCAAGTATGTAAGGGATTAAGCTTGAACAAACGTCTTCCACTGCAGGTAAAATGGTGATGAAAGCCAATGTCAATCTATCTACAGGCAGTTAAAAAACAGAGCTTAGAATGTGGATTTTAAATGAATAAAAATTTTAAATCAGCACATGAGATCAAAATACTGAAGTTATTCCATTGGGTAGGAATGTATTTTCCAGTGGCTGAATATATCTTTGAGGTTCAATTCACTACAATCATAGAATCATGGAATCATTTAGGTTGGAAAAGACCCTTAAGATCATTGAGTCCAAGCATAAATCTAACACTGCCAAGTCCGCCATTAAACCATGTCCCTAATTGCCATGTCTACACGTCTTTTAAATACCTCCAGGGAATGTCAGAATGAGGACAGAAGTGGTGTTTGATGACACTGAACAAGTTAGGAAGAAGCTGTCATAGTGCCAACATTGGCACTCAAGAATGATTAAGAAGTTTCTGAGCTCTGTGCTATCATCATCATCAATTATGCCTGAAAGGACCAATTAACTGACCCTTCACACAACCAAGTGACAGTGCTGTTAAAAGAAGGGTTTATATCCAGTTTGAAGGGACTTGCAGAATACAGTTCTGACCCTTAACAGGTTGTTCTACATATTTCTTTTAAATTCTGCTTTCCCTAGTTTCATCCCACAACTCCATTACATGTCCTACCAATGGGACCATTGTATAACTTTGTTATCATGTATCCTGTCAATCAGTTCTTCTCTCTCTGCACTGCTGATGCATTCCAGATTACAATACGTTAACTAAAAGAGACCAATAGGATATATCAATCAGTTGCTGTGTTAGCCTATTTACGTTTACATGTTCTGCCTTCTGGAATCATTGAGTTTAGCTGGCTATTAAAGTATCACATTCATTCCCGGCAGTTACTGAGTTGTGCAGTACTTGACACAGACATAAAGACAAGACTCATGCGGTTGAGAATGGCTAGCAAAATTTCATAGCATGAAAAATCAGTGCAGGCCTTTCATGGATGCAAGAACAGCCTTATACTAAACTTGACAGCTCTGAGGAATTCATTCAGCTACTGGGCTACTTGCATGGGATAATGGAATAAGAAGATACATCAACATAGGAGTCTCTTAACAAGAACTAGATGAAGAACTTGAAGCTCTGATTCTCTAAAATGCTAAAATAAAATAATTATGTGAATTAATAACATCTACCAGTGCTAAAAATAGAAAATATTTGATCTGTTCATGGACTGAATACATAAACTCACATATAATTGAATCTGCAAAGCCAAAGAGGTTAGAGCACGAAGATCTTTTTAACTTCTACAAGTCTATAAAAAGCTAGAAAGGAGCACGATTATTTGCCAGGTAACTAAATAAAGCAAGTCTTGAGCCATTAAGGCTGTTCAGATTCCTAATATTTTCATTAACAGTGGGGAATTTCCTTCATTTGAATTCTCAAGTCAATTCAAAAAGCACAGTTTAGGACCATTTCTTTCATGCAAATATCACATGCTGACTTCAAAGGGAAAGAAGCAAAGACACCCAGATTTACAATACTCTTTAAATGTTAATTTCTCTTTGCCTTCTCACTGGTCTCAGCTACTTTAATACATGGTCCTATTCATTCTTATTTGTTTGTTGTTATCTGATGATCCATTATTCATCTATAATATCACTTAGTGACTGTCAATATCCACCGTCATTTTAAATGTACAGGTATTACAGGTTGCAAATAGTTTCACACATCCCATATGGCATATAATTGTGTGTTGTGACGCTTTTCAGGTCTTTGGGCCATTCTGAAAGGATACAAAAGCCATTCCCAGTGAGGTTTCTTAGAGAATGAGCCCCTGAGGCAGGCAGATGTCTAGGGTTCAAGAGATTAATTAGCACTGATGACTTAGAGGTGGATCAGACAGTAAGTACTATACAGGAGTTAAGTAGGTACCGCCTGGCTTAGGTGAACTCATCAACTTCAAGGAGAGGGGAGTTCCCCTTGATGAAAGCCACAGAATTGTACTGACCATAAACTAATATAGCATTTTTAGGGAAGTTCAACAGCTGAGTCTAGTTATATCCAGAGCCTCCAATAGCAGATTTCTTACGAACTAAAATGAATAAAGGTCTGTTGAGTAGGAGCCAACAAGAGGTATGAGGAAGAGAACAACATGAAAACAGACTGGTTGCTTTGTTTCCTGTTACTTGTTGTTTACAGAATAAAAAGTTTCGTAATGGGAAGGTGACCAGAAAACACAGTGGTTTGGGTTGTTTTGGTTGAACTAGAAAACAAACAAATAGCTCCTGAAATGCTGAACCTGCAGAGGGATTTAGGATTTCTTTTGTACTTACATTTGGATGCATGTTTAGTTTAACCTCTAAAAGGGTAGTATCCCAAACCTCAATTGGTCATAAGAACCTGTTTAGGGCTGTAAAAATCCAAAGCATTTACATAGGTGCATGCAAGCAAAATCACGTAAAATACCCAAGCAAGGAAAATGTAAACCAGTAAATGAGGCTGCAAAGAGACCTAAATTGGAAATACTGTGGTACCTCTCATTCAGAGAAGCTGACAAATAAGATACACAGAGCAGTTTAAAAGGAAGAATATGCCTATGTCAAGAATTTTTACAGGGAGAGAGGTGTATTTAGTCATAAAGCAACTATCTAAAAGAAGAAACTCAGATTTCAGTTTGGTTAAATAGGATTTTTGACATAATGTTTCTATTTTCAAACCCTTCTCATAATTTTCCTCTCTCTGCACTTCCAACAGCTGGCAGGTATGTGCAACTTTTTAGTATTATTCTTTTTATTACTATTATTATTACTGAAATGGTTCTTTATAGATATTGGCTCTGCCTGGGCCTATTTTTGTGATAATGGTAGTAAATTCATTTTACTAACAGTTTTTTGAAAGAGTTGAGACATTAGTCTTATTACATACACACACTGGGAGCTTCACATCCTAAAGAAAGGCAGAATTTTCAGACCACAGTAAGTATGAAGTCAATTTATCCATGTGCCTTTCAAGCAGTGTTCAGGAAACTATTTAACTCCTCATAGAAGCACTGTATTGGAATAAGATTTTCAAAAGCTTTCATCAGTGTTAAGGTTGACTAACATTATTGCCTCACCAGTTTCAAGTGTGATTTTTGACATGGTATATATATCTGTGTCTTAAAAAGGGTAAAAAAATCTTAAAAGAAGATAACATCTTTGAAAAACATGAAACCAAATTAATGCTATGAATTTCTTATTTTTTACCGGTTCCTTTGAAATGAACAATTATTAATAGGTTGTATAGATGGCTGCAGCTTTTTAAAATACTGCTTCACTTAAAGACCAGTGAATATCAAACATGGGCTGAAATCAAATAAAAGCATGAAAAACTAGCTTCAGGGGAATCAGAGTAGCAGTTTGAAATCTACGTATATAAGAAAAAAAAGTTGGTTTTGTTTAGTGTTGTTTGTTTGTTTTATTTTAAAATCAGATCAGCAGCCTGCTAATCTGAGCTCATTTGGACTTCAAAGCATTCAACCTACCAGTGAATGACAGACAGTGTTACAAAGTAATTTCAAATGGAACTAAAGTAGTATTACTGCAGGCCTTAATAAAGGTATACCTTGATACAGGCATATCTTAATAAAGACATTTTAAAAACTGGAAAGACAGGCAAGATTCTGGAACAAATTCATTTTCTCTTACAGAGATGTTTGGTTTCTGGATCGAGGTAATATGTACTTTACTGATGTTTCTATTCATTGATTGTATTTTCATTGCAATCTTCCCATTCTGAGTTAGCTTGCTGCTCTCGGAGCTACAGGCTCAGTGAGGGGAAGGAGCTGTCGTGACTGACAGACCTCAGTCTTTCCAGAAAATAGAATAAAGAAGACTGGTAATTACCAGTTTACCTTGACATATTTTAAGCAATTACCTAAGCATTGAAATCTCATTTGAAATAACAATATTTGCTGACTTAACAAGTCTATAGTTTTAAAAGGTGAGTAATTTCTATAGAACTGGATGCCAGAACCTGAAATAGAAAAGCCTAAGAAATTGCCACCTCTTTCTTGACTCTTTTCTCCCAGTTAAATTAGTGACAATAGGTCACACCTATCTGACCCATTCCCTTTATTCCTTTTTGTTTCATCTTCCTCTAAATTTAGTGGTTACCTGAAAGCAACCGCGATCATTTTGCTTACAGAGCAGGATTTACCAGAGAGGATCCTAAGGTTTCCCATGTCCTTGCCCTCTAGATCCCATTAAATAGGAGCTGCACAACATATGTCCCTCAAAACTCCTTAAAATGTTCCTGGAGTTGTATCCACCCTTTGATTTCAATGCTGTTGTGAATTTTATTGTAAGAAATCAGACAAATAGAGCCTGACATTCTTGCTTTTTGTCAATGCTTTACATCTCTCTGGTACCTTACATTTAGGGTGGGGGAGAAAACAAAGGAAAGTCAAAAACGTGAGAAGTCTAACCAGTTGCACTAAACTTGGGGGGTAGGGGGGAGTGGGGCGTGAGGGGGAGAATCCTTTGCTGACCCCCATAGTCAATTAGCTTACAATGGCTAGTCATGCGATTTCTTAGTTGCTTGCTGCTGGACAATATTGCTGCCTTCTCAGCAAGCCCACACACCATGTGTTCTAATCAGGTAATTACTGCTATATTTCTATTTTATCCTATTCCACAAATTGTATTAGAAAGTAGCTAATGCCACAAATCTGCAAACTAACTTTCACAATCAAATGGTCTGTGGCAAATTCTTTTTTGGGCTTTATACAAGTAAAAAGGCCCCTTTGCTTCATATTTATCGCTATATTATGTCCGACAGGTACCTCACTATGCTGAGACATTTCAATAGATAAGTTTCACACAGGTGACAAAAGGTTTTTTTCAGAAGCTGAAACTGAAATTCTTAATCTCTGAGGCAGTGTGGAGCGGGGTGGTGTGAAAGGGAGCTCAGCCACTATTTTTTCCCTATTTTCATTCATCAAGATGGAGTTTAGACAGCTCTCCTCTCCAGGATCTGTTTTGAATGTTGCTATGAAAGATTGGTGATTTTTAATTTGTTTTTATTTTGATGTATTGTATTCCCAGTTTTTCAATTGTATATTGTAGAATGGCACATTACTCAGTTTCAGTTACAGAATGCTTAAGCTTTTGTTGTCTTAGTGGGACATCTTGACACATTACAAATAATTTAAAATTCTATATTTCATATCATTTATTTATACTGAAGCAGTATAGAAAATGCTTCATTGTTTTTGTCATTAAAGTACCTCTTCCCACATTTTTTTTTTTATTCCAGATCTATCTTTTTAATGCTGAAACAGTTCTTCTTCCCCAATTTCAGTGAAATAAATATTGATACATAACTCCTTTTTACACCTCAGGAAGTACTCTGATTAAGATCAGTTCATGATAGTGAAGGACAAATCTCAAAAGGTTCAAATCAGATCAATCATACTTTTTTTTTTTTTGCTTACACAAATATCAACTATTCTGAAATAAAACCCGTCTGGCAGTTTCAGAAGTAAAAAGTTTTCTCATGAGATTTTTTGGTATTTCTTACTCTATTCCCCGCCAAAAATGTTATAAATTCTCTTTTTTTCTCAATTTTCCCTTCCAATCCCTAGTAGATCACACCCATCACACCCCAACATTTTAGAAATGCTAAAAAGGCAGCCAACACAAAATTGCTTACAAATGTGAAAGCTCTCTTCCAAATAGAAGTAGCTGCTCTAAGTTTTTCTTCTGTGGTGAAATTTTTCCAGGAAGCATTTTGGTTCCAATTCTGCTTTATTTATTTCCTGTCCTGTTGCCTTTAGAATCAGTTTTGACTACTGAACACACCCTGACAGAGTTAACCATTCTTTATTTGAATAAATTATTACTATTTTTAAGCAATATGTAATTAATTATTAATTATTAACAAAATAAAAATCAGGGGAAATCCCAAACATAAATCTTAAAATTTGGAATCTTGGAATCTGATTTTTTTTTTCATTAAAAATACATATTTACTCATACACTTTCTAAAAAGGAAAAATTTAACTACAGCAAACCAAAAATATTTAGATTGACTGTCTACATATGCAGCAAAAAGACAGTCTTATTTGATCTAATACAGCTTGTTTTCTATGAATGTATTTGCTCTGTAAAATTCTGAGATACTATTCTCTAGACACATAAAGAGGTTTCATCTCAGATCAGAACATGGTTAAAAGACTTGCATAGCCTGTTTAATTAACTTCTTTCACCATTGGCCATGACTTCAATCGTTTGCAGTAGCTTAAATTTCACAGGTGTGCTTGTCTGTTTGTTTGTTTGTTTTTCTCTCAATATAAAACATCAACACACACTCTTCCTGGCTTATTATCGTTCTGCCATCTCAGCAGATATTGTCCATCGGTGAAGGAAAGGCTGAAGGGCTGAATTTGAGAAGCACAAGGAAGGGAGAAGAAACACTGCCACCTACTGAAGTAGCTCTCCCCACTCCACCTCCAAACTCGGTTTTACTCCGAGGCATCCAAGCTGAAGTTGCTTGTGCCAAGAGCTGCAGTATCAACATTGCCCCAGCAGTATAACTGCATATGTTGCTGTCAAAGGTCCCAAAGAACTCACTACTTATATTAGGAAAAGCCATGAACATCAGCAAACTCCTCACTTTCCTTTTTGTTGTTCTTCCTTGCTGGCTGGGGAATTTACCTAAATATATGTGGCAAAGCTAAAAGGAAAAGGTACATGTAGTGATAACGTCTCAGTGCTGCTTCCTCTGGAAGATACGGCATGCAAGTGCTAGAAATTTTCTTGGCACTTACACCCAAAGACATGTGTCTGACCAATATGTTAGCAGGCATGAGGCCATTTGGCAGATGGATATGAGCAAACTTAGCCAACAAATATGTTCATCAACTGTATATGTTGAAGGCATAATATTCACCTGGGGAATTCAAAATGGATCTCAGGCCACGAGAGTTTCCACACCCGTGATAAAGCTAGCGGATAAATAACTCAGAGTCCAATGATTTAAGATATAACATTTCAAATTTATTCCAAGTCAAAGTGAAATTCTTACTACCTAATTTGAGTACACCTAATAGCCATTTCTAACACTTTCCTTACACTTTCTAATAAAAAATCACAAGTATTGTCATTATGATTGTAGCCAGGTTGTAGATAATTTTTATAGTTATTTTAGGTAAATATTCAACAATATGGAAAAAAAAATCAGAGGGACAAACTCCAAATTGGACAAAAGTGCCTTTTCTGTAGAGCATGTGATAATGCCTCATTTACCTCATTTTTTTGTTTGTTTGTTAAGACCAACAGTCTTCAAAGTGATATGATGTACACTGACTTTACAAAGTTTCAGCTTTGTATGTAGATTTTGCTTTCCATACTGGTTTGATCCATTTAAGAAATTACACAGCAATTTATAAGAGTATTAGTGTTTGCTCCTAAACTGAAAATAAAGCGCAGTTACTGAAATGTTGTAGGAGTAGCACCCAATTTTTTCAATTGCACATTGAAAACCTGAGTAAATATAATTATTCCATCTGATTGTCCATTATTAAGCTATCTGATTTGCTACACACTCTCTCTTATCATTGCATCTCACTAAAAAGACGAAATATGTCCTCTGGAAAGTTGAGGTCTCAGGCACAAAGATGTCTTACTGTTTCTAAAACTTAAATGTTATCATAAAGATAGATTTTTAAGACATTGTCATTTTCTGATAAAGAAGTTATGTTCTGAATTACATTAAACTTTCCTCAGTTATGTGTGCAGACATTCAGTTCCACTCTCAGTGAAGGTTAATGAAAAGACTTCAAGGCTTCCATTGCTTCTATGGGCCCCCTAGACCTGTGTTGGTATAAATCAATGCTAAAAAAGGAAATGTAATTTTATCTCCTTGCTCTGTATACATGATTCCTGTCAAGGCTGGCACAATGCACACCTCTTTTTAGATAAGCCCTTCCATTGTTTGGAACCATGTTTTGAGTTCTTTTTTTTTTAAATAACATTTGAATAGTAATTAAAAGGATCTTTCACATTTCCGTGTGAATCCTTGAAAATTGTTTTCAACTAAAAGATTTAATTGTTTTGGTTGACCTTACACTGGCAAAGCTCTCCATCATCCTTATTACAAATTTGCTTAGTGTTGTCTCTTGTTAGCAGATGTGCTCTTTCTTTTTTTGCCACTCATTATGTTGTTATTGTGTATCTAACTATTTCATTTCAATAGCCTCACTTATTGTTTACAGTGTTGCTTTCTTTATGGAAGCAATGTAGTATACATTCCACATTTCTATTCACACATTTTTTTGTAGCTCAGCCTTTTAATATCATCTGTTAATTAGATGTAATCATTTGGTTTTTGTTTGCATTTACTTTCTACACATTCTCTTCAGTGAGACCTGTAAGTGAGGAATACCATTCAGTGAAGACACAATACTGGTCTGAGGTATTCATTAAATAAATTCATTAAATAAGCGCTTTCCATGAGAGGCCATAATTGAATGTGCCAGAAATAACACTTCACCCTTATGTAATTATTTCAATTAGGACAAGTTAACATGACTTATACAATTCTATAACATGGGATTAAAGCACTGTGTTAGGTAAATATTATTGTTATTTTTGTTGGTGAAGAAAATGAGTATAAAAAGCAAAGGACTAGATTATTAAATAAATTACGTTACTATCTCTAGTTCAGGAAATGAGCACACTCTTACTTTTATACACAGATTATTTAGACCAATTTAAAGTTGTCCCTTTTGACCATTCTGCATGTATTACCTTACTAAAGTGATTTCTTCCCTATAGGTGGACTTTCTAACTTTTCTAACTTTTACTCTGGCAAGTGTTTCAAGTTGCACATAGAAAAAAGAAAGATAATTTGATGCTTGTTGCCTACCACTAATATAATATCTGTGTTTGGTGACAACTTCACAGAATCAAAAGTTTGTTCACTATGATTGACAAGGCTGTGATTTACTGTTTACATTCCCTTGTTCCTAGGGTATTTATATATTTATTTATATATTTGCCTTTGGAAAGATTGCATCATCTTGAACAAATATGACAAATCCAACAGCTGAGCAGACGTATTGAGAGTTTAGCAGACAGGCAAACATTTTCATAGATGAGGTGATCCATATCCATTTCATTACAGGAACGTTGTCTGGAAAAAATGGAGAAAAGAGCAAAAAGAGACTAAACCCCCCTAATATTAGAAGATGTTTATAATATTTTGTGATGAGTTGAAGAGCTGCAATTAGTTATTAAAAAAGAAGCTTATTTGAATCTGACAACACATGGTTTTATGTATTACAATTACTGTCACCGGGTGAATTTGGCTAAATCATATACTTAATCACGTCATAAAATTAAAAGACATCATGATTTAATGTTAAAGTCTGAACATGCTAATGCATCATTTCCAATCTTAAAGACATGCAAAAATAACTGCTAGATACGTACATATTTTAACATACAGTTTGTCTTCTGAAAACAGCAATCCTAGTAGTCTTCTGGGTGGTTTCTGGATTGGATACACAAGGGCAGTAGATCACAGCAGTGTTCATTTTGTAAGATCTTGTGAAACTGGAAATATGAACTACCAGTAGCCAGTTAGGGATCTTAGTTCTTCTGCACGATGTATGGGAAAAGTGAGTCACAAAAGCCAGCGGAGCAATTGAGGCTCTGGGGAAGGCAATTGGTGTGCTGAGGCATTCTGTCTTCCTCCCTGCCTGTCTCGGGGACGTGAGACATGTCTCTGAAGTGTAATACAGGGTTTTGCTAGGGCTCACTGAACCAGCTCTGTGGAAGCTGGGTTTTTTTACACGGTAAAGTGATGCGCCACTAAAAGATAATCATTTGGATCTGGGAAGCAGTACAAACACGCCAGTTAATTAGCTCTGCTCTCAGTTTACACAGCTGCACTGCTCCAGGTTGAGTATGATGCTGTACTGTACGGTGCAGGCATGCCCTTGGGACTCTCCTCTGGAGATATCTAACCCTGATTTCCTCTTTTGAGATAACCACCTAAGCAATTCTTCAAAACCACACAGTTATCAGTCCTTTCAAAAGCCAGCTGGAGCAGGTGGAGGTTGAAACCCCCCACTGCTACGCACAGAACAATAGTTACCATCACATTAAAAAGAAAACTGGGAGAAATTCTTTTCAGTACCTACCCTGCTCATATTAAGATAAAACATATTAAACGAAGAAACTTAACAATATGGTCTAACTATAACCTCAGACTAATTGTGAATAGTTCTCCCTTGCTTCCCACTGTTGAAATTCTTTTATTTGTAGGAAACACCCCGTTTCCACTAACACAGGTTTCCCAGCAGATTTCGCCTTCTTCCAGGTGAGTGCCCTAACTGCTCAGGAAGAAGGTAAAATTACAGATAGGAATTGAAGACAGCACAGCCATTTTGTTTCCATCTTTTTTCAAGGATGTTGAACAAAATAAATGCTTATCAAAATTTTGTTAACTATGAACTGTATGAAGGTGTATGAAGTGGTATTCAACTGAAGCAGCCTTGCAAATTCCCAAAGAAGTACTTTTGTTATTTACATGAAGCCCATAAACCACTTCAAGGTCCTGCAAATCTTTATTAAACACTTAAAGGAAGCCATCATGAAAAAAAAAAAAAAAAAAAAAAAAGAAAGATATATCCAGTTTAAATGCCTGACATTTGCATTGAAGCTCTGCAGACATTTCTGTGTAGAATGTAAATATTGGGGAAGTTTCTCAGTTTTCGTTGTCTTCATCTATGAAATCCTGCTTTTATTTAATGTTCTCCTCAATGCATGTGATTGGTGAAAAACACTCTTCTGTTCATAGAGGTACTAAGTCTTACAAATACTTCCTACAGCAATGTCACGATATTAGGTGCTTTGAGCAGGAGAGGGCCCCAGTATTGGTGCCATCCATCTTTCGCTTGTGCAATACAAGTTAACCTTTTATAGGAAGAGGGAAAGGAGAAGAGAGGAGAGGAGAGGAGAGGAGAGGAGAGGAGAGGAGAGGAGAGGAGAGGAGAGGAGAGGAGAGGAGAGGAGAGGAGAGGAGAGGAGAGGAGAGGGGAGGAGACCCAGGCATTCCTACAGGGAAGGGCCCTGGAAATGTAAACAAGCAAGAGATAATACAAACCAAGCCAAAACCAAGCAGCTGGACTCCTCCTCAGCAGCTGCAAGCTGTGGGGAACCTTAAGTCCTCACACTCTTCATACACATACTCTCCATGAAAATGAGTCAGTTTTACAGGAGTGTGACAGAAGAATGGGCAGGAAATGACCTTCACAGGTCACATAAGTTTTGTCCCTTCTCCAGCCCTTATTGTTTCCAAAATTCAGGCTGATTGTATGAATAATTTCTGTTTTATCTTTCCCCAGCCTAAATAAACAAACATAAATAAATACTGTTCACACACAGAGTAAGTCTACAGCAGCTTGTGAGAAGATGAAGACCTCTTGTTTTAGATAAATAAGTAATCACAATAGTTTGTGAACTCCAGGACATATTTCTAAATGAATGGGACAACACAGAATATTTTTAAAAGGTGGCAGACTTTGTTTTTTTCCAGTAAAGTACTTTTTTGTTGTTTTGTTTTCTATTACTTTTTAATTGTAAATGTGATTTCTTCCACATCCTTGACAGCAGAATGTTATGCAGGCACTGGGAGTGCCTGGGAGAAATGCTATGAGTACCTTATTCATTAGCTATAAAAATAAGAAATATGGCATGGAGACAAAAGGCCTTTGGAACTTTTAACTGGTAACAGCCCTAGCACTGACTTCAGGTTGCAAATACAGAACACTTCACATGATGGGGTGGGACATCCATTTCAACTGAGCATCCAAAACTTAAGTACTTGTTCCAGAGCTAGGTGTCAAAATCAGTAAACTTCTATTAGTCTCTAAAATAAAGTAAGCTGTTCCGATTTCAGCTTGGTCATCAGGATTTCTTTTGAGAAAGGCTTGTTAAACTTGGAGAGAAAACTACGAGGCCTAGTTCTTCCTCCTACTGATCAACCTCATCAATTAAAGTATTGCCTCATCAGTAGCTTTTAGAATAAGGTTTGAATTTTAAACTCTTGTCTAATGTCTGCCCCTAATCAGCAGAGCCTACCATATAGTGTGTATTTTTTTCTAACTTGTATTTAATTAATGGGCCTAGACTTAAGCATGTACTTAAGTCCTTTGATGATTGGGAAAGAAAGAGAATGCATATCTATGCATTCATGGCATTTTTGGATTGGTGCAAGTGATCAGCGTCTGGGATTTGTTTTTTCTTTCAGCTACAGATAAATAGCAACTGTAAGGTCTTCAGGGGAAATTCTATTCTCATTTACTTTGATGTTCTTTACACTTAATTTTCTCTGGCTTTCCTTTGTTACCCCAGATTTATCCAATGTAGCTGAAAACAGCAGTTGGCTCTTACCAGTTGAGACAGAAATGAAAGCAAACACAATTTAATTGCCAGTTTGAAAAGCCCTTGCAGACATTTATTGAAAAGAAGAGTTCATTTTCTAATCTTTCTTCTTACTTTTTCTAGACAAAGGAGGAGGTGGTAGTGGCACATGATATCGCTATTTATAAAGCCAAACATATCTACAACAGGGCATTAACATTCTTTTTCCTCTCAGAAACAGAACCACTTATATTCCCTTGGAGCTCTGTAGGTGCTCTTAGATAGTGTGAAAACATTGAAGAAAGATAAATGGAACTACCATTTTGGTGAGAAGGTCTTGAGATTTTGGCAGTATTTGTAAAAATGTGTTTGAAGCCACCAACTCCTCTTCAGTGTTAAAAAAGTTAAACCCTTAATGGGAGAAGGAATTCTGACAAAAGGTGGTAACTAACATTAAATCACTCAGTATCAACATATTTAGAAGGAAGAACAATTATTTTTCAATTTTTAATGGTCTTTTATTTGTGTTTTTGTGTTGATGTTTGTTAATGATAATTGCTTTTCCCTGTAGTGTTTATTTTTAATGAGCCCCTCAAAATGGAGCATAAATACTGTAAATTCACAACAGTAATTATTCTGATCTACTTACAAAAGAGTATTAAAAAATAAACAGGACGTTGGTGAATTTAAGGCTTAAATTAAGTTTGATAAATGATTCAAACACTGTTTAATATCACAAATGTGGGGTGTAGACTTGGATTTAACTTCGGTAACAAAATTATCCAAAGCAGTATCTCAAGACAACAACCTGACTATCTGAACATTCCTAGTTCCACTCTGGTTTGTATTTGAAAGCCATAGTCCATACAGAGGGGCACCGAGAAGCTACCCAAACAATCAGAGAGCCAACTTTTATATCTCTATTATGGCACAAGTTTAAATCAAGTCCCATGAAATAGGAACAGCTGGATGTCTACTAATGTAGATATATATCCTTTGAGTTTAACCATAGGGTGTAAAGAAGTCCAGACAGGAAAGTGCTCGAGCACCTCTACCAGCACTCTGGTGGTCAGAGACAAGGAAATTGTAGGAAAGCCCTTGAGAGTGTCAGCATAGGTTTATGCTATTAGATTAATCAGTAGGAGGGAATACTTCCAGACACTGAATCATCGTGTATTATCAGAATAGTTGTAGGCACGTTTTGTGCTTAGCTCTCCTAAACAATGTAAAGGTACAAATCAGGATTTACAGGGGAGTGAGCATTGCCAGCAGGCAAAGCACAGTTAGACGCCCTATACTGACAACTAGGAAAGTTCGATAACACAGATGCAGAACATTGGTCCTGGCTGGTCTCAAAGCCAAGGAATAGTCTCAGGCGCGCTAAATGTACTAGTACAGATTTAGCCCACAGATTAGTTTAAAACAATTAAGTAATTGCACACTAAATTCCATATGTAAAAAGAATTTAGGCATTTCGTCCTATTTTCTTTAAAATTACTAAATTAATGCAAGCTAGGTCCTTGGATTTGGGACCAATTTCAATTCACTGTGCCTTATGTTTCACCACTACCCTCACTGTGAGATTAACATCCTACTTCACAGAGACACAGGCCAAGTTATTCCTTTAAAACAAGATTTATATGAACTTGAAGATTTATATCTTCATCAAGTAAACATATAGATGAATATGACTGTATATATTTGTATACATCATCAGAGTATTTATAAACATATTATTACATAATTTCCCAGGTATGTGAAATTAGTGTCAGGAGGTTAAACATTATCTCCTGGATCTTCTCATAAATCCAATTTGAATCAATCGTACCATGGAGGTCATAGAGAAAAACCTTTATTCCATTAATTCTGAAAGCAGGAGCTACAACACGCTGGTAACCTCAGTACTTTTCTTCTTCAATTAAGGGTTTTTAATTGCTCTATACTAAGGACCCACCATTCATGTGTCTCACACACGTTAACTTCAGTGTTACTTTCTAGATACAGTGGAGGAAGGTAGAGAACTCTCTCTTCATAATAATATGTTGCTGACACTGGAAAGGATCTGTTCCCAGATCTGAATGTTGAGTAATCACTTTTCATACTCAAGAATCATGAAAGCTTGTTTGCTAATGGTTTGAGGTAGAACAGAACCATTTTTTTTTTATTATTAATTTTACTTTTCAGTTAAGTCTCTTCTAACTAATGGCACTCTATGTTGTTAATTTATTGGCCAGCCCAGCTTAAACCATGACAGATTTATACCTATCCCTATGTTGTCTTGTACTTCCACTTTATAATTCAACATGCCTTCCTGTGAGTTCCTTTTCCCTAAGGAGTGACAGAGTTCAACAAGTTTTAATTCTCCAAAGGTTTTTAAGGATGTGTGTGCTGGGCTGTCAAGATTCTCCAGACAGAGTGCACAGTGTAACTGCTTAATGACTTTCCATCTCCCTGTGTGGTACATTATCCTGAAGTCTCAGCTCACCGGGTGCAGGTTCCTGCAGAGTGTTTTGTTAAGGCACGGTGTGCGGCTCCACACCACTTCCTCTGACAGTTCTGCCTTATGGGGGTGGATTTCTCTGTGCTCTCCTTGCTTTTGTGCTGCACAGTGGAGAGGGTATAGAGCTTTCTGAAAGTGCATACATTCTATAGACCTTTTTGTTTAGCTCAGGATGTTAAGAAGTCATTAAACCTTATGGGGAAAATATGACTCGGGTGTCAGACCACATCCTCCGACAGAGAATTCATTTTTAACTTTGCAAGCCTCACTTGCCAGGGCTGTCCCTACAGCTACAACATTTCCTTCATTTTCTGTATGCTGTGTCTTAAAATTGCTAAGGATGACAGCTCTTAATAAAGATTCTGCTCTCAGAGCTGGAGCAAAGAACATACTCGTAGGGTAGCATACTTGTTCACATCAGATCAATTAATTCAGGAACCTATCACATGCTCTTTTATATCCTTGTCTCATCCTTTAACTATATTTCCAACTTATTACAATGTTTAGTTGAATTGCTTTGGCACACAAGGCCTGTGTGAAATCAGAGTATAGAGACGAAATAAGATTGGCATTTACTATATCAGTGGGATAGAGTGAACCCTCAGCAAGTTTGCTGATGACACCAAGCTCGGTGGCGCAGTTGACACGCTGGAGGGAAGGGATGCCATCCAGAGGGACCTAGACAGGCTGGAGAGGTGGGCTTGTGCAAATTGCATGAAGTTCAACCAAGCCAAGTGCAGGGTCCTACACCTGGGACGTGGCAACCCCAGGCACAAATACAAGTTGGGTGGAGAATGGCTGGAGAGCAGCCCCGAGGAGAAGGACTTGGGAGTGCTTATGGATGAGAAGCTCAACATGAGCAGGCAGTGTGCACTGGCAGCCCAGAGAGCCAACCGTGTCCTGGGCTGCATCAGGAGAAGTGTGGCCAGCAGGTCTCGCGAGGTGATTCTGCCCCTCTACTCTGCGCTCGTGAGACCCCTCCTGGAGTACTGTGTCCAGCT
This sequence comes from Numenius arquata, assembly GCF_964106895.1. Lineage (NCBI taxonomy): Eukaryota > Metazoa > Chordata > Aves > Charadriiformes > Scolopacidae > Numenius > Numenius arquata. Next base: position 62,227,477 of record NC_133581.1, on the reverse strand, counting down.
TTGGAGTCCTCAACACAGAAAGGACATGGACCTGTTGGAACGGGTCCAGCGGAGGGCCACGAGGATGATCAGAGGGATGGAGCACCTCTCCTATGAAGACAGACTGAGAGAGCTGGGGTTGTTCAGCCTGGAGAAGAGAAGGCTCCGGGGAGACCTTATAACAGCCTATCAATACCTGAAGGGAGCCTACAGAAGAGCTGGAGAGGGACTCTTTGTCAGGAAGAGTGGTGACAGGACAAGGGGCAATGGTTTTAAATTGGAAGAGAAGAGATTTAGATTAGATATAAGGAAGAAATTCTTTACAGTGAGGGTGGTGAGGCACTGGAACAGGTTGCCCAGGGAAGTTGTGGATGCCCCATCCCTGGAAGTGTTCAAGGCCAGGCTGGATGGGGCTTTGAGCAACCTGCTCTAGTGAGAGGTGTCCCTGCCTATGGCAGGGGGGTTGGAACTAGATGATCTTTAAGGTCCTTTCCAACTCTAGCCATTCTATGATTCTATGATTCTATGATTCTATATGGGAGTACTAGCTATGTAGTGAGAGAGTCTACACCTTTTGCAGGTTCCCTTTACACTGGCTAACCTGGTACACATCATCTCTAAGGAATCCCAGATCAGATCCATGATTCTTTATAACAGGCATCACTTTTGTTCCCTCTTTTTGTTTAACTTTCCAAGGATGATCCAACAAGAAGGATACAACTTTTTTGGAGGATAAAACATTTATAAAGTAAATGGTGATGAAAATTGGATTGTAAAATAAATTTTAAAAAAGCCCCATGAAATAAAGAGGTCAGGTGCAAAAGAAAAGTGAAACAAAGACCATGAGAAAGTATGGAACATAAAACAGCAAGATTTTGCAATACCATTATGAGAACAATGGTGAACCCTAATGAACAATGCACTACCATATAGCATTGCTATTAAACTAATTTCTTCAAATTATTGAACAGACCTGAATTTACAAAGGACAGGATGGTCACAAATTAATTGTAATTGTAATGAACTGCATTTCATTATTATTGTTGTCACTCTTATTGTTGTGGAATATTTTAGATTATTTTGAAGCATATACAGAGTTTTCATTTGTTCATTCAATTGAAACAGAAAAGATACAGATTGCCTTTATAATTTATGTTAATGAATACAGTACTTTATTTGTGATTAGGTGATTCTGCTGCATATCATATAAATCATAAGTCCTGAAAAGTTGTTTCTATTTCCCTCCTTGCAAGTTTAAAGTTAATTCCTTCAGAACATTCCATAAAACATTCCTATACCCCTCCTGCTCCAATACCTCCCTATCAGTCACAATGAAGAGAAGAACGTTTTCAGATGGTGACAACTCTTGGACAACGGCTAACATCCCTTTTTTTGCCTGTTGGGAAAAAACCCACAAACCAATGACCAAAGTTAGATCATTTTCATAGGCAGGTAAGCAACTATAAGAATTAATTACTGCTTCAGGAGGGCCATCTCATTCTTGCCTTTCCCTTCAGCCACACCTTGACCCTTTCAGTAGTACTGAACTGCTTTCCAGCCTCATCACATCCCATATCAGTGTCCTAGTAGTATCTTTCCTGATAGAATATGCAATAGTTACAACATATATAAATGATAAATTGAGAAATAGAAGCCTAGATACATTAAGTGATTGATTTAAAATCACCTAGAGGGACAGTGACTGAGCTAGAGCTAGACATAGTACTGTACCTAATGCAAGGTAAAACGTTTGCTTTCTGCCATGGTGCTATTTCTCTCTCTCATTCCCCTTCTCTCTCTTCTATGTTGTAGCTTTTATTTTCTCCCAGAATTATATCTGTGTAAAGTAAGAGGTTTTTTTGCTCCTCCCTGAGCATGGACTCCAGTATCTTTGAGGGAGGAATTATGAGTTTTATTTTATAAAGCCTTATCCTGGCACACTTTTGTTTGTCATAAACTGAACAAAATAATTACAATAAATAGCAGTAAGAATGACTTTATTTACATTTCCACTAGTGTGGAAGAAAGCAGTAATTTACCAGTACTTTGTAAGCATAAATAATACTTGTACACGACCATTAGCTAAAGCTGCTGTAGCCAGCTGAAGTGGCAGGGAAATCACAAATAAGCCAAAGCAAATTAGGTCACAACAAGTGTCCTGTTGGACAGGACTTGGACAGTACAAAGGTGGACTTTATCAGTTTTTACTATGAAGTCAGGTGATTGCTATTGTGACAAGAGGGAGCTGAAGCACTCAGTCTAGCTGCTCAAAGGGCAGTGTGGGCAGCTGAGACTACTGCTGTCCATTCCACTTTTGTTAGAAATGTGTGCATAGATTATGGCTTACTGATTATGGTGCTGTGGACAACTGACTTCTGCCAGCTACTGCTATTGCTGCCAGTACCTTTTTTGGTGGGATAACTTACAGCTTTTCAGTCCATACTTCAGTATTGTGCTGTGAGCTCTACAGATATACAGAAATATGTTACAACACACCAACAGGATTTCATTCTTAATCTTAGGTCATTAGAATCTGATTTGGGACTTCTAATTAATTTCAGCCTTTCAGGGCAGCTATTTGAGCCTATTCTAGACCTGCACTGACATATATATGAGATGATCCGCGTCTCATTTCTGATCTCTTCAACCTCATGATTAAAAAACAAGTAAAACAAAAAGAAAAAAAAAATTTAACATGCTTCCTAATAGAAAAGAATTAATAGAATTTATAACAAAAAAGCAGATGTTTGGGGATAAATAAACCATAACACAGCAGAGTAAAATAGTCTCTGAAGACAGCCCTGTATATCAAGGCCTGCCAAGTCCTGTTCTAAAACCCATTATTGAAAAGATTGTTAAAAGTCTTTAAATGCAGACTGTCAGAATGGAGGTGTTTGCCTCCAAATTGGAGAAAGTTTACATGAAAGTCACACAGTGAGAAAAGTAGCAAAGACAGCAAAAGTGAAAAGCTAGGAGACCATAGGGGTAAGCCAACAGACTGTTCCACAAAAAAGATATTAACAAGTATTTGGCCAAGACTTAGGAAACCTTACACATTCTTTCATCTTCTTTCCTTTTATTATTCATTAAGAGGGAATGTTTGTACATAAGCACATGCATGCGTGAAATTAGTGCTCACAGAAAGGATTCAATTTTCTATGATAGAGCATAAAATCTTATACTTATTTCAGACATGGTATGGTAGAAGTGAAATAGTTTTAAGTTCTCCATACACTGCCTTAGTGAAATGTTCCAATCACACCACCATATCTGGGATTAAATATCTATATAGGTCTTATAGTCTTTCTGTTCACTGTTACTGAACAGGATTTTTAAAGAAGCTAGAATAATTAGCCACAGAAATTTTGATAGGATTGCGGATATAACATTCTCAGATCATTTAAGATCTATAAAAAGAGCAAGTGTTTTTTAGTTTATGAAATAATCATTTACAACTGTGCAATGTCACATAAAATGTCTACAACTATCATGTTTTTCTCCACACTGCTTCTCTAGCTAGACATTTCTTTTTTTGTGTGTGTCTCTATAATATCCCCATCAGCAGCTAGTGGGCCTACAGGTCTCTATGCTTCCAGTGAACAAGTCTATTGACAGTGGAGATTTAAGTTTTTCTCTTCTTGACAGAAACTTTTACAAGATTTTCATGGCTTTGCCTCTTCTGTTTCTTCAGACTGCTGTTGAAGAATTGTCAGTAATGAATAACGAATAAGTTTCCAATACTGGAACTCACTGTGGTTAATCCTTAATAAATTGTGTATAATGAATTGAGCTACAAAGACAGCAAAGTCCAAAAACAGATCAGGTGCTGCCATCAAATGAACATACTGTAAGCAATTAAATACTAAAGAGAAAGAAGAATCAGCTTGTTTGTTTGTTTGTAAGTTTTGTTTTTAATTATTATTCTCAAACTGATTTTGGAGCTGGTATTTGTGCATCATTTAATTAGGAAATACAATGAAGGTTAATCCAAGAAGCCCTTCCATACATCTCGGGAGATACGAAGGTAGGATAATATTCTTATTGCTGTATTTGCATAGCAGCATAAGATGGTCACATGTGACTTTAAACATCTGTTCCAGATGATCCAATGAAGTGAACAGTTTATAAACAAATCAGACAAACGAGTTTTATATTTAAAGGTAGAAAACACATAAAAGGTTAATGGTTATTTTGGCTAATTAAATAGCTATTTATTAATATTTAAGACTTTGCATTGTGTGGTTTTGGAATATTTGGAGTTCTGCTGTTATTAATTATTGTTTTTCATTTTATGGTCATTAAACTATGTAAGGTTTCACAAGTATTTGGAAACTAGGTTATTCATACATTAAAATGAATGACAGGTTCTTAACCTGCATTCAGAATTAAAGTAATTACAATACATGAAAGACAGGGAAAAAAGTATATCATTTTACAGGCATAGTAATCTCAGAAGCTATGTGTCTTAGATGATTTCATGTCTGCAGTACCTGAACAAACTAATGGAGCTGAGGTACAAAGAGGATAAATAAATATTCAAGTTCATATAAGAACTTCAAAGACTGTCAAGAAGTTGTAACCTGTATGGGTAAGTCTAGCACCCGGACCTTGAAGTATTTTACCTCTCCGAAAGAAAGGTACCACTGACAGATTGTCTGTAATTGCACAGTAGAAAGTGAAAGCAGAAGATCTGACTTCTAATTGACTGGTCTAATCTCTAACTAAGGAATGTTCAGCTGCAGTAGAAATGAATATTCAGACGCCTGTTTTAGCAACCTTACAGTTCAAGAAGAAAAATTTAGATAGTAAATATTCTGGAATAAAGGTGCGCATTAAGTAAGATGATAAACATTTTAGAGATATTAGTCAGGAAAAAAGTTCAATCAATTTAATTAAATTATGTTCTTTTCTGCAGGAGAGTCAGAATAGTGGGAAAGCTCAGTTGAGCATCAAAACATTCATAAGCAAAAAAGCCCTCACACATGAAGATACTGATCTAAAAATGCCTCAACTATGCTGAAATGCTTTTTATCACAAAATTTTCAAAATCTGGATCAAAACAGATGTATTCTCAGTAGTCACTAACGTTGGCAATTACATCTAGATGCTTATGAATGCACCTTGCACAATTTGCAATTACTGTACAAACTGGGGAACTATCCAGGGAGTTCCTATTGTGTGCAGGAAGCTCAGCAATCCTGGTTTCTAAAAACAGCAGCTGATTGAGCTTTCATGTGCCCCACTTCTGTAAAATTGTATGTGAATCACATTTTATTTTGCTTCTGTCTCAATATCTTTTTTTTAATCCATTTCTTTTTGTATAAGTGACAAGAACACACCCTTCTGAGACAGAAACTAAGGCTATGATTTCAGTAAGGATGAGGGTAAGCAGTTCAATCAGACCTGTTCCTTAATATCTCCCATTTCATCACAGACTCAGAGATTGACTCAAGTACTTACGGCAAGTTCAGAGCTTCCCCAGAGTTTGGGATCTTTGTTTATCTTTATGTTTTGTTATTATGGTGATTTTCTCTCCATTCTCTTCTATACTGTAAAGTGACAGAAGGTAATACACTGCTTTGCAATTTTTACCTCATTGTTTTCCACCAATTCTTCTCTTTCCATTCTTTGACACCTTGATAGGCTAGATATACCTGTGATTCCTAGAGGATGCAGGAGACTCCCTTTCAATCTAATCTCTGACTGAATGCACTTAAGTTTGCTGCTTAAATCCGTCTGGTTTATCATCCAGAAATACTATAGTGAACTCTTTCTTCTTAATCTTCAGTGAGTCCTGATTTGCTAAAGTTTCATGGGGGACAAAAGTGGTAGAATTGACTGTAATACAAAACAATGTATTTTAAAACATGTCATAAAGAGAGTAAACACAGGTTCTTTTCATCTAGTACAGGAAAGTTCCAGACACATAGGCTGAACACTGGAAATTTGTTATCTCCATGTTTTTGTTCATTTTTCCCTTATAAGTCTTGGTCACCACTATTTCTGCTAGTGCTGCTAAGCTCTAGCTTCAAGAAAAAAGGAATGGAGACAGCTGTAGACTTGATGGTTCATCGAGATCTTTAAAGACATCGGGTTTATAGACATCTCTTTTTAGTTTCTATTTAGATCTTGTCTGCCTGGCACTGACATATTCCCAACACAGTATTCTTCCCATTTTTTATTCAGGTGTCTTTTAAGCAAAGTTACCCTCTGTTTTCATTTGTCATCTGTTACTGATTTCCACATCTCTGTTCACCTACAAAGAGTTTTGATCTGACTACATGCAAAATATAATTGAGCTGAATATTATTGTAAGCAATTTCATTTGAGATTGATTATGTTTGTAGAAGAGAAGGAAAAAGTAATTTCAACAACAGGGACATATTTCAGCAGAAGAAAAGCTGCCTTTTATGTTGCTTGACAAACATCTTGGCATTTCAACACTGTTCTATGTTCTGAATAGGCTATTGAGTATAAATCATTTTTATTATAGCATGCACTGTTCTTGATAATAAACTTTTAAACACTGTTGTGTTACCCATACGAAACCAGTACCTTTTAGCTAACCACAATAGTTTCTCTCATGACAAGTAATGATTTTAATAAAAGACTATAGGAAACATTGATACTCCATGAAAGCCTAACAGTACCCGCTGATTGATGCTTTTCCCACCCAGACCAGTTATACAAAAACTGCCTAATTCCATCCTTTCTCTGAAAAAGTCTAATTATTTCTTCCCAGCAGTTCTAAAGTAATTGTTGTATGACCAGCAAATAGCTATGCAAACAATTGGACACAAAATACAAAAAAGCAAACTGAACAACACCAAACCCTTTGATTGTCCCACATTCAAACACCAAAGTAACCTTTCCATGATTAACAGAGTCTATAGAGACCATTTATTCTCTCTGTCAGTTGAACTTTGGAGGCCGCATATGAAAAAACTTAGCTACACAACACTCTATACAGGATTGACAATCCTAATGGTACTTGAGTGATAGAAAAGATAACACAACTCTCTTAAACCCATCCACTTGTGGAGTATGGGATAAACATTAAAACAGTACAGATGGGCTTAGAGTCAAGGGATTTGTTGTTTCCACACAATTAAGCTTCTACGAGGTCTTGTCAAACTTCTAATTTAAAATACAAATCCCAACAGGCTTCCTGTCTCTCCCTCTTGGAGACTTCAGGCTACAGGTTTCCTTTTTTGGACAGGCTTAACTTCTGGCAGATAGCAGTGGTTGTCTTCTTACTTTACTCGTTTGTGTAATTGCTGTTGCAATTTAGAAGGTACCTTTAAGAAGGTAACCTTTATGAAGGTAACCAAATAGGTCCTTGGAAAAAAAGTCTACCCATTGCCTTAACATCAAAATGTTTTTATTGCTGCCTAGTGATGTATGAGGATAGTAAGTGCTACCTTCAATGACAAGTATCGCTTAAACTTTCTTTTGAATCTTGTTTTGAGAGTGAGATGCTTTAAGAGACAGTGTAGATGAAGTGCATACTGATTACAGTGTGATCATAAAAAAAATAAAGCTACAGACTTTGACTTCAAAGGCTTTTAGCTCTATCCCAAGACCCTTCAAGACATTCACGTTCAATAATCTCAAAAAATCATAAATTGTATATAAAAGTATCTTAACTATGGGCAGTTTATCTCAGAAGCATCAGACAACTATTTTTCTTAACACACATAGATAGAAAACTCATTAATTAAACTTCTCCCACAATTTCTTCAGCTCCTTTTAGATAGCATTGACTTCACATCAGCAACTCTCTAAACTTTGTGTAATGAAGTTAACTTTTCTTTCTTATTCAAGACTGTTTTATGTCTCATACCATCTGATGCATTTCAGTTATACAACCTATTAATTTGATATTAGTAGGTAGGTGAATAACTTTTGCAGAGGTGTCTGCCTATTCTGAGCAGTAACCAAATTTTATTCATATCTTTTCACTCTTCTCTCAAAGACCTGTGTAATACTTGTTAAGATCCTATCTAAATTCCGTAAGACTCTGAAGGAGGCAAAAGCTACTGTGGTCCTCTAATCTGACCTGCTACGTTACTTGGGCAAATAATTTTCACCATGATTTCAGGAAAACGGTAATTTGTAATTTTATAGATTATTTAAGCTATAATTTAAACACTTATGGTGACTTTTTATTGGTAAAAACCACAAAGCATGCTTCTGGGTATTGTAAACCCAAAGCATTAAATAATTAATCATTATTAATCATTACTACGAACAGCACATGGGATTTACAACTATTGAACTAGGTTGTGAATACAGAACATAAACTGATTGAAAGAAGCTTGGTCAATGAATCCAGGCAACTATTGCTGTGGTCCTTCAACATTTTTATGTGAACAGGAAGATATCATATGTCACCTGAAAAAGCAAACATGTGAATTATGTCCATTGATATGAAAACAGAAGTTTTCATTTTCTAATTGCAGTACTCCTAGAACCTATTCCACCATGTATGAAGAACTTATTTTGTCTGGAAATGAAATAAGCGAACCTATTTCCCACTAGTATGTGATTTGGTTCCAGGTTAATACATTCATGTAAACTAAAATCCCTGCTGCCATGCTAGTTAACCAAGACCTAATTAACGAAGTCAAAACAACTTAGGCAGCCATTCAGCTTATCCTAAAAACAGACACCTACGGTATGGTCAGCAGAACAAGTCTATTAGGCTGCACTGATGTTATTGGCTAGCTCTTTGTTAACCATAGTGGCAGGTCTGTCACCTCACTCACACATAGACACTGACCTGTAGGCACCTAATCTCAGACATCTACACAAAATTTACCCTGAGTGTAGTCCTTCTTGTGGCTGCAGTGAAAAACATTTAAAAACTGTAATGCTGTTAGGAAGAATCACTGAGAGTGTACAGTAATAAAGACAGGTAACAATGAAAAAATATAAGAAAGCATTTCTCCATCAGAAATATATCTGCCCTTGAATGCTAAATAACCCACTGTAGTCACGGAGAAAGATGTTTTTAAGAAAATACCTTTCCATCATTGTTATCTCAGCAGATAAAGAAAATATGTATGACGCATAGATACTTCCTACAGTATAGATACTCTTTTATTACCCATTCTTAAGTTTCTGTTCTGCAGTATGTACAAAGACACAGCACCTAAGAGTAAGTCCCACAGTGCAGTATCAGTCATTTTAAAGAATTCAGAAATCCATGTAAGTTTTATGTGGATTTAGGCTATGATGCATTCCTTTACTTTTAAAAGTAATAAATTTAGGCCAGCTATAAAGTAAACCCGAGACAAGCCCATTTAACTTCCTGAATATTCCTTAAGAACGAGGAAAAAAAATGACCCAAGCAAATATAGTGTTTCAATTTCAAATTTATAAGACAATTTTTCCAAACAGATTTTTTATTCAAATATTTTACATGTGTGTATTCAGTGTATGAATTTTTAGTACTCAAGTGAAATGAATAAACATCTTTGTGAATATATAGCTACTGACCCCACAGTAAAGTATCAAACATTTAAAATGGCTGAGTAAAAGCTGTACACCTCAGGCTTCCTAAAACATTCTTAAAGAAAAAAGTCATATTTGAGTTTAGCAATACAGAAACAAGTATGTCAGCAGATCTGTATGCTTCACATTTTAATAATTTTAGAAGTTGTTTATATGTTCTTTGAGCCTTTCCCAGAGTTTTGCCAGAAACATCTCCACACACAGCAAAAATGGAAACAAGACACTATTATCAACTCAACCATCACAGTGTGTCTTTTAGTTTTATATTGGCAGACCTTCAACACTTGTCACACCGTGAGCATAATTCCCCATTAAATTATGTTGTTAGACCCGAGGGGAGAGGAAGAAAAGTAACACAACATGAATATACTTATTTCCCAAATCAGTTTTGAAAACTTAGTTATGAATTAGCAATAAGGTGGTCTGTTCATACCCTAGATATTTAGAGGATATTTTAAAAGAAAGAATAGCTGAGCCTTGTCAGTTAAAACAATTACCGACCTATGATTTCAAGCTAAATTAAAATCAGACTGAACTAAGACTCTTCCTGTTACTTAGACAGTATCAGTGAAATTGTATGGGACCCTTTTGAACTGTCACATACTTCAACTCCCCACTTTTTAAGATGTTCTTAGGAGTCACTTCAGAAGAGATCAACAGAACTTACATCTGTAGTGTAACCTCTGAGTTAGTCATTTGGTTCAATTGCCTCTATGTAGGCAACTAGTGACAGACATTTGTGATATCTGCCTGTGGGCGAATGAATTATGTCAATACAAACAGACATTTGTAGAATGAAATTTATCTAAAGATCACTAAGATGGTTAAAGTGGACTATTCTGAAGCACCTGGGGTTCTTTTGTGGGCATCTGAAGTTACATGAGGAAAATACCATCTGAATTCCTAATGGAAAAGTTTCTGATGATTTCCATCAATTATATGAGAGGTTATGCAAACCTCTGCTGCCAGTCTTGCATTGATGGGAAAGGCAAAGAAGGGCTAAAGACACAGTAGTCTAGGATGAACAGAGAAGACAGTTGCTAGCCTGGTAGCGGCACTAAAATAAGATAAACATGTCATCACGATCTTAGAAATAATATCCTATCAGGTGTACCTATATACCCCATGTGGCAGAAAATCTAGACCTCAGGTATTTACTGGTTTCTGTTGATTTTTTTTATTGGGGTGAAGTTTTTTTTTCGTTTGTGTTGTGGTTTTATTTTCCCAGAAGTTGCAGGTGAAATAATTAATTTTTCTGCACGTTATTTTGTCCTTATACATTAATTAGAACTTGTAACTACTGGATGGTATTTTTTGATAGTTTGGTTTTCTTGCAAATTCCAGTTTGAATTATCTGGTAAAGAATTTTAAGAATTGCAAATAATTATCCAGAAATTGGGATTCATAGTCTGAGAAAAAAACTTTCTTAATGATGCAATGTATCAGAATGAATGTGAACTTTTGCTGTTTGAGAAGATTATACATGATTCTGTGGCTAGTTAAAAAGAGAAATAAATTGAAGCCAAAATAGTAATAAAATAAAAATTGGAACAAAATCCCATGGATTTATATACATGTGTAAAGTGATGTACTACTCAGACACTAAAGAGAATAATCAGCTGTTCCCTGCAGCGGTAAGAAAAGCCTTGACAGCTGCGAACCAATTATGGCCCCTGAAACCTTCACCAAGCCCTAATCAAGAAAAGTGTTTGTTATTGTCTTCCATACACTGCAAAGTAAACAAGATGACTGAATGCCTTGGAGGCAAGGAGGAAATTTCTTAGGCATAAAACCTCAGAACTGTCTTTGAGCGTGTTTGTATTCCTCTCAGAAGATGAAGAATTTTCTGAAATAACAAATTAAGTACATTCCCCAAAGAGATCCCCTTAAGAAATAATTCTGACATAAAGGTTTCAGCTCCCTATCTTTCTGTCACTGAACCTTTAATTCTTTTCTCCATGGAAAACTTTCATCAGGCCCCACTTTACCCATCTGAGCCTACTCCACCCCTTCCAAATTCCTAAGTGAAACCATACCCAGAGCCAGAAATATTCATAACACTTGTCCAGAATACTTAAAATTATGCAGGAAAAAGCTCTCATTGATCAAACCTGACTAGTTTACTGCTGCAAATGTTTGCAGTGAGCTTCATTTAAAACTTGGATTAACCAGCTGCTGCATTTGGCTCCAAGGATCCTATCCAAGGAGGGTGAGGTCAGGGAGTCTGTGTGAGCATGGGAAGCTACAAAGGACTGGGAGCTTTGAATTCAGTGTACATGAAGAAGGAAAGAGCCTGAAATCATGGTGCAGGGGTTATTTTCTGTTGGTAGAACATAAAAAAATAACTAGAAGAAACCACAGTACTGAGACCAGCTCCCTTACTGCAAGCTCATGTAATATTTGGTTCACAAGAACCCTTTAAACTGTTTTGTCTCTGTGGACACAGTATGTGTGTTTGATACTTGTACAATCCAAGTTTATGACTCCAGGGTACTAAACAAAGTGTATGTTAGCCTGTAGGGCTAAATAATTTTTGACACAATTAAGTAAAGCAGAGCTGGAAAGACAGAAGATAAACAAATTTCACTTGTAATAAACTAAAATGAATCATCGGAGACATCCAGTTGCTAGTGAGAAATTTGGATAATTTTTTTTTAAAAGAAAATTGCACCCTTTCTTGATTTAAACTGAAAGCAAAAGTCTGTGAGATTGGGCTACCTTTCTTAAAAACATTTCACAAGGATGTGTTCATCTCTGTGTCTAGCTCCCCTTTCTAAGTTTCAAGATCAGTCAAATTAGAAAAATTAAAAAAACAGAATTGAGACGGAACAGTTGAGTCTGACCTGATTTTGACATGGAACCACAAATTGTCCTTAGATTCATTCCAGTCTGGACCTGGCTTTCATTCAAAGATTGGAAAAACCTCAGTAAACCTCTTGACGAATCTGGGCTTTGGGCAGAAAATTTAATAATATAACTCTAGGCCAAATTATAGTGGTTCCTGAATTTGTAATGGAAGATCTACAAATTCTAGAGGTCAAATACCTCCAATACCTTACAGTATTTCCCATTTTTCCTTGGCAACGGTTTATTTTGCTTGCTGTTTGTTTGGTAGGTATTACAATCTTTCAGAATTTAAACAGAAGAATCATGAATTGATGTGGGTTTGTCAAGTTCAAGATGTCCTGAACAGCATTGTTATTATAAAAGCTGGCATGTAAATGGGACAACTGTGTCAAAATTTGTACTCTTCTGCATGATTATGAGGAAGCTGGTCTGACACTAAGTGCTACTAGGGAAGTGGACCTAAGCTGGGAATGCCAGAACACGAGCCAATGTAATCCAGAGGACATGAGACTTCATTCAAGTGCTTTTTTGTGGCATGCTCTGAGACAGTGATTCCTCCAATGGTAGAGACTAGACATCTGTCAGGACAATCCACAGTAGCCACCCATCCAGTGCATGATTTTCATTACCATAAGAACATGGAGGAGGAGGAATGAAGGGAATATTAAAGAGAGTGAAATAATGCAATGGATCAAGGTGTCTCACTGGGGTGGGATTGTCCAGAGGAAACCTGAATCTGGGTGTTAGAATATCCCTGAAATTTGGTAAAAGTTGGGTTCATATCTCACTCCTATTTAACGTATCTCTGTATATCCAGTTTAAAATGTTGTATTAATTGGTGTTATTTAAGTAAGAAAAATGTGATTTATATGGTTTTAGAAGGTAGAATGCTCTTCTAGTTTCTGTGTTACTGTATGAGAGACCAAACATGCATTTGAAAATGATACAGACTGTGCGTTCACCAACGATCAATACCTATTCCCACAGAGACCAAGGATGTGAATTCTATGAAATTTGCTGCCAGTTCATGGAGATGTCTTGGTTTCTTGTTCCATAGCATCCATAGAAGTAATTTTTGCACCTTTCTAGAAAGCATATCGTTGCCAGAATATTTCACTAGACTTCCTTAGCCATAATTCAATATAAGATAATATTAATTTTAAATGCAATATGGGTAAACACAAATTGACATGTAAGTCTAGAAAAATATGTAGTATGGTTGCAGACACACTCTTTGGATTCTGAACGTAGATTATTGAAGAGGGGAAATGGTTTCCTGAACCTGCGTTTTTGTGTTCCTTACTCTTGAAAGTTCACCTTGTGAGGCTTAGTGGAATGATGGTTGATGCTTTTATAAGCTGATAATGAATAGGAACTTTCATCCTTTGTACACCATTACTACCTTGAATCAAATATTAAATAGTTCATTTTTGCTCTGAGAATATTTTCATGGTAGTTCTCATGTTTACCTCTACTAGCGCTTATCAGATAAATTCTTCTGACCAGTACTTCTAGCAGAAGATCTGAGGATGCAAGAACAGCAAGGAAATGGATCAATTCATTATAGTCAGAAATGAATTATTGTTGTAGATCTTTCAGCTTTTAATTTTTCTCTCTTAAGACCTGTTCATTTATTACTTGTTTTTTGCTTTTGAGTATGTCAGTGTGTACAGGAGACAATTTTAGTTCAGAGCAATACCATTTAAAAAAAAAAATGTCCATATGTAGCAAATGTATACATATTGCACAAAGGGAAAATAATAAACAAATAAATGCTAACTAATCTCAGCCATGCATGTGCGATGGAATGCTTTTTTCTGACTGTTTCAGTTTTATAATCCCTTTGAAGTGTATCTCCAAAGTGCTGATGTCAAGAGGCACTGATGGATTGTTCAGGAGAAATTTTTGCTGTTGTGCAAGTTAAAACATACCTTTTTCATAACAAATAAAAAAGCATAAATCTTCATATTTCTATAGTAAATATGATTCTTCTCAAGTATAGTGTTTGGATCTGCTTCTTTTGGTTAAAGAAACAATGCCAACTATTTTTATTTGTGCTTAATCCATTTTTTTTCCCTAAAATCCACTTACAAGTTTGAAAATGTTTTTCTTTTCTGATGTGAGTATTTTTCCAATTTTGTAAGCATTAATATTTTTTCTCCCTAATGCGGATAAAAGCTGGCATGTTTACTGTTTTCTTGTAACAGTTATAAGAATTATAATTTTTTCTAGAATCTTAGCAAATCATTGTAATTTGTTCAAACTCATTTGTTGATTATTATAATTATTTTTTTTTATTTGAGCTCATGACAAGAAACACTCTCTGCTCAAAGATAAGTGCCTACTGTGCACTACTTTACAAAATACAAAATGAAACCATAGTTTCTTCCCAAAAGACTGATGAAACCAATGTCACAGGGCTTCTGAAGGCCTAAGTTAACTGCTTTGTTAAATGATTTGATATACAGGATTGATGGTTTCATTTTCTTAATTTTTTCTCTTGCTTCAAGGGAGGAAAAAAGCTTGTTTAGAAATAAAATTATTCATTTATTATTCATAGTATCCCATGTGATTGTCCTTGTGCAAGATATCTTGACATATTCTTGCTGATTAAGGAATTTTACATTTTACTTTTATTCTTTGTGTTAGAGTAGGTTTATACACACATCTTAAATGAACCTCCATGAACTAGCATGGCACAGATAAGAAATACAGATTTAGATTATAAAGCTGTGTTAAGCAGCCACATCATCCTAGAATGATTTCAACAAACTGTAGGTACAGGAAGGATAATAACTATCTGCTCTTCTCCATAGATATCTATTAGTTGCTATCTGTAACTAGGTTTTCCTGTTGAACCATGTACTACATACTCTGTTTCAGAAGCCAAAAATGATTGTGCAAAATTATTTTGTATTTCTGAAATCTCCAAAACACTTTCCCTTTAACTTCTTTTGGTTTGTATTTTTGTCGCATGCAGTAGGTAAAAATCAGAACTTCTGCTAATGTGCTTTTCATAAATTTTTAAAATTGTTCTAGAAGCACACATGACTTGTCTGATCTGTATTTAAGGACAAAATTAAAGAGTAAAAAATCTGTAAGGGGGTTGATTTAATATCTTAAAAGAGAAAGATAAAGGTTGTTTAGCACCTTTTTTAGGCATCATTTTGTCCTGATCAGGTAACATAAAACTCCAAAAAGAAAAAATTGTGGGGCTTTTGTTTTGTTTGTTTTGGTTTTCTTCTCTTTTTAAAAAATTATGAATTCTTAAAGTTGCATTCAATAGCTAGATTCTTGTTCTCCCTATTCAACATACTTGGCACTTAATGCTTCTGAAAAACACAACCAAATCAGGACCTATAAGTAGAAGGAACCTTGTATCCTGGCAGGATAGGTTGTGATTTGAATGCTACAACAGACACCCGGGAGGAAGCAAGCAGTTCTTTTGTGCTTAGTTGTCTTCAGAACAGAGAAGAAAAATTAGTGCAGGGGTGGAAGAAAGAGAAGATATTGACTACTTGGTAAGTATGTTAGGGTCCCTGTAGCTAATATAAATTGTTAGTGGCATAAAACTGCCACAAATGAGTTGCCTTATTTTCTAAGCCAAGAGCAAGGAGGAAGTGATTTTCTGTAATATTAAGAATACTGAGCTGTGAATTTATGCAGCATTGCCTCCTGCCAGTGATTTCTGCCAATAGTAAATTTGTGCTCTGAGTATTAGTATTACTCTGATTCAGCACTTAAAAGAATGTGACAAGCAATGAGTGCTATTGTGAATTAAGTGCAAGCGACTCTTCTGTCCTTTCAAAGTTCCTCTTTGTTCTTTTCATGAGTTTAGGAAGATTATAACTTTCAAAGTTCAATAAACAAATTAGAACCTGCTGTGACTAGAAGTATTCTTCTGGGAAAAAGTGGGTGTCCAGTAAATTTACAACTTCATATGATCTTCCTTCTGTGGAGATCTCTTCAGTAACACAAGATTCATTCCACTAATTTGAGTGATCTGAAGGAACCTAGTCTAGTCTAGTCTAATCTAGGCGCTCTCTTTCTCTCTAGTCAAGGAATAAACGCTATCAGAAAGTGTTTTATCTGAACATGTACTTAGGATAGAAAAAAATTCCCTGCTGTATATGTCATTGACTGGCTCTGAAATGGAAGCAATCTGAAAGCAATCACCAAAATATTGATCAAGTAAAACTGAACTTTCTACTTTTAATATTAATAGTAATAGAAGTAGTGGTAGCGGCAGCAATAGACTTCATATAGAAACAATAATGACAATAGCAGTCATAATAGCAACAGTAATAAGGGCTAAAAGTAATAGTAGTACTCACAGTAATAGCACTACCAGTCAGTAATGGTATAGTAAAAGTACAATAATAATAGTAACAGCTTTGAATGTTGCATAATGTTGAAGTTTCAGGTTTTAGCATAATTTTTAAGGATAAATACGACAAATTTCACAAGCAGCAATAGTAGAAACCAAATAGAGTGTCTCTTTCTTTGTCATTAGAAGGAGTTATTCTTGTTAAAGGAACACAAAGTTTTCTTCAAGAGAAGTGTGGTCTGTTCCCATACTTACAGGTTTATCAATTGGTTGCATTAAAGCCAAAAAAAAAAAAAAAAAAGAAGAAAAAAATACTTTAAGTATCTTGCTTTGGTTCAATACATTTTTTCCAATTCAAACACATTGTTAATTAAATCTTCTTTTATTAAAGTAAAACAACTCCCAGAATGAAAAGATGTGTATCAGTAATGAAAACATAAATGGTAACAGACACAAACTAACCTGTGTTTAGCATTCTGAACAACTTTCCCTCTTTTAAACTGAGCTTTCCAGCTCTTCAGTAGCACCTGCCTTCCAAGCCATGACTGGTGTACATACAGGTTAAGTACGATAGTGATTCTGTCCAGTGAGCCACTGAAAGTTCACTCTTGGGCACCACCATACCTGCCAGCCCTGAAAGAAAATGGTGAAAGAGTTGACAGCGTGTTACAGATCTCAGGCTGCATGATAAGAAATAGTTGGCCTTTGGCTGTTCCCCAAAAAAATCAAAACCAAAAACCTGAAATGTAGTATAGAAATGTCAGGAATGTTGTTCTTCAGTTGGGCTTGAGTTTCACATGAACAGAAACACATACCCTTCCAGTGAGAGATTTTATTAAAAACTCAAAGGATATTTTTGCTTGAGGAGATGTTTAAATACTGAAGCCTGTTCATTGAAACCTTGTCAGTTTTATAGTGAAAGAAAAAGGACAAGATTTGACACCTTGCATATGTTCTGTATTGGAGGGACTTTCTGGGTATCTTTTTATTTCCCATAAGAAAATGGTGCTTAAGATCCTTATGGACCTCAGCTAAAGCTCAAGCTATGTGAAAATACATGAATGTGGGTGCTAGTGAGGGTACTGTTATGGTCCTCTTAGTGACTTGTTTTCCAGTTCTTTCCCATACCCACCCAGCTCTATAGTAGCCAGCAGTTCTATTATTAGAGCTAATTGCAAAACAGAATTATTAGCTTATGATAAATCCACTTTTAAGTACTGTTTTGTTTGAATATGGATGAAAAATAAAAATACCTGATTTTTTTTTAAATATGGCATAAATGTATTCTGTGTCTTTTAATGCATGTTTTAATTGTAGCAGTAAACCTTTTGAAATGACTTTTTACCTACTGTTTAGATCCTGCAGACCGAAAAAAAAGAGGAGAAAGAAAATATGTTTATAATTTTTGAAAGGTACATATCTGTAGAAGCTGTGCAGTTTTATCCAAATAACCATCAAAAGCTAAGAAAGGTTAGATATTTATTTTGATGGATGCTTCATAGATAAAATCCAAGATTCTGGAGAAAGCAGAAATAATATATTAGAAGGGGTTAGTAGAACCCGCAAAGATTTCTCAGTATCAGAAAATCAATATTCTTCAGGGACAGATATTCTATAAGTCTGTCTCATTAACACTCACATCTAGAGCGTGTTTGCAAAAGACCTGTATTTCAACATACCTTGAATGTTATCTGAAGTTGTCACATGTACATGAATAGTTCTCTTCATTAAGGGGTAATATAATTTTGGACACATGGCATTTCATTATCTAACACATGGTATATCAAACATGACTGAATCAATGCCTAAGCTTCACTAATAGTGTACAAAACTAAGCTAAAAACAAAAATTGAAATGGACTTACAAGATGTATTTCTTTGTGAGGTTTTTGGAATAAGCTTGCAATCAGGAAAACAGCGTTAAAAATATATCTGAGATGTAACTTATTCAAATATGATTCATGCTATGGTGTCCTTTAACAAATGCATGGATTACACTTGGTTCTTTATTTCTGTATTCCTAAATCACTATTCTTTTAGCCATTAAGAACTCTATTAAGTTGTACATAAGCATGTGTATTAACATGAGTGACCTGGCTAGATTTGTTCATTTATATTTTACCTTACTAATATTCTGGCTGTATCTATCACAGGATATAAAATTATCCTTCCTCCTTTGTTCACATGAAATTATGCTTGACACAGCAAACATTCGAAGCCTAGTATTTCAGATGAAGATGATTGTTGTGAAAAATAAACCAAAAATGACAACTGGTTTTATGTTAAAAAGCACACATGTTACATGACAGTAGCTAGGGCTGAAAATGTAAGAGGTTAACCTCTGAACATTATTCCACATGCACTCAGATATACATTCCCACACAATCACAGACAAGCCATAAATAAAAGTGTCTCAAATTACCAAGAAATAAAAGAGCCATTCATGGAGCACTTGCTTGTCCCACACTGTGTTACATAGTACGGAGTAATAGTTGTTTCACATCACAAAGCCATCAGGTGTTTCAAGACAAACGAAATTTAAAAGGCATGTTTGGAGGGGGAGGAAGGTTGTCAAAGTTTGAATGTACCTATTGAATCTCAGTAATTGCCACTTAGTGTTTGATTTAATGAAAGCCACTGAATAAAGGCATCTATTTCCTTTGTCACGGCTCATGTTCCCCTTTGTACTATACCCTTCCCTGTCTTCCAAAGTCAAAGCCACAATCCTCCATTTCGATCGGAATACCACTTCCTTCCCTTCTCCTGCATCCGTCCTCATCTGCATGTATTTCCCACACTCTAAATGGCTGTGTTTCCAGCTATCGGCTCTGAAGCTAACAAGCTTGCTTTGACTCAGCCTTAGACAGATTGAAAAGGCACAACCACAAATGCACTCAAAACTACGTGCCTGCCTGTGTGTTCTAGCAGAAATATTTGGCCTTTGCTGTAGAGGTTTTTCATCCAAACTCCTTGCAGACAGACCATTTGTTTATCATAGAAGAGATTGTTTACAACTTCTGGGTTTTTCTATTCTCAATAGCTAAAAAAGAATCTGACAAATCAATCAAACTGTGTCAATATAGGGATGGGAGGGTGCTGTTTTCATCACACTCGGCTCTTCAAATTGTTTAAGTCCTGTTCTGATCACAGCGTTGGTAAGAAATCAAGAAGATAAAAATGGTAAGAAAGCTATTTATTCAGATGTTGATTTATTTTAGTGTTAGCTGCTACTGAGTCTCTCTTGTTCAAGATTTCCTGAGGGACAAGGGCAATCCTTTATTGTTTCAAGAAATAGTTTTTCAGAATTTAGAATCCTTTTAACTTGGTTAATTTCTATCCTGAATGCTATATTAAATTACAAAACAAATAGTCCTTAAAAAATTAGATTTGGAAATAGGACTGGAAACAGGTTTGCTGAAACACCATGAGAAAGGCCTTTTTAACTTTCTCTTCTCAGGGATTGAACTGAAAAATAATAAGATAATTAACTACAATTCCTGTACTGTTGAAAATTCCTCAGATGAATTCAGGATTTAAATTAGCGTTAAGTGCAAAGTTGGGGTACAAATGAGGACATTCTCCATTTTTTTTGTTCCTGTTGAGAAACAAAAGAAAAATGAAGAATGAGTTTTGGAAGAGGTGGGAAAATGGGCGAGGAGGCAAAATTTAACAAATAATATGCATATATATCATTAAGTGTTTAGGATGATGAGGACATGACAGTATTTTTACTTCACCAGCACATCCAGATCTATGGATATGACTTCCAGAGTACTTAAATTCTACCTACATTTTCTCTTAAGTTCCAGAATGTTATTGAATTCTTTCCTTAGAAACAAGTGATTTGGCTCCCCGCAATATATAAAACTTGCCTGTTAGGGGAAAAGTTGACTAGCATAGCAATTTCATTATAAAAGCCTTGTCATGAGCAGAACAATTATTCTGGAATAAAGATACTTCTCGTTTAAAATAAAGTGTCCACAGGAGAGCCCTTCTAGACAATTTACACATGGAGACAAGTATCCGGGCTCCTAAATGAATAATTACTTCTAAAAATGTAGTAATGTTCCAAAGTCAAATGGGTACTTCTGTGTGGATGAAAAACCAAACCAAACCGAGACTCTCAACAAACTGCTTTTGAAAAAATAGAAATATCACACAACAAAAAACTTGAATGACACTTTTGGATGTCTATGAGGCACAAATTATTTTAATCTATAAAATGAATTATGTATTTTCATAGTTGAAATGTCTTTACTGTACAGTAAAGCTTACCCTTCTATCTTGGTTTCTGCCACCCAAATTCATTTTTTTTAAAAAAGGACAAAAAAAAAAAATCAGTGAAATTAGAGCGGATTTTTACAATTATTTCTGAGAGCTGTTGAATCTCTCTAGTCTGGTGCTTTTTTCTGTCCAGTTTCCATTTGGTTGGACACCAGTATTTGGTCTAGCCTTGTCCTGCCAGTCTGTTTATTTAAAATTAGAAGAGCAAGCTATAGGCATAGAAGAAACTTGACAGTAGAGATAGGCATTTCTAGACTTATTTAACCACTTGCTTGTTTCTGAACCCTCCATGTAGATTCAGGTAGAGTGCTCTGGCTGTGCTGCTGAGCAAACACCATCTGTGTTAGAGAATGAGCCAAAAGCATCCATGTAGAATGTGTCTGCTGGCAAGTGTTTCCAGTGCTGCATATCCTGGTAAACTACATCTGCTGCAAATCTGCTTTTTTTTTTCCTTTTTATTTTTCTTTTTCTTTTCAGGGAAAGTGAGGAGCATCCAAACAAAAAGAGATTGTTTTGCTGAAAAATTGTAGGTATCCAAAAATAGGAAGTTCCAACTGCTTCTCCCAATTCTCCATACATGTTGAAGCAGAACTGTCTTTTCAGTCTTCCAGGACATCCAGCAGCAAGAACATGCCGTGTAACAAGTAATAACAATAAACAACCATGAAATGCAAGAGGGTCCTACTGCAGCTTTCATACAGAAATGGCTCTCTACCCAAATGGCTAAATAATTATCTAAATATTATTTTGCAGTTGATACTGACCAAAATAAAATAAGAAACAAGAGTTCTCTTAGTTTGAGTTTCACAGAATACATAGTTCTCTCTTCATCCCAAGACCACCATAACATGTGGGCAATTATGCTTTTATCAATTGTTACAGTTAAATAAATACACAAAAGCTAATCATCTTCCTTCTTATAATCATTCATCCTTAGTGTTCCTGTTTGTAATTAAACTGAGAGCCAGGGCAGGATCTTTTTTTATGATGTGTGAAACAAATACTGTTGGGTTTTGTGGTTTTTCATATTAGAATGTTTTCTGGTAATCATAGAATGGTTAGAGTTGGAAAAGACCTTAGAGATCATCTAGTTCCAACCCCTGGCCGTGGGCAGGGACACCTCCCACCAGACCAGGTCGCTCAAAGCCCCGTCCAACCTGACCGTGAACGCTTCCAGGGAGGGGGCAGGCAGGGGCAATGCCTATTTAGGAGGGAGACATAAGATATGGAAAGATGTGCAGCATAGCATGCTCATATGAAAAATTTCCTGTCCTGGAACCAATATCAAGAATCACACCTTCTGAGGCAGCAAACCTAAACTGTAAGTGGCTTTTTATTACTTCTTTGTTTGTTTGTTTTGTTTTGTTTTGTTTTTTTCTATGTAGTTTGTTTTTTTTCTATGTTTCTCTGACTGTCTAGGAAACTTACTTGTCTGTAGATACAATAGATGCTTTAGCAAAGTCTTCATATGCTTGGACAAAAGAAAAAAAAAGGCTTCTGATCTTACCTGAAGCTTTTATTCTTGTTCCTTCTTCATTTTTCATACTCTAAAAAGTGCAAAATTTTAAATTGAAAATCAATGTTAATAATTTGTGTGAAGAAAAGCAAACAATTTTACAGATTTTTATTTTTAAAAGCAGGGAAAATCTTTAGGGTTTTTGCTGGGGATTTTTTGGGTTTGGGGTTTTTTTTGTTGGTTTGGTTTTGTTTTTTTTTTTCCTGTGGTAATTAAGAAACACATTTCTCTCTATGTGCCTAAGTGATATGACAAACTAATTGAGTGGTTGGAAGGATAATGAAGGCGGGGTGGGAGGGAAATCCAAGCAAGCAATTCGAAAGAACAGCCCATTTCACTGGTAGGCTGCTAGAAACCAAAGCAAATAGACATGGGGGGAAGGGGATGTAGGAGGTGTATAAAGAAAGCTTAGAATCCTTAGAGAAGAATAAGAAGACCCGAACTCTGGGTTTTAACAGAGGTTGTAGACTTAACATTAAGCCTTTTTAATGTTAATGTTCATTAGCATCTGAAAAGGACTAGCAAAAGAAGAAGAGAGTAGAATAGATCAGGATTCTTATTTAGGTATGTGAAATAGGGGAATATCCATTTTCTTATGTGGTGAAGTATAAGAGTTTCCTAGGGTAGGCAAGTAAGAAAAGCTCTGGCAGATTGAGCAGAATCCTTGATTTGAAGATCACAGCTGGAATCCGACTGAAATTTCTCATCTCTCTCTCCTTTTTTTTTTTTTTTCTCCCAGTAAGAGATATTTGAACTTTACAGTGACAAAATAGATATTTTATAAAGCTGATAAAAGCAGATGGATTATAAAGTATAGGTGTGTTTAGAGCATTAAACCCTTCAGAAAAGAAACTTCATGTAGTTCTTTTCTCTATTGCCTATCCTAGCATTATTAACTTTACATATACTTCATGAAAAATGCCATACAAACCTAAATCTTTCACTTTTACAATGGTATGCTGACAGAGTTGACAGTACCTCATAAGATTACAACGTGTTTCTGTAGCAGTTATAGGGAGGGAAGATTGTAGAAACCTGTTATAAACTAAGCTGTTTAAAACTTTATTATCCTTTATGTAACACTTAACACTGCACAACAGGTGAAAGTGACTTGTCCACAAAGACCTAATACTAAAAGAAAATGAGGATAAAGGTAAAAAAAAGGAAGATAGTTTTGGATGCTGTATTGCCTTATGAATCATAAAAGTCTTTTTCCTCATTATAAGAAGTGCTATAAAAGTGGAGAAAATAGTTTTACCTAAACAGATATGAAAATTTTCTTGCAAATGATCTTTCTCAAAAATAGAATTCTGATGTATAATTAGAAAAAAAATATGTAAAATTTATATATTATTTGTATTTTTTATATATATATTATTTATGTATGTGTGTTTAATTTTACTTGTTCAGTTCTACAGAGAGTCTTCCCACTCACCTCTCACCACAGAGTTTGGATTAAATTCAAAAGAGTGAATGAGACAAAACATATGACTTTAGTAGTAAATAAACTTATTATGAACATTGTTATTTATTTCACACACAAGGTGCTACTGATGGCAACATTTTAATTTTCTCATTTTAAAGAAAGAAGAATGATATGGTATTTTGGATATAGTAAATTTATCTAAAAAGTGCTTTTCAGCATAGGTGTTACTAGCACACAAGAAATGTCAAAGTAAATATAACTAGGGCTTTGGTCATATTAAGATGAATCTCATTTTCAATAATCATATCTGTTCTGGCACTTTTTGCTTTGCCATTAGCCTTAGACTTCATATTTTGTTACGTTACCTCAACATTCACTAACAAAACCAAGTTTAGCTCTAAACTGCAAATGATTGCCCATTTAGAAAAGGAAAACAAAATACAACCATGCTATACGGCTGTACAGCTATAAATACTTGTTTGTAGGTGCTCTGGGACCAAAGAAGTGTGAACGTAAAGTGGAGCATTGAAGTCGTTTGCGGGAGGGGAAATGGCACTTGCTGTGACAGTGCAGTTGTCTGGGGCAGGCAGCACTCACTCAAAACATTATCCAGAGGAGATGTATAATCCAGCTGCTTCTCCAGCTGTTGATTTGTTGTGTTCCAGCAGCTGGGCAATGTTTGCAACATTTTTAAAGCCAACATAACCTTGACTCAAAATCATTTTGTGCCTATAAACAAGGGGAAACACCTTTGGCCTGACCAACCAAAGCTTTAAAACGCAAGCTCCACTCCTCTGTACCCCCTCTGCACTGGGGGCGGGAACTGGAACCAGTGAGATGTTTGTGCTGAAGGGTTTTTTCTGAATGATAACACAGGCATTCCTACTCTGGGCATCCAGAACCGAGAGCCAACATAGATTAGTGAAGGTTTATGGGCTTGAAGTGTTTTCTCTAAATAAAACATTTTTTTCATTCTTCGTCCAGGTACCTGTTTTATCTCATCTTTTTATCTTACTGTGAGAATATCTGCCTCATTCAGGTCCAGGTTGCAAGGTTTATTTTAAATTATTCTAGTTTCATCATTGAGTATGTCATACTTCCTTTTCTTCCTGATAACTTTTGGGCAAGGACTTTTACTAAATTTCCAGAGAAACTGTTTGGACTGCCTAAAACACAGTCTGATACGATGGATGTTCCAGCAGTCTACCCATTACCTGCTGCCGTTCAGTTGTCTTTCTGAGCCAAAGTTCTAACAAAGTCCTGCTTTAGAGTACAGTCTGAGCCCTGATGGCATCATTAGTCCAGACACAAAATTGTTTCCAGCTATTTCATGTCTATAGCCCTTTGAGAAGAAATTCCTTCCATGCACCAGGCATCTCACTCATAATAGCGCTGACCTCTTAAAAAGTCCATTTTTGTGTAGATTTCAGGTTGCTTTATGGTTCCATTTAAATCCAGGAAAGCAGAGGCATATGCAAATGCCATGGCTCCTATGCCACAACCAATAGTCTGTACAGCAAACTTCCTCACCATTTTATCACCCATAAAAATAATCACCAAACTTGGGAAACTTGCATAACTGGTTTCCCAGCCCCATTTCCTTTTCATGAAAAACATTGGAAGACAGAATAGTCCTTCCCTCATGCAAAGGGTGGGCCCAGGAGCATCAAACAAATATGTTATTTGTTGACAGACCAAAATGTGCTATACTGGCTGACACCAGTAGCCACTACACTCTACTGCTTTTTCCCAGCCTTGGCATTTATTCCCTGACTCTTAGGTGCACAAATAATTCAGTAAAAATTTCAACATCATATACCACAACATGATTGGAGAAAATTTCGCAAGGGTAATTTTTGGTGTTAATTTTTCTGTGTATATGTCACAGAAAGAGGAGATAGTAATTGTCTGAAAATTCCTTATTCAAATGAAACAAAATTTGTTCTCAGTCATAATAATAAAGCCAACAACACAGATTGTTGCTTGTTTGCCACATGGTTGTTCATTGTTTCAAACAACATAACATTTCAAAGAGTCTTTTTTTTTTTTTTTTTTTTTCCTGTTAAAACCAGTGCTAAACTGAGCTGAAATGGACCTTTTCAAACTTTGGAAGTCTCAGTTAAACTGGACAGTTTTTATAAAGTCAATTTCTCACTACTGTATGTTCTTCCTGCATTTCTTTCATGGCATCTCTGTGTGTTTCCTTAACAGTGACATAACAGTTCAGCCTGGGAACCTGGGCAGTGAGTGAAATGGAGCTTTGCCCTTTAGCTAGCTGTATGAATATGTTCATGCTTGGGCTGTAGTGCAATTTTCAGTTGCCTGTGTCATCAGTAAATATGCCTATTATATAAATGTAATATAGGAAAGACATTGTGCTGTGACAAGAGTTTTCTAAGATTGAATTTGAGATCATTGCACTCGTAAATGGCAAAACCATGGGTGAATTATGCAGGCTGTCCCAGTAGGGCATTAACACAGTTAAAATACCACCCCACGCTACAAGCAATCTGAATGTGCCATGTATATTACAGGAAAGTGAGCTATTTTATAAAAGTGTTTTAAAGAAGTTTTAAAAAAAAATATGGAAACCATGTCTTTATCCCCCACCTGTGAAGCCAGGTGCTTTATTTATTACAAGAAACTGAAAGAGGTATATATTATATTAATAACACTTTAAAATGTCTAAAGTGTCTTAAAAAGCTCTTTCTGTGTATTTGGAGCCCAAACTTGTGAAATACTAGAATTATATGCAGGGACAATGTCCCCATAAGGAAAAGATATTACAGCTTCCCACAGCATAAAGAAATTGTTCTCAAGCTTAATGATTTATAACAGTCTGAACAACAAAATCTAAAAGTGATTCAGGATTGGTTCTGTGTTTTCTGTCCTTTTAGAGACAAGTTAGAGTGCCACACTTCCTAAATAAAAGAAGAATTCTTTCTGAAGTAGCAATAGTGCCTACGCGTTGCAATGTGTACCAATAAATGGTGATGAAGCTTTTGTGAGTTTCTCTTTGTGATAATTTATCATATGTACCTTTTACCATAGGTAAACAGTTCATATTACACTACACACTTGTGGTCAGTTCCTGTGGTCTTACATATTCCTCTCTCATGTCTTTGTGACATATACCATTATTCTGACTTTTTTCTTCATTAATTTTGACACATATACTTCCCAATGCAGCTGATGGTCTTTGTTCATAGCCTCCAACTCTCTGACAATGATGTCACTGAACAGATGTTCAAGATTTGCACTGAGCATGTTTTTGCAAGGAGGGGAGATCAGCCTACTCATCCTTGCTTTGTATTTTAAATGGTTGCACAAAGTGGCTTTGGGTAGCGCGGGTTTTGGCACATGGACCATGAAGTGAAGAATGAAGCTACATTAGTGTTAGTGACAAATGTTTGACAATTCTATAAGGCTCTAGTAGTTCATAATTAATCTTGTCATTTTATTCCACAAAAGGCAAAAAGACAGCATAATTGACTGACATAGTCCCTTGAAACAATAACTGCAACATGTCTTGGTTTTGCAGCTGCACAGTAGGGTAGTATCAACATTGTATGGTACATACCTACATTTGTTTATAGGGAGTTGCCTCTTTCATTTTAGTCATTCTGCTTTTGCCTTCCAGAGACTGCTTTAGTTCTTGGTGTCCTCAGTGTGACTTGGTCAAATGGTCAAACTTAACCACCTGGCAGCTCGATCGAAACAGACAGAAATGTGTGGAACATATATAAGAGTACTTACTAGCAACTTGCTGTTATCAATAGTGTCCAGAATACACACTGCCAGATTTGGAACAGCTCAGAGCATCTGCCACCTAGGCAAAGTTGAATAAAGATGTTTTTATCTTTCTTTTTCCCTAAAAGCATTATGGAAATGTACCTATATGCAAGTACAGTGAAAGAGCACAGCTTTGCTTACTGCCATTTTTGATAATGAAATAATCTGTCAAGCTTTCTACACTGAGGATCCTCTGCACCATACCATCAAAAGATAAGCAAATTATATTCTCAGGCTTGTGTGTACAGCCAAATTCCTACATAGATCTTGAGGTCAGATCATATGTGATTACATAAAGATTTTCATTCTATTCCTCAAAATGATCTTGCATCTATTCAGCTGCAGAAATCATATTAAACTGAATTTAATTTACCGTTTAAGTTGAATTGACCTGCAGGAAGGTTTTCTGAGTAGCTCCACTAGCAACTCCATTGCCTATTTTTCTGGAAAGGTTTTTCCAGGAAACAGAGAAGCAAACTAGTCCAACATTTATCACAGCATGACTGGTGACCTTTTTGTTTGGAGAGGTCAATGGTGCTGGCAAACTTGAACTCCCAGGTCATTATCTCCTTATTTAATCTCCTCTTTGGCTGGTGACTGCTATAAGTTGGTAAGAATAACATCAGACTTCATTGCCTTGGTCCGCAACAACTGTAGACACTGCAAATAGCTGCTGTTTTGCTAGCTGGCTCCTAAGTAAAACAGTGGAATTTTATCAAAATTTCATTACCGTTAATATACAAACAGCAAAGCATAGAATTATCTGCGTTGGTACTGCACTATTTCATATTTGTTCTTAACAGAACCTAGTCATCTTCACCAGATATGCAAAATGCCATCGATTTTAGGGAAACAGAATGTTTTTGAATGCTGTAGAAATGTGTGACCTTTTTCTGGATCTGCAGCTTGACGAAAATTTTCCCACCTCTTCTACCCACCATTTATCATCTTGAGTCGAAGCCTCACTTGTTTCCTTTTTGCCTGTAAGATAAGCAGCTTTCCCCTTCACCTTTGTCTTTTCTTTTATCCAGGCTTTTTGCAATACATGCATAACAGTTATTAGAGATTTGATAGACTCCTCTTTTTATCAAATTAATTTTTATGATGACATTTGACAAAGGTAAAACCCCTTGTGAGACACTTCATAAACACCCATAAGTCTTTTCTATTCCTATTCAATACCTTTCAATTTGATTTTTTAACTGAACTATGAAAGGACTGAATTTGGTCTCCAGTTAATTCTTACTCTTGGGCATTTTTAAGTAATTCATGATTTAGTGCTTTAGAGAGCTTGATTAACTGCAAGATATGACGGTGGCAGCCACTTATACCCAGCATTTCACTAGGCTGTGGCCAGACTGGTTATTTGTATGGCTTGTCTATTTTTCTCATTATGAATGTCAGCTTTTATACACTGATGCATTCATAAAGACACAGAGGTTGGAACGTGGATGCACACATACCCTGTCAGTTGTTGGAGCATGTGTCTGTGGTTACCATCATAAAGTATTAGTTGTAGAATGGCAGGTGAATTTTCCTTCAGAACATGCTGTCCTTTCCTACAACTTTAAAGTCCTGCCAATACACTTATTAAAGTCTCTTGGTGTGATGAGATTTTGTCATTTCAAAAGTTCAAGGTAAATATCTTCTAGTAGTACAAACTCAAGTACTCTTTGATCATTGTATGTCATGGTCTGTTTATTGGTATTAATAATGAAGTGACAACTACATAAGAAGCCCGTTCATCATACCACCAAGTTGGCCTTGGAGTCCATTGGGAAGTAAATCCAATCCACAGGGAGTACATATGGCAAAGTCTGCTCAAGATAGCTTGTTTTCTCACTTTCTCATCCAATAGAGTTGACTAAAAATTCTTTCAAGCTGAGCTTTACCAAGAAGGCAAGTTTTGACAGAGTCTGCTGTGTCAGTGTTGGAGCAGACAATCTGAAGGTTCAGAAGTGCTATGAGTTCTTCAAGTCCTGTGTCCGTATCAAGAAGTGTTCAAACTTTCCATCTCTTGATGTGAAGAAGGCTGCAAATTCACACATACACACAAGTTTGGACCATACTCCACGCAACACCTTGATTATAGAAACTGTGGCAATAAATTTTATAAGCAACCACATTAAAGAGGCAAAAATTTTGTGAAGGGTAGATTGGGTGTCCTACAGGTAAATCCCAGTTAACACTATTAAAACTTCAATTTCTTTCCAGTAACGTAATTTCTGCCCTTGCACTGCAGGTATAAAGGTTTCCATGCAACATGACCAAAGTTCTGTAAATGAGGCTAAATACAATGACCAAAACCAGCTTACCTCCCAGGCAGTGAGGAGTTTGGAAAACAAGTCTGGAAACAGCAGAGAGGAGCAACAGGAGGAGCTGGGACAATCATATTAAAAAAGATTTGATTCTATGCATATTCTTTTGTCTTCTGAGGCCAAAAGAGTTGGGGTTGTTCAGCCTGGAGAAAAGAAGACTCTAGGAAAACCCTATAGCAGCCTTCAAGTGCTTAAAGGGGGCCTACAGGAAAGTTGGAGAGGGACTTTTTACAAGGGCATGTAGTGATAGGATTAGGAGTAATGGCTTCAAACTGGAAGAGGGTAGATTTAGATTGGATATCAGGAAGAAATTTTTCACTATGAGGGTGGTGAGGCACTGGTACAGGTTGCCCAGAGAAGTTGCAGAGGCCCCATCCCTGGAAGTGTTCAAGAGCAGGCTGGATGGGGATTTGAGCATCCTGGTCTAGTGGGAGGTGTCCCTGCCCATCGCAGGGGTATTGGAACTACATAATCTTTGAGGTCCCTTCCAACCTAAACCATTCTATAACCCGATGATTCTATGATTTCTCAAGAGGTGTGTGAGAGGATCAAGCCAGAAATTCAAATACAGCTTTGTTCTCCTCTAACTGCCACCCAAATATCTAATAATGACCCTAGTGTTGGTGGGTATGTGTGAGACTGTAGACTTTGGTTTGGAATTAGAATTTGAGATGAAATTGAGGAGACTAAATCAAATCAAGTGTCTTGAGCTCATGCTTGAAATTTTTTTTTTTTTTTCCTTAATAAAAAATCTTAACCACCAAAATGAAAAACCAGCTCTGTACTTGATTTAATATATTCTTTTCTCTCTCTCTCCATCCAGGATGGAGGAGGAGCAGGAAGACACCAGCACACATGGTATGGAGGATAAAAGCAATTATAATGCATGATGTAGGAGGAAGAAAATTACGGGGAAATTATATATAACAGTTCGCTGATAATTACATTGCATAGATTATAAAAGAATCACTGAAAATATAGATATGTAAATTACCTAAATTTTCTATTGGAGTTTTCCTCTCTTCTCTATATTGTGAAACTTCAGTGAAATTTTGTGAATTAAGGACAAAGATAAAAATAAAAGTAAATTTATTTTATTTCAACTGATTCATGATGCATGGCAGATGCATAAATGATTGGTTTGTGTGTGTACAATTCCTTTGCAAAATATCTGTGTGATGAGTTAGTTAATGTACTGCTGAAAGGGAATTCATTTTGGGAACAGCCTACAATTTGGAGTGTTGAAGATAAAGCAAAATAATTGCATCTGGATTCTAACTTGTGGGGGTTTTGGTTTGGTTTTTTTTTTTTTTGAGAGCCTATTATATTAAACTTTTGTATAAATGGACAGATAATTAAGCTATTCATGTACTTACAGGCTACAGCTTGGAAAATGTGTAATTTCACAATGCTTTGTATACATGCACAGTCATTTTCTACTGTATGCTTAGATATCATGGTTTAGATAACTTCCAGTAAAGCTTTTTGTTTAATCCACTGTTCAAGACAAATATGCAGAACAGGGTTTTCCCTTTTTCCATATTTATTTTATTTTCCATACCAATATTAATACAGCTATTTTGCAAAAAGCATGTCACTTGCAGAAAATCATTTGGTGTACCTGGAAGAAATGAAAGAGAGGGATGAAAGATCTGATTTTTCATTATAACCTAGGCTTCAGAAATGATGGTTATAAAGGATGTCCAGGTAAAAACCTTTTGAACTCTGAGTTTGATTCAGTTACACTAATATGAATCAGAAACAGCCCTTTCTAAAACAAAGGCAATTCCTTAAGAAGAAATCCCATGATTTCCGAGTAGAAGCTTGTGGTTTTGTTCTCGTTTTTACGAGAACTCCTTAAAAAGCTAACATTTCAATTCTTTATTTTATCCAGCTCCTCCATTTGGTTGGGGATTTTTTTGTTTGGCTAGTTGGTTGGGGGTTTTTTAGCCCTGTATTCCCACTTCATTATATGTATGCAACTGCTGTTATTTGGGGCATAGTTTTCCTGTAAGTTTATTCAGACCTATATTTCTGACCAACGCCTCCAGAAGATACTGTTGACAGAATGGTATTTCTTTTTTCTCTCTTTCTCACTTGTTATGCTCTAATTCCTGCTAAATACTACACTAGTAGTGTACACAAACTAATTTCCTTACTGGTATGAAAAATG
The DNA here is from genome assembly GCF_964106895.1 of Numenius arquata. Lineage (NCBI taxonomy): Eukaryota > Metazoa > Chordata > Aves > Charadriiformes > Scolopacidae > Numenius > Numenius arquata. The sequence continues at coordinate 62,195,300 of NC_133581.1, read as the reverse complement.
ACATTAGAGTCAAACTTCTACCTGTCATAAGGGTATAGTTACCAATTGGATTACATCTTTGTATCAGCTGGGCATCTCCATGTCTTGGAACAGGAATTTACATCTTTCCATATAAACAAGAGATGGGATAGACACTAGTCTATTACATGCAGATGTGGCTATTCACATTGGTTCCATTTCTCATTCTTCTCTTCCTATATTTCTCCCCTGTTCTTCACCCAGGGGTGACAGCCTGACTGTAAGAAGCAAGTAACAGCTCTCGCAAGAGTTCACAGGTTTTTTGGAGTAAAGTGTTTCATATACCACATATCTTTTCCTCTTCCAGGTAGTCTCTATTCTTTTCAACAGAATTTCAACAGCCTTGGTAGTCCCCATTGCAAACTGGAACAAAGCAGGCTCTGATCAGATAGTGTTACACAAAAACAAACATTGAAGTTTTCCAACTTTCCCTCTGAAGTAATATCTGGCACTATTACTCTTTTAGAATGAACCACCCAGGAAGGTATTTTGAGATCACAGTTCATGTCTTCATGAACTTTATGTGCGTTCCTGAAGTCATTCTCTTCTCATTTAAGCTGAAAACATAAAAATCTGGGTGAAATAATGAACACTTGCATGATTTCCTCTGATTCTTTTTCCTTACTACACTGACGTTATCTGAGACCAGGTCGGAATATTCAGTTTTCTTTAAAGCTTCTCCCCAGCACTTCCTGGTTTCTTTCATAAATGACAAAGTTTTACAACTCAGAGAATGTTCCTGAGATGCTTTGGGTTTGGGTCCTGTCCTTTTGGAATGAAACAAAAATAATTTTTCCTTTAAATAATCACATCACATTTAAATGGTCAGATGATTACAAACCTTTATTAGATAATTTACTGTTTAGTTACCACTCCAGAGAGTCAGATTTTATCAATAGCTTTTTTTGGATGATAGCCATTTCTTAATTCAGGGATTTTGATTTAGCAAAAGAGAATGTAAACTACCATAGTGTTACATGCAAGAATTTCTCTAGACATTTCCTTGAGGTTTTATCTCAGCATGGAGGCAAATTTAGCAGGGCTTGCAATTGCATCTCATCCACAAAACATCCACAAAACAGGCACAGGTACTGGCACAGAATTTTCAATACTGAACATAGTGAACAATCTGTGATACAGCCACAATCTACAAATGTTTCTGTTAATAAATCATCAAAAGTGGAATCCATCTCTTTTTTAAAGGAAACTTCAGAAGGATCATGTTGCATTTGTTTCTGCATCTGATATTTGTGATCATGTACAGAATACAGATAAACTTCACACAAGAAAAAAAGACGAAGAAGATCTAAAAGTTATACTGGACTAATTAAATGGGAAATGTATTAGCAGGAACAGCAACAAAACGTAGTGAAAATCCAAATCAAGTTTTCTGCCTGTGAGCCTGTGAGATCAGTGAGTTGTCTACCTAGGAATTAAAGCTCTGCCAGTATTCAAGAAAAATGTATGTTATAGGGTGTGGAAACAGATCTTTTTATCCAGGATAAGTCACAAGCTTGAGAAGTGGGCCCGTGTGAACCTCATGAGGTTCAACAAGGCCAAGTGCACCTGGGTCAGGGCCACTGCAGGTATCAGTATAGGTCAGGGGATGAAGGGATTGAGAGCAGTCCTGCGAAGAAAGACTTGGGTGTACCAGTGGATGAAAAGATGGACATGAGCCAGCAATGTGCACTTGCACCCCAGAAGGCCAACCAAATCCTGGGCTGCATCAAAAGAAGTGTGGCCAGCAGGCCAAGGGAGGTGATTCTGCCCCTCTACTCTGCTCTCGTGAGACCCCACCTGGAATACTGTGTTCATCTCTGGAGCCCTCAGCACAGGAAAGACATGGACCTGTTGGAGTGAGTCCAGAGGAGGTCCACAAAAATTATCAGAGGGATGGAGTATTTGTCCTGTGAGGACAGGCTGAGAGAGCTGGGGTTGTTCAGCCTGGAAAAGAGAAGGCTCTGGGGAGACCTTATTGCAAACTTTCAGTTCTTAATGGGGGCTTATAAGAAAGATGGGGACAAACATTTTATGAGGGCCTGTTGCAACAGGACAAAGGGCAATGGTTTTAAACTAAAAGAGGGAAAATTTAGACTAGATATAAGGAAGAAATATTTTACAATGAGGGTGGTGAAACACTGGAACAGGTTGCCCAGAGAGGTGGTAGATGACCCATCCTTGGGGCATTTAAAGTCAGCTTGGACAGAGCTCTGAGCCACCTGATCTAGTCGAAGATGTCCCTGCTCATTACAGGGGGGTTGGACTAGATGACTTTTAAGTGTCCAGCTAAATAGTCCAACTCCTATGCTGTGATTATGTGATTCTGTGAAACAGCTTTTATAGAGATAATGGAGTTTGTGTGACGTGATTCCTTATGTCATGAAATTGAACCGTTCATGCATCATGTTACTAAAATGCTGTTATTCCCCATCTGTCAATGGCTGTATGGTAAAGCGCAGCATGATGTATGTACGTCAGATAATATCAAGACACATTGCAGAGCCTTTGGAAGGGACAGATAGGAGTGGGATGTCAAAAGCATCCAGAGAACATAAGGAAAGTCTCATGTTCTGAGGAGAATGTGAATAAAAGCATAGCACAGAGTTGGCATCCATTTTCCAGCATCTCACAGGGAAGAGATAAAGCTTAATTCAAGCATATAGATTAAAGAGATGATCTGCTGAGAGTGGTGATTACTCAAGTCACCTTAAAGATTTAAAGACTGAGCATTTTTAAGAACTATCGTAGGCATGCCATGATTTTGGTCCAGGAAAAGGCTGAAAAGATTCTATAAAAATAATCAGACAGAATTTGCAGTATTGGGAGATGGATGAGAGTTAAAAGTCATAAAACTGCAACGGGTGAAACCGGTAGAAAAATGGAAGGCTTGGAAAGCACACTCCAATCAGCATCTAATTTGTGGAATGACCTAATGTTATTCTCTCTATCAAACAATAAATGTAGCAGAGAAACATTTTCAAAACTGCAGACTGACAAAAGGTTTCCCTAATCAGCCCAGCACCTCTTCAACATGAAGCTGTCAACATACCTTGGAGTTAAAAAGGCCTTTTAGTACTAACTGTAGACCACCTGCAGTATTCATCTTTGAAAAGCAAGCACAAAATCGTGAGATAAACAGATTTCAGGGTTGTGAACCGCTGGTGTCATTTATTGTTGTCCCTGACAAAACCGCTCATAACAGGAGTGGTTGGTTGAGTCTGAGCACCCTTTCTTCTCTTTCCACATGCAATACTGCATTGCTTCCCTTGAGACAATTTTTGAGACGTGAAACAAAGTTATTCACACACTTTGTTGGAGTAAAGAGCACCCTGCTTTTATGGTAAATAAAAGGGGACAGGGGGACAAATGCTGCCTCGCAGGTCTGTCTCAGCGCACTACTCCACAGTACTCCTCCAGGTGTGCAGTTCTACCAAGTTAAGCTTCACTAAATCAAATACTGTGTTGCAATTCACGGTATTGTATATCTGGAAAAAAAATGACATTGTGCTTAGTCTGCCTCAGAATTCCACTCTGGTTCAGAATGATGTCACTAATATTCCAAGGTTCAAATTCTCAGCTGATTTCAATTGCCTAAAGTAATTTCCTTCAGATTTCCTTTAGAACTAAGTCCAGTAGTTCTAAGCTAAGTCCATAATCCAAATTTATGTTCTCCTGAGACATTATGTGCAGTGAAAGGGCATCAAGACATCCACTAACGTTTAATGAAGTTTCTTAACCATGAAGCAACATGTCTCCCTAGAACTAGAATATGTGCTGATGTCCATATTTTTTAAAGTCATTTCCACCTCTTTATCCCTCAGTGATGTGGACCTACAATCTATCAGAGGCGTAATGGTGTCACATTATATGAGCTCAGACACTCTAAACATCCTCTTTGCGGTTTTAATCTGAAGATGAGAGAAGCAAGTACAGTCTTCTGCTCCTGAATTTGATTCCCATGTTGACCCTTGAGACCAAATTTTTTGAATTTAAGACTGTTGATTAAGTCAGAAACATAGCAACAGTTTCTGAAGCTGAGGGATTTTGTCCCCTGACATTTGTTCTTTTAAGATAACATCTCCTTCCTGTTGGCAGTGCTCATAAGGAAGTATCCGGTGGTTACATGGTCATGCTCATGGTGCAGCTGTTTTACTAAGTTTCTAAAATATATATCAAAATTCAAAGTGAATTTGAAAGCAAAGGAGAAAGTCAGACACATAGGAATTTTTCCTTCAAGTCTGCCTTTTAATGCCTGAACAGATAGAAAGATTTTGAAAGAAAACACTAGCAATGTTACTTGAATTTTATCACTGTAAAGAAGTTACAACGCTTTTGTTTTCCTCCTTGCCCTCCTGCTAGCTGAGCTCTGGAAGCTGTTCTTGTTTGGGTATGTTCTTTTTACTAAAATCTTTATTCATCCTTAGATACTCGATGCTTCAGAAAATAAAAGACTATATGAAAGAATGATTAACACATACTGACAACTTGAGAAGAATCTGAGTTAAGCAGCAGTTAAGGCAGCAAGGCCAGTCAAACAATGAATTAATAAGTGCTCTTCAATAGCTTTGCACAGTGAGTAGAATGGCTAATCTCCAACTAGTAAAAAAACATTTTCAAAATTTAAAAAAATAAGTCATATTTCCATACATGATAGAAATACCTTTTGCTGTTTTGGAAAACACTAAATATTTGCTCACAGAAGGTATATACCCAAACTTCACAATTTCCAGATATTAAAAGCTGATTCCTGAGGCCCTGGAAGATCTTTACAACCTTATAATATTTTCTGTCATCCCATGACTGTGGTATATAGCCATGGACATTCCAATCACCTGAGAAGGATTTTCAGATGAACTAGTTAATTTAGATTCAACTTGGTAATAGAAAACCATAACTTGTGTAACCCGTTGATTAAAGAGATCAAAGAGAATTAAAATTAATCCAAAAGAGAGCTTTACTAGAAAAATCTTCAGCAATGTGTTCAAGAAGGAGAAAAAAGAGGAATGCCTGAAGCTTCGTTTCTAGCTAGGTGGCTCTTTCTGCTACATTGTCTTGATTTCCCTCCCCCCTCTTCCAGTATTTGAAATCCTTAGCCTATTTTTTTATTTTTTATTTATTTTGGTAACCAGCATATTTTAGGCCTATTTGCTTCCTTGGCCTTCTCTGCCCAGCTCCTTACCTGATGTTCTTGCAATCGTAAATAGTGCCTAGCATCAAGTTATCTAATGGAGCCTTAGAAAGGGTTTTGTTTGAAGAGTTTTGCAAAGGGCCTTTCACTATATTTTCACAGAATCTTCATGGTTGAAAGGGACCTTTGAGATCATCAAGTCCAACCACAAAAAAAAAACAAACCCAAAAAACCAAAAACAAAACAAAAAACAACAACAACAACAACAACAAAAACCACCCACAACCACACACCACACCCACTCACAAACAGATACAAACCAACAGTCTCGGGCACTAGAGCATGCCCTGAAGCGCCATGTCTACATGTTTTTTTTGCTTCTATATAACTCTGTTCCATGTCAAGAGATAAAAGAAGAAAGAAATCTAGGCTATATCCATGTGTGTTAGCAGAACAAACAGTATCAGAACCCATTATTTGGTCTTTTTGGCCAACTAGAAGGATCTAGCTATGCCATACTATTAAGCTCTTACCTTTCAAAGCAGCTGACCATTTGCAATCTGCTTAGTAAGAGCAGTTGCCGATTTGGGCTGACAACCAAGTTGTGCGCAAAACTTGTCTGGAAGGTTTCTAGCTGGGGCAGAATGGTGGCATGGACTGGTATAATGACAAAAATGACACACATTCACTGGCAGGAGAGAGGATAGGATATGTTTAATCCACAAGTATAAACTCTGTGCCATTATCTGGCTCCAGCAGAGCTCATACATTTCATGGAATTCAAAAATGTGTTGGAAGATGGGTGGTGGAAGTCATAAGTAATTGAATTACCTACAGCTGGAGTTTAGAAAGAACGGTAAGATTCTGTGCAATTCAGATCACAACATGCCTTTTCAAACATGATTTTTGGCTTAAGTTGATGGGGAATCTGGTGATAATCTGAGCTGTATTTATTTATATTTGAGAGATAGAGAAAGGAAGGGGTTTGATTTGTGGTTTTTTAGCATAATGGTAGATTCATTATGATGTATTCTGTTGCAGTCTCAGAGATGTAATCAAATATATTCACCACAAGTATAAAAGCCAGCTAATGGAATATGTTATCTACTGACTATGGCAGGTTTTATTGCTAGAGAGCACACGACTTTTGTAGGACAAGCCACCATGTATTTGTTTCTGGTTCCTAAGCTTTCACTAGTGCATTTTTCTCTCATACGTAAGCGATAGAAGGCTTTCACAGTTCCACAAACAAGAAGCTAAAAGCTTACAAAATGTGTGAGGGATTTTTTTATATATGAATATTAGCAGTACCACATTTCCTGTCTTTATTAAAGAGAATGTACAAAATCTATACATAATGCATTGCATACTTCTCTCCCCATGCCTACGAAGAGCCCAGCTGAGATTTTGCAGGTATCTAGCTAGAACATGATCCAAAGACAAAATTCCTTGTGGTTAGCATTGATGAAAAAATGTTTGGTCGGTCTCAGGTTTGAACAGTTATTTAAACATCATGATCAATGGGATGTGTAGGTAAAAGGACTCTTCTGTGGGTTCAGTATCTGAGTTTTCCTTTTTGAATGGAATAAACAAGTTGAAATATTTCTCTGCTCAATTAGATTTTTTTCTTGGTTTTTTGTTTGTTTGTTTGTTTTCTTTTCTTTTCTGTCAGGGCAATTTCTGTGAACAATACTACTCTCTACCTACACATTGTCAGTCATGTGAGTTAAAAAAAAAATAATCACAAAAATATCTTAAATCTATATATTTCCCATTATGCTCTCAACTACTGGAAAGGCCCTTATTACTTTAACCTATGCCAGAAGGTATAATACCCTTCCTACTTGTATCATCCATCACAAAAAGTATTGTGAATCTCTATTTAAGCCTTACAGCAGGATTTATCCAACAGTGACAGTGTTAGTGTGGTTCAGAATACAACAGAATGTCTAACAGAATGCCTTTTTCAGGGGTTAATGTATTATGTCAACCGTATACTCAGTGTGTTGGCACTGTGTAGAGAAACAGACTGATCCTGTGCTAGTTCTCCAAGTGCCACTAATGACACAGGATTTAGTTATGTCCATTACATCTTTGATCCTTTAGCAATAAGGGTCATCGTCTTAAATATCTCCTACTGGTTTATGAAACCTTTCAAGGACTTCTGCTTGCTCCCTGTGCTAGAGGAGTCTGTAAGTTCAGAAGGAAAAAAGATTTGTTTAATGTTTCTGTGACAGGCTGACCTCAGTCAGCAGCCAAACACCCACCCTATGTCTTCAACACTCGCCTCTCCCATGGGATGGGGAGAAAATAGAAGGAAAGCGAGAAGACTCACGGATAGAGGTAATGACAGTTTTATAGAGAAAGCAAAAGCTGTGCATGGTAGCAAATAAAAAAGAGGAATTCATTCACTTTTTCCCATTTGCAGGCAGATGTCCAACCACTTCCCAGAGAGCAGGGTCTCACCATGCATAACAGTTTCTTGGGAAGACAAACACCACAACTATGAATGTCCTTCCTTCAGTCTCCTTTCTCTGAGCTTTTCTTGCTGGGCACATCACACAGTATGAAATATCTCTCTGGTCAGTTAGGGTCAGCTGTCCCCTCCCAACCTCTTGCCCACCCTCAGCCTATTTGCTTTTAAATAAAGTTCCTTCAGTCTATTTGTGAAAGCCCATTACAGTTCTCACTTCTCTGGATTTAGAAGAGGTATTTAACAATTAAACAAAATTTGTTCATGAACTATTTTATTCCAGTTGATTTTGTGTTTTTGTCTAATTTTCTTCTCTTTTCCCATTTATCTTCTCCCACACACTCCTTTCTTCCTCTGGCTTGTTTTCAAGTCCTGAATGATTTTATGGAGTCTCTGATGGAGAGAGAAATATAGTGCAGAGGCTCTGTGTGAAGGCCTGCAAAGCATGTACCTGGCATGTGTGGAACGAACCCTGCACTTCTGTGCGTGGGAGCTGGAGCTCTATTCCTGTCTTTGTCCCGAAACTCAGCCAAGCTTAGAGAATATTGCACATTAATGAGCACACTAACAGAAGTCAACATTTGCAGCTAGAGCTTAGATAAGTATTTACTGGAGCTCAGCCCTGGAATTCTCCCTTCCCAGCTGATATCATGCAATCATGGGGCAAAAGTCTAGCCCAAAACATTTTTTAGAGGTGAGACATCACATAAATTTATTGTTATATTTTCTAATAGTCATATTAAGAAATACAGAACCTTAGAGTGTCATGTAAACAGGATTAACTCTTAGCTACTGATGATTTTAGATTTTATTTCTTATTAACACTCAGTTGGCTTTAACGTACCCCTAGCTTTAGATTTATAAAGGTCACTGGTTAAAAGATGCAGAAATTTACATAAAAGCATCATCTGCTGCTTGAAGGACAGATGTTGAGGTTTCAAGAGCTACTACTTACACAGCCAGGTAGCAGCTATTGAACTGTTGTTAACGTATTTCCTTGTAATGTTCTGCATGTGAACACCAAGTAGACATTTAAAAAGTTGTTCATTGGCTCTTGTACTTGGGATTAGATAATGAATTAATAAAAGATATTTTATTTCACCTTTCTGTCTAAAAGCCTAAACACACAACCATCATTTTCATTCAGTAGAGGAAAGAGTGAGCTATAGGTTTAAGGAGTCAGACATGCAAACATGTAGAATTGCTGGTAGCTGCTGTAAGCAATGTGATGTTCGGCACCACCACATGTTGGCCAAAGAGACAGCTCTTTTTTTTTTAATGGGAATTAAATTCCCAATGAAATCAAAACCAAACCAAACCAGCAACTCCTAACAACAGCAACAAAAATCCTTTTAAACTTGTAAAATCAGGCATAGCAGTAATGAAAACCGAAAAGTCCAGAATGCAAAATCTGACACGCTTCACAAATAAGATTGCCTGTGCAGTCTTTAATATGACTTTTATATACACATTCCATGCAGAATTGTATGATGAGCTGTAAAACTGTGAAAGCTTCCTGTCACAGTGCACAGGAGAGATGATGCTTCTTAACAGCTATTCACTATATTGGTTTGTCCTTAATGTTCAAAATGGATGATGCCTTTATTCTGCATGATTATTCAACACATTCAGCAGACAGGATTATTTATTTTCTACAGTAATTTGCAGAAATTACTTTCCTTTTACAATACTTTCTTTATCCAGAGGAGTTGAGGGGTAGACAAATTTGACATCCTACTTAATGCACGAGTCATGAATTTTACTTCTTTTGAGTATGCATTTGTACCAGTTAAGTTCAAAAGACAGATCCCCTCAGCTTTATTTGAGGAACACGTGAAACCCAGAAACAACAAATATATAGTTAGAGATCCTCCCTAAAAGGTTTTGATTTTAAAAAATGGATCATTTGCCTAGCCTGACAGAGGAACTGCTTTGTAGAAATAAGAATTCCCTTGCTCTTTTCAAATCTTTTATTTCCTCCACTGGTCACTATATACTGTGTTCCAAATCTGTAACAAGCAAGATCCAAGTCCTATAGCAGCAGTCTGCTTTACTGCACAAGCTGGCTCCTTTCATAACTCTGCTATACACAAAAATATTTGCAAATGTTATCTACTTGCTCCACTCTCCCTCTCGAGCAACCTTCATCCATTAATTCTCTCTCTACACTATCAAATGTGATGGACAACTGCCTGACAGCATGCCTTCTTCACCAGCCTTTCCTTTCTGTCATTGATCCTTCTTTTCTAGTCCATTGGAGTAACTGATATATCAGATTATCTGATTGGTTCTGGCAAAGCTTTCAAGGAAAAGTAATATCTCTTACTAGAACATCTGCGTATAATTGGAAAAAGCAGGCAAACTTTCAAGAATCCAAGTCCTTCTTGAAGTCTGGAATAAGAGTAGCAAACTTGAAGATATGAATAGATCAAGAACACTTATGTCAATTTATTAGATGAGTTGAGAAGAAAATGTAGTTGGCAACTGTAGAGCAGAGGAGGCAGAGAGGAGGCAGAGAGGTGGGAAATCTGTAGACATTATGGGACAGCCAGATATTTATATTGTATAGTTGTCTCAGCACAGGAGTCTCTTACTCCATTCTCCTTGAAGATGGTCTCTGGGTGTTGATACTATAGTGTGGCTGCCTATGATCTGGAAATGATTTAACCCCTGTACGGAAACTCCTGATACTTTAGAGGGAAATCCTGATTTTACATCTGTTAAGGATGCAGAAGATGCCTGATACTGTAATAGAAATTATGTGATTTTGACTAATTTCTGAATGGGTCACCACTGTATAATAATAACCAGTTTTGAAATGTGCCTGAAATTTTCCCAACTCATAAGGCAGAAAAATTCAAACTCATTCAAACAATGGGACATTAAACACTGCTTTTATGGCTTAAATCTTTTCAAATCCAAAGCCATATCTGATTGACCAGATTTGGTAACACGTGCACAGGGCCAAAATAACCCAGATGACATCACTAAAGTATTCTGAATCCATGGTAGAAGCTAACAACAATGTATCTCTCTTTTCCATGTAGGTCATGATGGTGCTTCCATTCTGATTCAACTCAGATCTTTGTTCAGACTCCTGGCTCTCTGCAAGAGCTGTGCAATTTAGGAATCTTGATAAAACTGCCCAATGTCAAAAATATTATTCTACCTCTTTTGATTTCTCCTTTCTTGGATGTCACAAATTTTTCTTACAAATCTGTGAAATTTGGGCTTTAAGATTTTTGTCTCTGAATGCTTTGGATAAACCCTAATTTTTTCATACTATGAAGATAGATGTCCAAGTTCGAAAGTTTGCTGCCGAGTTGGAATGACTAAACCAGCTACTGGCTTTCTGTGTTTTGTCATTACTCTATCACTACTATTGCTATTATTATTATTTATATTACTATTTACTCCTATTTATGTTACAAAATACAGTTAGTATTAATTATTGTCTATGTTTGTCTCCAGTAATTCAATGAGTCATTTGTTGCATCAAGACTGAACAGACTAACAGAGATAACTGTAGCTTTTATTAAAGCTTTCTCAATTCTCTGGTATGATGGATTTCGGCTACCAAACGGAAAACTTGAACAGCAGTACATACCCTATACTTTCTTCTAGGCACTGAAACACAAAACAATGGCTAACACATAAAAGAGCACAGAATAAGTTTCATGCCCTGATACTGTTACAGATTTCTGAAGGAACAACATGCAATCCATATAAACATTCCTTTTATAGCTTTTCATGAGTTCAGTGTAGTTCCTGTGTCATTCTCAAAAGAAAAAATGTGGGCAGGTGCTGTGCACTTTGCTGTTCATGGCTCTGCAGATGCTTTAAAGCTTTCCTTTAATGGAACTGCACGACAGTACGTGGTAGTGCTGCGAACACCTGGCAATTAATTAAAGCCATGAGGTTCTGTTCTTGACATAAACCAGTCTCGGACTAAGCCCCACAGAACTGAAAGCCCACATGCTGTATTATTGCCTGCGCAGTCTCTTCCAACGATAGTTTAGTGCAGTCATAGCCATTCAGACAGACTGATGTTTTCCACTCAGTGAATTATGGGAAAACTCACCCTTGTCTTAGGGTTTGTCATGTTTGCATATTCATCCAAGAAGGCCGTGAACCTTGACTAGAGGTCTCTTGCTTCAGTTTTAGGGAGATTTTAGGCTCAGTGCTAGCACATATAAATCAAATTCTTCACATTCCATTCTGTATCACTGGAAGCTAAATTCTTTACCTTACAGTTAGTGATGAATCAAACCATAATTTTATATAGGAAAGGACACTGGTTATCTTAATACCTACTTCCATGACAGTAATGTTTCACTTAATGCACTTTGATGGCACAATCACCATTACAGAGCCTGCTAATACATTAATTGAACTTGCTTTTGTGATCAATATATATGAATCATTAGCTCATTTTAAGGAAAAAAGCTGAACATTCTAAAAAGCATATACAGTAGAATAATACTAATTTTATATTTTACTAATTCAAGCATTTTGCAATTTTCCCACATAAAAATTAATCACCTCTTTCCAAAGAAATATTTGACAGGAACAGTTGTGAAATATTCCACTAAGATTATTTTTTTTAATAATAAGCTTTATCACTCTTTGCACTGCGAATATTAGTAATGAAAATTAAATTATGTTTTATACAATACACAAATAAATTCCTATTTATGATCCATTATGTTTAAAATTTTACAGTTTGTTGATATTGTTGTGTTGTTTTCCTTACCTGCTAATACGGAGTATTAAGTAATTTCCTCTGTTTATTTCTGTCATTAGTGAGTTAGCAACACTGTCTCATAATGTTGTAAAAGACAAAAAGATTGGTGTATGTGTCTGCTACTCTTTCAAACAAAGGTTCTAGAACAGTGTATTTTTTGTTTCTTTGCTTTGTTTGTTGGCTTCAAAGAACTACGGGAATCCAGCTAGTGATCTCATAATTACAGTTTGAAGATATTTTGGTACACAATAATATGCAAAAATTAATAAGATTTACAACTTTTCATAGGCAAAATACCGATCGCTTGTTTGTTTGTTTCTGATTAGTGTCATTGGCACAAATCTAAGCAGGAAGGCTTTTTCTTCCAAAATTTCTCAACCTGGAAATCTAAGAAGGATTTAAGAAAATTATTTTTCAAAAGCTTAAGTGCTCACCTACTCAGCTGCATTTCTTCTTTTAATTTATGGATAACTGGAAGGCAGAAAAAACCCTCCAAATTTGCTGAGGACCCTCAAGCTCCTAGCAACTTTGTTGTCAGATGGATTTACTCAGCCTCAGTCAGGATCACTGCTGATCTCTGTGAAATGTTGCAGGTCCGCTAACCACCGGTTCCCAGGTGACCAATCTGCAATTTATTCATATCAGCAAACTTTTTTTTCTCTGGCCACTCTGAGTCTAATGTGGACTGTATATCATCAGGCAATGACAAGAGCAGAGGAATTGATCTCTCCTGGCATAATAAGCGTATTTTAGTCTTCAACCATGCCTTTGTAGTGGAGGAGATATTATAAACTTTCTGTCACTTATTTGGAGATGTATACACAGAAGAAACAACTCCCAGCAGCTTCAGGGAGTGAGCTGTTTGTGCTCAAGTAAAACTCAGGAAAATATTTCATAATAAGCTTTGGAACAAACAAAATCTTTAATGGAAGAAATGATCTTTTCCTACCTCAGAAGCTTTTAATAACTGTTCTTCTGCACAGAAGAGATACTTGGGTAAATTGGCACACGCTGACCTTGATTCGGGGACAATGTCTATAATCTGTCTGCAAAAAGCCCAGTAGGCTGTACAGAGGCTTCAGTGTCAATCAGAGAAAGAAATGGAAGTTAAACAAGCACCACTAGATTTTGTGCTTTATCCCCCCATGCTCTGTTTGTTTAACCAGCAGGGTAGCACCAGGTGGATGTTAGCGTTCGTGTACAAGGCTTTCACAGAGATTGATGTTCACGGGAACAGCTGAGTTCATTTACAATGCTGTTCTCTGAAAGCCTCGGTGAATAGATTCCTAAAGACAGTAATTTACTGTCTGTCTTTTCCTCTTTTATTATATTCCACCACCAAAGATGCCTATTCTTGTTTGATGACTTAAGTATCCTTGCTCAAAGGTGCTTATACATTTTCAAACTCTGTTACTGTTAGAAAAAGCAGAGAAGGAAGAATTATGACTGAGCTGTCTTTGAACAGTTGCCATGGTCTTACTGTCCTGTACCTATTGCAAAGTGTTACATTGACTTACTATCACTTGGAGGCGTGAACAGCAAACAAACTTGAAAGAAAAGAGTGCAGCTTCTACACAGATCCCTCTGTATTCTCTACCATCTCCTTTCCTATTTAACGTGAGTTCATCAGCCTGAGGATTAACACTGGATAGGGTTTAAATCATCCGAAGAATTAAAAAGGTAGCAGCACTTCATAGAAACTTAATAATTGTGTGCACCAGGATAGCATGTGCTAGCCAGTCTTTTCAGAAGAATTTCTGACCTTCAGTCCCCGGTGTGAGGTGAGCACATATTACTTCATTCAGTTTTCAGATGGATAAAACTGACAGAGTTGAGCAAAGCGTACTATCCATTTGTAACATTCACACTTCAAGTGCTCAAACTGTGGGGAAAAAAAAAATAATCCCAAAATAAAATAAAAAAAAAAAAAAAAAAAACAACAAAAAGCAGTCTATAAAACTACAAACCATTATTCCCGACAATTTGCACATTTTATGAGATGGGTGGTGGTTTTGATGCCAGGGCAGGGAATCAAAAAGGTATTTGTTGGTCATATCCTTAAATCAGCATCTGGAAATAAAGATAATTGACATAGACTAGATTCTGGATCTCCAAGGCTCTCATAGGAAAGTAAACAGATATTCTCTGAGGAACTCAACCAAAGTTTGCTGAAATCACTGAGTCTTTCCACTAATAATATTGGGATTTGGATCAGGTTTTTGAAAAGCTCTCTCAATGTAGTAGCAAACCCATCACTCCATCCAATATCTACATTGCAAAGTACTTCCTAAGAGATTATACATACTAATTTCAGTCACCAGAATGTTACGTCTTGTTCAAATCTTTGTGTCAAGTTTTTGTATTTTAATTTCTCTCATTTAAATGTTATGAAATTAAAAATAAAAGAATACAGGGGAATTGAGTTATAGGAAAAATGGACAACAAACTGCTGCTTATAGCTTATAAAGCTCCACCCTGTAACTGAAAATTGCCAAATATAATGCATAGTATGACATTTTTTTCTCTATTCCAGAAGGGCAGATATGCTCATTTTATTTTTCTCAGATAGAAATTGCAGTGAATTGTTGTGAGTAGCTTTTATAAGTACCAAAAATCTGGGTGAATTTCCCAACAAAGGTGATCTAAAATCTCCGTTGTAGGTGGATCTGCAGCTTAGCAGAACTTCCCTCATTTTTAAAATATGAAGAAAAAGGTAAAGAAAAGGTGGGAGACATCTCTGTATCCAAGGGTGATCCTGTTAAGAAGGGAATCCTCAAAGTCTAATGATCTTCTATTGTCAGAACTATACTCTGTGTGAGCCTCTATTTTACTACCACCTCCAGGTTTCTATGAAAGTATAAATATGAAGAGAAAGGATTCAGTCTCTTCACTGTATAATTTCCCTGGCTTTCTTTTCAGGGTAACTTGTGTGCTGATTTTTTTTAATGTTCAAGGGCTTGGCTTCCTTTTTATCCCTCCTGACCCAAGCTGAGGCACAGGTATTAATAACAGGAGGAAATTTACCTTGCTTTTGCCTGTACATATATAGAAGAGGTCAGTCTTATAAGCAAATAGTCTGTCACTTTTAGCCGGTGTCAGCGCCATCCTCCCCCAGAATAATCCTAAATATCACCCTAAGATTACAGAAGACAAAAGTAACTCAACTCACATCATAAACAGTAGATGAATACATGAGAGAGGGACATGGTATTTAGCAGTTTCAAAAAAATCCTGTCTTCTAATCCTGGTAACACAGATGCACATCCTAAATAGTCAGAAAATCAAATATTGTTCCTGTTAATGTTTTGTTAAGCAATTTTGACAACAATACACATTTGGCCAACTTACAAATATAGCATGCCTTATCCATTGAATTGTGTGTGGTTTGCACTATGCTAAGAATGACAACAATTACAGAATTTGCATGCATCTGCCAACAGAACAGATGGCCTTGTAGTTGGAGGACAATGGAGAAAAAAGAAAGAAAAGAAATGCTCAAATGAAATCCAAAACAACAAAGAAATTTTAACTAGATGCTGATATACAGGCCAGTAAAGAACTTGATTTGAAAATATTGCAGTAGCAGGGAAGGAAAGAGACTGAAATGGATTTGAGAAGCTGTCTGAGGAAAGTATGGGAAGTGGATGGCCATGCTTCTACCACATTAAATCATGTACATTCCTTAGCTCTCTGCTGGCTACAACTGCTCAGAGTTATATTGGTGTAGCTCATTCAGTCCTAACATCTATGCTGAAGCTAAAGTGTTGATCATGACAAGCATATGCAGATACCCGCAATATGGAAAGTTTACTTGTAGAAACAGATCTTAGAGTGTAAATACTGGCAAAGTTGTATAAAATTGATTAAAATAGTCACTATAGTCATGATTTTGAATAGCTGAAAAAGCTAAAGACATACGCATAGTTCCATTTCTTTTATCCTTGTACTTCAGTGGCTAACTATTCAGATAATCAATGTTGGATAACAAATGCGTACCAGCACTGATTTTTTCCAACAGTGGAAACCGTTTTTCTACCATGGGTTTCTCAATAGCACCTCCACTCTGACAGATGTTTTACAATATACTGAACAAGAATGTATCTCTGCCCCATTCAGTTTACAATCTAGGAAGCAGGCAGATTTCTGTGTGTATTTCTGTGTGCTCTTTCTAAGCAAGACACAGGGAAGTATATGATACAATACTGAGCAACATGGAAGACAGACGCCATAGCACAGAAGTAGTTGAACTGCTAATTATTTTTTTTAAAAAAGAAATGGGACAAAAAGCAATTTCAAAATAAATACTTTAGTGATAGATTGAAATAGATCTGCAGCAATCCACAGTGACTTCTTCCAATGTGTGACAGTCAGCCTGGGAAAAAGAGCACAAAGATCCTACTTGAAAAGATAACGAGTTGAATGTAGCAGTATAGCCAATTAGAACTGTGACTTGATCTCAATACTAAACAAAAAACAATAGGAAAGGTGAATATCAGCTAAGAAATACTATGAAAAAAGCTGTCCTAAGAAAAGTGAAAAAAGAAAAAGGGATTCTTAATGATCCACTAAGGAAATATCTGATAAAGTGCATCTCTGATTCACAACAATTCCCTGTGATTCAAGGTACTTTTGACAAATGACAGTTGAGTAAACCATATGCTAATATAACCAAGCTTTTCAAGCTGATGGTTTTGGGACAAAATCATAGCTACTGTAATTTGGGAGGTATGCTACTTGATTGGTGCCTTCTAAATTTCTTAACTATTATTGCATCAAATCCATATTTCACCCAAAGTATTTTCCTTTTATTAGTATTTATTTTAGGTGCTATTTTTCCCCTTGTTGTTTTGCCACCTGTAAGCACTATAATTCCTGTTTGTTACCCTGGACAGCATTCATTAAGGTCTAGTCACTCCATATGCACACACTATCTCATCTCACTTCACTTTGCCAGGCACTTCCATGTGACTGCAAAGGTTTTTTTATTGAAGAGGGAGGATTTAACACTGAAGATTGCTTCCTGTGCAGTCATCCATGAACTGTTTTTTTTCCTATTTAGTTATATATTCAGATGTAAATGAGTCATATTGCTGTGGCACAAGAACACCTCACAGAAGCTAAAAATAAATACATATTATCCCAGACCAAGGTCCTGGGACTTAATAGGACAAACTTTATTTGCTTAATTTTCCATTTCTTGCTGTATTTCCTTATTTTTGTCTCTCACAGTTATTGTTATTTATTTAATTTTATTTTATACTGGAAAATGTATCTGTGAGAAGTTTTAAATGGAAGAAATGGGTCTTGCAAATTGTTTTGAAGATTCTGACTCTTTTTTGTGGACATTTCTGTCTCCAATCAGATGAGAGTTACAAGGCCTTAGACTTATTTCTACAGAAAGGCTTGCAACTTGTTCTTTAAAAGTAAGTTAGGGATCATTAAAAGCTGAGAACAGCCAATGAAATCTGTGCATATTTCTTTCATGAACAGAAAGTGTGCTCTATAGAAGGCATCAGATGCTATCCACAGATATGAATTACATGTTCTCTATACTCAGGCAGTCAACAGGGGATGTGAATTGCTACAGATACAAATCTAAAAATCCAGCAACTGCCACTTTCTTTCCAGTGAAAACTGTCCTTGGGTGGGTCTGATAGTCCTCTAATTATAAAAAAAAAATAAATTAATAAAATATATTTTTTTCTTTGTGGCAAAGATCTACTATTGAAAAGAACTCGCCTAGTAAGATCCCATTCAGATATACATTCAGATATATAGGCATCCATGTTCACTTAATATTTTCCTTTAATTCAGATCTTGCAAAAAGACATTATTGTAACTGATACTTTAAATCTTAAAACCCTGTGTTCAGCCATCTGAATTACTGCATAAAATTAATCATTGGAAATAGAAGAACATTATCATATTGATGTGAGGAGAAAATTCCTACAGCTGAAAGGTATTTACAACATTTCTTTGGTTTCATACTGTGCTTCTTTTTTACATTTAAAACAATAGAGACTGAACTCATTCTTAAGAGACGGAAGTAGAAGTGGTTTTATAACAATTTGGAGACAGTGTACATGGTTAGTCACATTCTGAAGTCAACTACATATGCGTAATATTGGAAAATTTCAGTGAAGTTGAATTACTAGTAGAATCTGTCTTATAGATTTATTTTTTTTTAAGAATTGCTTTCAAAGATCAAATAAACATAACAGTTATACTGTTTGAATTTAATGTCTTTTCCCAATAAGTAAGGTGAATAAAATCATTGCCATATCTTAGAGCTTCAGATCCTATGACTCGCATACCACCGGTATAATGGAAACCTGAATATAGTCTGCCTACAAGTTCCACCTGCCTTTGTTGCCATGAAACAATCGGTATCCTGCATGTTTAACACTGCCCACCTGATATTCCCTAAAGGCCTTTGTACGTATTTATGCATACATTCATTGTTAGTGCACCAAAGGTATGATGTGCTTACACCCATGACTCTAACAGCAATACACTTGAGCCCAAGTTAAAGATAACACCACTTACCCATTTATTTGCCCTTCGTCCCTGATACATCCAAAAGCTATCCTGAAGCTGCTGCAGCTCACTGCAGTTGTTTTTGATTAGGTTTTGATTTAGTGCTTATATATATATATATAAAGTGAGACAGTATTTATTGTATACTGAATGTATATTTTCAGGTATGTTACCCATTTATAGCTCGTTATCTCTCTCCCTGAATCTAAACACATACTAGTGTGTGTATGTAATAGCTATCATTTTTTTTTTTCTGGGAGCTTGCACAAACATCAGGACAGTTAACGGTCCAATTTTTTTGACCGAAAATAATCTGATATTTGAAAATACACTAATTTGAAAATACATTTATTAATAAACTAGTTTGCTGGAGTCTCAAGAATATATCTTTATTTTTATTAAGGAAACCTCTCTCTCTTACAGGTGAAGTGTTAAATGGCTAATGGCATTGATTTATAGCTAATAGTCACTTCATTACGATTATGGGAACTCTGAGTACAGGCTTGGTCTCCAGACTGTGATAAAACGTGGTTTAACTATGTCATTTATTATTTTTCCTTTTGTGATTAATTGATCGTTTGGAATGTTGATTACTTAATCACCCAAAATATTAATCAGCAGCCAGCTAAACAATAGCCCTAAATTGGGTTAATATGACCAAGTGGCCACTGAAAGGAAGAAATCTGTCCAATTAAATAGCTTACTTTAGATTTTGTTGTCAAATACTCACTGTGAAGCTCACCTCCCTTCTTGCTGATGAAAGTTCAGTACTGTCATTTCACCAAAATCCGCCCTCTGAAGTGCTGGAATCTGGACTTCTACTCAGCAAATGCCTGCGTTCTTTCAAAATCCAGGGGAAATTCCACACAGCCCAGGCAATGTTTTGTAACACCATCACAAGATCTTCTGTATGCAAATAAATATGCCTGCAGCTAACTGTAAGCTAGCTAATCAATGTGATAATTCAAAGTAATACTGCAATGGTAGCCAAAGTCACTGTTGCTATATGAGGAAATTCATTACCACACAATTAAGTGTCCAAAAAGATCCCATCTATATCATCTTTGTTATTCTTGATGAAACAAATTCCCTCCTTCAAACTGGTGTAGTTCCTTTTCAATTTGTTAGTGAATACTGGGAAAGTTATCCTTTTATTTTAGGCTCAGCATAACTGAGAACACAGTTTTCCCCAGCTGGTTCTTTACTCTGAAGATTTAGTGTAGTTTAGTGATTAAAGTGGCAATTGTGTTCTCAAGTTTATTACAAAATAGCACCCAATCTCTGCGTGCCTCAGTTTACTGAATAATAAAGTCTTTTTATAATGATGTTACTGATGAAATTTTTTTGTAATGGTATTTTACTGAGCTAATAAACATGTCCTGAACCTATCTAATTATTGTGTTGATAAACACAATAGTACTAATGATAACATGTTCTGTGCTTTAGCAGGACATTGATATTTATGGGAAGCAATTATCTTCCCTCTATCTCAACTCATCTTCCACGTCCCCAAGAAATACAGCTTCATACCTAAGAAAGAATCTATGATGCAACATTGTGAGAAAAGTACAAGAGATATCCTTGTGGCTGCTTCTTGCTATTCAGTTTCCCTGAAAATGGCAATAAATGAAAAAGCCATAACTAATTAATGAACACGCTGTGCTTAAAACCAAACTTCCTGAAGGTCTGTCTATAAGAGACACACTGCAGTCAAAGCATTGGGTTGCTCCTGGAACAAACCAATAATTTTAATAGCTGACAGCACTTGAAAGAAAAAATATAAGCAGATTTAGTGTTAGTATCCTCTGTATTCTTCAGTATAATGCTGTGTCTTCAGAAATCAATACTTAATGTTTCAAACTTATTCAGATCAGTTGATTTCAAGTTTGATACATAGTCCTGTTTTGGCTTAGAAGGATCATTGTTTCCTTTCTAGATCTCAGCAGAAGAGTCTTTGGAAACTGCATTTTTCACCTTCCGACAAGCTAGAGATACTAGGAAATTCTGATAAGTATTTTTTGTTCTTCTTTGGAAGAAAGAAAATTTCTTTGCTTGCTGGTTTTTGGATTGTTTGCATTTTTTTATTTTTTTCTTTCCTTTATACTTCACGACAAGAATATTATCGTTGAATTTGAAACTTACCAGTTTTTACAAGACTTTTGTTGAGAAATATTTTTTTGAGTCAAAACGTTCCAAGTTTTAGTATGCAAGTATGTACTAAGACACTCACAGAAAAGCTGAACATTAAGGAAATAGGAAATTTCAGGTTTAAGCCCTTCCTGTTCTTAACTCACAGTGGATTTGAATGAGATTCTCTCACATCAGAAGCAGGTGTCTTTATCTCTGGTATTTTATGAGATTTCATCTTCATACAGTCCTTATTTTCATCCAGAGCAGAAATAGAAAATATTTTGAGGATATTTTCTTTTACTCACACACATATCTTTTATGTCTGTGAAAACAATGAGAGGTTTTTTTTCCCTTCAATTTAGTCTCTCCAAATCATTCCTACATCTGTGTCACTCAATCTCTGTTATTTAAAACAACCAATCAAAAAACAAAATAATCTGGCCCAGGATTTCTTACAGTTTGTGTTTGTGATTAACCAATATTCCAATGTAGCTTCAGAGTTCTGTTGACCACATGGGTTTAGAACCCCACCTCATGCAAGTCAAATTCAAAGCTAACATTAATCCTCTTTTAAGGGTAGGTACCACCAATTCTACTCCCTCTTTCCACCAGTCTTTTGTTCATGTTGAACTGTGGACTCTAAGATGGAGTCTCTCAGGACTAGAGGAGTATCCAGCCTAACTGGGATCTAATTTCATTAGAGACCTGTATTAAAAATAAACAAATATAAAGTGTCACTGATACCATGCAGTGTATCAACACAGTATATGTTTGTGCATATTGGGTACATAACACATCATTTCCAAATAAAAAACTGTCTGAGATAATAAATACTGCTTTCGGTTTTAGTGGAAAATTGTCAAAAAAGTTGGCTCCATTATAATTATAATTAATGACATCAATTATTAGGAAACAGAAATAATGCTTATGGTTTTCAAATGTTTCTGCATATATGTTGACTGACAAAAATGATAATGTCTGAGAGTAGATATAGAAAGGCACAGAGGCTCATTTGGTATAGCTCTGCTATTATGCAGTAAATGAGAATGTGATGTGAATGTACTTTGAGATTAAATGGTGATATGGTCAGTTGCTGGAACATAGGCAGGCATGACATTGATTCCATAGAGGATCATAAAAAAGATCATTTACATAAAATGAAATAGGATCTAAACCAAGACTTTTACTTCACCATTATCCTTTTCAAATTTGGGAGAGCAAGTAAGCGTTGTAACAGCTCAGAATTCTAAAATGCAGCACTCAGTGGTGTACAGATGGCCTTCTGTCTGCTTCAGACTCTAATATGCCCCTGTAGACAACTCCAAATCTTTCTCCAGCTACAGGCTCATATGTCCCACACGTTATATCATCTCTTCAGGAATCCACACAGACTTCAGACCTCTCTTGGTTCTCTCAGATAAATGATGGCCAGATGTCACTGGGATAAAATAACCAATGGGATGCAATACTAAAGAATTCTGCACTCATATGTGTATCTTCAAATCCCAGGAATTTCCCAGACAGTGGAAATTTTCCAGTGATAATAAAAGCAATCATTGGCATTTTGAATAAGTTATTGTTAAAATATATTTCTAAATAGACTTTTATATTTAAAACTTATTCAGAAAAATGAATCTGAAGTGGATGAAATATAGCAGTAGCTAGATACAAATGACACCACAATGATCAATAGGTCACAGAGTTTAAGGACCATTTGTTCAAATATGCTCAATGATAATAATAACCAAAACTATAATTGTTAAACTTTTATTCATTATCTTTGTGAAATAAGCCCTTGCCCTTGACCATACCTTTCGCATGTTAGAATAAAAAAAGGAAAATAAACAAGACAAATCAGATGAGAGACACAGATGAACAGGATACTGAGCTCCAGTCTCTTCCTGGCCTACTCAGAGTAAATGATATGGCGTGTGAGAAATAGAAAAGGTCTTACTGGCAAAAATATCGCTTAAGGTGTTGAGCATTTGATGCTGAAAAGAACTCCAGGAAAGTTACACATGTATAAAATTGAGAGGTGATGAATTAATAGCAAAACAAAGCCAAATCCCAAGAGAACAGCTAGCTAAAAGAAGCAGAAAATACTATCTTCATATTCAACTGAAGTGCAGCAGAAAGGAGCCTGGAAAATGGGAGATCTAGTTCCTGGTCTCCTAGTGTGAGGATCCAACCTAGGAAGCTGTTGATAGAGTGATCAGGTAGATAGTTAACATATTCATTACTCTAATGTAACACATGCTCTCTGAAAAAATCTCTGGCTTGACAGATGAACTGTATTTTTTTTTTTCTCTTGATCTTAAAGGATCATATCTAAACTCCTACCCGAGGACCTTATAAAGCTCCACAATCTTCAGTTTCTAGAGGAAAGGCAGATATATTCAACAGAAAAAATGGGAGACAAAACAAACAGTGATGACCCACTGTGCTAAACGACAGAGAGAAGAGATTATTCAACTTCTGCTACCACTCAGTAAAAGCAAGAATACTCCTTTCACACAGAAGCATTAGAGTATTGGAATGAAATACACTGTAAAGGCATCAAACACTCAGCTGGTACAGGGATTCAGTACCCCATACAGAAATGATGGTAAACAAGCAGTGAAAGTTATAGAAAGTGGTCAAGAATCTAGACTACCATCTAAGTTACCAAAATACAAATAATCAGAAAGTTCAAATGAAAATGGTAATAAAATCAACTACTACAGATCACTGAACAGAATAAGTTGATGTTGCACGATTGCTTCACTACAGAGGCATGTGCAAAATGAAGTAAACCCTCCAAGCAGTGCACTCATGCCTAAATCCAAAAATGAAAACCATGTAATCAATATGATAACAGTAAGTCAACAATGAGTTAACAGGAGTGAAGCTTTCCGCTCCAGTATGCCAAATATGAGGCCATTCAGAAAAAAGATACCTTTTTAAAATAAAATAAATTATAAAATACTTATATCTCCATCTATTTCTATATTAATTCATTAATTCCTCTAAAAGCAATCAGGCATTGCCATTCCTTACCTTGGGAGGTGAGAAAAGAAATGTCTGAGTGGTTGTAGTGATTTTCCACTGTGTTATAAAATGGAATTCAGCAGCACGCTGGTCTCCCTCGGAGTTTGTCTGTGATCTTTTGGCAAGTCACTTAATCCTTCAAAACCACAGTAAAACAAGAATAATACAACTTTTATGAGCTGTTTGTAGTTTGATGATAACAGATCTGTTGTACTCGCACACAGAGGCATAGAATCATAGAATCATCTAGGTTGGAAGGGACCTTCAAGATCATCTAGTCCAACCATCAACATAACTCTGACAAAAAAACCCCATCTTAGGCTTAGTGTTCCAAAGAAGAACTAGCATGGCACCAGACACCTATGGCAAAAGTAAAAAACTCTCTAAAAATACCAGTTATGAGGGAAAATATGTTGATATTTGGCAGCACAGAAAGGCAGTCTTGGAACATATTTGCATGTGTTGGGCATGTTTAAAAGACATTGGTTTTAAACAGGAAATTATACCTTCTAGTAGAGACAAGTTTGTAGTTTTGAACACGTGTAGAAATCTAGGCTGACTCTGCCTAAATGTTCCTCATGTGGATGGTTTCCTTAATCCAGACCAATGGCTCTTAGTACTATGTTAAAATATTCAAGCCTGAAATAAGAAAATGTTGAGAAACCTAGTGTAAGAGTCTCCTGTGAGCAAGGACAAATGAAGCACTTAAGTCTCTTGTGAGCTGAGGAGTTGTTCAGTTCACCACCTGATACCCTCTTCTTCAAGAGCTGAAACAACAAAAACTGTGGGCAGATCTGTGGGAGTTATTTACACTGGCTTTTGGTAGTTGGCACAGCTAGAAGGAGAGGCCAATGGAGTGAGGAACAGCTAGCAAAAACAAGTCATAGCACCATATCACATCAACTTAATTCAGACCTTAGTACCAGGACCTTAGACTTAAAAACATGAGTGAAGGAAAGCTATTGCAAGGGGAGGACAGCACCCAGCTACCCTTCAGTGGCTCCCCGGTGACAGAGACTATAAATTGATTTAGTTCTATTGTGGAAATTAGGTGCTCTTCGCTATTAAGCCTTCTGGTTAAACCTTTTTTCTGCCTCTTAAACAAACCACTTGGATCCCACCTGAGAGAGGGGAAAACAAGTTCACTAGAACCCTGAATTTCGATCTCATTTCCCTAAGTTCAGAGGATTTTGCCAGAGCTTTAAGCCAGGGTTTTTTGTAGTGACCTTTAATTTCAGCCCAGCCGTTGTTGCTGCCTATCGTATCAGATGGGGACATCTCCACTTGTTTGGTCATGCTCCACCTGACCTTGTGTGAGTCTTAGGTGTGCTGCTGGGTATAGTCTGAGGAGACCCAGGGAAAGCAAACTTCCTGCAAAGGTGTTCAGAGTGACATTGGCCTTCCTCTAAACTACTTTATTCCTAAGAAGTTAGCAAGTATTACAGCTCCATCTATTCGGGGGCTCTCCAATGAGAGAAATAAACAACACAGGAGCACTAAAAATCAAATTTGCATCCTTTGATAAGTGCTAAGAAAAAGTGCTAGAATTTATTGGTGATCTGGTTAAAAGCCTTCCTTTCTGTCCCTGATACATAGCAGAGACAGAAACTCAAGAAAAGCTGGCTGGGAAAGTGATATCACAAGGAGGAAGATAGCTGTTGACAACATAAAACATCCTTTCTTGTCTACAGATTCACTGCTTCCATTCTCTTCACGGGCAATATAAAAGAAATTGAGAGCACAATCTACTAGAAAAGGAGGAGTCCAGCAAACTGCCACACTGCCTGATGTATTTTCCTTCTCACCTCAGGACTGTCTACTACATAATTGGCAATAAATTGTTATTACTTCCCACTATGGCAATTCCCTTTGTGGCTTTTATATAGTTTGGAGAGACTATGACTGAGCCATAGAATAAAAAAAAATATACAAGAATAGTGCTTAAGTGCTCTCAATAAGAAAAGAATATTAGTGACAATAATGTAAGTCCTGAAAAGGATTTTTGTATTTCCCATAAGCTGTACAATAGAAACTTTGTTCATATGCCACACCTTGGACCAGGTCAGCAGAAAGAGTATAGCTTTCTTTTTCTAATAGCATGTTATTAAAAAGCACATTTGCATCCCACTTGTTTGCAGATGTGTTGCCATTCTTGTGTAAGTAGGTTGTGTTAGCTGACAGAAGTAAACAATAAGAAAATTATATCACCTAAGGGTTTACTTGCTCTGTCTTGTTGGTTCTTACTTGCCTTTCTCCTTTTTTCTCCACTTCTTTTGCTCTTTACTATCCCAATGTGTAACAATATCTTAACACTCTGAAGGTACCTTAAAATAGTTTTCCTATTTTTTTTTTTTTCTAAACAACTGGACTTCCTGCTGAATTCCTGAGTCTATTTGAGATTCCAGAGATATTTACAGAAGCTATATTTCCTAATCAAAGTAAAAGATGAATTGAAATAAACAATAACTCCTACATGCCCTCTCTTGTAATGTTTCATGATTTTCTTTGTTGTTATTTATGTTGTTGAAAACAGGTTGGGATTTTTGCTTTAGAGATTGAAAGAAACAAAATAGAGGATTGTACAATTTGCAACATGACTTATAATGATTGGAGTGGCTGGGGTACAAGTAATAAGAGGAGATTCCATAACAACTGACATAAAGCCCCATATTCAAGACAAAATAAATAGTGTAGAAACAAACTAAAGAAACAGGGTGGAATGTAAAGAGGCTTCTAGATCTTGAGGCACCACAACTACAGAGATTTTTATTTTTGCCTGGCCTCTCTGTCTCAGCCATTTCTAATGCACTCCCCAAAATAATCCCCAAATCTTTGGAATGATTGACAAAGATCCTATGAACAACTTCACAGAGTAACATGACACTGCTTAAGTTCAGAGACTTAACCTGACACTGCAAGGTTGCTTATACATACACCTTTTTTATGGAAGTACCAGGAGACTTTAAGGACTGAACCTAAGTTTCTCCAAATCAGGTCTCATTTTGTCCTGTGAGGTCTTGCGCTGTCTGTTAAAGCCTGATACTGAAAACTGTAGTTTGAGTACAAGACACAGAGAAATTCTTATTTGTCCATACCAATGTTGTCAGTAATTCATCTTTTCATCCTTACCAATCTTCTAACTTATTGAGGCAAAATCTTCCCTTTCCACATATTTACAATGAGGCCAAAGACAGAGGCGGAGAGATGAGAACATCCTCAGAAACACAAGTGTGGAGAAGTGTGGAGTAGATTAGAAGTGTGCTAGTTAGAGATGTGCATGGAGGAAGAAGACTGCACTGAAAATAGAATCCAAATCAAAAGAGTGTTGACAAAAGAGCCAAAATAATTTTTCCAAAGCTAGACTTGAAGGTCTTACTATCTTCTATAGCATGAATACTTTCTCATGCCCTAAAGGTCCAGATTCAGGACAATGCAAAGATTGCTTCAAGCCTTTTAGAAATACAAAGGATAATAACATTGTCCATCTGTAAAGTGTAGTTAAAATATTCTGTTATTTACCTTCCACATTACTTATGAATAATTGTTCACTGCAGAGATGTGAAATAATGTTGGGCCAAATCCTGTGATTTTTTGTTTTAATTTTTCTTTATTTAGGAAAAAGTCTTGTTAAAGTCAAGGCATGTGAAGTCTTTTTGAAATCTTTTTTATTCACTATATCTTTGCTGTTCAAACAGAACTCATATTATGTTAACATGTTTGCTTTCTGTTTTCTACTTGAAATTACCACAGCCTGATGAAAAGTGCATAATATAAACTAAACTTCAAAAAGAAAAAACAATCCTTGGAATAAAAACTGTTTATGCACCTGTGTTCATTTTCTGTCTTCTTGATAAACAGAGAAAACTGAATCAAAACTGAGTGAGCATTCAGTCATCTTTTCTCAGAAACTTGGAATTTTTCCCATTGCGTGCCTATAACCATACACCTTACTGAGGTCTTTAATGTGTTTAATAATTCTTAACTTTAATTCTTAATCTTTAATAATTCTTAATTCTTTAATTAAGAATAAAGTAGTTTATGCATTGGAATTCTGACACGAGGTGTTTTGATTGTTTTTGTTCATTTACTTATTATCTCTTTCTTGGAGAGATTCCCTGGATACAGTCCAACTAGTTTAGGAAAAATAAAAAAAGTCAGACCAATTACATTTTCTTTTGTCATAATGAGGGGTATACATATGTACTGAATGTTTTCATGCCAAAAAAACCTAGTATCTTCTATGGCAATGATGTATTCCTTCTATTCATGGTGCATCTTGTTTTGCATTTACTCGCATGATAGTAAGAAGGGAGTTCGCTGGTTTTCAGATTTTATCAATGACAAAACCCTATTTTATTAAATAGATGGTAATACGTGGTTACTGTGACAACTGTAGCTAAGTATATTTAGTGATTGATGGTCATTTCCAGTTCCATTAGCCACAAAATAAAATTTCCAGAAATCTTATTACAAAAACTTCAACTCTATTATATCACAAAGTAAATATTTTTAGATTAAATGCTGACATTTTTATCCAGCTGAACAGAACCCTGTTTTACAAATGCTCCCATCATAATTTTTTAAACAACTTGTGGCAGAAGATACTATTCAGAATGCAATAAATATTGGCTCTGTAGCTTATGAAATAATGAGATAGAAATAATTTTTAAAAAGAGATGACAAGAAAAGTACATGCAATGTTAATAAGAGACAATAAGAATTTTGGGGGTGGGAGAGTGGGAGGGTGAAAGAGACCAAAGTAACTCTTGGAGTTACTCAGCCCTGCTATGTCTTCATTTTGATGGACAGTAAACTGGTTCCGATACAGAATATAGTAGAATATCTTTGAATGCTATCAATCACAAAGCAAGTTGTTCTGAGAGTGCTATTTTTTAATTTTGTTTGTAATGCTGAAAGAAAGTAGAATTTACAAGCTAATCATTCCTTAGTGTTCTTTTAAATTTCTTTCATCTTGATGGAAAAGAAAAAAAAATGGTTTTTGATCCAGCAAAAAGTGTGTCATGTTCGAGGCGGTTACTGTTTGTTTTTTTTTCCTTTTTAAGAAACAGAAGTGCATTTCAAAATGCAAGAATAGAAGAATCAAAAATATTTCCAACAGCTTGAATTTTTTGCAGGTTTTTATTTTTTCTTTTTCTCAATGGAAATCATTACTAGAGTTCATAAAACAAGGAACTTGAAGGGACTTTGACAGGTCATCTAGCTTCTCTTTGTAAATTTGATGGATTCTACATGAACATTTGAGTCAATCCAAGACCCTTTAGTGAAAAATATTTGTTCTGAAAAAAGTCACCCAGTTCTGTCATGTGGCCTAAAGTTAGGATAAAACCAACATATTTTCCCCAAAAAGGTTTGTGCTTTAGAGGAGTCCTAAAAATCTGACATTATTAGAGATGCTAGTGTATTTTCATTCTGTAGGCCATTTTCCATCTTACAATAATTAAATAAAAACTTAGAGAAAACATATTCTGCAAAGAAAAATAAATGCAGAAGAGCTCTGAAATTCTTTTTGTAAGGGAAAAGTCAAGGCTATGTGGTGTCTAGAATAGTAAAGTTAATACTTGTCTTCAGCAAACAGCCTATGTGATATTTATGATGTATCACAAATTCCTGCTCACTATGTCCCTTTGTTCTCAAGTGATGTAGAGAAGAATTTGCAGTATTTCTGGAATCAAAGGACTTATTAGTAATTCTGAATTCTTTCTTTATTTTTTTTCCTTTTCTAAATTTTACCTTTCCCTGCTGTATTTTAATTTTTATTCTGATTCTGATTCACCACAAATATGTCACCAAACTCCTATGCACCAGCTATCTCCTCAGTGTCTAATCACCAGCCCTTCAAGTGAAATAGAAATATCGATTTCATGATAGTCTGAAAACAGAAGTAAACCACTTTGCAGTTCTGCTCTGAATGTATGTGCTTCCTAGTTACTACTACAAGATTTCATAGATTTATAACGCTCTGTTAGGCTCTGGCTGGCTGGTTTTTGAATGCGCATTTTCTAATGAAAACTGTTTATTTGATGTGCTTAAGGTAACATTGCCTTTTCCTATAAAACTGAACCGCTCAAGTGTATGTGAATACAAAATTCTGCAGGGCTGTTTTGGATGTCTATGCTAAATGAGATTGGGAAAATGATAGGAAGGGTCATGCAACCTGATACAGGTCAAAAATTTAACCACTGAAATAGCTATTATAATGGTAGAGTAAAACACCATTGTTGATGTATAAAGCAAAAAACTGCTAAGTGTGTGATACATTAGTAAAGTGTTCTTTTTCACAAAAAGTGCTGCAGTAAAGATGACTATACCTTAACATTTTATGCAGCCTGTTTCTGCATATAGGTGGCTTCCTTTCATGATGGATGATTTTATGTTCCTGGACAATGTGCTAATCCCACTGAGAGTTTAAGAACAAGTTATGAAGTCCAACGTCGATGTCCTTGCGAAGTAGCAATGTCTGCAGGATAGAGAGTTTGCTATGTTTGAAAACCTCAACTTCAAATAGAATTGTTTGCATTCCAGATACCACCATTAACTAAAACTTTTGTTTTGAATGGCTATAGGCATATCAGCATGAAAATCTAGTTCTCACAGAATAACGGTCTATAGGATAATGGTGAGGATAGGTAAACCTGTACCTGTAGATTGAATTTTAAAAGGAGAAATTGTTCTACCTTATCATTCTTGATAGTACAGAGGACAAAGAGATAAATACAGAGACAGAAAATAAATGTTTATGAAAAGAAATTGGGAGAGATTCAAAATAGTGACTTGCTTTTGTGCCTATGTGGATGTGTACACATATATACAACACATATGGAAGAGCAGTAATGGGTACTAGTTCAAGGGCCGTACCAGGCTAGAAAGTTTCCTAATGATCTCCTTAATCCAGGCCCCAGGCAGGCAGCAGACTCCCCTAAGAGGAAGGTCTGTCCGGCATATTGAGCCCTTCTTTCTCCTCAGAAGGGAGTCATCTACAACTATAACCCATCTTTTCTTCCTCATGGAGGTAGTCTTGAGATGGGGTGTAGACCTTTCTGACCCTGGCAACACCTCTGGTGTAGACAGACTGTCATTCACATCATCCATTGACTGGCCTTCCACTTCTAGAGTTGAACTTCAGTTCATATCTGTTGTCCAGAGGCACCTGGGAAGGTAAGGTGGGCAAGGAGGGGGTTAGCCTGCTGCCCTGAGTGTGGACTTGCCTCCATTCACTCCTTTCCTTTTAAACTACTACCTTCAGCCTGGGTGGGGGAGGATACAAGATGGCTTGATCCTGTTTTTTTTTCTGGTGGTTATTCTTGTTTCTGTCTCAGGGAGGGGCAGAATACCACCACAGGTACCACCGGTCTGTCTTTTTCTCAGCCTCCCTGATGCTTCTTAACCTTTCTACTTCCTCTCGTAGCTCTGCCACCAGGCTTAGCAGATCATATGTTTTCTGACATTTCCTCAGTCTGTGCTTCTCCCACGCCCTTGCACATGATCCATATGTTTAAATCTCACAAAGACCTCATTTTGTTTTTGACTGAGATAAAAGATACTATTTTTTTCTGATTCATTTATAAGATATGTGCTGCCAGATTGATCTTCCAAACACCCAGACATGGAAAAGCCTTCTTGCTCTCAATAATATACAGGCATTTGATTTTTACAGTAGTGTACAATCATAAAATTATTACATATGTGCACTCTGAGAAAAAAAAATAATCGTCTTCTCACTGCTTTTTTTTCTTAAAAAAAAAAAAAATATCTTCTTTCTGTCCCAGATGAATATATATATAATTATTAAAATTAACACAAACTAATATTTGGATGACTCACATAATGAATCACAGCCCTGCAGGCACAACTTATGAAACTCAGTTCCCCAATGTGCCTTTTTGGTAAATAACAACCAGCAGCACATGTGAGACCAGAAATCTGACAGAAAGTTTTGGTCAATATCGTGCCAATTATGAAGAATTTTATTTGAACAAATCAACAGAATTCCAACTCCCACAAGATCCTGCGATCACAAAATTTTCCCAACAGCTTTTGCCACATGACATCCTTCTGTTTTTCATACTTAACTGTCTTTGCTGTATCATCTATATTAAAAAGAAAGGATAGGGTGCTTAAGAGAAAGTGCCATCTTTTTGCCATTATGGGAGTACATCATTAGTTATGTCTTAATTTCAGTATTTCAATGTAAAATGTGGAAAAATGTGATAGGGTTAATTTACTCTACATTTGAACTGATATGATTTATCTAAGTTGGGAATATCTCTCAGCTGGTGTCTTCTATAACAAAGCACTTATATTTAAAATTTTGTGAAGGCACAAATTTTTCTTTCAGGATGGATTTTCTCTGTCCTGTTTCTACATCTGGTTTAAAGGTCAAAGTAATACCAATGAAACATATAGTCAGGTGTGTACTTCTGGATAGACGTTGGGGGAGTGAATGGTCTTCAGTGTGTTTCTGAATCACACAAGGCAGAACAGAGCTGTGAACTCCCCTCCCTCTGCTCCTTACAACAGTTAAGGTACTTCTGGAGATGTGTGGATCTGTAAAATTTGGTGGGTTGCATTTCTATTTTATTTTCTCTACTTACTGAGCTTCTCTTGGAAGCTTAATAAGCTACCAACCTTTAACAGATTATTCTGATTACCACAGGCTAAGATACTTTGGTAGGTACTTTATGAAAGAGTCATTAACAACTCTGGTTATTATCTAGATTTTATGAAAGTCATAGACAATAGCTCCTTTGGTTTTGGTGAGTACCACGTAAGGCTCTTTGTTATCACGTCTTCATGAAAAAAATCTCATTAAATTTTATGAAATTTAAATCCATACTGTATTTTCAAGTACAGATTTTGTGCCATGTAATCCACTTGACATCCACTATGATCATCTACTGGGAAAAAAACAAAGTTTGGAGGTAGTTTTTCCATTTTTATCAACGCATTCTAATGGTCAAACTGTGGCTGAATAATGGAGGTTTTTAATTTGTTTTCACATAAAACTTCTACATTATATATGTGGAACTGCGGTAATTTTTATGTGACGGATTGACTGTATCTCTATATAGATACAGACATACAGATATAGCCATTTGAAAAAATGCAGTGATTAGAAACAAAGTGGCAACTCTGTTCACATCTTTTTCAGTGAGGGTCTCCACTGAATAAAGTAGAAAGTAGATAACATTTTAATAGCTTTCTCCTCTCTTCCTTTCTTCGGACCACTAGAAAATGTTGCCTCTGAAATAAGTTTACCACTTTGACATATTGTTGAATGCAATTATTTTCTTTAATGAGACAATTCCTGCTCTGGAATACAAACAACAAAAATATCACCCAGTTTGACCAGAGATAAAATAAGCCAGATTGTATTAAAAACAGGATAATAAAAATTCTTTTTGCAGTCAGTAAAGAAGTTCCCATTGGTTTCCATAACTATATGCCTAAGGCTTAAAATTCAACACAAATATCCAATGGGAGGAACCTTACAATTCTTTGGTTTTCTATATATTATAAATTATAATATTTTGCATTCCTTTGCAACATCTTTCTGTTCCCACGTCACATGAGTGGGATTTTCAAAACGACTTAGTATTGGTCTAATGCAGTTTCTGCTGAAGTCTATGACAGCCTTGTCAGTAACCTTGATGGCAACAGGTAAACTAATAGGGATTTGAGAAATTCCTGCCCCTATCCATTGTTAGTTTCTAAAAGAAGGACAGAATAAGTCAATTTACTGTTACTACTATTTCACTATTAGTTTTACATAATAAATCAAAGCTCTGCTTGTTAATTTGGTAGCTTATTTATTTTTCTATTGTTTATAACCACTACAGTTTTGGTATTAATACGAAAAACAGTTTGATAAAAAAAAATATGAATAGATAAATGACTAGCAGTAACCAAGCACCAGCAACATTAGGCTGAATTGTAACTGCTGGCTGTATTCAAGAGACTTCTGTCATTGCCTCCTTCAGAAAACTTTTTGTTGCTTAGACAAGTAAACGGGGCAAGTGACACAGTAATTTCATTCGGTTTGTTCCATTTTCCTAGACTTTCATGAATTGCCATGCCAAATAGTCTTGCAGCTCTCAGTATTTCACAATACCCCATTGAAGAACTCAATGTTTTATACATTGACACTCCTTTCAAATGAAGCAAGAGTGATATAAACAAATGCTGGACCTGCAGCAAAGCTCAACTGTTAGTTAGGGAGTAAAGTGAACTGCTGAAGAATCTTGCTTCAGAGCAAATTTTTTTGTTCTTTTTGGTTTTTTTGTTGTTTTGTAGTACTGCCAAAAAGCACTTTGCTAAAGGGCCAAATAGGGGAAATAATGCCAGTTAGCAATTCTGCAGAGTACCTTCTTCCAAGCTCCGTCCATTTCAACGTAATGCACAGAAGTCAATATGAATTGAAGAAAACAGTGCAACCATTTGTTCTCTTACAATTTTTTTTACGCATAAAAATGCAACGGAACCATCACAATATAAGCTCCTACCACACCTGAGTGACCATGTGGTACTCTTACAGTACTTGAACCACTCGTCTGGTTTCTGTTCTGGGAAGTCAAGAGGATGAGGGAACAGGAAGGAGTGACAGAAAACACCTTCTTATTTCAAATATGCTCTGAAGAAAAGCTCTGAAATTGAGTGAACTTGATACTTTCTAAATATGCCTTTCTACTTCTTTCCATGGATGTATACCAGAAATTCTGTGGATGTGTGGCTTTTCTCACAGCAGGCTGATTTAGACTTTTTGTACATAGAAAACAGAAGTAGACGATTGCCTGGGCCAAGCACATCTATTTTTTACAGTTAAAGCCTCTTTGGGAATATTCAACATAGGTTGCTCATTTTTTTTATTTTATTAAAGCATCATCCCGATTTTGCTTGAACTTATTCATCATCCTTGATGAAAAGTTAAGTAACAGTGAGACCTAAAGTCTGGGGCTTTTTAAAAAACGTATATAGTAGTCATTTGAAATATATACTACCTACTGCCAGATCAAAGCTTAGAGCACTTAGTACTGGCTCAAGTGCTACCTAAGTAGGAATAGTAGGAAGCAAGCTACCCATAGTTTCTCCTTCCTGTTACTAATCACTGAGATATCACACCTGGTGCAGGTAAAACAACTGTTCTTTATTAGTTGCCTATTCAGCAGGTCTATCTCTTCATGTCATCATATGACACATAATCATTCACCTCCATCCAAGAGTATATTTATATACTTTTAAATTCGATTTTGTGTACAGAAAAAAAAAAAAGTAGTATTCCAAAATCCAGGTCCTACAACATTCTGAGTCATCTCCATGAATTTCTTAATAAGTTGATTGATTTTAATTAAAATTTAGGGTATTCAATTAACTTCTGTCAATTTGAAAACTCCATACACTTCTAGGGGTAAAATTCCATTTTAAGTAGCTTTGGGTTGTGTACATTTTACCCTTCAAAGAATGGTAAGAACGAAACAAAAGATGGGATGGTGTGAAGCCACATCCTAAAACCATTTCCTCAGGAGGAGTCCTACATATCAGCAGGAATGAGTGTGCTTTTATCTATGCAGATTCCCTGAGAAGCCAGAAGATGCTGACAACACATTGAGGATCTTTTCTTTCTTGCCATTTGCATGTCCAGCAGCACCTTTCTCCATATATTTGTGCACACTGGTAAGGGCTCCTAGGCACATGCCTGAATCTTTATGTGGTTTTGCTATAATATCTAGATATTAAAATATGCAGCTATATTTTCTATGACTTTTTTTTTTCTAAGATAAATCATCCTTTCTACTTATAATTACATCTGAAAACACGTCTCGTTGAAGTAATGGTGGAAAGATAAAGTAAAAATACTGTAAAAGATTCAATTAATTTTCATCACTAATGAATGCATTGGAATTGAATTACATTGAAAGGAAGTGATTATTCCATAGAGATAAGCATAAAAGTAAATATCTGAAGAGAGGCTGCAATAACCAAATAATTGATTAATCAATTAATCATTCTGCATACATTTAATTAATCAGATAGAAGTGTCATAGAACAAAACAGAGACTTTATATAAATGGAGCGGGAATTTTAGTCATTAAAAAATCACCAGCTGTTCTTTTGATAGATAAAGTATTTTGCTGTAAATACAAGCATGTGCTCTTTTTCTCTGTTTTGATTAATCAATGAGAAAATTCAGGTATAAATATTTACCTCCTGTTAGAGAAGACTTCAGCTGATTATCAACTTATACTTTTTATGACTTATTTTTATGAGAAATATGTGAGCTTTGGGATATATTGTTACCATGTAATAATCAATAATTACTTGCAAAGAGCCTGTTTTAAAATGTTAGATTGGCTAAATTTCTTTATATTAATGAATTTACAGGTAGATACATGTTCCAGGAAGGGCACTGAATGAGCTTCCATTGGCTCATACCTATAATCCAGATGCATACCTAGAAACCTTGGCTGGTTTCTTTTTCTTCCTTGCTTTTCCTTGTCTTGCCTCGCCTCATCTTGCCTTTTATGAACTTAACTCCTGATTTCTTACTAGCATTATCGTATCTTATCTCTTTAGAAGTAGCCCAGAATTTCCTACTTACAAGTAAGATACTTCTAATATTCAGTGCGTCCTTCACTACCCTGTGAACTTACTAGGAATTTCTACCTTGTCAGTTTGCTAAGTCTCACACATTGGACCTAGATACCAGTGGTCGTATTAATGAACTGCTTTGCAAAATGAACTGTGTAATTTCTGTCTCTATTCCTTGGTCTGTCGCGACGGAGGGAAGACAGGGCCACTCAATATGAGTGATCAGCAAGCTTCGTTTATTGATTCACACAGTGGCCTTTTATGTTCTAACATAATTAGCTCATACATATTACAAAAGTTAAGCTCATGATTGGTTAGTTCTTAGAAAGATCAACTCCGCCCTTGGTTCCTTCTTTACAGTTACTTTCATCCTCTTTTCCCATGCCTGAGCAGCTGCAACCTCCCTGTTATCTTACAACGATTATAGTCAAGGACGAGGTGTCTTTACCAGCCCAGTAGTTACGGGGGCTGAATCCGATGTTTCTCAAGCTTTTGCTCGGCCAGCTGGATCATGTCTACGTGACCCTTCTCAGCTAGCCATTCTCCCACAATTCCCCCATTTTTATTTTGAATGACATAGGCTTGGTTAAACATCCGTAACACAAGGGTTTTCATACAAGACAACATACAACTCACACAAAGCAACGCTATTAGTACAATGATTAAGACTAGCAATCCTGTCTGTAAAAGGTTTCTCAGCCATCCGGACAGACCCAATCAGTCTCCAAGAGCACCCCTATAAGGCACGTAGTAAATGGGGAGCGGGGTGTTGCTAGGCTTGCACAAAAGCTGGTCGTGTTGAGTGACCGAGCTAAAGTTATCCACACATTTTCTCGTGGGTCAAACATCTCGCTATATGGGATGGCTCTTATGCTTACAACTAAGGCAACTACTATAAAGCTTTCTATACCTAAATTAACCATTTTCTCTGTTTCAACTTCTAAGCAAATAGCATGCACAGAATACCTAGGGGTTACAGACCCCACAGACTGTACAATTAATTTCTGTCTTTGCGACCTCATGGTTCACACTCAGGCGCAGCGGTCTCAGTCCGTTGGTTTATGGTGATTAGTCGGGTCACCTTTAGCGGCGACTTCAGGGTGGTCGATGGTGGGTCTTACCCAACGGCTGGGAACCCAGATGATACCTTGTCCCCTATGGTCCATCGTAGAAGGGGTGATTTGCGAGCAAGGGTCAATCCTCCTACTCCCGCGACCGTGGCGTTGCTCACGTAGGTCGGCCATTGAGCCGGCCACTTATGCGTGCTGATTATGGAAATGTCAGCGCCAGTGTCTAGAAGAGCAACAAGTGATATAGTTAGGTTGGCGTATTGCACAGCAACCGGGCGTTGTGGCCTTTGGCGCAAGCCGACAGTTAGTAGGGCCATTTGTCCTGTAGATCCAAAGGCTCCTTGCCCTCGTGGCTGCTCTTGCAGCGGTGGAAGGGCTCCCGCAAGATGTGGTAGGGGAATTAATTGCGCCACCTTGGTGCCTTTAGCGATGAAGAGCGGTGGAAATAACGTGTGGGCCATGATCTGGATCTCACCGTGGTAATCTTTATCAATCAGTCCCACCAACACATTAAGTCCCAGCATGGTGGCCGATGAACGGCCTATAAGTAGTGCTCCGACAGCTTGTCCATTGATACAGATTGGTCCTTGAGTGCTAGTAGTAATCCGGA
The DNA here is from genome assembly GCF_964106895.1 of Numenius arquata. NCBI lineage: Eukaryota > Metazoa > Chordata > Aves > Charadriiformes > Scolopacidae > Numenius > Numenius arquata. Next base: position 62,156,960 of record NC_133581.1, on the reverse strand, counting down.
CAGGCTTTGAGTCCAACAGGGTACAATCTACTGCTGTTGCCAGGTCCAAGCCGAGGCTTCCGCTTGTGGCTGGTCTGAGCTGAAGGGATTGAGTGCTGCCGGATATGCAGCCGCTTTTTGTGTCGGCGCGGGGCGGCTCTTCCCGCTGAATCGTCCGTTTCCCGGTTTAGAAGCGCGACATGCAGTCTCATTGTGGTTGTCCGACCGGCAGTTTCTGCACCATACTGAGCTGGCGTCGCAGTTCCGTCTGATGTGTCCAGCAGCGCCGCAACGGTAGCATCGTGGGCGAGGTGATCCAGTAGCATTTAATCGATGAACGGAGGCTTGCAAAGGAGCAAGGGCTGCAAGAACTTGACTCTGCGTAGCCTGCACGAGTTCCTTTAAACTATTCCCTAGTTCCTTTACTGCCTCAACTAACATTGCCTGTGGCCCTACCGGTACCTGAGCCATCCTTTCTAGTCCTTCCTCGATAGTCCATGTCCCTGGCAATGTAGCCAAGATGTTGCGTGTGGCCGGATTACTATTTTGTATAGCACACTGCTTTAGTATAGTGCCTCTGAGATAATCGGGCACCCTGGCCGCCTGTATGGCGTCTGCTACTCGATCTATAAATAGACCAAATGGTTCCTCTCTTCCTTGCTTAATACCCCTATATGAAGGGATTCTCTTTTTTTCTTTTTTTTTTTTTTTTTTTTTTTTTTTTTGAGTGAACGGCTTTTTTTTCTCTCTCTCTTTTTTTTTTTTTTTTTTTTTTTTTTTTTCTCAGCTCGGTTTGCAACGGGGCGTTAGCGACTGCCCGCCACGGCTTTATCAACTTTTTGGCTGATTTATTATCGCATATAACTTCGTCAAACAATTTATCCTCATATTTACGCCATTCCTCGTGTTCAAAAACCGTATCTGGATTATCAAAGCAACCTCTCGCTACTCCATACGCTGATAACCCAGGCAACTCCCTTTTACAATCTATACCCTGAACGCTCCGCTTTTCTAAAAAGCATTTGAGCAAATCATACACTGCTTGTCTGTTCATACCTTCGTTATCTATACCCTAAATGCTCCGCTTTTCTAAAAAGCATTTGAGCAAATCATACGCCGCTTGTCTATTCATACCTTCGTCAGCGCGCTGTTGCAGCCTTCCAGACTTCGGCGGCGCGTAGCCGGCAGGACACTCTCTATAGGTGCTCCAGGGCGCGGGGACCTTTTCCTTTAATCCCTTTCGCTCTTGGGCGCGGGGACCTTTTCCTTTAATCCCTTTCGCCTCCTGCGCTGCTTACAGGACCAGCACTGAGACTCCGTTGACCGTGGCTCGCAGGTTCAGCCCTCTGTAGGGTCCCTGTTTCGGGCGCCATTTGTCGCGACGGAGGGAAGACAGGGCCACTCAATATGAGTGATCAGCAAGCTTCGTTTATTGATTCACACAGTGGCCTTTTATGTTCTAACATAATTAGCTCATACATATTACAAAAGTTAAGCTCATGATTGGTTAGTTCTTAGAAAGATCAACTCCGCCCTTGGTTCCTTCTTTACAGTTACTTTCATCCTCTTTTCCCATGCCTGAGCAGCTGCAACCTCCCTGTTATCTTACAACGATTATAGTCAAGGACGAGGTGTCTTTACCAGCCCAGTAGTTACGGGGGCTGAATCCGATGTTTCTCAAGCTTTTGCTCGGCCAGCTGGATCATGTCTACGTGACCCTTCTCAGCTAGCCATTCTCCCACACTTGGTCCTTGTCCATACATTAGATACAGCAATACGCAACTATGTCTCACAGGGTCAAATCCATCTTCTATGAAAGTCAGAACCTGGACTGATCTCAAGTGGTTTTATGAGATATCATGGCTAGAAGACTACTGCCATGATTTGGCCACTTTCTTGTTCCTGAGGGCACTCCTTCAGGTAGGACTTCATTCCCTTATCTATTTGAAAGTGTATGCCCGGAATTCTTCTGCTCTTAAACTAAATCTGGGTACAGTGCACTCATAGTTGCTTAGCATGCAATTTCACATGCCACACGCATTTTCTTCCCTTTGAAAGGAGGAGTTCAATACATATACTTTTACCAGTGCAGTACATGGGGGTGAGAAAACTTCTTAAAATATATAAAATTAAGCACTAGATGAAAAAACAAAGAAATGAACAAACAAACAAAAAAATACCCACTGCAAAGCATGTCAATGCTTTACTTACCTAAAGATGGAAGGTGGGGCCAGACACCCTTGTCACTAGAGTCGAGCCAATGGACATGGACAGAGGGGAAAGTGGTCCGAGGGAGAACCCTGGGAGAGCAAGCTCCTGCAGGGGAAGCAGCATAAATTGGAGTGGCAACTGCCCATGGGTGCTGCTCACACACCTCAAAATTTGCCTGAGCAGCAGTGGTCAGTTTTGAGGATTCAGCTTAAGTAAATGTCATAGCACTGACATTTCTGATCCCTCACCATCTGCCTCTCAGGCAATCCTTCCCTTTCGCTGGCTTAGCTCCTTGCAGGGCCCAAGCTGGTCTCCATTCTTTCTTAGCATTATGTGGCTTAGATTTTACCCTTGTTATCAAATCTATTCCTTTATAAATCTCCACTCTTTCTCTCTGAGGCAGTGCTGTATATTGCATCAGTCTGAACTGTAAATCCTAGATATGAAAATTTCTATTTTCTATAACCTGTTTTATATGGTCAGATGTTATTTGATTCTTTGCCATTGTCGTGGTTTTGGCCTGATTTACCAAAACCAGACCGACAGATGGCCCTTCCCCTCCCTTCTCCCCCCACAAAAAAGAGAAGAGAGGAGATTCAGAAGTTTAGAATGAACTAAACTACTTTAGTGAAGAATTAGTATTAAAATAAAAATAAAGAAGAAAATAATGAAATAGATACAATATATATACAAAACCGTATCAAGCTCCCAGGATGACAGTCACGTCACCAGCAGGCACTGGGGAAGTCCCAGACTGGACTCAGCGACGAATGGGAACTGGATTCCAGCTCTGGAGTCAGGAACACACGGATCGGGATCAAAGGCAGATGAACAGACAGAGTCCTCTCTGGACGTCGGCCATCGCAGGAAGGGGACTGACCCTTTGATCCCTCAGCTTTTATACTGAGCATGGGGCAGATGGGATGGAATACCCCAGTTGGTCAGGTTTGGGTCACCTGTCCTGTCCACTCCTCCCCACTGATGTGACCCCTCTACGTTTTTTCCGTTTCCGACCCTCTAAGGGGGCAAATAAGGAAATGGACTGACCTTGGTTGTTACAGCAATAAGTATAAGCAAGGGCCTCCCTGCATACCATTCCTTGGCATGGAGCACAAACATTGGTCTGATCATTCTGAGAACGAGCAGTTTTCTCCACAATATGCCGTTAATTTCAGAGAGTTAGAGGAGGCCTAGCTAGGATGTAAAGTTACAGAAAGGAAAATTCGTTCAGTTTTACTTCAAACTGGGACAGCCATTCAGATTGATTATGCTGAAAATACTTTTTATTACAAATCTTGTCTCCAAGGAAGATCATACTTTCTTCTGCCACCACTGTTTCCTCCTCCTCCTGCTGTTCATTCCCTCTCTCTAATTCAGGAATCTTATACACAAAATCTTTTTTTTTGTGGCAGGGAGCTATTGCCATTAGCAGAGTCCCACAAGCTGTTGCACTGAGATTTGCATTTTTTCCAGATCCATACTGAGAAAATATGTTAAGATTTTGAATTATTCATTCAAGTGACTGGTCTTACAAGGATCATCCTAAACAGTCTGGATTATTTCCTGTTGTTTTGACAGCAGCTAGGTCATAAAAAAGCTTTTGAGTTTTAAGAGAAGGTCATGGGAATCAATACTACTGTAGAAGTATATAGTACAGGACAGCCCCTATACTGAAATAACAAAACTTAGAGAGGGGTACAGGGAAGGCAGTCCAGTCATAAGGAATGAGAGAGGCAGTTACTGAGCTCAGTCTGGGTTTCACTATGGAGCTTCATATATGTTAATGTAATCTCTATAATGCAATATAAAATTTTTGTTAAATGCAAGATAACAAAAGGAATTCTAAGTAAAGTTCCTACACAGTGAAGCGGACCTTCTAGAAAGAAACTGTCTTTTTAAAAATACTGAAAAAAAAGTTTAAAATTATTGTTTACACATAGTCTCCTTTTTTTTACAAATATTTTCTTAAAGCTAGAGAATATATAATACTCAGTGAATGCTATCAAGATCACAGATAATTTTCAAAGGTACATCCTGTAATTGAGTTTTGCCCATTTGTGAGGTCCGTAGCTGGCATTATTGTTTGGGGATTGATTGGGGTTTTTTTTTCAGATTTGAAAATCTACAAAAGAATTTATTTCAGAGAAAAACATCTTACTTAAGAGTGTTACCCTTTTTGGTGGAAATGTTTTAATTTAAACATGAAAATGTCATGAAGCATGGAAGTCTGCTTCATTCTCAATTTGCAAAGAAATTAAAACATGCTGAGCATTTTAAATTATGTAAGCAATACTCCCATAGCCTCCCTTGTCCTAACAAGTAATTATCTTCACTTTCTTTAATATTTTTTAAAAAATCACATTGCTTTTCCCTTATTAATCACATTAACCTTCTGCATAATCCCACAGTAAAAGCACAATTCACAATTTGTGACATTTGCAAGCTTTCTCCATGGAAACTAGAAAGACACTACAAACTCAAATTTATATTCAATATCTTCAAAATCTCCCTTATGTTGTTTGTGCTTTCTTCCCTCCTGTTTTATAGATTACACTTTTTTCCCTTTTCCTGCCTTCAAGTTTCTCCTAGGCTGTCCTATTTACTTGAAATTTCCTCTTTCTCTACGTTTCTTGCATCACAGTCATTCCTTATTGAAGACAAAGTCACATAGTATAAACCGAATAAAAATAGCATGGTAAACATAACATGAAAACCAAGGAAAAATCTCTTATAAGGTAGATTTTTGTTTTTTACACATGACAGTTGAAGATTCCTGAACATAAAAATCACTGATAAAAATGTATGGAAAGATGTGAAAAAAAATTCTTTTTCAAAAAGCACCAAGCTGTAAAACTAAAAAAATACTTCCACAGAAAGAATGAGTATAAATAGTATGTAAGAATGATAAATGTAATCCTGTTGAAAAATAAAAGTCCTGATGCCAATATATTTTATTCACTTGCATATAACATATACTGGCATGTTTTATATTAAAGATCTGCAAGTTGTAACTAGTTTTTTTTTTTCCTAAAATTCCACTAGTATTCTTTGTTTTAATGCATAAAGTCTTGGTATTTGTTGAGATGATAAGAAGAAATATGCAGATATTGAAGAAATACAAATACTGAGAAAACTGAAGACCTTCTTTCTTTCAAGTCTCATGAAACTGCCTTTGCAGTCAAATATCTCAGGTTCAATTAATTTGCGTAATTTTACTGAACATCTCAACAATTGAATTTACAATGTTTTCAATTTCAGCCATCATTAGTCAGGAGTCAGACACTGACCTTGTAGCAAAAGTGAGAATTACAATCTAATTCTTTTTGATGTTCATATTCTTGAAAATAGAAATGTTGGCTGCTGCATAGAATTACAGGTATTAAATACTACCTGATTCACCTAATCTGAAGAGGAGCTAATCAAGTCTTCTATCTCAAGCAGTTCAAGTTCATTGTTTTGTTAGAGAGTAAATGCTTTCACCACTTTCAATGGGTATTTTTTTGTGTCCATAATACCATACTACTACTCCAAATACAGATAACTGTGAACTTTGAAGGAAAAACATACAGAAGCTTTTTCTATTAGTCATGTCCAGGGTGGTTGAGTTATAAAAATTAAATATTAACCCAATTTTATGTTTCTTAGGTAGAGAGACTGGTTTTATTTTTTTTCCCCAATAAGTCAGAAAATTCCTTTTATTTTTTTTTTAATGCCAAAAAAGGCTTCTTAGGAGAAGAAATATACTATGCCCCATTGCTGGATTCATGCATTGCCAAGGTAACATTTAACTGTTTGTAACGATATTATTGGAATAAAACCAGCTCTCTGACCAAGCATGTAAATGAAGCCAAATTCTTTAATAGGACTCTTGTCTGAAAGCATTTTGTAACAGAAACTTGTTAGTAGAAACCATGTTAACCTCTAAAGTGTTGAAAACATTCCATTACAACGTGCATTTCCCTTTCCCAACCCTTAAGTATATCCTTCTACTACACCTTCATGTATCTTCTCTGTTCTGTACCCTCTGAAGGAAACAGGGTCATGGACTTGGGGAAACCATAAAAAATAGTGTTTTTAAAGTAATATTCCAGCCTTCTGCAGAATGGACTATGTATGTTCCCTAAAACGTTTACTTTGCACACCGAGCACGCAGAGAGAAAAGTAAAGCCACCACAGTGTCTGTGCTCAGTCGGATCTGCCCCATTGTACTCATACAAGCTGACGAGGTGCCAGAAAGATACTGGAAGCCTAAGAATCTCTGGAAGATTCTTAAATGAATAAAGCAAATAAGAATTAAACATTGAGACGAGAGTAGCGTAGTTAAATATAGTGCAGAAAAGCAAGGTCCACTGGTTAGTGCTGATGTTGCCTTATTGGGCTTGAGAAGAAGGAAAACGAAAATCTACAATGCAGCTCATCATCCATGACCTAATTATTACTGTCTGGAATAATTTGGATTTAAAATAGAGGCCACAGAGCCACAGTGAATTTACTTAGATAAACACAGAGTCACAGAACACGTGCTCAGCTGTGTTTGCTATGGGATATGGCGTTCTCCTATTATGTCTGTTTGTAAGATGAGTTAAATTAAGCTCGAAATTGCATGAGAGAAGTCTGGCTCAGAGAAATTTTGCAAATGTTCAGACAAGAAGATGGTGGTAGAACGTATTGTGACTTCACATGTAAAATGGTTTGGATCAGCACAACTTCACCACAGCTGTAGGAGTAAGACAGAGAATTTGACAGCAAACAAAAAGCTTTTAACTCTATTGACCTTAGTGCTGTCTTACCTCTCTGAACATTGATGTCTATAATGAAATTTAACTGAATTACCTCATTCCTTAAAAATTCTTGGTATATTTCTCCTCTTTTGTGCTCCTGGGGTAAGTTGTTTGTAAGGCATGCTTGACAGTGAAATGGACAGGTTCTGCTGGCATTCTCTGTCCAAGTGCAAGTGATGGCAGGGCACTAGTAGCACATGCGGAGACCTGGATACAGCAGAACTTGTGATTGGTGAATTCTATGAACCCAGAAATTCTGGACAAATTAATATACTGCACACACTGAATAAAACATGCTTTAACATTGGCCTAATGTGGATGCAAACAGTATGTTTGGCACATCTGGAAATTCTGAAAAATAGTAGAGAAGGGTGGACTGCTCCATATACATACAGTGTATGTAATAATTCTGTACTAGATACTGCAATTCCATTAATGACAGACTGGAGAATGACTTGTATGGTACTCTCACATTAGAAAAAAGAATAGAGCTTTTTGAAAATTTTATTTCATTGGCAAAATAAATAAATTAAAAAAAAGAAAAAAAGGATTACATATTTTAATCAACCTAATATCTTTTTTTCCACAGTTTTTCCAGTACATTAAAAATGAATAAATCAATATCATTTCACTGTTGGAAGATATTTTACCCTTGAAAAAAGAACTTTGGATAAATATTTTTAATGAAATAGTATTCTTAAATACAACCTTAAAATAAATAATTTTTTAAAAAGCCAAATGAAACTTTAAACTTTAGATATATATATGTATAAGTGTGGCTTACTGGAAAAAAAATTAGTATACTTAGTGCAAAAACGGCTCCCTCAGATCTTTTCAGGGAAATCCTTCCCAAATACCAAGTCAATGGTAAAAGAAATTTCTTCTGCTTGAAATTTCAAAATGTTAAAAAGAATGTAAATGACTACAAATATTTAAGAAGTGACACTACCTCCTACTTCCTATGTCTAAGAATGAAAAACAAGCATTGCTCTAATGTGAATATAACCCAAAGTAGAGTGATTAATATGCAGTATTTTGCTTGTTCCATTATATATCTTGCTTGTCACTGTATCTCCTGTTCTTTGACATTTCCCTCCTCATTTTTAAGCTTAGGATTTTTAGATCACTTCAGATAGCCTTTCAAGAAGCTGTGCAGGTGTACTAAAATCTTCAGACTTCTTAAGGTTTTCAACTCCCAGTCCAAGTCTAGACAAAGTGCTTGGACACGCATTTTAGTGCCTTCATACAGACCTTTTCTCTGTTTAAATGCAACAGGTGGCCTGTGTAGCTGTGCTGGCCAGGCACCAAAACCTTAAATTCTAGGAAAATTGCAGATGAATTGTAACAGAAGATAGAGCAAAGAGTGCAGTAGCAGAGTATTTAACATATATATATTGGTGTCTGATTTCCATTAAGAACTGTTATAATTGCTGTCTGTAAATGAACTTTCACCTTTATTATGTAAACTTGATCCTACTTTGTCATAGATTTCTTTATATTTTGATTCTATACGAGTCCACTAAATTTCTTCATATGTTTATTCATTGATATCTGTAAAAAAAATTTCTGACATATTTCCTCAGAAATTATGACTTCTTAACCTAAAATTCAGTCACAAATACATTGATAGAATCTCTTGCAATAATGCACCTTTTGAATATGATTATGTCTTAGTCTATGTGCCATTCTTTTAAGTGACTTTAGTGAGCAAAGCCTTTACATGTTTACATGTCATGAAGCATAACAAAATACTCTGATCTAAAGTGAAAAAAAAAATTTAGTCTTTTTAAAAAATATTACTATGAGTTGAATTTCACAGAAAATTCTCATACAAGGATGGTTGAATAGGTGAATAAATAGCATTTGAAACAATTAATCTTGCATTTTATTAACTAGGAAACCTGTTTCTTTGCTCGCTTGGTTTTCATGATAAATAATATATTCCAAAGTATTGACTAAATCAAAATTCTGACCAGTGGTAGGGTTATAGATTTTATTTCATCCTGAGCTGCATAACTCATTCTCATGCATTAGATCACAACTGATTGGAAAGCTGGACCTTAGGTGGCTGTAAGCCAACTGAACTGAATCCAGAGCGAAGTGCGAAGCTTTGACATGTTACCCCTGTAAAGAATGGTTGAAATAAAATTAAAATTCTTCTGCTGGAGTTGAACATTTTACACTACTTGAGTACTAAATACTATAAGCATGTCAGACATGCAGACCAGTCTCTTTCCAGACCATTTGTTTTAAACTGTTGAGTGTGGATTTCAAAAGTGAATAAGAAATCTTAATACAGACCAGTCATCTAGGTTTCTTTGTTTTTATTAAGGAACACACAATAGAAAACAATAGGGCTGTGAAAGTCATCTTTTTGTTTGTTTGTTTATGACAGTCTTTTGTCAAGTAAATACGAAGGTATGAAAAAAACACGTTTATATTATCTCCTTACTGATAATACTGTTGGGTTTGGAATAGGTCGTATATGTCTTTCCACATCTTCACGTTGTTTCTCATCAGGCTTAGTCATATTTATTTTCTGGCTATTTTATAAATGCAGTTTCAGTACATGGCTTATGACTGGACCTTCCAAATACTGCAAGTATATGTATAATAAAAATACTTACTATAAAGGTCAGCTGACAAAAGTTTAGGCTTTGCATTATACAACTCGAACACTACCGTGTAGGATTGGAGCTATACTTCATGTTAATTAAAGCCTAGTCTGTATTAAAACTGTCACTCTTCCTACCAGCTGTAGATACTACTCCTGTGTCAACCACAGAACTTGAATGAAATACACTACATTAAGGACAAATTTGCAAGAGGAAAGAAGGACAGCGAATCATAAATAAGATATTTGAATTACATTGTATAATCATTGATGATAAAAATAAGAATATGTGATGCATAAGTGAGGTTTCAAAAAGAAAATCATGCTTGTTTTGAAGAAGAAATATTCAAATAATTTTACACTGTAATACTGACCTGATGCAATAAACCAGTAAGTAATTTCCGGAACCAGAAAAAAGAGATAACACTTTTTTTTTTCTACTTCCACAATTGCCTTCTAGGCTTACCAGTTGCTATGCAGTATCCTTCTAAACAGAAGGAATATTATAAACACAGTTCTCAGGGGTCTGCCACTAACATCATATGATTAGGGTGTCACTTTGGCAGTAACAGGTTTCAAATGCCACCTCAAGTTCAACAACCCAGGACACAGGTTTCTTTCTATAATGTACTATAGCATTGTGCTGACCTTTATAATTCGTTGGACAATCTAAATGATAGGTACTTAGTTAAAAATAGCTCCTCCTGTTTGATCAAAATGTAAATTGCCAATATTTTACTTACTCTTTCTGTGAAATAGCAAGTGAGAATTCTCTGCAATGCAAGAAGGAAGAGGCAAACACAGACCTTTCCATGTACTAAGCCTCATGTACTCAGTCATCAAATACATGGTTTCACTCGTTCCCTTCTGGCATCCTCAATGTGTTCAGACATTCAGACAAGCTGGAATAGACACTGTGAGTTTGAACAGTAATTTACATCTTTTTATAGCAACAAGAAAACAAAGAAGTGAGGAGAACCCCCAACCACAACACTAGTAATGGAGTTTGTCTCACCCAGCTTTAAATGTCTATAATGTGGGTGTTTATGAACAAACATTTTTCTGTACTCCACTCCCTGCACTATCTAAAAGCAGAAACAAAGTAGTTCTAACAACAGCTGTATTTTGTGAAAAGATTAATTCCAAAGTTCATAATGTGGGACACCTGTACCTTGTAGTGAATAAAAGTAGGATCTCATTATGAAAATAAATAAAATAAAATGAAAGTTAGTTAAGATTTAATGTTATGACTTTCTACAGTTGTTATGTTAGCTGTCTCCTTCATGATCTGTCTGGTTCTTTAGTCACTTTTACTGTGTTTGGTGCAGCACATACTTGAGATAATATAAAGAAATGGAAACAATGCAATTTTAGGATTGTTGTTAGGATTACAATGTTTGTTGGTGATTATATCAGAAAGCAACTTTTAACAAGCAAAAATAGATTTTTTTGGATTCTTCACAAGTCCCTTTTTGTTTTTATAATTATTTGAATTATAAAGAAGATAGTGTACATAGTGATGCCAAAACTAGAAAAGAAAGATTATTATGAAATAAAAATTCTAGAGAATCTTAATCCTTATGATAATTGAGAAAAAAAGACAGCTTTTGTTTAAAACAAGGAAAACTAATGCTTATGAGGATGATGTTTGATATGAAGATTAAAATAAGCAAAAGAGCAGATCACAGAAGCACCTATAATTAATTTAAACAGGTGTATTTTCAAAACTTTATGCATCATATCTCCACTCACATCAAATTCAGTGCTACTTATGCAACTTTAAACTTCACATCTGACTTTGAAATTCTTCTTCCCTGAGGGAATGTATCATTTAAAAAGTTTGAAAGTGTTTCATGCACAGCTGTACAATACCCAGCTTGTAAAGGTACTTTTCAACTCATCATTTCTGTAATCTCCTTTCACTAGTCTGTCTCTAAAACCTGATGTATAAGCAAATGCTTTAGAGTAACAGTAAACTGTACATTACTTGGATTTGACTATTTTCTTCTATGGATTACATTATTGCACTTCTCAATAAAGCATCTTTTTGTATGAGATTTACAGAAAGGATTACGTAAAATGGTTGTGTTTGCTAACAGGGGACAGTACTTGGTGACCTACGAAGTTTCTGGAAGTCATATATCCATATAATGGTATTGGAATGTTTTTTCTCTTACGGAGTGAGTACTGCATGAGATCTACATTTTACTATAATTTACGCATCTTACAAACTGCTATTACTTAATTGTCTCCCATTACTTCCCTGTCCTATTGACCTGCCTATGTATATCCAGTCCATAATTTCACGCACTGCCCATATTAAAACTGGTTTCACATTGGAGATAATTAAGATTCTCAAGAAATGGGTGGAGCCGATCTATGGAATACAAGGAGCAACTCTGAGAGATCACACGTTGGCTAAGATCAAAGGCTTGTCTTAATGAAAAATTGGATCATCAAAGCTTTGTTTAATCTTTATACTTGCAAAAATATCAGCTCATTTGGTATGGGGGGGAGGGGAATGAGGGAGGACGAGAGGAAAGGAGAGAGAGAAAGGGGGAGAAGGGGAAAAGAGAGAGGATAGTGAGACAATCTCTCTCTAGACATAAGACAGAAACTTATCTTAGTATAGGGTCTAAATACGGATATTTTCTTGCCAATATGGAGCTTCTAGAACTGTGCATTAGAAAGGGAGAAGACTGTAGTGCAATGGCTTCATGTAAACACTCAGACTAAGAATACCAATCTGCTCCACTTAAGAATCATCACCAAAGTGAAGCAGATAGAAAGTCTGTGTAGCAGAAGGAGCCAACTTCCCTCACTCTGGTGCTTGCATATCAAAACTGTTACGTAATTGAGAGATACATATTGCATTCCTTGGAGAGACATGAGAGTTATATTACAGAGGAGACTGGAGATGATGATTCTTCAAGGATCTTGAGACTCCAGGGCTGGCTTATGGCTAAGTTTCAGAAAAGCTACCAAAGCCTGTCATCAGCAATCTTGTTTACTCCCACACCCAGGAATGTAGGTCTAGAAGAGAGTCTCTATTTGAATTGCTTATGAACTCCATATGACTGTAGAGCCAGTAGCTGGCCTCAGTTTCAGATAGTCAGCCCTCTGAGTAGGAGTTTCAATCAGAAAACAAAGCAAGGGAAAACATGCATAAAATCTAAACCTCTCCATGGTTTAGAAAGCAGGATCACATTCCATTCTGTCACAAGGACTGGATGCAATAACCTACCCGTCCACCCACTTTAACCTGATGATTTTATTTCTTCTTGCTAGTTTTCTTCAACTTGCAGTACAGACTTGCCTCTGTTTAATGTTATAGATATTGAATACCCTAAATTATGATAATAATTAATAAAACTGGTATTCAGCATTGTATAGTTATTGATGATTTAGCTATAGAAATATATGGCACAAAACTGGGGTAAACTTGCAAGAGGAGACAGTCAGTTGGCTTCTACCATCTGCACTTTACTAAACAACTCCTTAGGTAAAAATCTACGAGAGTACATTGCAGACCAGTTCCCCTTCTCTGCTCAAGTGACTGATGTGAAAACAGTGCATTAAACAAGCTTAATAAAACTGACATGAAATGAGACACTGCAGGAACAGCAAAGGTACACACAAAGTGTGTGATACAGGGTGATAGTTTCAGGAAGGTATGTTTAACAGAGTAAGTTCTGACAAGCATTAGCCAGAGCCATTATACACTCCTCTTGTATAGAGTCCAGCTTAACTGTGAGGATTGACACCAACATAATCCTGCCTGATCCAGATGACAGTGGAGCATGGGGGTCATTCTAAACCCAGGTGAATATGGTGTCATATTTTTAGCATGTAACTAATAAGAAGGTAGTGTCAGTACTTCATAAGTCTTTATTAGAGGAATATATATATTAACATTATAAAGCTTGAAAGAGGAGGGAACTTTGATTTTCTTAGACTGCTAATTCTCAAAGTTAACAACACAATGGGAGCTGGTCTACACTAGATTTTTCTCAAACTGGTGGGATAATGAATGTGAGCCCATGCTTTAAATGGCCAAACCATAGGATAGAGTGAAGACAACTTTCCTCCGCTTTGTAATACATTCTCCTTGATGTACAACAGCAAACAACTATTGGATAAATCCTTAGGTCATGCTGTATATCTTCCAGTAATTCAAGGAGTGTTCTTTAGTCAAGAGTTACCAAACTGCTTTCAAAAAACTAGAGTGAAAAACTTTCAATCCTTGGTACATTAAGCCATGTCTTAATAAAGTAATCAGTAGCTCTGATTTTTGTTTGATGTGTTAATTTTCCTGGTTTTGTTTTCTTTAGTGAAGGCTTAGTAGCAATGATAAAGTGCATATGCTGAATATAAAAATCCACACTCAAAAGGACTATTAGGTACTGAGGAGATTGTATTTAATACCAACAGGCTTGGGAAGACAAAATGCCCAATAGCAATGCCAGCAGTATTAATTAATGGCAGTGGTCTGGGCAGGCTGGTGATTGGAGCTGCTGTTATCTTGGACAAGAATAGACTCTATAAATGGGTTTGAGTGTTACAAACCCTTTCCACTACTCAATGCCTCTTAGAAGGTGTATTATGCCTAAGCAAACAAAATGAGTGATAACACTCCTGTCTCTACTGACCTACATAACAAAATGTACACTTGCAGCGTTCCAATCAATTACTTTGCTAATCCAGCTGGCTATTCCATCTCAATCAATGAGATCACAGATGAATCGCTCATTCCCCATTTTCTTGGTCTGAATGAATATGGATTTGCTCATGAACTCAAAACTTTTTTTGCTCTAAGGGCAAAGTAAAGAAAAAGGTGCTTCTCAACTTAGCAGACTGGTGACAAAATGTTAAAGGACCTAGCCATTTTCCAGTGAGGCCAACAGAAACTTTTCTACTTATTTTAATTAACACACTACCAGGCATTTGTCTGAGATAGAGACTGAAGTTACAGATTCCTCATATGCATCTGGAATATGAAGGCCTCAAATTTCAGAGAACTGGTGATTTGCTTTAAACTGTAACAAAGTTAGGGCACTGCTGGAAAATATAGAAAAGGTTAGGTCTACCATCTGTGGTGTCATGGAAGAAAAAATAGGTATTAACAAGCTCTCAACAAGGTTGTATGCTGATGGCAACCTTCCCATGTCCTTTACTGAGTTACCAAAAATTTTCTTTTTTTCCCTCTTAAGAGTTTTGAGCTTTAAAACAATCAGCCAGGAAATTTCAAAAGTAAGCACATTTTTGCAAGAGTCAATTAACAGTCATTATTAGACACCTGAATACACATTTTAGGATATGAATATACCTGAGCTGATTTTCAGAAATGCTGTACATCAGCATATCTGTGTCATCGGTGTCAGTAAAAAGCTGAAAATCAAATAAATAAATACCCCACCCAAAGAATAAAAAAAAACCCCACCCAAGCAATTAATTAAGTGCTTATAAAAAGCACTGCATTGTTACCAACCGTTTTCCTGAAAGAATGTAATTTTTTCTTTTTTTTATGCATTTATGCAAGACTCCAGTACACTTAAAGAAGTGGTAGAATATTCCTTTGCTTAGCAAGGAGTAAACCAACTAAATGTAGACAAAATCACAAAGGAAATACTGGGTCCTAACACTGATAACACACTAAGAAATTTAAATGCTATTTGTCACATATAGTGATCAACAGCCTAACCACTTAAGTTAACATTATACAAGCACCGAGCCACAACCTTAAAAGCTGCACACAATTTGTTAAGTATTACATACTTTCAACATGAAAATTACATCAGCAATAAACCCTTTTAATTAGGCTTTCTTTAATGCATGGATGGAAATTGGATTTTGGCTATGTTCATCAGTCTTGAAAACAAGAAATCCTTAAATATAGTCAGAAATCCGTTAGAAAGACATAACAGAACTTGAATCAATTTTATAATATTCCACTGGGTTGTTCTTGCCATCCATTTTAAGCCATAATAAGGTCAGCATGATTTTACTGCTCACAAGGTTGCCTTACCCAGGGCGGGATTCTTATAGAGGCTTTAGGATACCCTATCTAAAAAAGAAAGCAGATTTTCAAAAAATGTTCTGCATGCAGAAACAGACACAGAAGTCAGAAGATATTCACAGGGCACAAAGCTATTGAACATATTTAAGTACGAAGACTAACAGAAACACACCAGCCCAAGTGGCCACATGGATTTTTGAGAAGTCATTAAGCAGATGTACAGTTTTCTCTGATACTCTTTTTTTTAAACTACATCCAAAATCCTATTCAGTACAACGTATTGGAATTGTCTGCAAAATGGTAGTTTATGTGAGCATAGGGAATGATTTCTATTTTTATTATGTTTCAAAAAAGTATTTGTTTTACACGATCTAAATTTCAGACCTCAACTTAATAGTATCCATTGACATTCTTATAAATTATCCAAATTAATAGTTGCAGATTCCATAGAATCATCTCCTCTATTTGAGAAGCAAAATGCTTTTTTTCTGATGCTCAAAAAGTGACATAATTTTAACTTATTCAATCTGAAAAAGAGAGACAAATATAGGTAGAGTAAGGAAAAATAACCAGTAATTAGATGAAGTGGGGAAATGGATGAGTTTTTATTTGATATATTTATATTTTATTTGATACATTTATAGCATGTGTGCTTTGTAAACAGTGCCAGAAGCTCATGAATGAGATGAACATATTCAACTGTCTACAGAAGAATGGGTTTACAAAGCACAGAAACCGAAGTCATCCATGTGTAGGTCACAGAACAAAAAATTGGTTTTTCTTTGGGAAGACATTTCTAGCACAACCACCTGATGATAAAGACAATACTCCCCAGGAACTCTTGCTTTCAACCCAAGAAGAATAAGACTAGATATCTCTATGCTAACCACTGAAATCTGGCAAACTATCAAACTGCCTGCAGTGTATTCGGGTCAGTCAGCAGTGTGAATGTCTGAAAAACCTTAAGATGGAAGTAATAAGTAAGATGGAGCAAAAGAATTGAAGCTCCAGTGATGTCTGAAGCTCAACTCTTCAAACAGGAATGTTAGGGAGGCGAAAGACTTCATTATGCAATTTATCTCTCATGTGTGTTGCTGTAGACATAGGCCATGTAGTTATTCTGGTTTTGTGTATAACCACATATAGTGTAGGTGTAATCCTAATTGATTGCCATTAGATGTTACTGCGCTTATTCAAAGTATGTGCCAAAGAAAGTAACGTAACACCGAAGCATTTGCCTGTGTGGTCTGTGACCTGTTTTACAGGGAATTCTAGAAGTTTATGAGGACACACATGTTGCCGATGGTGGTAAGGAATGACCTCAGTGATCAATATCTACATTACAGCAGTTCATGGAGCAGCTAATACTGAGTAAGATATAAGGGGTTTTATATGTGATTTAATATACTACTACAGCCTCTTTGAGACCTTGAAGTAAAAACTTCACACATAATTTAAGTATTTTATCATTTTTCTGACCTTATAACTATTAGTCCAATCATCTAGTCAGGTAGTTTTTAAAACTAAACTAGACTTTTCATCTGGGTCAGCTCTTTGAATCTACAATCTGTTTTTTTGTGATTGTCTGTGTCCACACTATTTCTCTGATCCATCCTTATTACCTGCCGTCTCAGCAACTGAATAAGCATTTTAGAAGTCTAGGTAACAGTTTCATATCAGAAAATTATTTTTACTGTCTGCTCATTTCAGTCAAGTAATCATTTTAGAATTTGTTAATGATTGTCTTCTATCTTTTTAGAGAGAGAGCACAGGACAGAGTGAATCTGAAATGTGTAAATATCAGATAGGCAGCTTTTAAATGTAAAATGAGATTTGTCCAAAAGAAGCAAGGAAACCACAAAGCCACAATCAACGTCATGAAAAAGGTACAAATTAACGTTAAGCTCTATAATTACTTTACAATTTAGAGGCCTCATATATATGCATAAAATACGGCTTTGTAATGTGGTTGAAATGATATTTCTGAAAACAGATGCTTTCTCCTGCCATCTGTGAATAAGCCTGTTTGTGCCCTAGCCTTCTTACTTGTTTAGAAGCCAGAATAAATAAAACAAAAATGTCTCCTGAAAAGCACTGGTAAAATAACGTCAGTTCATTAATTTTCATACCACGTCATTTTCCCATGTCAATACATGGCACATTTTTCTCTCTTATTTCTCACTTATGATAATTTTATTTTATTAGCAATTAAAAAAAAAAGTTAAAAAAATAATTTCCTCATCCTTTCTAGAGGGACTGCTTAACAGACTGGAGAGCCCCTCAGCTAAGAGCTCTGAGAACTTTGTGGACGCTTTCTGGCCATGTGAACCCAACTAAATCTACGGCCAAGGAAGTCTTGAGAAGCAAACAGCGTGGGGGGGGCTGGTCATGACTATTGTATTAATAGCTAAGAAAAGGCTGGTATGGGACAAAGGTAGGGCTTTCAAATCTGTGTCCTCCGCTTCAGGCGTTGGCCAGAAGGATTTACTGAAGATGTTAGCACATGCTCTCAATTTTTATCTGAGAGTCAGAATTTTCTCATTTACTATAAAATTGTGTACTGCAAAGTACTTTTTCAGTCTATCAGTGAATGCAAAAGTGTCCTGATCTGGTACTTATAAATAAGTAACAGTATAACATTCAACACAGTCACCAGCTGATATCTATATCACCTGTATCTCTCACAATTGCACTGACTCTCTGTGTATTGAGTGGGTTTAACAAATATTGTCTGACAATCCACTTTGTTAAACCAGCTTTTATAATCTGGATAGAAAATATAACAAGCTTTGATGTGTAATGAATCACTGTATGTGCCAGCTATATTTTGTCCTGCAATAATCCAGGTTTTTTTTATATTTTCTTCTGCATCCTTTGATTTTTCGTAATGATACCTTATTTGAAATAAGGACAAAGGAAGAAATAAAAAGGATAGCAATAAACTTGTGACTCAACTAGAGATAAACAGACATTTCAAAGAGAAAAAAAGAGAATTTGCTCATGAGTTTAATGGTTCAGAACACTGGGACTAAATATCAAGTTTATTTCTGTCCTTCCAAGTTCTGTCTGCAGACTGCTGAGAATGACACTGTAACATGTTCTGATTTAGTGGTTATTTTATGGCTAGGACACTACAGTGTCCCTGAGTCTTTTTATGACTAGGAAACCACTGTGTCCCTGAGTGTTTTTGCGTTGTTATAGAGAGAAATAATTGCCCTAAAACAAGATGGTGAGACGACTATCACAGCATCCATATAAAGGATGGAAAATATTTAATTTCTTTCAAAACTCCTACTGGCTTCCCACTGAACTTTACAACAGCTGAAAAAAAAGGTACTACAGAAACCACTAGGTCTTTGAAAATATTGGTAGGTCATTAATATTTGTAAAACATTTTAGAACACTATTACTGAAAGCTAATATTAAACCTCTTACCATTTAGTTATAGTTTAGATTTTTTTTTCCTTCACTTAACATTTATTTTGGACTCTGAAGTGTACATTCAGTTTACTTTCTCAAGGGTGGTTTAACTCCACAGCAAGACAGATAGTGTAATTAAAAATTATTTTCTTTGAGAAACTTATTAAAACTAAAGTCTTCAGTGTGTGTTTATGGCATATCATAAAGCTGTTTTTGTGCGAGCTTGGAAAGTAATATCATATGTAAATAGTAAAGATTAAAAAAAAAAAAGCCTGGAACTTTCACATATAAATTCTAAATCAAGGTTTTCTCAATAAAAACAGATTAAATATAGGAAGTTTAAATACAGATTGCCAGCATAACAACCACTGTGGACTCTGCAAGGGGTTGTGCCAATTGCTGAAATAAAAAAACTTGAAAGCATTTGTGTTCATGTTCTAAGAAAGTGCTCTGGGACAATATAATGTCATTGTTATACAGTGAACACTAAATAAAAACATTTGCAGTGTCATTCTCAGAAGCTTGCAGACCAAACTTGGGGGAAGAGAACTAAGCAAGTGCTTATAACAAGTCTATTAATTTGTAGTTTGTACAGTGATCTTGTAAATAATTATATACTTTCATTTAAGGACACTGAAGACCACCCGGATTTCTGCATAACACAGATTCTGAAACATTTAATACCAATATCATTAGACTATGAAGACTGACACGTTTATTTATTTAGCAATCCTCCTAAAGTCAGCAAGATGGAACAGCCAGCAGAATAATAACCATTCTATCTTAATAGCACAAAAAAAAAGGACCTTATTTGCACAGATGAATAAAGCTATGCTTGTCAAAACTTGTCTATAAATACTCCAATACAGTATCATAGAAGCATAGAATATAGTTGAAAGGGACCTTGAAGATCATCGAGTTCCAACCCCCCTGCCATGGGCAGGGACATCTCCCACTAGACCAGGTTGCTCAAAGCCCCATCCAGCCTGGCCTTGAACAGTTCCAGGGATGGAGCATCCACAACTTCTCTGGGCAACTGGTTCCAGTGTCTCACCACCCTCACAGAAAGGAATTTCTTCCTAATATCTAATCTAAATCTACCCTCTTCCAGTTTAAATCCATTACCCCTTGTTTTATGACTACATTCCCCAGTCCCTCCCCATCTCTCCTGTAGGCCCCCTTCAGGTACTGGAAGGGGCTATAAAGGTCTCCCCAGAGCCTTCTCTTCTCCAGGCTGAACAACCCCAACTGTCTCAGCCTTTCTTAATAGGAGAGGTGCTCCAGCCCTCTGATAATTTTTGCGGTCCTCCTCTGAACCTCCTCCAACAGGTCCACATCCTTCTTATGTTGAAGACTCCAGACCTGGACGCAGTACTCTAGGTGGGGTCTCATGAGAGCAGAGTAGAGGGTCAGAATCACCTCCCTCGACCTGCTGGCCACGCTTCTTTTGATGCAGCCCGTCTGCATCTTTTGATGCTTCTTTTGACACAGTATCATACTCTTCAGACTTTGCTTTTATAATAATCAAGAAAGAAAAAAATATTTAATTTTTGGTTTCAAAAATCTTCACAGTATACTCTAAATACTATTCGTTTACTCTGTTATTTTCTATATAGGGGTACTAATATGAACATTTAGAAATCCCAGTATAAAAAGTAGAAAAATCTAGTTTTGCTCATATTTTGTCCCTGTCTGGAAAGGCTGATTTATCACTTCAGAGTGCCTTAGTGTGATATTGGCATACATGGATCCATCCTGCCAATGATATCTCTGTAAGTATGTATGAGTGTTTGTATATGAGACTATGCATGCATATTCATATATGCATATAGATACAATCACATGTGTAGATACATTTACATACACACACGTATCTATGCTGAATTGGATTAGTTACAAGAGACAGAAAATTTAGTCTAGAGGTTTTAAAATCGTTCAACGTTTTATAAGATGTTCTACTGAAATTTTCAAAATAAAAATTATTAGATGGATTTATTTTTGGCAATGAACAGGGAATGTAAGTAAAAGTTCTTTACCATTAAATACCTTCAGCTCCCTTTTTTTCTTATACATCATTTTTTACTGTTTGTAATGTTGCATTGACCTTAAAATTGTCAGTGTCCAAGGCTGAAATAGCAAAAATTCAGCTTTCAATTCTTCTTTCTATGTCATCCACTTGTAAGCGTTGAGGCACAACAAGAGAAAAACAAAATAACAGTTTGGTTTGGGTGATTATATTTTAATGAAACAATTATGTCATGGGAAAAATTATAGCAAGCTTGGAATCTTATTAAAAAAGATCCAGTTGAGATTATTGGACAGAGTGCAGGAGAGCAAGGTCAAAGAGAAAGGCAATTGATTTATAAACAAAAGTTCATTCTATTTTTCTAGATATAAACGGAACTTATGTTATAAGGTACATGCTTATGTATGTGTGTAGTTTTTAGACAGAACAGATATATAAAATAAAATAGAGAAAAATATCCCATTACATTTGAAGGTATTTCCTCTTCATCTCGCCCCATTTGGCTGGGGTAATTGATGTAAATATTCTGAGAAAAATGTTCTCTTACAATATACAATGTTGTCAGAATGGAGAAAAAGTTTTCAGAAAATATAAATTCTTTTCCCATCATGAACTGATTACTGAATCAAAGTGATTCAGAAAAGTATACCTTCATAGGTATTGTCATAAACAAGGTTACACGAAAGCTGGCAGCTCCCTAGGGACTTTAACGGAGCTACGTTGGCACTCACTGAGACTTAACTGATATAGTGTACTCATACAAATATTCAGAGAGGTAACATATGAAGCATATGAAGAGCATATGAATAGTTACTGTAGTTATAGTAGGTTGAAGCAGGATAGACATTCCTTTACCAAAGCAAGGATGACAGAATTGCTTACTAATATTGAAAAAAAATCACAGGGGAAGTCAGGGAAATTTTTCATTCGAGCAGGAGGAAGGAGCTGGGTCATTCTGTGTTTGCCCATACTGCAGCTGCTGGGTAGGTACAGGGACCTACCTAGGGAAGGATCTTGTTAGACAGTCCTGGAGAATAGGTCTACCAGCCAACACTGTTGGCCCTAGCATATGTAGATGCAGAATCGTAATCCTGCCTCCCTTATTCATGTATTTTGTGTGCACACACATATTCACGAAGTTAATACATTTTAAGAGAAAAGTAGAAAACTTGAATTCAACACAATAACTAGAATCATTACTTGAGCCCTCTGTAAGGAAAACAAGCTGAGAAATCCTGCTGGGAAAATAAATAAAAAGACATGATTGTAATCTTATAATTTTAGTTCTCCCCAGCTATCTCTTAAAGATATCACATTCATTCATTATTAAACACACATTAATAGCTAGGGCATTCTTTTTAACAAGAGCTATAGCATGAAATATTAGGCCTAAGCTTTTTCCCTCTAATGTTGACATCAGATTTTATGTACAATGTATTGTGGGAGAAAGATGGAAGACTGACCTGTATCAAATTTGAAATTCAGAACTCTGTGCCTTCTTAAATTACCTACCTGAGTCTGTGCACAGAAATGTGTGATTTCCTGTGTGTATGACTGTGTGTTCATCTCTGTGCATAAAGAGGTGTCAGCTTCCTATGACTATGCTCTGACCTATAATTAGCAAGCTCCAGCCTAATTGCATGTGTAAGCAATGCCCAAGCCACTTCAGTTCAGCATTTCAGCCAATCTTATTATCTTGGGAGTAACACTTCTCTACCATCATCTGGCCAGCATCTGGCCAGCATAATGTGGGCACACACCTATGCACATATCTTTGTAGACACGCCCTAGAATTTCAATTTCTGCTCTTGTCACATAAGTCTAAAAATATTACCCACATGTAAAGGTAAGTTTGGATTTTTTTCCACTTGTTTTTGTGATGATCTGTACCTCATGTAAACTTAATCTTTTTCTCACAAACAAAAAGCTCCTTGACCCTTACAGCTGTCTTGTGCAATTGCCTTGAACTTGGAGCTTCCACTTGATAACATCCAGAGAGTTTTTTGAGGTCTTGGTGTTTTAGGTAAACTTTCACTTTGTATTATTTAATTCCATCGCATTTCTACTGTCATTTGGTTCTTCTTGTATATAGCTCCTGTATAGTACTCTACAAATGTTAGTCAGCACCCAGTGTGACCCTTGAAAGTCCATTTAGTAATCTCATAAAACTCATTAATACCACTTAGTTATTCAATTACCTTGTCTCTAGTTACTTAGATGCTTAATGTTTACCGATATGGATTCAATCCTCTGAAATGCTAAGTGCTTAAAGCCTTTTTTTTTTTTTTTTTTTTTTTTTTTGAGATTTTAAGTGTCATTCCTAGGTGTGGTCAGTTAGCCTTGGCTGTCAGCCAAATGTTCACCCAACCACTCACACACACTCGCCACCCCTCAATGCTACATGGGGAGAAAAGAGGATGAGAAAGCTTGTGGGTCAAGATAAAGACAAGGAGGTTGCTTACAATTTACTTCCACAGGCGAAACAGACTAATTAATTTAATTAGTTAATTAATTATTTTTTTACTGATTTGGGTAGTGACGAGCAAGAAGATAAACATTAAATCACCAGCTTTCTTCCCATTCTTTCCTGGTCCTTCCCTCCACACTGCTTTCACCACTCTGAGCACCATGGTGGGGATCTGTGTTTGGTCAGTGTTTGTTGCACTCAGTACATAGCAGTTTCTCTCTGCCACTCCTTCCTCCTCAGACTTTTCCTCTGCTCTGGTGTGCATTGTCCATGAGCCACAGTTCCTTCAGGAATATCCAACTGCTCCAGCATGAGTCCCTCCCCAGGCCACAGTAGATACCTACTCTGCCCTCGAGCACCTCCTTCTCCTTCTCTGACCTTGGTATTTCCTCCATTGTTTGTTACTCTTTTTGTTCCCTCCTCCTCTCTCTGTGCAATATTTTCTACCCTTTCTTAAATATGATTTTCCAGAGGTGCCACCAGCTTGGCTGATGGGCTCAGCTGTCTCCTGTGGTGGTTGATTGTGGATCTATCTGGAACAGGCTGTGTCTGGCACAGGGCAGACAATGACCTTTTCCCAGAGAGGCCACTCCTGCAGCCCCATTCCCTCTTCTCTCCTCCTCCCTGCTACCAAAACCTTGTTACCTATGTCCAATACATTGGTTTTACACTTTCAGAAATATAGTTTCACTACTTCAGATATAATATTATATTAATTTTATTTCAACTATTTGCTCCTTTAAGACATTTTTACACATCGGATAATGAGGTCCTAGATGAAAAATGAAAGAGATGTTTTAACACTTTGTGAGAGCTATTCTTTCTAATTTATAGTTTTAGGGCCAACAGGGGACTAAAAGTCATCTGGTCGAAGGTCCTATATAATGCGAACCATAGAGTTTCAGCCATTGTAATTTAATCTGTTCCAATCCTGATAAATGGGTTTTGACTAAATCATATGCATTAGCTGTGCTTAGAAGCCATGACAAAAACCTGTTGAATTCAGCAGTCATAACCACTGTCTTCAGTTTGAGGTAAGTGTAAGGAATGACCAAAATCTTTTACAGAATCGCATGGCTGAAACGAGAGGCATCATTAACCAATATCCAGGCATGTGAGAAATCTCAAGTACTAGTTGCACCATATGTTCTAAGATTTTTGATGGAGTTCCATGCAGAATGCTTACACTGTCTATTTAAATAAATTTTAAAAATAATTATTTTAAAAAAAAAAAAGAAAACTTCACGGAAATATAAAGAACAAAAGCCACCAAAAACAACCAGGAAACCTTTTGCAGAATGTCTGACTGTTAAACAGATGAGATAAATTTTGCAAGATGTGTGAAAGGGAATAAAGAAACTAGTTTGGCTGTTTTCTTCACAGAAAATTTTCCATGCATTCTTTGTAAGTAATCACTGATGCATAGAAGAAATACCAGATTCTTTTATGCATTTCTCTTTTTGATACAAGTAAACAACTTCTGGACAAAAAAATTACTTGGAAAAAAAATTCCTCTATTTTTTATGCATTTATATAATTTAATTTTATAGACTTTTAAAAAAATATAGATAATCTAATGCTTTTCTGTTTGTGAAAATTGTTTATACTCAGGTTTTTATGTCATTAGCACCATCTATTTCCTTTCTACACAATGCATTCCATGACTCAAACATGACCTGTTCCAGTAAAGCAAAGAGTGATTTTCTATTGACATCCTTGACAGAAATCTTCCAGTTCGGCACACAAATAGGAGAGTAACATTGCTACTCAGGTGAACTGGTGCAAGGGAGCTGTGTTGATTTACCAAAGCTCTGATAACATCTTGACAATGTCTGTAAAGTATATCCAGTCTCACTCATAATGTTCAGTTAATCTGAAGTGAACCCCGGGGTATCAGTCTACCAGCCCGTGGTCAGGAACCTGAAGAGATCTCACGTGGAGAACCAGTGCACAATGACTATAATCAGCTTTTATATATAGATTTCCCTTCTGATAATCTAACATGTTGAGACTGACTAGTGAATACTCAGGCTTCAGAGTGGAGTTGCAGTATGTCCAGAGGGGATATCTGGATCAGGTGGTCAGAAGCACCCCAAGTTCAGTAATTCAGTCTTTGTTACTAAGTAGAGTATTTGCATAAAGGACAGTAAATTAATTTCCAAGTACATTCTTACAGTCTACGGTGCCATATTTTCTGAGGATACTAAAAATGTTTTGTCTCACCCTTCAATGGTGGACTAACTCAACAGATGGGCAATCAAAAGTAGCTTAACTGCAGGTTAAAAAGGCAAAAGTCAATAAAGACAAATGTGTACAAAGGGCAAAGCTGTTAGCAGAAATTTATTGACGTCCTTTAGTGTCTTGTCCAAGCCTTGCTCTTTATTGCTCTACTTCTATCCTTACAGGAAGGAATCACTCAAATCCACATATAGAAAATAAACAGAGCAGCTACCACCCAAATCTAGCTTTTTCCCTCAAATCAACAGCTGCTTTTCGGAACATGTTGCTTTTGTCAAGTGAGGCTGTGGTTTAACTCCAGAGGCTTGCCTGTGAGTGAAAGCACAGCCAAAGCCACCAGCAGTGTGATTCAACTTTCAGCAGCCAGACTTAAGCCTCTGGAATTGTTACCCCCTAAAGGAAGATAAAAGCCCAGGCAAGGGAATTAGTATGAACTTGCACTGTTAAACAGACATGTATACCACTGAGAAGGATGCCTGCTCTCTTATTGCTGCTACTTGCTATTGCTCCGAGTAATGATACTAAAGAGCTAACGACTAAGACAAAAGGAAAAGGAAATAAGAAAATAGGGGGGATTAATAAAAATTGGGGATGGAAAAACACAGGTTTCTTGTGACAAGTAGTCAAAAAAAATAAGTACATAAGAAAGAGCTAGAAACGCAGCAACTATAGGAATCACTCTTGCAAGCCAATGTATTACATAGGATTATAAGAGGGTTTTTTCCTGCAGGCTATGGTAATCTATACAATTCAGTTTTGATTTCCATTAAAATGAAGGGGAGAGACTGTATTTTAAGTACAATAAAGCATACACGCTGAAGGATTGCTGATGGGAATTTGCACTCAGAGGAGAAGGAAAGTACTCTTCAAACACAAGGTCTGTGCACTGAAATGTAAGTTTCTTTAATTGTCTTTATATCTTGACACTAAAGCAAAAATCGAGAGGCATTTTCAAAGAAGCCTAAATGTACTCAAACCTCAATGACTTTTAACATGATTTTCATGTCAACAGCCTTGGTGTCTTTTGAAAATCTTCACCTAGAAGACTAGTGGAAGTTTGAACGGCCTTAGGGCTTCACTTATTCATACTTTGTTGTTTTTGTCCCTTGTGTGGTTTTTTTTTTGTAAATAGAATTTATTCCACATCTGTTTGGGGCGGGAGTGATAGGAGGGGAAGGAAGAAGAACCTTCTCCACTAGATTTATGCAAAGAAATAGGGTCAATATTATAACCAGAGGAAAAATTTTAAAGGATATTTACAGTACTGGATTTCCAGAAATATTTAAATACAAGGTAAATCAACTTCTTATCCACTGTGCACATCGCAGATGTTAATACCTGACAATTTTGAGATTGATGCATTATTTAATCTAGATCAGTGTACTGACATATTTTGAAAAGAAGATTCACCCTGCCCTTTAATTTCCAGTGACTATTCCCTATTTGGCATGGTTTATTTACAATAAATAATTTCATAAATAGAAGCAGATTGTTATGGAGACAAAGGAAGTGATGATTTTATTGACAGCTTGTAATAAGTTAATTTATATATGTATTCATTTATTTACTTTCTGCCCAAAATTTAATTTTCAGATTTGTTTTGCAGTCTGCTTTAAGAGTCTTTTCTTCCCAGTGATTGTGATGTCTCTAGAATTCATTTTACTCTGTTGTCTTAATTGCTAAAGGTTGTAATATTTTGTATCCTGCCAATGCTCAACTTTCTCAAACTGGCAGCCCATCATGAGTGGGTTCCCCCAGGGATAGATATTTCCAAGGCTATTTAATATCTTCATGAGTGATCTGGATGGTGGGATCAAGTGCATCCTGATGAAGCTGACTGATGGTACCAAACTGAACGGGGAAGTGGACACTTTGGAAGGGAGGGCCACCATGCAGAAAGACCTGGATAGGCTGGAAGAGTGGGCTAACAAGAACCTTACAAAGTTCAACAAGGACAAGTGTGCAGTCTATTACAGATGGAAATATTTGACACAGTTATGATTTAGTAGGAATTCAAAATTTATTAGTGATTTGAGATAGATCAAGAGATTAAGTTTTAGCAGCACGTTAACCAATTTAATGATTTACAAGATGATTTAACAAAAGAATTTAACAGTGATTAAAGATTTGAATATGGCAAGATTCACTAACTTACTAGAAGGTATCCTAAATCCATACATATACATATAAGCACAAACATACAAACACACGGCACTTAAGGGTTTGTACACACACCTACACCTGAGTTTTTAACTACTAGGACTAAAGGTCCCTTCACAACAGGTGACTCCAATGAGTCAACAGGTGCCCCTTTTACACGTACATGGACAAATATTTGGATCCAATAAAATATAATAACATCCACATTTGTAAGAGCTAAGAGGGAAGGGAAGGGAAGGGAAGGGAAGGGAAGGGAAGGGAAGGGAAGGGAAGGGAAGGGAAGGGAAGGGAAGGGAAGGGAAGGGAAGGGAAGGGAAGGGAAGGGAAGGGAAGGGAAGGGAAGGGAAGGGAAGGGAAGGGAAGGGAAGGGAAGGGAAGGGAAGGGAAGGGAAGGGAAGGGAAGGGAAGGGAAAGAAGGAGAGGAGAGGAGAGGAGAGGAGAGGAGAGGAGAGGAGAGGAGAGGAGAGGAGAGGAGAGGAGAGGAGAGGAGAGGAGAGGAGAGGAGAGGAGAGGAGAGGAGAGGAGAGGAGAGGAGAGGAGAGGAGAGGAGAGGAGAGGAGAGGAGAGGAGAGGAGAGGAGAGGAGAGGGATGAGGAAAGGATCCAAAGATTTGATTTAAATTTTTATAGAGTAGCAAACTTACTACAGCTAGAGAATGAAAAGTTCTAAATAAAGGAAGTGAACATTCATTTAGGCTCATTACAGTTGGTAATAAAATGTAATATCAATCATTAGAAGACAGATCGATTAAAGGGAGCTTTTAAAAATTCTTCATGAAAATTCTTCTTTTTCTAATGGGTACAGAAGGAGAGGACAGGCCTCTGTGGGCACAGAGAATCCATCGTAATATCTCCCTTCCTCTTTCCAAACCCCAGAAACAAGTTTTGATTGTGAGAAGGAATAAGGATAAACAAAAAAGCCTATTTTTACTTTGTTTTTTAAGTGAAAGGTAGACTTCAAGCACTTCACATTTTCCTTGTAGGGTTGGATATCATTGTTGTCATCATAAGATATTCTGTACATCTTTCCCATAGTTTGCCCTTATCCTCGCCTCATACATAATCAGCTAAAACTCCTTTCATGGCACTACCGATGGGGTTTTACCAAGTTTGTAACTTCCAAAGCCCTATAAGACAGAATTTCCTGGTGTATAGGATCTATCAAACAGATCAGTGAAGAGAGGCAGAGAGGGTACATTTGGGAAAGACATCTTTGAAAACTCAGAGCAACTGTGTGTTCAGTTCTTTGGCCAAGATGCTTGATTTTTCAAAGTCTGAGAAGAGCTTCCTTGATATAAATTTTACAAGAGCTACCATGTATCTCTTTATTTTCTTCTTTGACAGAATGCCATTTTTTTTAGCTCATTAATACCATTTTCGATGGGTGATTTAATGACTCATATGTAGGGGAGATTTGGTTTCCTGTATCTTAGGTATGCCTCATTAATGGCTCATTTCTTAAAAGTATTTGCCAACTTTAATTCAGCCACCAACCCTAGTATATCCAAACAGCAGTTAGATACAATATATTCTTTCTAATGTGCTTCCTAATCATTGCTCAGCTTATGTCAGAAGCAAAGGATATGAAAGATATTGTCCCCAGCTGTCTACTGTTCTAGCATTAGCTATAATTTACTAAATAGCTTGGAGTAAATCCTCTAGGATCCAGTAAATTTTGTTTAATATATAGCAGGTCAAACTAAGCACAGGATATGTGTGCATTCAGCTGATGTAGGTCAGCAATTCTTGCTGCTACAACTCTCCTGCAAAGTGTGTTGAATAACTATGATTTCTTCTTTATCATTCACCTTTGTTTCTTTTTTTTTATTTGTAGAAGATTAAAAAATAACCATTTCTCATGCATACCAGATTGCTTTCCAGATTCAATTAGAGGATATTTTATATTTTATTCTGCACTGTTTATTTTTGTGAATTCCTTTTTGAACCTTATTATACCATTTTCCCTAGTAAGTGATTAATTGAGGTTCCTATATTTTGTCAAATCAAAATAATGACAATGTCACTCAGTGTATCCCCAGTTCTGATTTTATGATTCCTGTCTCTCATGCTCAGAA
The DNA here is from genome assembly GCF_964106895.1 of Numenius arquata. Taxonomy (NCBI): domain Eukaryota; kingdom Metazoa; phylum Chordata; class Aves; order Charadriiformes; family Scolopacidae; genus Numenius; species Numenius arquata. Next base: position 62,126,974 of record NC_133581.1, on the reverse strand, counting down.
GGATGTCGATTCACTTCGTAAAAGAGTTTGGGTGATGAGTGATATATTTTTTTCTACTTTTTCTAACAATAAGAGCCTTAAAAGTAATGTGATGAGACTTCAGAAGAAAAATAATTAATGACAGAAACAGGATAGGAGAAACTATATGGAACAGATCCCCACAAATAATGGGTAACTGTTTAGGTTGCTACCACCTCTCAGCCTGCTATTAAATCCTTAGGTGTTTTATTTTAATATTCTTCTGGAAGTAAGAACTTGAACTGAAGTCTTTCCCCTGGGTAACTGGTCTAAGAGTCAAGTTAATGAATAATTCATGCATATGCTTTTCTTCTCTCTAGCCCAAATACTTGGTCATTTCATGAAAACAGAATTAAATGTATTGGGGGGAAATGAAAATTCCCTAATCTATGAAATTATATCACATTTAATATTTTTCCATGGAAGTGAAGTCAAATCCTCTCATACAGAACAAATTTTCACTCCCTGAGACGAGAAATCAGTGAAATAATGAATAGCAGATACCACATTTCCATTGCCTTTGGCACTTAACCTGCAAACAGGCAGGTGTCTGTGTATCCCATTTGGGGGCTAAGAAACTTCTTAGAGCAATGAATTAGCTAGCTTAGTCTTCAATAGAGTCTTCAAAGCAGTTGAGCTTAATGCATCCTCTTCTGACATTATCCTTTTGACTTTCTTTGGCATCCCACTACATTTGTAGGCTAGGTTTCCTGTGTCCAGCTCACAGATGCTTAATTTCTTCTAGACATGAAGCTAAGAAGTAAGCACTTCACTCAAGCACACAGATGCTAGGAATTAAAGAGACCAGAGACTGGGTACTGTGACAATCAGTCTTGTAATACTTTGTTCTTTTCTGAATCTACTTTTCAGATTCTCTCTGATTTAATTCAGAGAGAATAGTTCTTCCCTGCTTTTCAAACAATAAACACCTGGAAGATGTCCTAATGCACCCTCTTAGGGTGCATATAAGCATCTTATTCCAAAATGTACTAGGTCTACTCAGAAGGACAATATTAAGATAGAAGAGAATCTTGGCACCTTCCACAGAGAACTTACTTGCTTATATATCCAAAAGGCATCTAGCACATGTTGTTTATCAATTTCTAGAAAACTAACAAGGAACACAAAATAGGTGGATTCCCCTCAGTGGGACATTAGGCATCAAGAAATCTTCAAATAAGGAGATAAATAATCCATCTGGTACGCACTTTCTAAAGTGATAATTATCTGTTTCTCCATAAATTTATGTACGTAATTCATTACAGTCCATTAGTAAAAATACTCATGGTGTATGTAGTGTTACTGTTATTGCTATTGCTGCTACTATTAGTGTTACTGGTACTATTACTGTTACTATTATTAGAGTTATTATTATCTCATCTTCTAGTCATGAACCAGGATCTTATTTTCCTATTTTCATTTTCTGGTTTAAACTGAAACTTCTTTTTTATTCCCTTTAATATCTTGCATACATTGTCAGAAATTCACTTGTTGCCTATGAAGCAATGAGGATTGCCAAATTTGGCACAGAATCTTTCAGTCTCTAAGAACAGGAGGTCTTCTAAGAGGAAACTGCCTCTCCCTCTCTTTCTCATACACATGCTCATTCACACATACATATATAACTGGAAACAAAAATGACATTCAAAAAATGTTTAAGATGGCTGCAGAAAACAATGAATGAAAGGAAATGTTAGTCTAGGGTGAAAGGTACCATATGTCCTCAAAAGCCTTCGCACAATAGGGAACCACCTAAATAGCTTTTTTAATGCACCCTGCCGTGCCTAGGTATTGATGGACATATGGTACATTTCACCCTGAACTGTGAATTTCCTGAAACAGCTGTAATGCTCTTTTAATGTTTTTCTGGATAATGACACATTCGCAGCATACACTATTTAACCATTCTTCCCTGACCCTTTAGGGGGCCCATGTGCTTTATCAGTCTATAGAAAACAGGATATCAGTGGATCATTTATCTTTTGGTTGCATAAATATGTCTTGTTCATTGACATATATTCCACAGCCTTAAAGTTGTTGGTGACTGTTCACCGTGAGAAGTCTGGCAAGACATTCAAGATTTCTGCCCTTTGGTAAGATCACAAACTGGATCAAAACACGGGCACATGATAGAGTTAAACATGAGAGTAACTCTTTGCTTTGATAGTAGTATGGTTCATTTCGTTATTTTAAATTTCCTTATTTTTTACAAGATAAATGGAGAAAAGTGCATAGGCATATGTGGACAAATCAAGATGGACCAAACAGACCCAAGTGAAAACATATAAGATAATGAGATAATACGATATTAGTTTACGTATATTATTTTCCCTGTAGTTCTAATTCCTCTGTGTAGCTCATCCTGTGACATGTCACCCTTTATACACACCACAGCATCATTAATTTTTTATTTCATGGCTGACTGGTAAATTGTAATTTCTTGATTATTATGATCAGTTACTGGCAGTGTGAGATCTAACTTATACTTCCGTTTGGGCAAATAGACCAAAGGAGAGAAATTGCATTATCTGTAAGATTATCTCTTCCTTGTTATTTAAAAAACCCAAACGTGTAAATTTTCAGATTACAAAGCTTTTACAAATAATCATTTCATATAAATAAAACTGATTTTCTCATACCAGAAACATTATTTGAACAAATTTCTTACCATCCTTTAGGGGAATTACTGATTGATGAAAAACTTTAGGTTAAATTTTTAAAGGCTGTTCATTATTTTTTATTGTTACTGCCCTTTCCTTTTGTTATCACCTCCTCTCTGTAAAGGGGACAGCATATTTTACAGGTCCTCAGTCTCTTCACCACTTCTGTGGAGTAATGCACTGTACAAATAGAATTTTTATATGACAAACCAGAGCAATCAGGCACCTGAGTGGTTCAGAAAGATTGGTACTATAGCTTTACATTAATTTAATCTTCTCTTTCCTGAAACTTTAGATGACATATTCAATCACAACAGCTAAAAATAAGAAAGAAGAAATAAATAAGCAGTTTCCCCACTGTATATTTTATAGAAGTAGCCTCTACTTTATTATGTAATCACTGTTTCCTGTACTGCATGCGAGATTATCATGTTAAAGAGCTCTAACGTGTAGAATTGAACTGCTCCTTTATTAAAATAACTGTTTCCAGAAATGCTGCGGTCAATAAAAAGTCCATATAAATTTGCTATTTTGACCCACAAAAGGCAAAAAGTCACAAGAAATGAGAGTTTAACTGGTTGCTGGCTTGTTGGTTTTTTTCCTTCAGGATTATATTCTAGATTTTTGTATGTCCCCCAGTCATACCCAATGTGCTGGTCTGAAAACTGATGTTGCTGTTTTTCCAAGTTTATTTAATTAAGATAACACTGGTTGTCATAGGTCTTACTCACACAAATGTTCATTTCTTAGAGAGATTACTTCTACCCACCCAGATTTCAAATCAATCATATCCTGTCAGATGCTGCATCAGTTCTGTTCCAGCTTTCTACTTTCACATCAAATTTGCAAAGCAGATCCTCCTCCTCATTTAATTTTACCTGCCTGTTCTGTCCTCCTGCTTCTTCTGGTATGCTACAGCATTTTTCTGATGCCTGGGAAGTGAAGTTGCAAGGTCCTCCCACCTTTTCAGGAGGAGGGACTGCACTGAGGAGGAATAAGTAATGAAGAGGACAGAGTAAAATATAGCAGAGCTTTCCTGCAGCAGAACTGACTTGCCTCCAAGAGGAAGGCAAACAGGGTAGGTAGGTGGTTGAATGAGTTTCCCTCCCCTCTCCCAAGTAAGACCAAAGTTGGTGGAATTTGTTGCATTTGTATCATAATACTCAGTCCTGACAAAATACACTTGCTGAATCTCACTGAAGCACAGACAATACAAGCTGAGCTCTTCCAGGGAGATGTGTTTGTCAACACCTGTATTAGAAAATAGAGAATCATTAGTGTTATGATTCTGGTGACAGCAAAATGGTTAGATTTCTATCTAGCAGGCTGTACCTTAATTATAAAATATTTGTATATCTTTTCATGTTTCAGAAAGCAAAAAATTAGAACTGTAACTGAAAAAAACTCATGATCTTTAAATGGTCTGATTTTCAGATGCCTATTTTAGGGTTTTATAATATTTATGATTGAAAATACCCATACTATTGATACGTTAATTAACACTAATACAAAATCACCCTGTGGTAATCTGAAAAAAAAAAAAAACAAAAAAAAAAAAGTTAATGTCGATCTGATAAACTTTTTTATTTTGATCTATATCATGTTCTTCATGGTGCACAGGAGAATACTAACAGGGCAAGAAGGGGGGTGCTTTCTCTGTTTTGGGTATAGAAACGTCATCATTACGGAGAGGTCTGAATCTCACAGTATTACACCCTGAGGTCATTAGTAACTTAAATTTTTACTTATATTTTAATGGAAATGAGCTTTTTCATTATCAAACTCAACAAAGCTGGAAAACATGCTTCCAGCTGAGGTGGTTTAATTTTCAACATCTTTTGAATGGCTTGGACTTTATTGTCTGCTTCCATATTCTGTATATCAAATCTACGATCAATATAAAAACCTGGCAACTAAATTTTAAAATTCCATTCCTCTTGACTTGTCCACAATTTGCCAACTTTCCAGCACAGCACTTCCTGAATGTAAACCCAAACACCAGCTGTCACACATAAAAGTATTGATGAAAATGAAAACTCCTGGAACTTAACAGCAAAGCAAATGCTGAAGTGAAAGATTTATGAACACAAGAGAATTTTTGAGGTTCTTAATGTTAGAAAGGAGCTCCATCCAAACTTCCCATCGTACTCCAAATAGCTAACCTAAGAGCTCAATTGCTGCCCAGCTTGCAGATTAAAACTACAATTAAATTAAATTAAATTACAATTATCCACAAATTCCATTTTTCAGTTTTACATCATATGTAAAGATCAGCCTTGGAAAATAATATCAAAATGTGGGGGATGCTGTAGAGCATGAGGAGACTTTTTTTTTTTTTTTGTACAGAGAAAAGAAAAGGATTTACTGTAAATAGTAATTGTCTAAAAGAAATAGAACTCATGGATTCAGAGTGGTCTCACAAGGTGCTGATCTTATGGAGCCTGCAGTTTTAGACAGCAATAATTACTAGTCAAAATATTCAGTTAAGAGAAGAGAGAACACAGAGACAAATCTCCATCTAATTAGATGGAAAAGGTGTCCTCTAGTTACCAGAAATCCACCCCCTCACAGGAAAAGATTTCTTGCTCCTTTGGAAACAGAAAGACAATGGAGAACAGCATTATTATGATATAAACCTAAATCCCACTAATCCACAGTATATATGACTACAACTCATTCTGTTTAAGTAACATTGGGTAGAAAAGTGGTGCAATGCTGTAAAGGTACACACCTTTACACAGACTTTTTTTTTTTTTAATTTTGCCACATGCTCCATATACTTTATAGATTCACACTTGTATGCAATTTTCCACTTTAAAAAGGGATATGAATTCCATGCAAACATGGGTTTTAATATTCTAGATCACTATTTATAAGCAAATGCTGCTCTTTCATATTGACCTCTGTAAAACCCAGGGTACTATACCGTTCTTGTAGATTCTTGCTCTAGAAATGAAACATGTCTAAAATCTACTTGAGACCAGCTGCAGCTCAGACATATTTATGCATTCTTTGTTGGCAAGAAACTGGTTATTCTCTCTAAAATACCTGCAAAATTTTGATTTTTTGATTTTTTTTCCCTCCATCCCTATTTTGTTTTTGAAAACTGGAAATCTTTAATTAGCCACTAATTTACTTGGAAATGCACACATATGTGCACCTATTATAAAAATGTTGTCAAAACACCAACATTAGAAAAAAAATAGGTAGGTCTAAGCATAAAAAAAAGGGCATCCACAAATTGCTACTGCCATCTATTGGTAATAGCTTGGAACTACAAGTTGTTATAATTTGTATAACGGGTTAAATAATTAAACATTTGAGTCATGGCATCCTACCAGTAGAGAAACTTAAAAAGGAAATAAGATATTACTTAAACCACTTGAAAGACAGCAGTTCTTGAAGAATATCTTCAGTGGGAGATGTGGGTATGTTTGGAGGTGTTCTTGTCTATTTTTGAGAGTTGAGAGTATAGTCTGTGTTTTTCAATGAATTACCTTAATAAAGGCCCTGGAGCTAACAATCCCTAATCATGCCAAGTAGTACTTTTTGCACTATCCAATAAAGAACTGCCTAAAAGCTCTTCACAGTAACACAAACTTTCAGTTCTTTTAGAGCACAACCCAGTCCTGTGTTTCAGTAACCTGGGATGAGCAGCACATCAACAGAGGTAAATGACTTCTGACTGGAACCCAGAAGAGCAGCACCTCTGAGCATAAAGCTGTTTGAATTTGGTAGTTGTCTGTCTAGGCTAGACACTGGATCGTATTTGAAATCTGTCTGGATCTTATACACCCAAGTTAGTGTTACAGAGGAAGAGCTTCCATGTCAACTGGCATCTATAGCTTGAAGGGATCTACTGTCCCAACACTGTCAATAGAGTGAATAAGACCACTTCTGTTTGACAGGACAAATAATTTGTGCAGAGAGCTGGAAGGTCAGGTTCATCTCCTGGCTTGACTGGGCTTGCACTCCCAGCTATCCTCCCAGGAGGCTGTTTTTCCCACTGAGTATGTTTTATTCTGAGAGAAAGAGCGGAGTGTTCAACTACTGCTCTCACTGAAGATGAAGGACAATAAATCAACATTGGGGAATTCAGGGCAGGCCATGACTAGGACACTTGGGCATTTGGCTACCAGATAAGATCCCTTGTTTGCAGCTTTCTTTCCAAAAGTCCTTCTGCCTTTTGCAAGAGTCAGTCTCGCCATCAAGGTGGCTTACTTCCCAATGAATCCACAGGTCTTCTCTGTCATGGGCAAGTGCTCTGACCAGTGGTGTATCCAATGCCAAACCCATGACTAAACATTCTGAAGGTGCTCTCTGTGTTGCAATTTTCAAACATATGTATATCCAGTCCAGAGTTATTAATTCTTCTCTTCAGGAAGTAATATAGAATTCACAGCAAATGAATGGTGAAAAAAATAATTTTCAATAATCACTGACATTGTATGCTGGTTATTCCATTTTCATTTTTATGCCTGATTTTCTCTTAGACATCCCATTATAAAATATAAATGTTTTTTAAAGCAGAAAGACTGCTGTGGAACCAGCCACCATAAGAAGTGGTTGGTTGATTAAAACAAGGGAAGGGATTAATGTTCTGTTTCAAAACAAACAAAAAAATGAGTAAAGCTTTATATCAGTGAAACAGACCCATCCAGAGAGAAGTTATGCAGAATTTTTATATATCTTCTTCCTTAAAATACAGAAGACTTTTCCTTATTTAACAGATACAGAAAAAACAAACCCTGGCTCTTAGCCTACGAGGAGGGATTACAATATTAGCTTGCTGGTGCAATGATAGCAGTGGATATTGACTTTACTGACTAGTTTCTCAAAATCAGGGTCTCTACTCTCTGCTCCGCTAATTTTCTCTCCTCCCACAGTTGCTTCTTTCCAGTTCTCAAATAAGGATCAGATGCTGATGTCATACCTTCACCGTGTACTCTTTCAACACTTGCAGTGGACATATTAGTTTTCCAGATTATAGCCACACCTCACCAACATCATATTCCTCTCCTGACCTTGCTTCCACCTCTGCATCCAACATAGATCCCACTCAGACTGGTGATTAAATTGAAGTTTGCTTCCACAAACTTGAGGACAAGACAACTCCATTCCCAATGGATGTGGAAAATTACATGGTGAAAGCAAAACAGTTACTTCAGGGACAATTTTCCCCCAAAAAAACTCAGTGTCCTGAGACAGAGTGAGCTCCATAGCCCCTAAAATGAACAGTCATAGACTTTATGCCTGTGTCTCCAGCTTTTACCCTTTGCTGAGATATGATAGCATCTCTGGTTTTAGGGAGGCAGACAGGGAGTACAAGGCCATACCATAATTCCTTTGCCTCACTGCTGCCCTTGATCCCTCTGCTGTGGTGAACTGCTATTTGAAGGGATTTTCTCCCCAATAACAGTGGTTTAGGGTGAAAAAAGGAAAAAGTTGGATGTACAAAAACAGGAACCATGGGCAAGGAGTGCTGGGGCTGAGTACTGCAATTCTTGGGAGGCTGCTGTCTGCAGAAGCTGATTTTGCCATCAAAATCCCATCATGCTGTTGCCCTAGGCAACTTCTTGCTTTGCCTAAAGACATCCCTGGTGCCCAACAGCACAGAAGCCAGATTTAAAATTGCCACTGTTCCCATTTCTAACATCTCTGTTACATCCCAGCATCAGCATAACTTTGAAATTGTTCAGAAATCGCTAGCAGGAAACATGTTAGTGTCTGGGTTCCCTTCTTGCCTAAAGACATGACCTGCAAAAGGTATTATCCCCTAGTAATTGGGGAAAATTGGTTTTCATTCCATTTGGTTAATTCATGTTAGTTGAATCTGACCTAAACTTCTGCTTACTGTAATCAAGACATAGCAGGAGATGAGAGTGATAATCTTTATAGTTTTTAACATGAAAATACCTTTAGGAAAATGTCAAAGATTTCCTCCTGCCCTTTGTGTTACTATTGTTTGGTGAAGGCAGTTTTTGCAAGACTCTGTAAAATGCATATTTTCTTGGCTATATTTGTGCAACGTAACAAGTCAGAAATATTATGTCTTTGATATTGAAAGAACAGATTTTTAGGCAGAACAAAAAATGTAGAAAGAGCTTGAAACATATTCTCTCTCTCTCTCTTTTTTCTTTTTTTAACCTGCAGTTTTCTCTTGTGTCTACCCCTAAAGAAATTTTTGAAGTACTTCACTATGTTTCAGAGAGGCAGTTACAATCTCCATCATGCAAAGTGTCCAAGCAGTCATTTAAAAGCAACATTTTTTGTGCTTGTCAGACTGAAGGGCAGGGAAAGGAGAAATTTTCCCATCCCACGGGTGATATTGAAAGTGGTGGAGAATTCACCCAGCTGTTAAAATCTTAGCAGATTCCAACTGAGTCATACTTGTCCTTTTTTTTAACTCCCTTTTTATTTTTATTTTTTTTTTAATCTAGAACTCTTTTGTTCAGGTCTCTATCTATGACCATACTTCTTGTTCCCTTGGTTAACAAAAAATTACATTTGTTTTCTCTTGTAATACAGAAGCTGATATTTGTTACTGCTTCTGAACTATAAAGGGGTTGAACAAAATTTTCATCTCAGTTTGTGTTTCCTGTCTTTCACTGATAACTCGGAGATGGTACTGTTAAAATTGTCTTGCAATTTGATGTAACTTCACAGAGCTGCACTGAGGAGATGACCTTCAAAATAAAAGTATTTACCCTGAAAATATTTTGTTCTTGGGGAGCCATCAAATGAAAAAGTTGTGGTTTTTTCTTTAGAAACAATGGCAAAACTTTATCATTGTCATGGAAAAGAAGACTGGTACCACCCTTGTGAGATAAATTGATAATGGTGTTTCCCTTTTTTTTTTGGAATATAGGATGCTTTATTGCTGAAGATAAAGTGCATGCATGGTGAATTCAATATTCCATCCTTTATTGGCACCCCCTCTGAAGTAAAAGACACATGGCAAAAAATATGTTTTTTCTGACAAGACGATTGTGCTAAAATTCTCTTTTGCTGACGTGGGACAGCTAATGTAAGCACAGGTACAACAGGGAGGTTCCTCGAGTGATTTGTTGCCTCATAACATTTGTGTGCTCTGGGACTTTCCGTCTCACGGGGCCTGCAGACAAAGGGATGGCTGCAACGCCATAGGTATATCAAAGTGAGCTTTAACCTAACTCCTTCTGGTATTGAATGCAGAGTGGAAATCTGTTGAAGCACAGGGTTTGATAAAGACAAATTTTTCAGGTTGTGTTGAACTTCCTGCTACAAGAGGTATGTTGGTGCTGGCAGTTTAACCCTTGCTCATGTGTTTCTTTTAACTGCAGTGCGGTCACGCTGACATATCTCTTTTCCTGCTAGAAGTCCTTATTCTCATCAATTGTTCCCTGTTAGACTGAATTGCAGGATGAGAATTCCACAGTCAGTGGTTTAGTTAATCAATAATTTTGACTCTCCTGTTTTTAAATTGAGTTTATTTGTAAAAATTTGGGCTAGGAGGTGATTTTCTCAGTTCTGATAGGGGATGGACAAATGACATGATAGACATAATTAGTCTAATTAGTGCATGTCCAATAACCATATTGTGGAACAGCATACAAGAAGTTCCTTGGAAGCTCATGCTTAAAGAAAATGTAATGCTTTTATTCCCTTATTTTTAGTTTTTCTCCTCAGACATTTTAAAGCAAGCTACTCCACTTGCTAGAATTGATTTTTTTTAATGCAGTATGAGGTATTAGTAACTCATTTTAAAGAAGAAATTGAATATGGTGACTGGAAGGATGAGACAGCAGTTCTGTCCTCGCTTATTTGGTTATGGCAAAATTCCCAGAGCCTGTTCCGTACAGGTACTTATTGTGTACAGCCTAGAGAGTACAAATAGGAAACTGCAACTTAAGAAAAATGAGTGTCAGGAGATTAGAAATGAAACTAAAGCTCGTGTTGGAAGGAAAATAAATCAAGAGAGTACTTTGATTTCTTCTATTTAAAAATAAAATAAAAATGACAATCAAAAAAATATGGCAATAGCAGTTGATATGCTGAATAAGCAAGTGAAGAGCTACAAATCCTGGGCGGATTCTCTGCTTATCTTCATTCTCAATTTATTGTACTACATGATGCACTACAAAGGTGACCAAATTCATTTTTTGAATATGTGCCAAGCTACATAGCAGTATGAATTCATTTTCTAGCTGCCAATTTACCTCACTCTTGAGCTGCAATATCCCTGTATTATTTCAGTTTTCCCAGCCTTTTTGGGGCAGAGACTGTTGATCTTTTATTCCATTTTATGCAGCTATTTCTTGAGGTATACATGTGAGGTAGGCAAAGCAAGGATCCAAGCTACTAGACCCATATTAATTTTTTCTTGGCCAAATATATCATTCCAAAGACAAGATCACTACAGTGACTCCTTCAGCATATCTTTGTTTTCTTTAAAAGCCCCACCAGAACACAGCTATGTAAATTATGCCTGGATATTTTCCCAAGGATACCACATGTTCATCCATTATAGCAGTGAGAGGAACACAGAGATGTGAGTTATTCAAGTATTTTCTGAAGATGAGTGAAATTCAGCAATTTGGTAAAGTATGTTGCAGTGGAAGGGTATTGCATAGCCCATGCATGATAAATATACAGTAACTGGAAAGCAAATATTTCTTGTTTGTTGTAATACTATGTTATGCATGAATGGAGCTGTCTTATGAAAAGCCTCGTAATAAGAATTGGTACCTGGAGGTGGAGTAGAACGCAGAACTGGGTGAGACGCAGGAAGCTGAATTAATTCAACAATATTTCCATTTAGATGGGGAACAGATGCAACTGTCAATACATAAATAGCTCAGGTACTGTTTTATTTCCGTATTAAGGTCAAAGCCTACACAAAATATGCTTATACTTGCATGCAAACTGAAAAATAATAGTAGATTATTTTAAAATTTCACTTTTTTTTTCAGGATCATAGTTTTTTCTTTCTTCTTTCTTCCTTCCTCTCCTCTTTTTGCCAATTCAGTTCTTCAGTTTTTGGTACAGCGAAAACCTTCAAACTGCAAATGTGAATCAAATATAAACTGATCATTTAGGCCTCTAATGGCATCATGGCATTTATTTTTAATCCAAAACATTCAAGAGAGATCAGAACTTAAAATAAGGACCAATAATGGCCTTTTTCCTTTCATTTTTATTCACAATTTGTGGTAATTAACTCTGGTTCTGACCTTTAACTATTGAAATCAGTGGCATAGGCTTTGATCCTTGTTGATACCTTTGAAAGAACCTTTTAGAATAATTAAAAGGAAAAAAACACTTTAAAAAGTTGTTTTCTGTGTTTGTGTTATCAAAATATTGTGGAGCAGATTGGGTCTTTGTGTTTTCCAGTTTGCTCAGCTGAACGGAAGTAAACCATTACTGATTGTCCTGGTTTTGTGTGGCAAGGTTTTGTTAGCCAGGGAGCTACAGAAGTGGCTTCTGTGAGAAGCTGCTAGAAACTTCCCCTGTGTCTGATAGAGCCAGCTGGCTCCAAGACAGACCTGCTGCTGGCCAAGGCTGAGCCCCGTGAGTGATGGTGGTAGCGCCTCTCTGATAAAATATTTAAGGAGGGGGAAAAAAACCTGTGGAACACCAGCAGCAGTCAGGAGAGAGGACTGAGAATATGTGAGAGCAACAACTCTGCAGACACCAAGGTCAGTGAAGAAGAGGGGAAGGAGGTGCTGTAGGTACCTGCAGCCTCTGGTGAAGACCATGGTGAGGCAGGTTGTCCCCCTGCAGCCCATGGAGGTTAGTGCTGGAGCAAATATTCACCTGCATCCTGTAGAGAACCCCACATCAGAGCATGTGGATGCACCCAAAAGAGGCTGTGACCCCATGGGAAGCTTGTGCCGGAGCAGACTCCTGGCAGGACCTGTGGACCCATGGGGAGGGGAGCCCGTGTTGGACCTGGCAGGTTTGCTGGCAGGACCTGTGACCGTGTGGGACCCACAGAGTCCTGAAGGACTGCACCCCATGGAAGGGAAACATGCTGGAGCAGTTTGTGAAGAACTGCAGCCCATGAGAAGGACTCGCGCTGGAGAAATTTGTGAAGGACTATATCCCATGGGAGGGACCCCATGGTGGAGCAGGGAAAGAGTGTGAGGAGTCCTCCCCTTGAGGAGGAAGGAGCAGCAGAGACCATGTGTGGTGAACTGACCACAACCCTCATTCCCCATCCCCCTGAGTTGCTGGAGGGGAGGAGATAGAGAAAATCAGGAGTAAAGTTAAGCCTGGGAAGAAGGAAGGGGTGGGGTAAGGTGTTTTTTAAGATTTGGTTTTATTTCTCATTATCCTACTCTGATTTGACTGGTAATTAATCAATTTAATTTTCCCCAAGTCAAGTGTATTTTGCCTGTGATGGTAATTGGTGAATGATCTCCCTGTCTTTATCTCAACCCACGAGCCTTTCATTATATTTTCTCTCCCCTGTCAAGTTGAGGAGGAGGAGTAATAGAGTGGCTTTGGTGGGCACCTGGCATCCAGCCACTGCAATGATTCAGGCTGGCATATGACTCCTCATTTTGTGCTGGCTGAGTTATAGGGACTGATGTTTTGGTAATGTGGTACCAAAATTTCCCCAGCTTCCTAGCCTTTATGACTGCCTTCTGTACCATGTCTTCAGATATACAATTTATCTGGCAACTTATCAACATCCGACCCCAAACTTCCATGACACTGTGCAAGCATTCATGGATGCTTAAAACAGGATATATTCTGGCTGTGCCTCTCCTAATGTACTGAGGTAATGGTTTATCTACCTTGGTGAATGCTGAAACAGGGACTGTTTTCTATTATACTTTCAAGACTTTTGGTGTTAGCAAGTGATGAATAATGAAAGATTCTTTCCTTCAGTAATGGCTTTATATAACAAACTCACTTGATAAAGCAAGGAATTTCAAAAGGTGAGGGGAGCTCTTAGATTTAAAACTAAAGCTCTAGACATGAATATCTCAAGTACATAAATGCTTCATTGCTCTGACAGGGGAGAATAGCTACTAATTGACTGTCTTAGTAGGATTCAGTATTGAAAGATCATTACATAAGCAGAAAGAGCCATTTGTAGTAAGTCTACGCATTGTAATCACAGAATAAGAGTATCTAACGAGACAGTTGCTGGAGTGTTAATAACAAAAATGAAAAGCTGGTGATTCTTCCAAGCATGCAAATCACTGGAAGTTTCACGTGTACATGGAAGTCAGAGAACTGCCTGAGAGGAACTATTTCAGAATTTTCTATAGACTTGAGACTGCACTGAGTTTCTAGATTGTAAATAATGCTTCAATTATGTTTTAAACATCAAAAAATCTTAATACTCTTGGAAAATCTCCTTTGATGTGTTTTTCTCTGTTCTTTTCCCCTCTATTTCATTCTATGGAGAAACTGAAAAGTGTTTTGACTGAAATTTTACAGAACTTTCAGAAAAAAAGTTTTTGCCTTGGAGCAAACCCTGATGAATGATTCAAATACAAAACCAATCTGATACCTGCGTTTGAATTGCTAATAAAAACAAAATTTGCTGCTCGTGCTGCCACTGGTGCTGCTCACTCCTGCTAAGCCAGATGTCTGTTACCCACCTTTCTGCATGCAAATAAAATTGCTATCTTTTAGAAAGATTTTTCACCTTGTACTGTAGTGGTTTTTAACATCCAGGGCCAAACTCACATCTGGTATAAGCTCTGAAGACAACAGGTTTTACCCTAGAAATGATTTTAACTTGCAACATGAAGACAGATTTTATTACTATGTGCTTTAACATGATAAGGCTTGATTCAAGTTAGTTTGTGTTTTGTCTTTGTCTACTACTACTTTTGTCTACTACCACTTTTGGGTACTTAAAAATGTAATGCCAAAGGTGGAGTAAATCAACATGTGACTTTTGAGCACACCTTTTTTACTACACCCACATTTGTGCTCAGAATTGGAATCCTTCTTAGCAATAGCATTCATACTGCGTTGTTGTAGCTGTGCTTTTTAACTGTCTCGTGTGTCTGTTTATCTACCTTAGATTTCTCTGACAGTGTCTGTCATTATGTAACATATGGATTACTAGTTTGAAAAATAAAGAATACACAACTTTTACTGCTTAATTGAACGCATATAAGATAACAATAATAAAAGCATATAATTGCAGTTATAGGTTTTTTCTCCAGAAATCTCACAGAATATTAAAAAAACTAGTTTTATTAAGACAAGAAAATGCTTTCCATTGTGATATTATTTTACTTGATAATAGAAAAACTACAGATCTGTGGAATTAAGCTATTCACCTAAGACTTCACAATACATTGGTATCACGGTCAAGTAGCATAGTCCCATTGTAGTTATTGCAAAATGAAACAGTAGAAAGCAAAATTCTCTTCATTTTAAAGGGATCAAGATTTCACATCAGAGTTCAGGGCTTCCTCATCTGCCTTCATTTATTTCAAATTGTCAACTAAATGTACTAGCCATGACATGGTCAGATACCTAAGTATTTTGGCATACATAAAAAATAGTTATGTTTTTAAACAGGTAAACAAATTCCTAGGTTGAAAGAAGGTGCAATACACAGTGTGTGCTGAAAGTAATGGGAGAATATGTGATTCTGAAAGTCTCCTCAGTGATCAGTTTTGCTGTTGCTGGTAGTGGATTACACCTACACACTTTTGATACACAGTACTATGAGACACCAATGCTTTCTACTGTGGTTATTTAGACGGCCAGCAAAGTGGTATGAATTTCTGCTTTTTACCTAAAGTTAGGTCTCCTCTCTCTCTCCCTGACTCATGATGATGGCAATTATTCCCAGTGAAGGAAATGGGCTAAAATCAGTATAATATTCTTAAGCAAAAGAGAAACAAAATAGTTCTTCCTCCCTGCATAATGGCAACAAAGATGGGTAAAGTAAGGTCAGGGCTGACCTATGATTTAAATCTACTTAATTGAAAAGTTGTCTTGTAGTTTACCCTCCTTCCAAAAAGAATTGATGGATACTTGGTTTTGATGTAAAGTCATGTTGCACAATCAGGAGAATCTCCTACCTCACTGCAGTAATTCTGAGTGTACACCTGGTGTGATTAGTGGAAAAAGGCTTGGCTATTGCAATGGATGGACTCTGAAAAATCTTAACAGGTTTTGAATATTTATTTCAGCATGTAGATACTACTTGAATCAGTGAACAAAGAAGTCCAACTAAATTTTCTGTGTTGCAGTAAGCCTTATTTAACATGAAGTAAAAAAAATAATGAAATTATTAACTTAATTTTGATTAGGCAATTCTGTGTCAATTAATTCTAATTAAGAGGAATTACTCTTTCCCAAATTAGTAGCTTGTTGTTTACATGTTTATGAACTTAAACAGAACTAATTATTGACCTGGGCACTTATTCAGAAACAGAGGTCAGGTGCCATCTCAAATTGCTTGTAACATTTTATCTTTTTCTCATAACTTAATTAGGAATGGGTCAACTTCAAAAAAGCTTAGACTACATTCACAAACTAAACACTGGATACTTATCTACATATCTGTCCATCTGCATTTCTGAAAATTGGTTTAATCGTGAGATATCTGCTACTTTACCACTCATAATGAGTTAAAGAGAAAACTACTTTCCCTATAACTTTTCAGGAACAAAACAAGACTGAGCTGCATAAACAAAATCAAATGCACTTATATTAATTGGTGATGTTAGACTCTTTTTGTCTGCTTCCTGAGTTTCTGCTAAAGGGATTAGTTATGAAAAGAAAGGATAAATAATTATTCAGTTTTTAATAAAAGAGTTAATTGCAGTAAATATACATGCTGTATTACCAGTTTTTTCTAAAAGGTGTCTTTTTATGGAAATGTTTCTCATGATCTATACTAAGTTCTGGGTCTGGAGCTATTGCATCCTTGGATATCCATATAAAGTACACATGGAGAACAAAGCTCAATTTCACATTGTAATCCATGAGACAGGAGATAAATTTTCTCAAGAACACTTTGCTTTTTTTTCAGGTTATATCTGGAGATGACTGGTGAGTTAAGGATCACAATGTATATGTTATGTGTGCTGGATGTACATATATCATGCAACTCATCTGCAGGTACAGAGCAAGTCCAACACCTGAAAACTATTCTGCACTTGTAGAGTGACTTTATGTTATATGCACTGTGAAATCAGATATACCAGAGCTGTTGTGTCCAGGTCCTTGCAGTCCCTAGGAGCATTGTAAAACTGCACTGTGCAAAAGCAGAATCCCCCTGTTCTGCAAATATGACACAGACATGTGGTTACAGAGGAATTCTTCAGAAAATCTGGTAGTTGAACTTATAACTTTTGACTACTATTACAGTGCATAATCATAGGACTGCCAAGCTCAGAACTGAATTATAATTCTTAGGAATGGTGTATATATACAGAAACTTTGAGTTTAAATGTTTGTGTCTGGAGAACGACTTTTTTTCTTCCAATTTGCAAAAATACCATCTAAGCTTAACCTATGAAATTTTTGTACTTGTTCTTTTCCAGCATGAAAGTACACCAGTATAATTCTGCTGATGTACTTTATTTCTGAAATATAGCACACTGTTCTCTTCCAGTATTCCTTCCATTTGAAGCAAAAATTGCCATTTAGGACATATGCTGTGTTATATTTCTAATACGAAGAAGAGATTAGGATGAGGTATTCAAACTTATTTTCAGTTATGATATAAATGGGCTTTGAATCTAGTTCCTTTGGCTGCTTCCCTAAGCTGTTGTTCCATTTACCTCCCTTCAGTAGGAACAAATATTTCTCTAAAATAAGCCCTTTCTGTTAAATGTCTATGGCAGTCTGCTTGGCAGCTGTAGACACAATTTGGGTCACTGTGTTGGAATTTGAGCATATATGTATATATTCTGTGCCACCTCTGACACTATTATGTCATGAATTGAATGCACAAGTGAATAGATGATGATGGTGATTTATTCTGATAAAAGAGACAGAATGACCTGGAGGTAATTCTTTACACTGAGGACACAATATATAATTAAGAACATTTATGAGCTTAGGACCTTTTTCTACACCGCTTTCTGTATTTTCTCAAAACTCTACCCTTAATGACCTCTCTCCTAATTGAAAAAATGGAAAGTCCCCATAGATGTTGGTTAAACTAACTCACCAGTGCAGAAGATATACAGACAGCATGTAGCAGAGAGAGAGTGGAATTACTGTGGGATAGTCTCAGCTGGTATAAATCAGTGTTGCCATGATGATTTACACCTTCAGAGAAGTTGGACCAACATTATATTTATTTCCATTCAGGAATACCAAAATGTAGAATTGCAACTCAGAAAGCCAAGTTCTTGTTCAGAATTTTGTAAAACTTTATATGCAGCATGGTATATCTAATGAGGGCTATAAACAAGCAAAACTGTTGAAGAAAGTAAGTTGTTAAAGCTGGTAGAGCTAAGAATATATCTCAATACAATCTTTTCTTAAACTCCATTAATTGTAACTATCTTTTCAACTTTATAGGTAATAATGGCAAATATAATTTTACATAGCTAAAGTTAGAACTATTAAAGGAATAAGTGTTACACTAGAAGTTAGGTCTTGGATTATTTGAAGGTCATTTTGTGATTTCGGAATGATACGAGAGAGTACCTTCCTCCATTCTGGCATCACCAGCGCACCAATATGTTGAGTCCAAAAAGAAGTGTAATGAGCTTGCTGAAATGAGGTTAAGCCAAATGGATGGCATGCTGGAATCAGTAGGATTTTAGATGGTGCATGACATACTTCGTCAAAGGCCCATAGCAACTTGGACTGTAAAGTGCAATATGGATAAACACCCCTTTTTCTGTATTCTTCCCTTCTCCATAGAAATTCTGTCTTTATAACTAGGACTACCTGGTCTTTAACCAATGTAAAATTAATTTGATTTGGCCAGATCATATTTGTAGCATTTTCAAAATAATTGTTGAGTTTGCACAGGTTTATGGGAAAATCACACACCAAGGGTCACATACA
Source organism: Numenius arquata (assembly GCF_964106895.1). Lineage (NCBI taxonomy): Eukaryota > Metazoa > Chordata > Aves > Charadriiformes > Scolopacidae > Numenius > Numenius arquata. Next base: position 62,108,300 of record NC_133581.1, on the reverse strand, counting down.
TATTATTTGGATTCCTGCTATAGCAGTTGTGGCTGTCCTTCAGTGCTTTTGACGCTATATTAAGGGTACTTAAAACTTCTCTGGGAAGAATCAAAAATGCAAATCACTGCACAGTGAAAGCCCCAAGAGGAGATGTCTGAATGTTTGTATCAAAAATAAATTATTTCTTAATATCAGATGTACACAATGTCATGTTTAGTCACTGACATTATGTGGTCTAGTTAAATGGCAGGGAGGATTGGACTAGATGATCTTTAAAATGTCCCTTCCAAGCCAAATGACTCTATGATTCTATAGGTTGAGAAGATTAAGGATGGTAAGACCCGCACCTGAGACTCTGAGATTTCAGGATACAAGTAGTTGTACAAATCTTATTTCTGTTCTCACCAATCATAGCATTTAATTTAGTTCCTTGTCCACATTAGGTTTGAGGTGCTTTTAATAACTCAGTAACCAAAACTCTGATGTTTTGAGATTCTGATGACCCTTTTTCTGATGTAGTTTCCCTAGTACTATCCTAGGGTCTAGTAAGAAAAGATGTGTTCAGAGTAAAATGAAAATGAAATTGTTGCTTTCTTGAAAGTAAATAGTTAGAAGAAAACCTAAACACAACATTAAGGGCTTCCAATTTTTTTCTATTTAATTCATCAGGCTGAATGGCTTTTTAAGTTTGGGAAAGATACAGATACAATGCAGATTTCCTTCTTTGTCCTTTTACAACTTATCACTGAACTTGGGTGAACTGCTCTGGGGTGAAAGAACTGAACAGAGTTCATTGAGGGCCTCATTTGATGAAAGGCAGAAGATTGTGATCAAGAGCATATGGGATTGGAGTTGGAGGAGAGGTTGACATTTTTATGGAATAATGATGATTAGTAAAACCGGGCTTTTCAAAATTGTCTATGAACAGCTCTGCAGCTAAGACTTCTTGGTGTTCACAGATTTATAATCTATGGACAGAAAAAGAGCAGACACTTTCATCACTAAGGTATCTCATTTCAAGAAATCTTTGCCATGTAGTTGAAAAACTTGCACATTCTGAGAACAGGAGTGAAAGAGCTTTCTCAGTCATTTTCATTCTTACCCTGTTCCCTGAAGAACCTGAAGGCTCAAGAGGTCACATATTAGAAGTAGCAACTATAATAGCAAAAGAATATCTATAATTTATTCAGACAACACAAGAAGAAACCTCACAATTGAGCAGATATTGAAGGAACCAAGCTTCTGCACATTCTTTTTTCATCATATTTCTTACAGTGTATTTCTGTGACTTATACTTGTTGCAGAATCAGAAATACTCAAAGAACTGCATCAAACCCTGAAGCTATGAGTACTGACAATCCATTTAAAGTGTCTTTCCCAAAGGCTACACAAAGTAATTTCTAGACTGAAGAAACTAGGTAAGACTCTAAATAGTGGAACCTGTCTCTGAAATTTCTCTATCAAGTGTACAATTCAAAGGAAAAAAATAAATCTCTGTGAGCATGCAACTGAAGAAAATTAACTATATGTCCACATTAGCAAGACACACAACAAGAAGACAGTGTGTAGAGCCAGTGCTGACAACCCCACATCTTTAAAATCTTTTTCTTTTGGTGTGGAGGAGAATATTTCAGATTTTTTTCTTGTTTGGCCCATAAACTGAATGCCCATTTGTAGCAGGAATTAAATACATGCACCCCTAGGTTACAGCATCTAGGAATCCAGGTCTTTGAGTCTGGGTTGATTCCACTCAGTGAACCAAAGACAAGTAAGTGTAGAGAACTGTTAGATTCACTTTGGAAGTGCACTCCTGAGGACATTAATGTAGACGCACTTTATGTCTCTTGACATTTGCCTGTACAAACAGATAGTTGCACTTACTGAAAGAGAGGAAAGCTGAAAGAGAGGAACATGAGAGATAATTGAGAAGAAAGGTGGCAATAAAGCTGAGATGGGTAGCATGAGAGGAAAATTAATCACAGAAATATAGTCTGGAATCCAATGCAATCGTGATAGAGTGATTGTATATCAGAAACTTTTAAATTTATTTATTTAAATCAATTTAAAAGTGCAAATATATATACACATACATATAAATACATATGTAACATCTTCACGGCCAGATAAATACTTTGGCTCAGATTCCTACACTGTGGGAAGGACTTCGTGTTTGAGTACCTCCTTCATGTACTTTCTTTTCTCCCACACCTTTCTCCAGGCTATCTGATATAGAATCACTCTACCGTGATTCATTAGATCCCAGACTACATTTCTGTGATTTCTTTGAGATACAGTTGTTTCTTTTGATTCAAAGGGATTCAGCAGCTGGATCTGAAAAATTATCCAGGTAAGTTTATTATACTGTTAAGCTCCCTTAAAACTCCCTTTAAACTCCCTTAGTGGGAGAATTGCAGAGGGAGTGATGTTGTTCGGCGTTTTTTTTGGGGGGTGTTGGTTACTGACTTCTGAAGACAGTTGTTTGTAGCACATTCCAAGAATAAAGCTTTCAGTAGTGACATTTATCATTATTCCACTGAGTTCTCAGGAGTATGTGCTCTCATTCATTCTAATAAGCAGTGTCAGTATTTCTGAGTTTATGACAAAGTGCTGCATAAGCCTCTCCTTTCCCTTGGCTTTGTTCTTATCCCATTTCCAAAGAATAATCTTATAGGCGGACCTTAGAGACTGAATCATTGTTCAGCATCTAAAACACAGGTCAGAGCAACAAAGCTAATGATTGTATATTTGGACAGGATAGGCCAGTTCAAAAGGTTTCAATTCTTTATGCAGCGTTACCACACACTGTCATACAGTGTTATGTAGCTATCTTATTACTGATTTGGTTCACCTTCTTTATTATGACTGCAGTGCCACCTGATTCCATTATCATTGGTTCCACACACTGTCTTCTTATTGTATGTCTTGCTAAAGTGGACATATGCTTAATTTTCTTCAGTAGTAGTCCAATGGAGATTTTTTTTTTTCCCTTCAAATTGTATGCTTGATAAAGAATACTTATTTAATACTACTCTTTATCAGTTTTTAACAGAACTAGCAATAATTTTAGACTCCTTTCATGATTATTCCATTCTTGCATTTTAGATAGGGGTATTCATAATAAAACCATAGTTTGAGGGCACGTTGATTTCTGCTTCCCTTAAATCTTGAAGACAAGGAATATCCTAAGTAGAGGTTATAACCTTTTCCACACCTGTTGTGTGTCCCTCAGACATACTAAAAATGCCTCCTAGGACATAGTTTGTGGAGAGCCAGTCCCTTCACATGACTTTGGGGACTCTGAATAATTTTGATATAATAAATAATGAAATAATGATTTGATATCGTTTGATATAGTAATTAATGAAATTGAAACCGGGTCAGGTAGATCAGCCCTCACTCTGTAGAAAATTGCTACAGGATCTTTAACAACCGCATGTGTTAAGGATATATGGAAATCTTCAGACATTCGGAATAGCATTATTTGTCGACTCCCTAAGCCAACATCCTTTTTATTATTATTAACCTTTAGAAGAAAACACAGAAAACAAACCTAGGAAAACAGTTCCTCCTCTTTCAGTATTAAGAAAATCAATTTGTTAGATGTTATTTAACATAACATCTTTTAAAATTTAATGAAAGGTGAATTAGTGAATTAAAAAAAAAAATTAAAACTTTTAAAAGTTGCAGTTCTATAACGAGGTCTCATACCTCTTTCTAATACAATACATTAGATGGATCACTCTATGAACCAAAGGATAAACAGTAACTTGCATAGGGATTCTGACATTCTGTCTGCAAGTTGAAATGCTGAAGCAGCACATTTAAGAGGGGACATTTAATGCTACCATCTAAGTGAGAGTTCAGCCATGTAACATTGCCACTTCAGTCATTTCCTTTGAACTTTACATCTTTATTTACAAGGAAATATCTGAGCCTTTTCCAAAACATCTCTTTCACTACCCTAGCATGCTAAATTTTTTCACCAACACTCTGTAGTGCTGATATTGACACCTGGCAGGAAAAGGAAGATGAAACACAGTGAGGAATATTTATACTAGTGATATTAAATAACCAAAGCATGCTTTCATTTTGCATGATGACTTTTCTTTGGCAAAACATTAAAAGTTACAGAGGATCACTGAAAAGATGCTTTTTTGGCAGCCTGAAGTCTGGCATATTGTTTACTATGTCTGACTTAGGTACTTGAGAGTTTTTTTTTACCATGGTTTAGCTATGTTTCTTATATTTAATGTCTTACAGTCACCAAGTAGGAAAGTGCTATTGTATACGTTTTAGAAGCAAGAAGCAAAGAAGCAGGAAGGGTATGACTACAAAGGATTTAGGTATCCTAGTTGTGACATATCAGTGTCCAGTTTCTTTATAGCTGTCTATGAATATAATCTACTGGCTGGGCTCCCTGTACATTTAATGGGTAGGCAAAGGGTGGAAAACGTAGAAGTCAGGGTGCTAAATGGTGACAAATGCAAACCAACAAATAGGAAATATGGAAGAAGGCTTTGGATAGATATATCCTCCTTTCCCATTTACCCTCAATGTTATCCTTTCAAGACAGCTCTAAGGTGTCTTGGAATTTAGACACAGCAGAAATAGCAGAAGTACCTGTTTCTAGAGTGTTTCTACAGCAGTTAAGTCTAGGATATTCTCTTTCCTGAATTTGGATTTAACTTTTCTCATAGACAACAAGTTCACATTCATAAATCTACACCTTTCAGTTCTTCTCCCAACATCAACTGCCTGAAAGTTTTGTGACACAACTGTAAGGAGCCAGTGTCCCTTATGTTTCTAGATGCTTAAAATGCTAACTGTCATTCCCAAATTTTACTAAGTGATACACCTGCATTAATCAGAAATGGACCTGCATTTGTAACTTTGTTTCCTAAGATCTAGTTGATCTACCTACAGAACCATCTTTTCTTTACACTGTTACATAAAAAGAAAAAAGAAAAAAAAAAAAAAAAAAGAGAAAAAATATTGAGTAAAGAATAAAATTCCTTCAAACTCAGTTTATTGCAAATATATTATATGTTACCCTAAAAACACTTCTTCCTCTTTCCTGGTTGCTGCCTTTTCTATCTTCATTCTTATACTGAATCTTGACCTTGAGGATTTGTGCTTGTCACAACTGCACTGAAGAGCACAATCAATCCTGTACTCCTCATCATTTCTGGAAGCTGAACTAAGTGAAGAGACAGAAAATATGGCCAGCTGAGTGGAGTCATAGAAAAACAGAATAAAATCGACTTCAGTACAAAGGTTGTAATAACAAACTGCTGATGCCCTCCCTTTCCGTCATTGCAGTCCATCTGTGTCACTGTTTTATCTGACAATAGTTAATGCCTGTCACACACCCTGTATGGGAACAGTTTTAAGCCACCTTCTCACTCCTAATCTTTTATCTCTCTGTGTCCTGGTTTAGCCCCAGCCAGCAACTAAGACCACGCAGCCCCTCACTCTATTCCCATAGTTGAGACAGAAGAGAGAACCAAAAGGGTAAAAATCTCATGGGTTGAGATACAGACAGTTTAATAGGTAAAGCAACAGCCACCCATGCAAGAAAAGCAAAACAGCCATCTCCAGGAAAGCAGGGCTCCATCACATGTAATGGTTACTTGAGAAGACAAACACCATCACTCCTAAAATCCCCCCCTTCCTTCTTCCTCCAGCTTCATATACTGAGCATTAAATCACATGATATGGAATATTTCTTTGGTCAGTTGGGATTAGCTGTCCCAGCTGTGTCTCCTCCCAACTTCTTGTGCACTCGCAGCCTGCTCACTGGTGGGACAGTGTGAGAGGCAGAAAGGCTTTGACTGCCTAGCAACAACTAGAAGCATCAGTGTGCTATCAAAAGTATTTCCCATCCCAAATCCAAAACATAGCTCTATACCAAATGCTAGTAAAAAGTCAACTCTATCCCAGCTGAAACCATGACACACTGATATTATGTAACTGTGTTTATCTTAAAAGTGATGTTGCTCGTGGGAGTTAATGCTGGGGCATTTTTATATGCTAGAAGACCAGAGTTCAAAAATGTCCTGCCCCTGAGGCAGCACTTGAGTATGGCATTGTCATTTGCTCTCCTTTACCTCAATTTGCTTATCTAGTCTAATGGATGTAAAACTGATACCTAAGTGGAAAGAAGTATTATGTATTGTCTATGACATGAGAACAACAGATGTGTGTAAAACATTTACATACTTTGAGTCAGAAATTGCTATGTATAAATAGTTGCAGCAACTTCCTACCTAGTACCACTTTAAGGACCTCAAGGTTCAAGAGCATTCAAATGCCTCTAGGCATTCAGGCTGAGTGAAAGAAAGACAGTTAATGATAAAGAAGAAACTTTTTTAAAAGTTGCCACTTTGGATCACTCCTGTTGTACTAATACTTTTGATGCATATGCATTAACTTGAGTGAATAGTAACTTCCATAAGTTTCATATGTAAACCACAAATTTTCCTTCTATGGTATATCAGACTGGCCTTTAAAGTTTTATCAAATCTTAAAAAGAAAGAAGGACTAAGGAGTTTAGCTCCTAAAATAAAAGGGCATTAAAAATATAAGAACATACATATGCATACAGAAACAGTAAATTGAAAAAAATATATAGAAATAAATATTGTGGAATAGAATATCTATGGAAAATTACTTTCACATCTTCATTTACATCTTACGCAAACAGATTGTGTAAACATGCTTTGTGACATGTCAATGCATTTATAGACTTCTTTCTTTGAATCTCAAGTTCGGATGAAACATTTATGGAATGATTTCAAATAAGTTTTTGGGAAGAAACTTGTTCTGAGACATTGTGTGGGCAGAAAAGAAGAAGGGAAATATATAAAAAGATTATTTGCTTCTATTAGTTTTTCCAAATCTAGTCTTAGATTTTTGTAACTTCCATAGTGACATCTAACAAGGCAGGAATTATCTTCTCATGGCATAAGAATACCACATCAATACTTTATATTTCACTTTCTTTCCAATCAGCCTTGAAGAAACTTTTAGGAACGTCTCTCGAAAAAAACCCACCCAAACCCCTCTATTTTTCTAAGTGTGATTTGCCATCTGTTCTCAGATAGAGCTAAAGTAGAGCTATATTATTTCTATATATTTAACAGCCTGACCTTTTCAGTTTTATGTCAGAGGTATTGGCGTAAATTTTTGACAGCATAATGAAGAAAAGATACCAGTACTCCAGATGCAACGTTTTGTATACATGCTTTCCAGTACTATGCACAATCAAACATGTGAGAAATGTATAGAAGCAAATGGAATTTTCTCCTATTTATCCTAAAGAAATAAAGCCAGTCTGGCTTTTGCTATTTAAGCAGAATGCTGTTAAAATCTTAAAAGACAAGAATGTAAGAAAAATTGCCTCAAAGGAAAAGCAATCTTGTTTGTAATCTTTAAGAAAGAAAAATAAAAAAGAATATTGCCTGTCAAAAGACAACAAAATAATTCTGTGTTTACTTTTAAAACAATTCAGATATAAAATTTGACATCTTTAAAAAAGGGTGAAAATCCTAACAGTAACAAATACTCTTTGTTACCCATTGCATTGTATAGAAGGAATGTTAATTACGTTTTTTTTCTTTCAATAGCAGGAAAGCCTTAATTTCATCTACCCTGAAAATATGCCCAGACCACAAGTATCTGAAAGCAAGGGAACACCTGCAAGTCAAGCAAGAATGAAACAGAGACTGCCAAAAGCTGTAATTTTCCTTACTTGGTTCTTTGCTGTGAAATGCATCAGGGGTATTATCAAATCATTCACTGACATCAAAAAGAGGTACTCACAGATCTGTCTGTCACAAACATGGTTCCTAATTCTAAATCTACTGTGGCCAAGAGAAAGATCCTCATTTACTTCAGTGGCAAATTATTTGCAGGATAAAAATATTATTAAACTCAGTACGCTTACATGAATATATTCAAGCAAAGAATTTAATACTGTTATTTATATCTATAAGCACAATTATGTAAATTCTTATGTATTTTCACCTGCCTATTCTATTTCACACCAAGTTTTAAACACTGCATTTGTTCGACTTCAGAAATAAAAATATCATACCCTTATCATTATCAATGACAATTATCAAAATTGTTACTGTCAGGAAATTATTTTTTCTTTATATAAAAAAACAACTGGCTTGCAATTTAAGTTTCTGCTTCTTTCTTTTTCATTACATCCATTCAGAAATTATTGCATTGCAGCGCAATAAATTTCATACACTTCCCAATTGAAAATTTAAGTGAAAACCATGGGTTTTGATTGCTTCTGCTGATTTGGACGAACCAAAAGACTTTGATCAATCTACCTCTGTTTTACTGATGCTGAAAATATTCTGTCCAGGTTTAACTATGTTGACTTGTTAGGGATGTAGTTAAAGCAATATAAGTGTAATGTTTCTGTATCTCTCTATAGTTGGATAAACTAAACACAGGGAAAGTAGTTTTTCTGTTATTGTTGTTGTTATGGTTTGAGAGAATCCATAACAATCTATTGTCGTTAGACAATTATTCTATCACCCGATGACCCCTCCCCACCCAGAAAGGGGAATCGGGGAACACAAAGAAACACAAGGGTTGAAATATAAATAGATTTAATAGACTAAGACTAAATAATTAACAATAATACTAAAGAACCAGTATTAATTCCGATACTGATATAAGATATACAGGAATTATACTCAGCCAATTCTATCAGTAGGAAGCTGTGCACTCCCAGCAGGGGACAGCAAATGTCGGACACTGGGAGCGCAATGGCTTCAGGAGGAAGGGAAGGCCTCAGGGTTCCAGCACTGGGGCAAGGAGTTGTGTGGACTGCCGCCATCAGGGATAGAGCCCACTACACAGCAAACTTTTCTAATTTATATTGAATGTGATGTTCATGGTATGAAATAATCTTGTTGGCCAGCCTGGGTCAAATGCCCAGGCCTTGCTCCTCCTTGTCCCTGACCCTGGCAAGGCTCGAAAACACTAACCTTGAATCCCACAGAGCCTGGCTGGCTATAAAGTAAATATTTTCACAAATTCAGACACTAGAGTCTTCTAAAAGTGCAATTTTCCCCAGCATTAGAAGAAAAGTTAGTCCTGTGTCTCTCAACCCAGGACAGTTGTGTATAGTCTCAATTTATGCTACACAAGGCCTACTGAAGGAGGAAAAGTTATGTCTGTCAGGGGATCTTTCTGCAGTGACAGTATCATCGTTTTTCATCCATTAGGGTTGACAGTGATGACATCTTCACTGTAACATAGCATTTCACAGAAAGAGTGGTCGGGCATTGGAATAGGCTGCCCAGGGAGGTGGTTGCGTCACCATCCCTGGATGTGTTTAAGAGACGTTTAGATGTGGTGTTGGGGGATATAATATAGGGGAGAACTTTGTAGTGTAGGGTAGATGGTTGGACTCGATGATCCCAAGGGTCTCTTCCAACCTGGATGGTTCTATGATTCTATGATTCTATTTCTTCCCTCGTTTCTTTTCCTGCGTGTAGGCTGACATGGAAACAGACCTGTCTGAAAAACAGGCCCTGTTATAGGTTCCTGTGGTCTTTTAGTCGCGATCACCTTCCCCATGTGCTCTTCCGCAGATCTGGGTGACTGCTGTGTGGAATGTGGCAAGGGGTACAGGCCATCCTGTGTATTTCAGCAACTCCCTAGTCAGCAACAGTTGCACCCTCACAAAGCGGTTTCAGATCCTTGTTGAGTACATTATGGAGATTTTCTTAAGCTACTTAAGTGGTTTTTTGTTCTATCCCATTATAACTTTCTCATAACTGTTGAGGGTAGTGCTCAGAAATAATATTCTTAACTGTTCAGGATTAACTACACTTTTATAATTAATAGGTTAACATGAGCATTACAGAGGATGTTAAATCACTATAAGGAATAGCGTTGTTGAAGATACAAATCTCGTTGTTGAAGAATTTGGTGATTACTGTGCCAATAAAAGACTGCCTTAGCCTCCTACCATCCACACTTTGTCTCCTGTAAAGTGTGCTTAGGTCAAATTGCACAGTTTCTTAATGCTCCTGCTGTGGGAGTTTTGACACTGAGAAGTCATGTGTGGGAGGTGTGCTTGTCAGAGAGATACACTTTGAGATGCTCTTTACTTGAAAGCCTGTCTTGTCATGTGTGTTTGGTATAGACCCATGTTGTTTTGAAGAGGCAAGGAAGTAATCTTTGTTATCTGTCTACTATTATGCTTCAAGGTTGCGCTTCCTTAGCTGAAGCTGCAGTTGTGCTAAGAAGATTACATCTGTGCTGAATTCAGTTCTGGCCTCTGGGAAGAGTTTACAGAATGAATGAGGGTGATAAATTTCTTAGATCTAGAAATCTCTAGATGTTTCTCAGGACATCATTCATAATCTGAATGATATGAAAACACACAAATCCTTCTCTCTTGTGATAACCTAATCTATCTTGTACCACTGCCTGAAGTACACATGTATCTAGATAGTTCTATGATTCACAGAAGTGGAAGTTTTTGTTAGCTGTGCAGAACTGGTGCTTGCTGAAAACGCAATCACTGAATCACCAAGAGTTATGGTTTACTTTAGCAATTACTGATGTTTTCAGAATTATCAAGTTCTTTTTTTGTCTGATCAGAATGAGTGACAGTAGGAGCATAAACACTATTCAGAAAGAGTTACCTGCTGTCCTTCAAGGGCATGCACAAGTTTGTCAAGGACTTATTGCTTTCTACAGCTTTATAGCTTGGATAAAAGTGTTGTAATGTATCCATGTCTATGTTCATGATGTTCCTCAGTTTACCAATCCAGAACTAAAGTCGTTTCACATCACAGGTTCAATGTGTAGAGGAGTCTTGCTGGCCTGAAGCCTTGCCTATTCGGGTCATCCTTTGTTCAAATATGTTAGTCGCGTTAACATCAGAGATTTTTCATAGTATTTTTGAGTAATGTTTGAGGCCTATTATTACAGTTTTGCATACTAAGGCAGCAGTAGCAGGGTGTGGGGGGGCTTGGTGAAACAGGTAAAGTTCAAAGCACATTTTTCTTTTCCCTTCTCTAGGCAGGTGTGATTCATGACAGAAACTGGCATAAACTCTTCTCCCATGAGAAAGGAATGCTGTGCCTTGTATCCTCTGGTGGTATAAATAGCATAAGTCAATATAGTGGTGCCAATTTACATAAATTTCTACACAGAATTTGGCTAAATGACAACTAATGATATGATAACATTCTGCAAGTATTTGAAGGCCATAAACACTAAGCAGGGGTAGAAATGATTTAGGGTGGCATAAGGAGACATAATTAGGAGCAATGGGAGGAAATTAAGGGAGGAAAAAATTAGGCTGAATATCAGAAACAATTTTCTGACAGTGAGATGTATTAGACTGTGGAAAATAAGTCTCCCAATGGACATTCCATTGCTCAAGATGTTTAGACTGGGCAAAGTACTAATACATGTACAACAGGGACTAATTTTGCAATGTCTGGTTCATAGACTAGAAACCAGAGACCTTTAATGGGGTAAAAAGAATTCTGCATTAAGAAAAACAAATAAATAAATCTTTTTTTATCACTTTCACCAAATGCATGGGTATGTCTGTATCTTTTACTTATATGCATTTATACATGCATACATACGCAGACATTATTTTTCTTCTGTTTCTGAAAACTAAGAAGGTTTCTTTTTTCATATAAAATCTGATTTTCTTCAAAAAGTATAGCTTCAGTTTAGTGATAATAGCAAATTTCTTCTCCTCAGTGAGCTATTAAATGCAGTAGTGCTACATTTTGCTAGTATTTAATTTTTTTTTTTTCAAACTCAGGTTCACGCTTTTGGTTAACCCAGGGGAAAAAAATAATCTACTGAATTTCTTTATTATAGAAGGTTTCATTCTCCCGTATAATAGCCTTCTGGAACTTTATGAATATTTTTGTAGTTGTTGACTTTGGAATACTTCTTATTCTGAAAACAGCTGAAAAAGAGTTCTGAAATAATTAAAATGTCCCATTTTTATTATTTTTCAAATGAACAGTTAAGAGAAATTGTTGTTCTTCCTGCATCTAGTTGTTCTTTAGTCACTGGAAGAAATGTTTCCAAGCTAAACGTTTGCAAGACTGATTACAGAAACACATTTCTAAAACTACTTTTTCAAAACTTTTTATCTTTAAAGTCTTTTATACAAACCAACGGTGAAGACTGGGATATTTCTCATTTTACCTTAGACTGGTATCAGCTTGGTATCAGCTAAGTAAACAAAATGCACTCTCAGAGAAGCTGATCTCTTTTTTTTTTATTGGGTTATATGTGATTCTACAAAATGCAAATGTAAAGTACGCTCTGTAAACCCAGAGCCCAGTGTATTTGGCTACTGAGTATCTAGAAGGCAAACTACACAACAAAAATATGCAAAATAGCTACATCTAACAAAGAAATCTGTGAGATGTAATTAATTAAACAACTCCAGGACCACAGATATATATATCTTGTTTTACTGAGCACTGGATTGATGCAGGCAACAGAAAAGAGGAAGTTTCATGGATTGAGCTCACAAAGGAGAAATTACCTGAGTCAGAAAAGTGTAAAACTACAAAAAGATGTTGGAAGTACTTTGGTAACAAATTGTTCTTTTTTTTTTTTTTTACTGAGGAACACATATAACCCCTAGTACTTCAAAAGTTTTCAGTCATGAGTATTTGATTATATATCTATTTCCACAGCTATTTCCTTGACAAACCCCGTTAGACATATCCAGATGTGTATCATAGCTGAGATTAATCTAATTTTGATACATTTTTCAGCATTCTTCTAGGCTGAAAGTAGATTTATGTATCTGACGTGCCAATTCAAGGAGAAGTGCAGAAAACACATAAACTTTTTAGCCCCTTGTCCTATCTGCTACTGCTGTAGGTTTTCTGCAAAGAAAAATATCCAAGGGAAATAGCATCATTGCCAGATGCCCCTTCTCCGTGATCACTGTAGACAACAACTTCAGCATCGTGGACTCTTACTAGAAAATTCATGAGTTCACTAGTCCACCATGAGTTGTGTGAGAATTGCAGTCCCCAAATGAGCGACTCTTAAAATATAATCTGTTGGTGTTTTGAATTACTAGAGAGTAAACAGCCACAACATGCTAAAACTGCAGTATAGGTAACAGCATGGTTTAAGGTATAAAAAGATCAGTCCACACATTGTCACAATCCTAATTTCACCAAAATCCACCACCACTGAAGTTGAAAGTATCTGCATAACTCTGCATTTGAGAAGTGCTACAGATATCAGTCTAAATTCTTGAGACTCAGATGTAACAACTAGCTAACTTCCAAATGAAATGAAATTGATGTTTAATGTTTTTCAACTGTATTTTGATAACACTGTGGAGAGTTTAGATCTTTGGTTTTTTTGCCCGAGGGACTTGAAATGTTCGAGTTGTCATTAACAAGCAGTAGTAGTAAAAAAATATTATGCCTCAAGCATTGTAACATAAAGAATCTGTTTTTATACCATTGGAGTGATAGACATTCTTGGTTATGTTAGCAAGTGATGACAACTTCAAGTTTCTATCTTGTAATCTTTATTTAGATAAATCAAATAAGTATATTGAGAAAAGAGAGTATCACAACCATACCTTTATTTTGTTATTTTAACATCAGCTAGGGTCGAAAACTCTTTGATTTTTTTTATACTATAATTACTTTCCCAGGTAGAAACATCATTTATTTACCTTCAGAGGACACTCAGTATACAGTGGATAAAAAATATTGGATTTAATTAGAAGGCAGCTAGAGAAACATGCCTTTTACGAGTGTGCCACATCATAAATCACCAAGTCTTACAGGTGTTAAAGTTTTCTCTATATTTTATGATTTCACAAACAAATTTATCGTTCTACCCACTTACTATTTGCCAACAAAAGATTAAAAAAAAAAATAAAATTTCTTGGATAAGAGTGTGATACAGACACCATTTCAACTGTCTGTGATTGTGACATGGCTAAAACTTGTTTTCACTAATCAGGTGATGTGTCTTCAACTCTCTACACTGATAATTTTATGTTAAAAAGACCATAGTCCTTTGAAGATATCTCAAGATCTGCCATGCAGGATACATTCTACAGATTCTTTACACAGATACTCCTCACAATTTGTCTCTTTATTGCATTTCTTTCCCTTCTTTTCCTGGCGTTACCTCAGGAAATGCAGATAATTTTTTTTAAAAAAAATATTTTAAAACAGTAAAAGGTGCTTTTAAATAGAATAAGATTTTTGCTTCTTCCCATGTTACATTTTAACTTTCTATTTTAAGAAAATTTGTACTCGTTATTTACTAATTAAAACACTTTAAAACAAATTAAAATCATATAAGACTATTAGTTATCCTTTGATTTGATTCCCCTAAATATATAAACTGAAACATTTTACAGGCTCATGAAAAAGGTTTGAATGACAGCTAGTGAACAACAGAGCTTCAGTGTATTCACAGCACACTGATGATATATGCATGATATAATTCCATAATGTCTTATTATCATGGTTGATATGATGCAACCTGATTAACAAAAAATAACTTTGGAATTATCTTTGGTCCAGAGCCCTTTCTTGATGCCCTTTCTTTAATTTCATTTCTGATCTTGTTCAGACCTCCTAGAATTCAGGAACTCTATTTCCAGAACAAGTGATGTAATTGGAATCTGGTTTCTGGTGACAATGTATAGCACCTTTAAAGAATGTAAGATACCCTTACCCTTGTTATCTGTAAGCTGATGAAGTGCTTGGATCTGACATGAACTTTCAGTCATCCTAAGAGTCTCAGTAGCCATATGTGGCATTACTACAGTAAGGACTGATATACACTCTTGATTTCCATTGGGCCACCTGGACCTGTGGTCATACTCCAAAATGCATTGTGTAGAGATGAAGTCAACAAAATTTCTTCACCCTGAAAAAAACACATCCTTAACTTAGATGTGCTAGCCTGAGATCATTTTAAGTTAACACAGCAGTAAAACCAGCAATTTTAATTGCTACAGCTGAACTATGGGCTGTCTTTGAACCTAAACTGCCGGAGCAAGGAAGCTGCTTTGCAGACATCCATCATATTGAGTATTGTTCATTTTCTTGTACAGAGTCATTGCAGGTGTTAGAGAATTTCAAGGGTTTAGCCCAGTCAAAAAATGAGATAACTCATCTGACTGCTACGTCAGGTTGAGTTTATTTACTTGGATTAGTGAAGCCGAGTCAGAAAAACACTCTCTTTTTTTGCTACAGATATGCCCTTTCCCTGTTTTCCTAAGTGGAACTATTTTCAAAGGTTTATGGAGTTCAGAAAAAAGTTTGAATGTGCAAACAACAAAACCTTTTAAAAAAGACAGTGAAAAATAAAACCCTGCAGCTGCTGCAGTGCGCGATGTTATGAATCTAATGAGCCTGAATGGGTTAGCTCTTGAAAAGCTGCAGTCTATCATGCAGTTTTTCAGGCACACCTGGTGACCGACATTTTGGCAGGACTTGAGCTGTGGTTCAGTGACAGCAGATGGCTTGTCTTAATAACCAAATGACAAGGAAAATCTCTGGATTTTTCTTTTTTTTTTTTTTTTTTTAATTTTCAAACATCCCCTAAGGAGTTTCTGAAAAATGAAAAATACTGTAAATGTCATAATCAGCTGGACTTCTTCGAAAGCATGGTGTAATATCAATTAAGTATTTAAAATATCTTATTTACATGCTACAAAGGTTCAAAGACTTGGAATGTTTTTATGTTGAGACAGTATCTGTAGAAAAGGTGCTGCATAAAGAAAGGTACGGTGAATTTTATGATTTCAAAAATAACACAGCACACAATAACTAAAGAATTCATACAACTTTTGCCATGGATAAAGCCACTTATATTACTTAATCGTTTCTTTCACTTTTACTACAGTAATATTAGGCTGCTGTGCACTCTTGAGCTGTCACAGAATTTTCTGAACTTACCCTTCAGGTGAAATGGCTGGTTTGGATTTTGTTTCTTCTCCTTTCCTTTCCCATTTTCTTTTCCCTTTTTCCTTTCCCTTTTTCCTTTCCCTTTTTCCTCTCCTCTCCTCTCCTCTCCTCTCCTCTCCTCTCCTCTCCTCTCCTCTCCTCTCCTCTCCTCTCCTCTCCTCTCCTCTCCTCTCCTCTCCTCTCCTTTCCTTTTTTCCTTTGACACTTAATCTCAAAAACCATGAACCCAGTGTGATGGAGTGTCATCATTCTGAATTTCCACAGACTATAAGAATAGTTTTAAGAGGCATGACTTTCCAAGATCATGTCACTCAAAATGTCACAAACTCTGTAATAACATGCTCAGAGAACCTGGCATCTTTCCAATGCACTATAGAATTCAAGACTTTAAAGAAGGAAATAACCATTCTGTAGCAGCAAGACATCTGACACGATATGTTTTCTTTGTCTACAGGGAGATTCCTGTAGATGTTTTTTCTTTTACATATGGTTATGTTGTTGACAAGGCAGTGGCAGTTACAAATGCTGTAGTAACCCACTGCATTCTCCCTGGGGAAGACAAGAAATTTCTATTTGAAGAACTCTCTTGAAACAATCAAATGTCTCCCTCTGTGATTTGAAATGCTTGTATTTGCCACCTCATGGTGGGGTGGCTTCCTCCAAGGGCACACACAGCCCTGGGAGCTGCTGCTGTAATCTTAGTGGAGACTAGTAATGAGGGGCAGCCGTCTGGCTTGTGCCTGGTTGAATTCACTTAAGCCTAGACTCAGTTAACAGATCCAGCTTGAATTCCATGCATCTCAAAATTACAGAAGTTATTGACCTATGTTTTCCTACAATGATTTCTCTTTTTTCTCCTTTCAAAATAATGACTTTACAGAATAGATCTTGTTTTTTATCTTTTTTCTCTTATATACTCCCCTGTTTACCTTTCTTCTGGACATACTGTGTCCAGTTCTGGGCTCCCCGGTTCAAGAAGGACAGGGAACTGCTGGAGAGGGTACAACAAAGGGCTACAAAAATGATTAAGGGAGTGGAACATCTAGACTAGACTTATAAGGAAAGACTGAAGGACTTGCGTCTTTTTAGTCTGTAGAAGAGAAGACTGAGGGGGTGCTGATCAGCGCTTATAAATACTTAAAGGGTGGGTGTCAAGAGGATGGGGCTAGTCTTTTTTCAGTGGTGTCCAGTGACAGGACACAAACTGGAACAACTGAAGTTCCATCTAAACATGAGGAGGAACTTCTTTACTTTGAGGATGGCAGAGCCCTGGAACAGGCTGCCCAGAGACGTGGTGGAGTGTCCGTCCCTGGAGACATTCAAAACCTGCCTGGACACATCCCTGTGCAACTTGCTCTAGGTGGACCTGTTTTGGCAGGGGGGTTGGACCCCCCCTTCCAACCCCATATCATTCTGTGATTCTGTGATCCTGTGATATCTAGGACTTAAAGTATGAATTACTAAACCTAGTGTTTTTTTCCTCTGGAGTTCTTGATGGTTCTGTACCTTCACTGAATTTCACTGAATTTCACTGAATTTTTAGAGTTGGAAGGGACCATAGAGATCATCTAGTCCAACTCCCCTGATGAAGCAGGATTGCCCAGAGCATGTCAGAGCATGTTACTCAGGACTGCATCCAGGCGGGTCTTGAAAATCTCCAAAGAAGGGGACTCCACGACCTCCCTGGGCAGCCTGTTCCAGGGCTCTGTCACCCTCACCGTGAAGAAGTTTTTTCTCATATTTGAGTGGAAACTCCTGTGTTCCAGCTTGTGCCCGTTGCCCCTCGTCCTCTCACTGGCAACCACTGAAAAGAGTCTGGCTCCCTCCTCCTTCAACCCACCCTTTAGATACCCTCCTCCTTCAACCCACCCTTTAGATACTTATAAGCATTGATAAGGTCTCCCCTCAGCCTTCTCTTCTCCAGGCTAAAGAGTCCCAGCTCTCTCAGCCTTTCTTCATAAGGGAGATGCTCCAATCCTTGAATCATCCTCGTTGCCCTTCGCTGGACTCTTTCCAGTAGTTCCCTGTCCCTCTTGAATTGGGGACCTTCTACAAACCAACATGGAGTGAGAACCTGTAATATTGATTTTCCCAAGGATTGTCCTTCAAAGACAAAGGAAGATACTTTAATATCTTTCTCTCTCTTTTCTGCTGAACTGGACTAAACCTGGTGGCAGAAGTGAGGAAGGCAAGTGAGTTAATGAAATAAACCCCTGTTTATTCCTGTATTACTCCAAGTGTTAATTTATTACTTATTAATATTAATCCTGTATGGATTTGGAATAACTCCAAATACTGTAACTAATGGAGTTGAATTATTATTAAAAAAAGCCTTAAATGCTTTCATCCCATATAATTTGTAGAATGAATAATTTTTTACTGTTCATAGGTATTACAGCTCAGGTGCATTGCATCTAACTTTACCACTTTCCTAACACATAAAATTATGACAATGTCTGCCTTGTGCTACTTCTGTAGTCAGAGGACAGACACCAGAGCTCTTGACTGTCCTTTAGTTCATCTAAGATCTTTACTGTCACTCTAGAGCTGCCTTTACTACTTTTCCAAAGTAACATGGAATAAGTCTAAATATGTCACTTTTCTGTATATGTATCCTTTTTACTCCCATTATAATCAACCTTTTATACATGTGCACAGAGCAGTAGGGGACTGCAAGTCATATGTGCATGCACTTAGACTGGCCAAGGGTCTGGAGTTTCTTCTGCTCTTGCCAAGAATGATGGCACATTTTGGAACCTCTACTCTGTTGCTTCCTTCTCTGCAGCTCTATGCTCTTTTTCTTTATCAATGTGAACAAAATCTATCAGAAAAGGGTGAAAACAGAACACTGGAACTCGAGAAGGCCTCAGCCTCCAAAGTGTGACTTTCATTTTTATATTAAATAACAATTTTTATAATTCTACTGTGCCAAATTATTCCATATGCTAGGAAACAGAGAATGGTGAAGGTTGCTAAGAAAAAGAAATAACATATTGATTTCATGACAGCTGACAAGACAGGTAGTATTGAAGACAAAGCCTTGATTTCAGAAACTTAAACAAAGAACTAGTATTCCACCTTTTAAGGAACTAATATCCTTCATTTATGATTAATTTACTTTAACATAAATAAATAAATCAATGTACATTTCTCATTGTACTATATAGTCTAAATTTTTAAGTGGAACATACAATACTGAAACACTTTGGGCTGGGTGAATTTTATATTGAGATTCTTTTCAATAAAGCTATCAAAGTTTGATATTAAGAGCATTCTAAGTGATTTAGGCATACATTCTTAATTTTTAATATAATAAAATTTTTTAATTGGGTGCAACAAAAAGCCTCCAGAGGACTAAAGCCTGATTTCACAATTGAAATATATATGTGCATTTTCATACCCACTGTTGGGCCTGCAAAATAATCTTGTTTTCCCTATAGGGCTTTGACCTATGAGGCCTTGTCTGCCTCTTGATCTGCAGCAGTCTTTGATGCTCTTTACAGGGTACATGGTCCTTGAAGTGAATATCTTGTAGAAGTATGATTCTGTTTGCTTCATCTTACAGTGAAGATACCATAAAATCCCAGCAGTTCATAGCATATATTAGTTGCTTGTAAATCAAAAATACAGTATATTAGAAATACTGATTCGTCTTTCTATTTCATTTTAATACAATGTTACCTATCAATTTATAGTACAGTGTCTTTGAAACCACTCAAAAAAAGCCCCCCCCCAAAAAAAAAAAAAACCCAGAAAGATACTGTCCAAATTCCATGTTCATTTAAAGGAGAAATATTTGAAATGTTTGAATTTTTCTATGAGTGTCTACTAGACTTTTAAGTGCTTATATCTGTTTACAGCTGTGGAATCAAATTTATCTATTTCCTTTATAATGAACACCAGACATATCAGAGAACTTAAAATTCCTTAGGTAAATTCAACTGTTGAAGGACTGTACAAGTCTCTCTTCATTTCATACAAAGCATTTAATCTCTTCTAATTTGTCTCCCATTCCCAGTAAATATGAATCCATTAGCTTGCATTGTTTACTCAAATTTCTTCCCTAATCACTAAAAGGAGATGATGACAGTTGTAGGAACACAGGCTTTTCCAGTCCCACGCTGTAATGGGATTCATCTCCACACTGGTAACTCCAGTGAGACTACTTACATTATTGGAATTTGTGGTCCCAGCATCAGTGAGTTATGAAACTAGTGGAAAAGTACTGGTATATAAGTGTACACAAATCTTTCTTACCTCTACAGTGTTATTTATCTCTTTATTTGTTGTGTTACTGTATAGCAGAAACTGTTCCAGTGTAGCACAGTTTTCTATTATGTCAAATTCTGCACAAAGGCAGAAGAATTAGTCTCCTTCCAAACAAGGGAGATCAGAAGGGAACAAGCAGGGGAATATTAGAAAACAGAATGGCTTTGGTTAGCATGAAATGCAGTGCCCTCCATACAGCAGCTCATCAATTTTGTTTAAAACATCACAGCAGCAAAAGTTCTAAAGAAGAGATTTGAAGGAGAAGTAGCCTTTTCAGAGTATTTGCAGCATGAGAGATAGCACGAGATATGTTCTGCTGGTAAGTGTCCTGCTTTGACCTAGAAGTAGCCTGGATAATCCAGTAACTCTTTTTATCTTTAACTTTCTTTTAATGTTCTTTTGCATTTTTTATTGTGCTAAATGACTTTCTAACAGAATACTGATTAGGATTCTTGCACAGTTTAATTAACAGCAATAAAATAAGATTGCCACGATTAATATATTTTCATCATTTAATTTAGCCTGCCACCTATTTTGAAATGTACAAAGATTTTCTTTCTTTGATATTTTTTTTCCAAACTGCTAGCAAAACCCAGTGAAATCACACCCCAGAAAATACGGAGAGGAAAACAAAAGCCAAAAGATCTGTTGAGCCCAGTAGGTCATGGAGAGATATCTTTATTGACACATTCGTATACTGAGACTTTATTTGCCAGCCTTAATTCACTCAAGGAAATAAAATGTGAAACTTCAGTAGTTTCTTGTAGAGGTCTGTTTGTTCAAGAACACCATTACACTATTGATGAAGCTATGCATTTGCTTAATGAAAGATTAGAAATTTAAACCAGACATACAACAACATTCTTCTGTCTTTTATCAAGGTGGGTGTTCGTGGCTCTTTGAACTTTGAGCTTTCAGAAATAACAATACTAGTAAGGCAGTTGTAATGTGTAGCTCTTTGTGAGATTTCAGTTCTGATCATTGTAAAGTTATCAAGCAAAAGAGCAGTAAAAAGACAGTTTAGTAATCAAACAAAGCTCTGATGTTAGAATACCTGCTATTTATTATCCCTCTTGTATGTGAAGACATAGAACCCTGGTTCTTGCTGTGTGGAAACATAAATATTAGCCTGTAGGGTCTTTAAGTTGCTGATGAAGCAGAGGCTGCATTGTCTCCTCTCAGCAGTATATCAAATCACATGAGCAAAATTTCATTAGCAGTTGATAACAATTTGGCGTTTTTGATCTGCTTTGGGTTCTGAGTCTCTATGACCGAAGTAGAGAAGGGTGATCTAATAGTGATACAATTAGAAGCATGTGGTCCTTTTGCTCAACCTCAGCTCTCATTTTAAACTGGAACCAAATGTGAACTAAAGTTATCTTGGAAGCTGTTAGTTATTTTGAAAGAATCTGTTCCAGTTTTTTTAGGATAGTAGATCAATTTGCAAATAGAATTAGAAATCCCATGAAGAATTATAATTATCAGGGATATGTGTTCCAAGTTTGAAGACACTGAAGAAGTTGATGTGCATCCAAAACAGATCAGAATGCTTTCTCCCTCTAGACTTCTTCATTACTAGCATGAAAATAGATTTTATTTCCCATGTCCACTCTTGGGCAAAGATTAGTGGGAAAGCTAGATAAAATACTTATCTCTCAACTTCAGGAATCTTTTTGCAATAAAGAGTAATTTCAGCAGCCATAATCTATGCTCCAAGAAACCTCAAAACAAGAAGCAATGAAAACACTAGCCCTTGAGCAGTCTGTTCCTTCATATAACTAATTAAAGGTTAGCTTTTTTATTAATTTTCCCAAAGTTTTGCTGTTCAATATTTTATGATAATTTAATTTTTGGATTGACAATCACTTTTTTAGATGAAAAAGGTAAAGAAGAACAGAGAACTTCATATCATAAGCTACTTTGTAATATTTTGCACTGGCATGTTTCACATGTGAAGATACTGACAATGATCTAATCTTTCTGATAGATAACAGCCTCACCTGAAAATGTTGCAAAAAAATCTGCAATGATGCATTTTATTTGGCAAAGTATTCTATTTTATGCCAATTTTCCTAAACATCAGTAAATTTTTGCAGGTAAAATCTTTTATTATGTGTCCAAATATTAATTAATTACTGGACAGTTATCCAATTAGCATAACAGTCACTGCCTTCCTATAAACTATAGTTTATTTTTAAGAATTAAGATAATTCAGACAATTCCATTTGACTTTTTATTTTTAGCTTTAGAATAATTATTTAACTTTTTTGCAGAACTAAAGGTTTATGAGGGAATAAAGTATATAAGTTCTAGTTTCTTAGTCAAAACTGTATTATATTTTCTCTTAAAACAACAGAGCAGGGTGTGGCAAATCCCCTTGTCCTAACAATTTTAGCATCTAATTTGTATATGCATATTTTTTTTTTCTTCAACTTGTTTCTATTTCCCTCACAAAGAACTTTTGAAATAAAGCTGTTTTGTAGGACTGACCCTGGGCCTTGGGACCTCTGACCGAGTTGGCTGGGGAATATCTATATTTTCCATACTAATAAGACTTGGCTTTCTTGCCTGGTTTCTGGCTATAGACAAACATGTCAGTTAATCAAGGTTGCAGTCAAAAGTTCATTGGAAGTCTGCTGTGACTATACCAAGAAAAACAGAGGTTTATGGGAAAGTTTAGTCAAGATGTTTGGTATAATGTTATAGGTGTAATGAACTAATTCATAAACCACAAAATGCTATCATCTAGTGAAATTGCATAGCGTTAATGTGCTTGACTTGGAAACTTTAGAATAAATTCAACACATGGTCTGTCTGTCATGATTTGTCTCACCGCTGCTTAGATTGGAAGTTACTCATGGTGATAATACTAGTGGTTGTCTAATGAAATGAACTTAGAGCATATCTGACCTTTGTTAAATTTTGGCAGAAAAAAAGCCACAGGACAATCTTAGTGGAGACTAAGCAAATTTAACACTTTTAAAGCAAAATGAAGGTTCTGATTTGGTAGTCCAAAGCATTCAAATACGGACTCGTGTTTTCTAGATTGATGACTGGCTTTGCAACTGGCTGGAATGGACATGTAGTTAATACAGTATCCAGCTGAAGTGTTGCAGCACTAGTTCTTGTTCAAGGCTGTCCTGCAAGGAAATAAAAATAATTACTTTTGCCATTCAGTCATATCAAAAAGTTGTTGCACCAAAACGATGCATAATATTTCAGTTTTCACTGGCAAATGATACGTCACCATATTTTTGAAGAAATATTCAATCCACACAAATGCTTCATTATTATAGTGAATTGACACAGATCAGCATTATACTTTGTTATAAATTCAAATTATATTGAAAAATATGATCATGTTATTTATTTTTACTTTATCAAACTCCAAATTGTGAGTCAAGATTTTTGCAGCAGAAATGTCAAAGGACATTTTAAGCCATGTTTTTGAAGGCAAGTTACTCAAGCCATTCTAGCAAACCTGTTTGAAGGCTGACACTTTTGAAAAAACACTGAAAAAAATTCTGGTGCCATTAATAGCACCAGTCGAGGGGAGCCTACTGACAAAGCCCTCTTACTCCAGCTACAGGAGGCATCGCATTCGCAGGCTCTCATCTTTCTGGGGGATTTCAGTCACCCTGACACCTGCTGGAAAAGTAGCACGGTGAGCTGTAGGCAATCCAGGAGACTCCTGGAGTGCATTGAGGATAGCTTCTTAAGCCAGGTAATAGACAACCCCACCAGAGGGGATGCCATATTGAACCTGTTGGTTACCAATGCAAATGAGCTAATATCAGAGACATCAAGACTGGAGGCAGCCTGGGCTGCAGTGATCCTGCACTGGTGGAGTTTGCAGTCCTGAGGGATATAGGTCAGGCATAGAGGAAAGTCAGGACCCTGAATTTTAGGAAAGCAAACTTCCTGCTCTTCAAGGAGTTAATGAATAGGACCCTCTTGGAAACTGCCCTTGGGGAGAAAGGGAGCAGAACAGAACTCGTAGATCTTTAAGGACACTTTCCATAGAGTACAAAAGCTCTTTATCCTCACACGTAAGAAATCAGGAAAGGAAGGCAAGAGACCAGCATGGCTGAGTCGAGACCTGTTGGTCAAACTAAAGGGCAAGAAAGGCACCCTACACATGGGCAGGGTGACCTGTAGTGGAAGCAGGAACAGGCATCCTGGGAGGAGTATAGGGACATTGCCTGGTTGTGTAGGGATACGGTCAGGAAGGCCAAGGCACAGCTGGAGCTGAACTTGGCAAGGGACACAAAGAAAAATAAGAAGGGCTTCTACAGGTAAGTCAATCAGAAAATGCCAATTACCTGGACTTTTGTAAGACCTTTGACAGAATCCCCCATAACATCCTTCTCTCTAAATTGGAGAGGTATGTATTTGATGGATGGACTGTTCAGTGGATGGGGAGTTGGCTGGATGGTGTCATCCAGACAGTAATGGTCAACAGCTCAATTTCCAGATGGAGACCAGTGACAAATGGTATCCCTCACTAGGACGAGTACTGTTTAATATCTTCACCAGGGACATAGATAGTGGGATTGAGTTCACCCTCAGCCAGTTTGCAGACAACTCCAAGCTGAGTGGTGTCGTTGACACGCCTGAGGGACAGGAGGGTGGGACAAGCCCAGAGAGAACTGGACAAGCTTGAGAAGTGGGCCCATGTGAACCACATGAGGCTCAACAAGGCCAAGTGCAATGCCCTGCACCTGGGTCAGGGCAAACCCCAGTATCAATATAGTCTGGAGGATGGAGGGATTGAGAGCAGCCCTGAAGAGAAGGGGGGTTTGGTCTAGATGACCTATAAAGGTCCCTTCCAACCCAAAGTATTCTATGATTCTAGCAGTTTTGTTGTTTCAGAAAGATGTTATTATGTGGAATGAAACAGATGTTAAGCTATTAAAGAAAAAAAAAGAAAAAAAAGAAAGAAAAAAAAAAAAAACAGAAAAAGAAATCTTTTATTCTCCCATTTTAGGTTGCCATAACAGAAGATCATAGAATTAATGATGCTAAACTTACTATTAAGTAAGAGTGCTCTGAAGTGGAGGTTTACTCTAGAGATCAATGTATTCTCCTGAAATTTGGCCAGAAACTACAATACCTTTTTAGTGTGTCAAACCCATGAGAGAACTAAATTAATAAAGAGACATTAATATAGTACTGCATTAGTACCAAAAAACCCCCAGCAAAATCACAAAACAGGCAGAGCTTAAATGCTAATAGAAAATTGCTAGAAGAGAATAATAGGGTAGAAAAAATAAAATACTTTAATTATTTAAGTAAAATAAAATCTTCTAAAACTTCAGTTTCATCATGTATCTTCAATATTAATAGTTTGGACAAATTATCTGTTTTTATTTAATAGGTTAATTTTCATAATGCATATTGACATTCACTCTGACACTGTGTAAAATACTGAAGATGCATTTCTTTTCACAACTGTTTCACCTCACAAGACAACAAATTAGGTAGTTACATATGTCTATGCAGTTATGTAGAGCTACTTTTATTACCAAATTTTCATGGCTCCAAAGGATTCTAGATTTCACCTCAGTACGTTTGTTCTTCACAAGTGGGAAGGATCATAATCTCAGTGTAACAGAACGAAGCTGCAGATCCTAAAGACTAAATTATAGCATTGTTCAGTTGTATCTGATGAGAGCTTTTCTAGTCCATGCAGATTGCTCCAACATAGAAACAGAGTCAGAAGAAAAGCTAGGAACTGAATCCAAATACATCAAATTCCAGTTAGGTACTCTTAAATGCAGGATCATCTTTCTCCAATTGAGAGGGATTTGATATTTTAGTTTAAATTACTTTAGTTGCATAGAGTAATACAAATACCCCATTTCTGGAAAGATCTAGACTTGGAAATTTTGTATGACAGTTTAATTTGGAGAGAGCTTCATTAATTTGAAGTAGAAAACACTAAAGATAGCACAGAGTCAGAGCAGGAGATTCACGATCTGTTGACTTACAACCCTTCTATCTTACCTAAGTGTGGTCCTGTTTCTCTCTGACATCCACAAAATTTCAGATCTTGATGTCACAAACATTTAAACACTTCTTTAATTTCTCTTTAATTAAAAAATCCATAATTTCACTGCCCGCAAAGTACTCTAGTTATGATTAAATGTAAACATGAGTTAACATTTGCAGGATGAGATGTCAAGACAAGATAGTGCCTGTTATTTACTAAGAAAAAGGAAGTTTTGTTTTCAAAAATAGGCAGTCTAATAATAACAGTCAGACAATCCCATTCTTTCATCATGTTATCTGTGTACATTAATTTGGATACAATGTATTCCTAAACTAGTGCAGCGTAAGCCAAGACTAAAACATGTTACAAATAGATCCGTAGTTTAGTGATGCACAGAAATAGGGTGAAGTTGAAAATGAAAGAAAAAAAAATCAGATTTCAAATTTATTGTTAATTGGTAAGATATCAGGCCTTTGTATTGATAAGATTAGGGCCAGATGCACAAAAGTAAAATTACATTGCATTAACCTCTTACAATCCCTATGGCTCATAATTGGCAAATCCTTACTGATGTCTGCATTCTCCCTTCAAATGAGATATGTCATTATAGATATTTCAGTCCACATTTTTCTCTGCTGGTGCAAATTAACATTGAATCATCCAAGCAATATTGTTTATATAAACTGAAGATCTGACATTAACTTTTAGCTCTTGATCTGTGGACAAATTTGACAACATATTTGTTGTGCAGATGAACATGAAAGATAAAAAGGGAACATTATTCTTGCTTCCAGATTACACTATATTGCTACAGTGCACAAATGAAAATAGAATTTTCTTTCATTTAAAATTCAACTTCAATAAATATATTGTGAAGAAAAATCATAAAAGTCCTCTGAGATATCACTCTCATGCCTGTTTTTCTTAAAAATAACATGAAGGCTTGATGAAGAACTGTAGATATATACTTTTTTAATATATATATATATGACAATGTAATACTATGTTTTTGGTTGGGTTTATTTTTTTTGTGGATTTTTCCAAATCTCAGTCTGGACCAAGAGGACCAAATGGCAGGTTATTTTCTTTAGCTGTAGTACCCCTGTCTTGTAGATGCCACATATGAGGCTACAGGTAATACCATAATTTTTCATTGCACTATTATCTTGGTGATGGATACTCAGCAATGTACAGCTCCTCCTTGTTTTCCCTTTTCTTTTGGACATTGGAGAAAAGCAAGAAGTAATAACAAGGATTCATTTTAATCAGGGAACTCATCTTCCATGTCACACATCTCTCATTTCTTCCAGGTGCACGGGAGTTATCAAAGCCGAGATCAGCCTTTACTTAGTCATTCTTCACCAATTCTATTACCTGATATTTTCTGGTCAGTGCAGATGATCAGAATGTTTGCACGCAAGGACCTGTGGCTCAGATTGCCCAGAACAATGTGCTTCAGCTCTGCTCACATTGATGCCTTCTCCATTGTCATGTTCTTCAGGTCCAAATGAATTATTGGATTTATGCCAACAAAAGATTGAGGTCCACACTAACTTATTGGACATTTTTTTTTAGCCCACCAAACATCAGAGACATCCAGTAATCAAAAGAAAACAAACAGGAAAATAAACTAACTTTTTTTCTGACCAGATTTATACTTTTTTTTTTTTTTTAAAAAAAAAAAAAGGAATTATTTATTACAGAAAGAACAGTAATCCACAGTAATTCACAGAGTGCAACTAAGAAAAGAACATGGACAATTACAGCTCTTATTATTAATAGTACTTATTAGGAAAGCACTCAAAGGTCAATGAAGAATGGAACTACGTTATGCTTGGCAATAGAAGATAAATTCTTTTATACAGTATTCAACACAAATTAACAAGAAGTACACAGCATATGGGATGTTCTTAATAGCACCACAATAAAACAATGGTAGAAAGAATGAAGTAATCTCCCATTTGTTTTTATTTAAGATGTTCTTGTTAACGAAAGCTAAAATTCATGGAAAGAGGAGGGAAGATGAAGAGCAGAGTTGTGGGTATGAAATAGATAAAAAGGAAGTCCAGTGGATTAAAAAAGAAATTACGAGATTGTAGATGGAGAGGAAGAGAGAGTTTGTAGCAAGCAGCTCCAAGCCCTAATTAGAGGCTGCCTTTCAGAACTGCAGGGAGTTTTCTGACTCCCCAGCCAACATTAGAGTTACTCCTTATGCAGCACAGCACCTCCTCACACATGCCTAAGACTAGTTTGTACCAACATCCACAACAGCAAAAGATAGTACGGAAAAATGTCAACTATGTGATGTTATATCACAGGCATATTTGCAGCTTTCAAAAGAACCATGTTGTGTAAGCGAATAAAATACGTTATTTAGTCCTTCTCTTTTTTACTATGTTGGGTAGGCACTTTCAGTGTGGTTTTCTTTTCTTTCACTTTTTATGCATCACTGCCATTTTGCCTTAGAACTATACCATCTAAAGTGGTTTACGTATATATTTTTATAGCAATGAATGACAGCAAGAGAAAGTGTTTGCTTATGGCACTAAAGATTTTTTCCCTTTCTCAGAAAAACGCCTTGTGTCTTGTACTTCTGAGGTCTAGCATAAAAAAAAGTCTCCTAGTGTTTTGGATGCAAGAAGAACAAAAAAACCATACACTTATACTCAGCTCCAGGACATGATCAGAGTATCTTTCTTCAAGTCCATTCTCCTTTTTCTTCCTTCCTAATTACCAGTACAAAAGTATGTCTTCATCTGTGTTTCTTCTCTTAGATAACACCAGCAGTGATATCAAATTGAGTATTCAATTAAAGTAATCCCAGAAGCAAAATCTTCAAATCAAGCTTTAAGTTCATGAAGTCTGGGATAATTCAGGAAGTGTTTGATGTAAGTTTTTATGCAATACAGCCTGCTTTCAAGGTTCGGATTTTCCTTGTTTTATAAAGAAAGTGTCAGAAGTGGTACAAGATTTAAAACCACATATTATGTACTGCATACAAACAATGTTTTTTCTAATAAATATAGATTAGAAGTAGACTCTTTGTAGTAAATCTAATAAATCACCTGAATGGCATCACAACTGACATGTCTTAGAGTCATTATGTGTAATTGGCTAATGGTGTTTTTATTCTTGTGCTATTGGATCACCCTCAGGGATAATTCCAGTAAGTTTTGAATCTCCAGAAGGATTTCTCTGCAGAGGTAAATTATTATTTTTTAAAGAACACTAACTAATTACTTTTATTTAAATTCATTTCTAAAGCACTCAGTCTGTCTTGAGGTCTCACTGCATTTTCAAGAAGTGATGAATTTGATGTTCTATGATGCCTTGAATTTCCCCCTTGAGCCAAGAAAGGTGATGAGAAAAGGAAATGAAGCCCCAAAATCCAGAGTTCATGAAACATGCAGTATTAAAAACATATGTGGCCTATACAAAGAGGATCTCAGCCAGTGCCCTCTGGTTGTGCCTGACTATAAATGACTAAAATTCTTGTTCTCAGGGGAAAGAATCAACTTAACATATTCAAAGCATAGAAGACTTCTCTGTAAGTATGGGACATAGTAGATACTGGGATTCTATTGCCTGACATATAGTGATTCTCAGAAAAGAGTATAGACATGGTATAAAACTATAATCTTTTAACACCATTTGGTAACAAGTTAAACAGGTCAGTACATACGTCGAAGAACTTTTTTTCCCACTCTCCAAATAGCTCTCTATTTTATCTGTGGATTTGCAGATGTACTTTTGGATATATTTTCCTCATCACTTTTCCAAAATTTCAGAATTTTCTAAAAGTAACTGATCTAAGGAGGAACTTGGCAATTTATGAACTCATGTGTACTAAGCAATGGACAACCAAACTGAAAAAAAAAAGCCCATAAAACCTTTTTGTTTTTAAAGCAAAAATAAAAGAGAAAGAAAATATATCTATATCTTCTGAAGATGTTTTACAAAAGTAGGTGCTTCAGAATAAGTCTGAAATTAGTTTCACAGTAATGATTAATAAGATAGAGGAAAAGATATTTACATTAAGCATATTAAACATTTAGAAAAAAATCTTTAGGACACTGACATTAAGCTTCAGAATTACTAGTTTCTCTAAATTAGTTTTCTTCAGTTGCTGGCTTATGAGTGTTTTATTGGAAATGTGTGATTTTAATTAAGACATGAGACCTTTCTATAGATTTTATTGGTAGGTAAGCAGCAAAATTTGTAGTAAGTGGACCACACGTTCCAAATTGATTTGAGGATGTCTTTACCTTTGAAAATTGTTTTTCTTTCTCTTCAAAAGGCTAACAAATTCATCTTGGAATTAAATGATCATGAGAAGAAAACACAAATAAAACAGGCTGCTGTAATTTTATTGCCACCAATTTGTTATTCAGTAAAAAATGTGTTTATTCTAAAAAGCCTATTGCTTTCTATTCAGTTCCACGTTGACAAGCGTCCACCTTGTCCATTTTTCCCTCTTTAGGCAGTTTAAACAGTGCGATGTAAAAGCCTGAGCTATTGGAACATCACTTGACCTCAGTGGAGTTAGTAGAGCTTTTTTTTCTGGGCTTTGGGGTGAGGGTTGGAATGTAATGCTGGAGGATTACATTCAGCTGGAGGATTATAAACCGAAAAGGTAAAATAGCATTTTCAATTTTCTTGAATAAAAAGACAAGTAAGGAATTAACATGGACAAGAAAACTTCCAACCTGGGTTGCAAAGATGAATCAAAGCCTTTAGCATTTGAAATGAAAAAATTTCTCATGTGACCTGGAAAACAAGGCCGATGACAGGACTGGAATAACTTTTTTTAAAGGAACTGCTCTTTGGACTTTAACCAGGTAAACAGTGTGATTGTTAGAATCTATGTGAAAGTAGCAAAATGTCCCACGGAACAAGAAAAAAAGTACTTATAATTAATTTCTCCAACTCTTCTTTGATACTAAATGCATAAAACAATACTTGATAAGAAGGAATTGGGTATCTTTAAATTATTAGCATATAGAGAATTAAGTTGGCAAAAAATCAGCATATAAAGCAGCACGTAGTCCTTACCGTCTACAACCTACCTCAGTAACGGTGCTTGATGACTGCAGGGCTGGATAAACAAGAAGTAATTATTCATAATAATGTTGGGCCAGATGGTCTGTTGAGAAAGTTATGCTAGTAGAGAATCTGGCCCACAAATTTGTTTTTGTTCTTGTTGATGCATAGAATTATTCTGTTGCTGAAATATTTTTTGACTCCCACAGTGCTAGCCTTTTGATACTCTTTTTTCAGCCTGGTGAAAATTTGATACTCTGTGGTGATGACTGGTATTTTTAAAGACTGAGAGGAGCTGGCTGCTTATTTAAAGTCAGTGTACTTGGACACTTGGACACATGCCTTTCTTAGGCTCTTATTAGCCTCCCCCTGTCATGCAATGAAATGCTGTGTCAAGATTCCTTGTGTCACCTGATCTAGGAAGGACAGATTTATGTTAGACTAATATATCAACTGGACTGGGATGAAGGCAGTTAATGGAACTACTTTTCATTATTGTAGTCAGCTCACATGCCACTTGATCAGATGTCATTGGGACAAGCTCACAGAGCTGTTGATTTTGGGTAACTCTGCACTAAGATAGTAAGTCTTCTCTGTTTATTGATATTTGGAATATTTCATGTATGTTTTTGAGTAATACTACAGATTACAATATATGGATGGATTCAGAACTGTTTTGAAGCTGATTCCAGAAATTAAAAGTGCAATCAGGAAGCAACTGACACATTACACTTTGGTTGGGATAAAAAAAAAAAAATCAGACATCCAGTTCTTGGAAAAAATTTAATTTTCAAAAAAAAATTCAAAAGAAGTACATTTCACTAGTTTAGGATTTTGTTTGGTTTTTTTTTTTTTTAATCTCTATTGATGAAATTTTCTGACTTTTTCCTATGTTAGACAGAAAAGCCTTGTCTGTTGAAAGATCAGATAATTGCAGTGTATAAAATGTATTTCTACATAAATTAGGAAAGATATATCTGAAACTTTATCAGCACATTAGGAGTAGCAAATGTATTCCAAGCTAATTACTTCTGCAATACCTCATACGTATTTGGATGTTTGTTTACTTTAGTGATGCAGAACTGTGGAGGTGAATTCCTATTCCGATATACCCTAAAATTTGCCACTGCAAATTGAGAAAATTAATTGAAGACTACGCAATGTAAAATCACTGTTCAGTGTACTGTCTGTCTCTCATATCTAGGAACTAAGAAAATCATCACTGAAAGTGACCTTCAACAAATGTGACATGACAGAGAAAATTTACATATTTGAAACACCTCTTCTGTATTTTCTCTGTAGTCTCGCTTGAACACACTAGAGCAATATTAATTAGTGTGCTTGAGCACACTAGAGCAACATGGACAGTGGGATAGAGTGCACCCTCAGCAGTTTGCCAACGACACCAAGCTAGGTGGCGCGGTCGACATGCTGCAGGGAAGAGGTGCCATCCAGTGGGAACTAGACAGACTTGAGAGATGGGCTCATGCAAATCGCATGAAGTTCAACCAGGCCAAGTGCAGGGTCCTGCACCTGGGCCGTGGCAATCCCAGGCACAAATACAGGTTGGGTGGAGAATGGCTGGAGAGCAGCCCTGAGGAGAAGGACTTGGGGGTGTTGGTGGATGAGACGCTCAACATGAGCCGGCAGTGCACAATGGCAGCCCAGAAAGCCAACCGGATCCTGGGCTGCATCAAGAGAAGTGTGGCCAGCAGGTCGCGGGAAGTGATTCTACCCCTTTACTCTGTGCTCGTGAGACCCCACATGGAATACTGTGTCCAGCTTTGGAGTCCTCAACACAGGAAGGACATGGACCTGTTGGAATGGGTCCAGCGGAGGGCCACGAAGATGATCAGAGGGATGGAGCACCTCCCCTATGAAGACAGGCTGAGAGAGCTGGGGTTGTTCAGCCTGGAGAAAAGAAGGCTCCGGGGAGACCTCATAGCAGCCTTCCAATATCTGAAGGGAGCCTCCAGGAGAGCCGGAGAGGGACTCTTTGTCAGGAAGTGTAGTGACAGGACAAGGGGTAATGGTTTTAAATTGGAAGAGGGGAGATTTAGATTAGATATTAGGAGGAAATTCTTTACTGTAAGGGTAGTGAAACACTGGAACAGGTTGCCCAGGGAAGTTGTGGATGCCCCATCCCTGGAAGTGTTTAAGGCCAGGCTGGATGGGGCTTTGAGCAACCTGCTCTAGTGGGAGGTGTCCCTGCCCATGGCAGGGGGGTTGGAACTTGATGATCTTTAAGGTCCCTTCCAACTCTAACCATTCTATGATTCTATGATTCTAATACAATTTATTTTAAATGTCTAACTAACCCTGACTTCTATTTTCAATATATTTCCCTGTACTACCAAATACCAAAAAAAAAAAAGCCATTAGAAGCCTGATTCACTCATTTGTAGGTGATCTATGATGCAATTTATCAGTCTTTACTATTTTTTTCTCAGTAAGCACTGTAAACAACTCAATTTTTTGAATAAACTTCACAGAAGTTATATTCAGGTTTGATTTATTTTAAAAAAGGTTTTACATAAGCAAAAAATACCTGGAAAGTACAGGAAAAAATAGGAATTTGTACAAGAATAACCAAATCATCACTCCTTCACACCATTCTAATTTCTTGTTTTAATAAAGAAGTGAAATTACTACAGAATTGGTTGTTCTAACTTGTATTACTCTCTTCGGTTCAGCTCACTGGATTTTCTACTCGTATATAATCCTGTAACCCTGAGAACAAAAATCCCATTGCAGTATTTATTATTTATCCAAAGCCAGAACTGGTGCCAGACCTCTTTATCTTGTCTTGCTTTTCCTTCCATTTCCAGACAAAGAATCCAGGTGTAACTTGGATGCTTCTATCTGCTGAACATATAACTGTTTCATGGCAGAATACTGCCATAAAATGATGACTTGTATATTTACACTACTTCTGTCGAGGTTGCTGATTCTGTACATTTACTTTCAATATTTTCCCCATACTCTTTCCTTGGCCAAATAAGGGCTGTGGTTCTCTGGTTCTGATCTTAAGGAGAGGCTGGCCCATTGTATTTGAATATGTCTAGTTGGATTGCTGCACAATTTTTAGAGTTCTTACTCTTTTTTTCTTTTAAAATCCAGTCCAAAGGTAACAAGTTTTCTTCAGAAATTAAGAGAATGGGGGGAAGGAAGCGGGGGGGCATTATTTGGGGATTTTACTCTAAATTTAATTTGTCTGCCAAACAAAAGCACTCTTCCTCTGACACAGTGAAGGGAATTTAGATGCTTCTCAACAAGTCCGTATCTTCTTAAGGGGGAGAGAAAGCTCTCTAAAGAGTGACTCTTAAAAATGTGAATTATTCCAAGAATCTATATCTAAATCAGATCCTTTCCTTATTTGTCCTTAGAATTTTATAGGCCTACTAAAAGTAGAAATAATAGAAGGAACCAAAGAAGCTTAAGACTCTTGAGAGGGAAAAGGAAAAGGAAAGGGAAGAGATGGTAAACTCACAAAGTCACACCTGGAATGACTGAGAGATAATAAGCATTGAAACTTTAAAGTGCATTTTTTTCATTCCTGTTCTTATTTATACTGAATTCAGTGATACCAGATGCTAGACAGATGCACCTCTGTATTTGGCTATAAAGTTGTAATCAGTGACTGAGATCATAGATCATAGACTGAGATTCTTCTTGTCCTTTCCTTCAAACATTGTCTTCAAGTTTCCCGAGTCCAATGATGCTCTGTCATTCTCCTAAGCAAAGAAATAACCAGAAGACATTTGTAAGAGGACAACTTGTAAATTCCCAAGGAATTGCTGGGCATCATAATATTATCAAGGAATCAGATGTTTTTTACTTTGAGAGCTGGCTTCATATTAGCCTCAGGGAATCACAAATGTCAGGGCTGTTCTACAGTATAGCTTTCCTGTGTTTAAACAGTGTCCTGTGTTAATCTGTCTGGCACATCTGGTAACTTTCAAAAGCAGAAGTAAAAAGGCTATTCTATGTAGCAAAAAGTGTGAGAAAGAGAAATTCAGAAGTACCATCCTTCTTTTCACAGACATAGAAAATTACTAGAGCACAGTTGGTATTTTTCATTCTTGAGAACATACAGCAGTTTAATTTCACCAAGGCTAATTGATTTTCACAGCTGGTGCATGATGATATGAAATTTGAAAAGGACCCTTGTCTAGCCCCTAAAGATTCTGATATCTGTGGAGTCAACAGAAAATCTTTGGAACTGGAGATACTGATACATCCAAGAATAACTTCAGGTCACTGGGATGTTTAAGATATTTATTGATCTGTTCATGTTGCAGGTTGTTACAAGAAACCGTTTCCTTTCTCGTAAGATCTCTCACATATTTATTTTCATTGTAATACCAAAAAGGTGAAGAGTTTTTTGTCACGACATAACTGTTTACAGAATGAAGTATCTTACTGAATAAGCATGTTTTATTATTCATTACAGGCAAAACAGATCTTACAGTTGAGACAAATCTGCTATTGCTGATCCATCATCAAGGGGAGGGTTTGTCTGAAAAAAGGAAAGAATTTTCCACTGTGGAAGGGATTAATCAAGCACTGCTGTAAAAGTCATTCTTTCATAGCATTTAATCTTGTTCGGTATATCAGATTTCTTCATGTGCGGTCAGTCTTCCTTACCACTGATAAACAAATCAGTGGGATACATGCATTGAGACTGTTGGGGTTTAAGTATATACCCCAATCGCTTACTGAATACTAAGGAGTTTTTTTATTACCTTTAATTACTTAAAATCAACTCTCTCTTGACTCACATTGTATCAGCTTTCTATTTGATGTATATATAATGGGAATAAAGATCTTTTACCTGTTGATTTATAAAAAAGGAAGGGCACATCTCATACTGCCACAATGTCTCCATCTTGTAGCTATGCCATGGCTTTGCATGAATAATATCTTTTAACAAGGTCTCATCTGCTCCACTTGACTCACTAGTAAGTAACTCATACTTAATCTTGCCCTTTCCCCCTTGGTAATTCATTAGTATGTTTCAACATGAAATATTTCCTACATCGAACTTTCCTTTCCATAAAATTTAATGTATTACTTAATACACATACTTCATGAAAACATCTAAGTCAAGTAAGTGCATATAGTTGTTACAGACTGCTTATTGAAACCAAGCATAACAGCAATTGATGATATGGGGTGACAATAGATTTTAAAAGACTACTTAAGAAGACCTTTCTCTGAAATACACTGCTATACTAGTATATATAAAAAAAAAAAAAAGTCCCATAGGTTAATTTTTGAAGGCAATGAGAGAGCTCTATACAGTGTGATATTTGGATTTTGTTATTTTGAATTGGTAGAGATAGAAGCTGTCCTGTGAGTCTAGGAGCAGCTTAAAATACATAATGCATAAAACCGCAAACTGTAATGGATGAAGCAAATGAGATCTGAAAAAAATCACTTTTTGACATACGACAAATCACTACCAAGAGATAAATTAGAGGAAGGTTGTCAACATTTATGCAAGAGTTTATAAAACATCCAGTAACCAAAATGTACCAGTTATTTTGTCACAGAAATGTAACGTGACTTGGCCATACACGCTGATCTATTCAGATGGTTTGCCTAAGAATGGTAGAAATTCAGATACTCCTTTACCAAACACTTTTTTTATTTTCACATTGTAGGCAAATATGCCTAATGGTCTCCTGTGAGCCCTCCATAGCTGGCTTCTCTTTCTCTTGGACAAAAGAATCAGATGTAATTTGATGGTGGCCATTTCGGGAATTTTGAGCACATTAAAATTTAGCCTGGATTACACCTTCCAGGACCCAGCCTGAATGTGTGTGAGATTACCTCTGTGCCATTCGGGGAGTCAAAAGGTTGAGTACTATGGGGTGTTCCAGATGAAACTGAGCAGGCTATTTGTAATACCTAAGTTACGATTTACAATAAGAATGACTTGAGGGAATTTGAGCTGATCATTTGGCTGGCACCTTTGTAATAAGGAATCCTGTATTCAGTTGGTGCTCTCCCAAGTTCACCTGACTCACATCAAGTTTGATCCCTGGTGAAGACCAGTAACATCCTGACACATCATATCAGGGATCACAAAAATTTTATATCCTGTTGCTATGGGAGATGAGGAGAAAGTCTCAGAAACTCATTTAGATTAAAGGGAAGAGGATAGAGAGGGAGGAATCTTGTTATCAGGGATATAGGTTTTGTATCGGCAAATAACTGAAAAGGTTTCTTCTTTCTCTGAGAGACAGTGGCAGGGAGAGAGGGTGGGAAAACATCCATATGCAAAACAACAATGAAGTAACATTTTTTTAACCAGATTGAATTGGGTGGGAAAGGTGAATCTGAGATTGCAAACATTTTGAGACTATAAGCCTTGGAATAATAAATGACTGACTTCCTCTTCTCAACAAAGCCATGCTTTTCTCTCACGCTCCATTTCCTTGCAGCTAATAAACTCTAATGAAATACCAGTGCCTTTATATTTCTGTGTTGTACAGATGTCCTTTTTCACTTTGACTCCTCTTGTGGCTAATTTGTCTCTCTGATTATATGATTATAAGAACATTACACTCTCACTTGTTTCATCACTTTCATTTCTCTCTCTTTCTCTGTGTCTATGATGAGAATACTTTTTTTTTAATTGACACCTAAGAAAAGATATCACAGTGATGATGTAAAAGAGGGTTAGAAGGGTTTTAGACTTTGTCTCAATTAAAATGTCAGACAGACAAGTTAATCGCAAGCACACATAATGAAAGACTATTTACCCTTTGAGGCCTAATAAATAGTTTTACAGTTTTGATTCCTTCCTTCCTCCCTCTGTCTCCTAAAGAGACTGTTAGAGGCCCTTCCTTGAAAGCAGATGATGGCTGTCTAATGAGACAATTTGTCCCATTAGGCTAATCCATGTACACCAAGTAGATACAGGAGGATAATAAAGCCTCCTGAAAGAAAAATCAATTTAGCATCATTTTAAAATATGGAGAAGGAGAAGGTGACCTATAATAGAAACTTTCTGTCGTTAGGGTCAATACTTCCAACACTGGCAGTCTTGCAGCTGCAGCTAACAGGGCGGCTGAGTTTGGCGATACATGATCTCAAATGTGTGCGCACATCTATGTAGAAATGTGAATGTTGATACTCACTTCAAAGGAGTTTGGTTAGGAGACGTAAACTGAACAGCATCAATATAACTGAGACAGGCCTCTTCAACACTATAAATCTGAAATAGACTGCTTTGTGAATGATCTTGTCACAAGTTATGCACATTCTATACATGAAGACTAAAGGTCTGAGTGTATCATAGAATTGACACTGATAGAACCAGATGGAAGCCAATGTAAAGACAGTTGAATCTAAATTTATGTTTGATTACACATGGAGAATTTTTGTTTGAAGCCATTCTTATACAGTGAATTTATGTACCATGTAAGATTTCTCAGCCTTTTGGGAGCTAAAAAAGATATCAAGAACAGTGTGTAATCCTAATAAAGATTACAAATTCTCCAAACTGATTTTCGGTTTTGGATTTTTTTATGAAATATAAAGGAAAATTTTGCATGATACTATGACATATTTTTAAGTTGCTTGCACTATTTTTTTCCTGACTGGCTAAAAATCCGGTTTTTCAATCAGTGGTGCCTGATTTAGCCTACTATGCTATTAGAACATGGACAAAAATCTTCATTTTCTTTTGTCAGCATTGCAACTGCTTCAAATTCGGCTCAATTTCATTTGCTTAGACTTAGAGGCAAAGTTCATACTACATCAGATCAGCAATTCCAGAGCAACTGTAGAGGACACTCTTTTTCTTTCCCATATTACGTCAAAATTTTTATATCACAGGTATACTGTGGATAGCCTATGGAAGTATGTCTGGCAATT
Organism: Numenius arquata; assembly: GCF_964106895.1. Lineage (NCBI taxonomy): Eukaryota > Metazoa > Chordata > Aves > Charadriiformes > Scolopacidae > Numenius > Numenius arquata. The sequence goes on along the minus strand of NC_133581.1, from coordinate 62,069,150 downwards.
CATGAAGATGTTGGAAATCTCAAGTGTGGGGTTCCACAGGCTCTAAGGAATAGTCTTTGCCTATGTTCCAGCTGTATCAGAAGCCACGCTCGCAGATTTGCAACGTGAAAGGAACTGTGAGTTTAAAGTCACCAATGGGTCTATCATTAAAAAAAAAAAATCTAATGGGTAGTAATTCTGGGGAAATTTTCTTCTTCAGTGGCACAAATGGTTTGTAATCTCATGTAATGAGGTCATTATGGAAGAGGTTTCAGAGAAAAAAAAAAGATTGGTCATTTTGTGTACGAGCACTGCCATTTGGCAGAAATGGCAAAGTAGGATGACGAGGAGACTGGTCAGAAAATTCCTGTGACATATGTTTTCTCAGTTGGTGATTAGCTCTCTTGTACCTCTCACTATAGAATCATAGAATCATCCAGGTTGGAAGAGACCCTTGGGATCATCGAGTCCAACCATCTACCCTACGCTACAAAGTTCTTCCCTATATCATATCCCCCAACACCACATCTAAACGTCTCTTAAACACATCCAGGGATGGTGACTCAACCACCTCCCTGGGCAGCCTATTCCAATGCCCGACCACTCTTTCTTTGAAAAATTCTTTCCTAATGTTCAGTCTAAACCTACCCTGCTGGAGCTTGAAGCCATTCCCTCTTGTTCTGTCATTAATTACCTGTGCGAAGAGACCAGCACCAACCTCTCTACAGTGTCCTTTCAAGTAGTTGTAGAGAGTGATGAGGTTCCCTCAGCCTCCTCTTCCTCATACTAAACAGTCCCTATGTGTGAGAGTATAGAATATGCCGATTCTGAAGCTAAAAAAAACCCCAAACATTAGCAATAGGAAGCTTTACCTAGCTTCCAAAGGGAGAGGATTTCCTCAAAAATGCCTTCTTTGACTTTGCATATGTTAAATGACATGTAAATACTTCTCTTCAGCTCATTGCAACTGACTGGTCAGTGGAATTATGAATCTTCACTAAATTTGAACAACCTAGTTTTCATGGAAGGTGTTATTGATAGCATATATTGATATCATACATGTAGCTCACATGTAGACATCTGTACTGTAGATATCCAGTCACTCTAACCTCCCTTTGTAACGACAGAACATATGGAGACAATTTGACAGATTAGAGGATACCACCCATATGAATTACATTACAAAAGTACAAAATTCTCTTATGGATTAAATTATGGATTAAATTTGCCGCGAGCCGCGGCAAATTTGAAAGCGGCCATACCGTGAGCTTCCCTCAGACCACGCGGAGAGCGACAGCGGCAGCGGTGAGTGCTGCGGATTTAAATTTGATTTAGATCGAGACGGAGAGGGGGCTCCCCGGAGACGGAGAAGCCGAAGGAGAGCGGAGAGACCCGAAGCGCGTCGGGAATCTCGCGAGGGAGCCGAGAGGCTGGGGGCGGCCCGGGCGAGCCGCGGCAGATTTAAAAGCGGCTACAGCCGCAGCAGGGGCAGAGCGCGTGGCGGCTACACGTGAGCGCAAGGGCGGGTACATTAGCACGCAGACGCACGTGCGCAGAGCGTGTGGGGCTCGTGCACAGGACAAAGAGGGAGAGTCTGAGGGCGAACGGTCCGTTCGGGCTCAGGAGAGGAAATGGCAACGAATCGCCCCAAATCGCCCCTGTGAAGAAGAATGTGGGAACTCAGACCGAGCTCCTGCGCCAAGACGCGGCCATACAGGGCCCTGGCTGCACCGAATGCCTGAGCCTGGCTGTGGTACCACAGGGACCCAGAGACACCCATTGTGTGCCATGTGAGCAGATAAACGACCTGCTCAGGCAGGTGGTGGAACTGAGAGAAGAGGTGGAAAGGTTAAGAAGCATTAGAAAATGCGAAAGTGAAATAGACTGGTGGAGCCGTACCCTGAAGCAAAGGCAGCAAGAAGAAGCTCTAATAAAAGTAGATGATCCCCTGTCACCAGGCAGAGAGAGGGGGCTTAATAGAAAGGAGGGAATGGAGGCTGGTCCTTCCTCAGAGAGGCAAGAGGAACCCCCAACAGCCTCCCTCACCTTCCCAGTTACATCTGCATAATAGGTTTGGAGTTCTGGATTTTGGGGATGAGGTAAATGAGAATGAAGAGGACGATCTACCCAGTGAGGCACCCAGGACTAGTCACCCACCCCCATGCCTCAGGACATCATCAACCAAGAAAAAAAGAAAGGTGATTGTAATAGGTGACTCCCTTCTGAGTGGAACAGAGGGCCCAATCTGTAGACCAGACCTGTCCCACAGGGAAGTCCCCTGCCTCCCTGGGGCCAGGATTAAGGATATACAGAGGGAAATTCACTCCCTGGTTCAGCCCTCAGATTATTACCCACTACTGATATTTCAAGTGGGCAATGATGAGGTAGCCACAAGAAGCCTAAAGGCAATGAAAAGGGACTTCAGAGTGCTGGGACAACTGGTCAAGGGATCAGGAGCACAAGTGGTGTTCTCTTCTATCCCACCAGTCGCAGGGATGGATGGGGGGATGAATAGGAAGAATCAAAAGATTAACTCATGGCTGAAAGACTGGTGTAAACGGCAGGACATTGGATTCTTTGATCACGGGCAGATCTACAGGTCACCAGGCATGCTGGCAGCAGGTGGGGGAAGCGTAACCCAAAGGGGAAAAAGGATATTGGGACAAGAATTAGCAGGGCTTATTGAGAGAGCTTTAAACTAGTTTTGAAGGGGGGCGGGGTTGGCACCAGGGTTACTAAAGTGGTGCCTGGGAATAGCATGCCAGTGCTAGTAGATAAAGGTGCCAGCACGGCCTTGCAGCCTCTTGTGGCAGTTGATGAGGGACAGAAGGACACATGTGGCGGTGAAGACATGAGTAGTGATAAGATGGTAACTGCAGAAATGTCTGCACATGAACAGGTGGGAATTAGTGCTTGCCCTCCCAGGAAAATAGTGGGATGATTAGCCCAGCTGAAGTGTATCTACATGAATGCACGCAGTATGGGTAACAAACAGAAGGAGCTGGAGGCAATCGTACAGCAAGAAAACTATGATCTAGTTGCCATCACAGAAACGTGGTGGGAGGACTTGCATAACTGGAGTGCTGTGATTGATGGTTACCAACTTTTCAGAAGGGACAGGCAAGGAAAGAGAGGTGGTGGGGTGGCCCTTTATGTTAAGAGCAGTATTGTATGCCTTGAACTTAGCAATACACACGATGACAGCGTTGAGTGTCTATGGATAAGAATTAAGGGGAAGACCAATAAGGCAGACATCGTGGTGGGAATTTGTTATAGACCCCCAAACCAGGATATAAAGGCAGATGAAATATTCTATAAGCAGCTGGCAGAGGCCTCACGATCACTCCCGCTTGTACTCATGGGGGACTTGAACTTCCCAGATATCTGCTGGAAATATAACACAGCAGAGAGGCAACAGTCCTGGAGATTCTTGGAGTGCATGGAAGACAGTCCTGAAGGGCAAAGGTGCCCAGGAAGGCTGGTCGTACTTCAAGGAGGCACTCTTAAAAGCCCAGGAAAGAGCCATACCCAAATCCCCAAAAACAAGCAGGAAGGGAAGAAGACCAGCCTGGCTAAATAGAGAGCTTTGGCTGGAGCTCAGGAACAAAAAGGAGGTTTATGATCTTTGGAAAAGGGGCCTGGCAGGCAAGGAGAAATACCAGGAAGCGGTGAAGATATGCAGGGGGAAAATTAGAAGGGCCAAGGCTCAAGCTGAGCTCATCTTGGCCACTACAGTTAAGAATAACAAAAAGAGTTTTTTTCGGTATGTAAACAGTAAAAGGAAGATTAGGGATAATGTGGGCCCACTGAGGAATGAGATGGGCACCCTAGTGGTGGAAGACAAGGAGAAAGCAGAGTTGCTGAATGCCTTCTTTTCTTCCGTCTTCACTGCTAAGGCTGCCCCTCATGAATCTCTGGCCTTGGAGGCAAGGGGGAGGGTATGGAGAGAGGAAGTTTTTTCTTCAGTAGAAGAGGACCAGGTTCAGGACCACTTGGCCAAACTGGACATTCATAAGTCCATGGGCCCTGATGGGATGCACCCATGAGTGCTGAGAGAGCTGGCAGATGTTATCGCTGGGCCACTCTCTATCATCTTTGAAAGGTCATGGAGAACAGGAGAGGTGTCTGAAGACTGGAGGAAGGCCAACATCACTCCAGTCTTCAAAAAGGGCAAGAAGGAGGACCCTGGGAACTACAGACCAATTAGTCTCACCTCCGTCCCTGGGAAGGTAATGGAGAGACTCATTCTAGATGTCATCTCCAAACAAGTTGAAGTGCGGGGGGTTATTGGAAGTGGGCAACATGGGTTTACCAAGGGTAAATCATGTTTGACCAATCTGATAGCTTTCTACGATGCTATAACTGGTTGGTTGGATGAGGGGAGTGCAGCAGATGTCATCTACCTTGACTTCAGCAAGGCTTTTGACACAGACTCCCATAGCATCCTCATTGGGAAACTAAGGAAGTATGGGCTGGATGAGGGGACAGTGAGGTGGATTGAGAACTGGCTGTGTGACAGGACCCAAAGGGTAATGATTAATGGGGCAGGTTCAAGCTGGAGGCCTGTAACCAGTGGTGTCCTCCAGGGGTCAATACTTGGTCCAGTCCTGTTCAACATATTCATCAGCGACCTGGACGAGGGGACCGAGTGTATCCTCAGCAAGTTTGCTGATGACACCAAACTGGGAGGGGTGGCTGACACCCCGGAGGGCCGTGCTGCCATCCAGCGAGACCTGGACAGGCTGGAGAGCTGGGCAAGGAAGAACCTCATGAGGTTCAACAAGGAAAAGTGTAGGGTCCTGCACCTGGGGAAGAAGAATGTTAGGCACCAATACAGGTTAGGCGTGGACCTGCTGGAGTCAAGTTCTGAAGAGAAAGATCTGGGGGTCCTGGTAGACAGAAAAATGACAATGAGCAAGCAGTGTGCTCTTGTGGCCAGGAAGGCCAATGGAATCCTGGGCTGCATAGGGAAGAGTGTGGCTAGTAGGTCGAGGGAAGTCATTCTCCCCCTCTACTCTGCACTGGTGAGGCCACAACTGGAATACTGCATCCAGTTCTGGGCTCCCCAATTCAAGAGGGATAGGGAACTACTGGAAAGAGCCCAGCGAAGGGCAACGAGGATGATTCAAGGATTGGAGCATCTCCCTTATGAAGAAAGGCTGAGAGAGCTGGGACTCTTTAGCCTGGAGAAGAGAAGGCTGAGGGGAGACCTTATCAATGCTTATAAGTATCTAAAGGGTGGGTTGAAGGAGGAGGGAGCCAGACTCTTTTCAGTGGTTGCCAGTGACAGGACGAGGGGCAACGGGCACAAGTTGGAACATAGGAGGTTCCACTCAAATATAAGAGACTTCTTTACAGTGAGGGTGACAGAGCCCTGGAACAGGCTGCCCAGGGAGGTTGTGGAGTCTCCTTCTTTGGAGATTTTCAAGACCCGCCTGGATGCAGTCCTGAGTAACATGCTCTGACATGCTCTGGGCAATCCTGCTTCAGCAGGGGAGTTGGACTAGATGATCTTTATGGTCCCTTCCAACTCTAAAAATTCAGTGAAATTCAGTGAAATTATAGGAGTTGTCTTGATGCTTCACTCAAATGTTAAAATTGTCTCTCTCTCCAATTATGGATTTTACATTTTCTTCCTTCACCAGTGACCTGGGAATATTAAACATCCTTAGTTGTTCTTTCACAGTTTCAATTTAAAGATCATTCACCAACTCAAGTGGACCGGGAAGTCAAAGAAAACAGCTTCATTCACAGTTTCAAATGCATATTTCCCCTACGCTCCATGTGTTTAATAGCATCTAAACTGTGTTCAGGACAGTAAAGATTCTCAAATTTACTGTTTATTAGGGAAGGAAGAGAACCACCTCCATTCTGGGTGCATTCATGCAAAAAATGAAAAGTTAGACTCTCTTAAACATCATATCTGAATTTGGATGATCTATAAAAATCTAATGTGATATAATTTATATGCTCAAGGCTGCAGCAAGAAAAACAAATGGTTTAAGAGCATAAAGAGAATTAATCCCTGCTGCTGTCATTAAGAGAGCAATATATTATAATCATAAACATCTCTTTAAATAGTTATGTCAGGTCATTAAAAGAGCACCTGAGTTTGTTGCAACATGTCCTCAAAAAGCAGATGGGACCCCGTCAGTTTGGCGATAGCCCAATTAAATCTGCTGGTAGGCATTATTGTAGCCTCCATGTTATTACTGTTAGTTCACCTTCAGCAAGGAAGATAGCATAAGACAGATGGTAATTAATTCTGGACAGGTCAGAAGGAATTACTGTGAAAAGAAGAGACAAGTGGTCTGGACATCAGGGCTCCTGGTTTAAGTTTCTCAGTGCCACTGAATCATGGGAGGGAGAAGTCACTGAATGCGTATATGCCTCTGTTTAGCCATACATAAACTCAATGTGATACAACCCGCCTTACAGCTCTATACTTTCACAGTAGCAACAAATATAAATACACTGTCTAGTTTATTAAAGGTAATGCTTTGAAATCTTTAAAATATGAGCAACTTTTCTGAATATATTTAATGCTACTTGATAGGACAGGATTTTTCTGTGAAACAGCTTTTAGTGTTTGTTTTACCTCTATTTCAGTTGTAAAACTCATTTAAACTTCTTCCTAAAGCTTACAAGTCTCTACATCTTACTATAGCATCTGTTTCACTATATGACTGGGACACTGGAAAAAGGACCAGACAATTCAGCTATGAACATTAAGTGTTAGTATCTTTTGAATATAATACAGAGAAGCTTTTTTTCCTCCACCTTCTTGCTGCTGTCTAGCCGACACATCTGTTTCTCCATCACACGGAACAAGACAGTAGTTGTTTTTAAATAGCAAGATAGGATTCTCTATAACTGCTTATGAGCTGTTAGGGATTTTATACTTAAGGCAGAAAAATACAGAAGTGCAGCTTCCAGATGGAGTGTCTAAACTAATTTCAAATCTTTTTTAGTAATGTGTCTATTGACATAGCAAGAATAAACACCCAAAGTATCACCCTAATTCTCAGTTCTTCATTAAATAACTTTTGTTGCAATCAGATGCATCCTTGGATTTCAGCCAAAAAGTAAGAGGAATATATTTTAAAACTTTCCCTTTTTAGAATGGTTTTATCCACATAAAGATGTTAGCTAGTGCTTTTACTGGCAAGAGAAGCCATGGAAGTCTTGGTAAACAGAACCTAAAGCCAAGATCTAAAGAGAACTTAAAAACTCCTCTTACCTATTTCCGTGCTAACTAGAGGTCCAATTTATAAATGCCATAAAACAAGGCAAAATACGTTTGTGCAACTCTCTGATCCATAGACTACTAGGTTGTAACTCTCTTAGTCACCTGGAGCACCTCTGGAACATGGTATTGAACTGTTTCTTGCAGCTTTATCTTTTTAAAAGAGAACCCTTTAGTCTGCATTCAAAAACTTATATCCTGATACCCTAAAACAATTCAGTAAGCTGCACAGGCAATACTCTGTGCACTAATAGTCCTTCTTTAAGTTTGAAACATCAAGAGTTTGTTAGCAGATTTTCTATTTTGTACCATTGTGGTTTTTTTCTCATTGTTGGGGTGTTTGTTTTTCTGTTTTCCCTCCAAATAAACTACCATCAAATTCTATTAATTCAATGACTAGCTAAAAAAATTCCTCAGACCGTATAAATACACTGTTGTATGTCAGACTGACTTTGCCACAGAGAAAATAAATGGAGAAGACAAAGCCTGGGGGGGAAATAAAATAATAATAATTTAAAAAAAAGATTACCAAGCATTAAGAAAAAAAATACAAAAATACAATAGAATAAAAGTGAAATGATGGAATATTTTGGTAAAGAAAAAAATATTTAATTGTGTTCATGCACAATTTATTACTGTAGATCTGAGAATTCAAATTTCATTCCTTAGAATAATGAATATATGAAAATAATAGAAAACCCAGCTTTGAAAATTCTCTTTAATAATAAAACAACTCCCTATTCAGCTAAAAGTCGTATATTTTATGCAATAAAAAGTTACAAAAATGTAAAAAAAATAAATAAATCTGGAAACAGTTCCAGTGAATCTCAAAGGTTACTTGGAAGAATTTGGCATATAATCTTCAGCAAATCCATGAATCACCACACATAAAAAGCCAACCTACTTCAAACCACTGGGAAAACGTGAGCCAATTCCACCATGTTCTGTCATAAATCACAAGCAAGTGTGTCCTAGTGTATATTATCCTGACTGAAAATAGCCTCTTGATAAGCAAAGTTAAATGTAGTGGTTCATTTTAAATACAGCAGTAGAAAACAGCTCTACAAAGGGTGCATCAAATTGTTATCCATAAAAACCAGATGATGTTTTCTCTATTTAACACATTTTGGATGGAGTATTAAGCATACATTCTTCGAGAACTATGGTGATGTCTATCTATCTGAACATCTAAAACATTCTAAAATCTGAGGTGAATATCTCAAGTAATTAAATGTCAACTTTTTTGTTTGGTTTTTTTTTCATGTGAACTCAGTCATGAAACAGAGGACACTAAAAAAGATATGAGCAAAACTGAAAATTTTTTTACAAATGTCAGAAAAAAAGCTTTATGCAGAGCTTTTTTTTTGAAATCTGAAATTTAGCAAACTAAAATTTTGAAATTTGATAATTGCTATAAGGGACTGACAAGTTACAGATCATAAAGTTAGAAAGTTCCTCAAGAACAAATTTGATCTGTTACACCCAATGGTCAAATGTAATATACATAAACCCTCCCTGATAATCTTAAATATCTGAACTAAAGAAATTCCACAGCATCCTTAGGCAATTTATATCAGTGCTCTTCTATCTTTTTCATTTAATAAGTAGGGTTGGTTGTATTCTTTTTTATTCTTCTGATCTTGCTCTCTCTAAGCAATGAACTTTGAAATATCTTACAACTGAATAATACTAAAAAACCCACTACAGATTAAAGTCCTTCATGTACTTTCAGTAATTTCTAATGAACACCACTCTGATTACAGCTATCTTTTTCCTGATGCCACGTAGAAGCAGAGTTTCTACAAGCATCTACAAGAAAAGAAGGAGGAAAAACTTTGGCTAGTATTCTTGGGAAATCAGCAGATCAGAAATAAAGAAGGTTACATTTTCAAAATGGATCTGGAAAAATCAAGGACTTGTTCTTATAAGAGAAAAAATGTAGTTTTGCTGTAATGTACACATATATTTTGCATAGTCATATACGTGTATATATATATGTTTGTAGGGAGTGACATTTTGTTCTCAGATGAAGATTCATTCTGTTCAATCAAAGCTCCTCACGTCTCTATTCCATCCTTACTGATCTTTCATAACAAAAGATTTTAGCATAGCAGGTTTGACAGCTTCAGTTACAAGTTCGATTATATTTCTTTTTATAATTTTAACTTGAATATGAATCTTATCTTTATGAAACTGATTGAAGATTGCTACAACTGTTACAGATAGGAACATATTTTTGCTCAAACACTGACCAAGCCTCATCCTCTCTAATCCTGGGAAGAACTCCTGAAACATAACTAAAACTGTCACGAGGCCTGGGCACCTTTGTTCTTTCACTACTAGGGCTAATGCACAAACTTTACACTCTGATTCAGTCATTAGCTGCTGTGGCAAGATTGGCTATTCCAGCTTTTTTAGCTCCTACGATTTTTGTTGACACTCCTTAATCCTGACCTCAAACATTCCATTATTCCACTCATTGCACTCTTTTGATCAGAAAACAGTAATCACAGTAAATTGCCTGCTAGCTTTACAGTACTAACAACTATCCAAAAGATATGAGCAGGGACATCAAATTACTACAGTTTATAATTTGCACTATGACCTGAAAAGTGAAAAGGGACATACATGGGTTTTGGCTTAATTTGGGAAGTTTATCTTATCTAAATCTATACAGCTGTGTTGTCTCTGTGGGAGAAGAAAAAGTGTATTCTCAATATGAGTTATTCACAATGTAAAATTTTACTGAAGATGAGGCAAAATGTAATTCTTACATGATTCATATGCTCAATTAAAGACTACAGGGAAGTTTTCAATTTTCCTTGACCTGCTCACATCTTTGTGGTGAAGATAATAAACTGCTTTGTCTGCAGTGGAATCGTATTTCAAGATAACTAACTCAAGAATATACATTTTTATAAAGGCAAGACTTTTGATTGTATGAAGTACAAGGAAGTAAGTGTTGCAAATGGTTCCAACAAAGAAGGTAATTTTCAGAGTGTAGTCTTTGGCACACCAACAGTCCATAAAGCCATGGTAAAAGTTCTGCAGATAGATCATGGTGTTATATTATGTAGCAAAACATACAACATTTTCAATTACAGTTATACATTAAAGCATGAGTTGAAACAGATTTGACACTCATCCGTGAAATAATAAGATAAAACAATAGTCTCCTCTGGCATTGCAAATTCTAGTAAAAAACTTTATGGTAAACATATACATGTGATGGATCAGCTGTAAGAGAATCAGTTCTCTCAATTTTATTGTTCTATTAGTTACTATGGGACTAGACTAGACTGATAATATTTCTACTTATTTAGAAAAATAATAGCCTAATTTGAAACTAATAAGAAAAAAAGGAAAGCAAGTTAGAGAAGGAAAAATCAAATCAGTGTAGTCAAGAATGTAACTTGACGTTTTAATTAATTAGGACATTCCTTTTTTGAAGTCACACAGGCTATATGACCAAATGCATGATTGTTATCAGCAGGAATGCAGACTATCTTTGACACAAACTCTTAGGGTTACCCAGACTACAAAACCGCAAATCTCAGCAAAGCTGCACATTAAGGGCATAGAATTGAGCCCTTCTTCCCTTGGGAGACCAATCCCTGCCCTTATTATAGCAAGAAAGACAAGAGCTTGACAAGTTCATCTGTGACAACTGTGAGACAACAATGATCATATTTGGCAGTTTGAAACTGAGAACATTTGAGTTATTTCAACTGTTAGCAGCATTTCAAGCAAGTAACAACAGGCTGCTTTGGATAAACAAAGCAAATTGCTCACAATAGCAGGAAGAGTAAGAACATGTCTCTTTCTCTTCCCGCACCCTACACTGTTCCTAAAACCACTATATTCCTTTCCTATCACTTCACAAAGTGAGCTAAGAAAAAAAAAGAATAAAAACCAATCAGTAGTCTATAGGTATCCAATCTACCCCTTCCTCTCCTCTTTCCATGTTACCAAGGAATACTACATAATATTAACTGATGACTGTTCAGTAGGCTTTTAAAGTAGCATCAATTTATACTTGCTCCTTCGAGGCTTGATCAAAGAGCAAAATTATGCTATTGCTGAGCACTGTTAAATTTCCAATTGCTTAAGATGTTCAGCAGCACACATATTGATGCTTGGCATATTAAGACATGATAAAGTAATCTGAAATTACATTATAGGCTTAGTTTCTCATTTACTTTCCATATATACTTGAGTGATTGCATTTAACAAGCTGTGTATATATCTAAAAACCTAATGTTTACATATGTAAACAATTTCTCAATAAAATTGAGAAATTTTATTCTCAATAAATTAATTGAGATGTTAAATTACTCAATGCCACAGTAGCACATGGAAACTTCAGATGAATTAAATATTATAGGATCTTATAACGTCTTCATCTAGTGAATATTTTCCTTAATGAGAATAAATAGAACTATTCTTCATCTATGTGTAAAAATACTGAGTTTTAGAGATATTAAAAGGCCTGTCTAAGATCAAACAATGTGTGTGTGATATACACAAGAGGATTCAGTCACATAATTTAAGATTGTCTGCCTTTTCACTAAGTGGTCAGAGTAAGCATATTTATGCAGTACGGAGACAAAAAAAAGGGAAGATGTAGGCTATACTGTGCCTGTGGACTAAACTGTAGCTCAGCGGAGTAGATCTTGCTTATATATTTATAACTATATCAATCATCAAACTTGGTTTTAGGAAGGCATTTTCTCTAATGTGAGCGGCTTATATTACTGTTTCTTCTTTAGCTTCCTTATATAAGATGAAAGATCACCTAGGAATTTGCCCAAATAAAATTGCCTGTGTTGGAATTAGGAATGACATCGGTAACGTTAGTTTACAAGTCGTATAATATCACTTCTTCTCCATAATTTCATGACAATATAGTCATGGGGTTTGATCTTCTATTATCTATCGGAAGTTCATAAGAGGGTTCTGGATAATGTATTTTTGCATATGATGCATAGTGGCATGTGAAATCCATGTCATATAGACTGTTCTGTGTCAACTCATTATTACAACCATGGGAAAGAGGACAAGTTGACCTTGGTTGTCCCATTGAGACATAGAGAATTGTATTCCTGATTTGATCTGTATTTTAACTAATTTAGCTGTTCCCCACACACATCTATTTATTTCAAATCTTCAAAGCTATGCTTCTTCATTTCCATTTCATACCATACTCTTTTATAAAAATAGTGTAACATTAATGGCTTACACGTCACAACAGGTGTAGAGAGACCAATGTATGTATCATCAAGGGTTTCTGATGTAAGTACTGTCGTCGTTTAGTACAAAGGTGAGCCTGAATGTCCAAGATTCTCTGTGACATTTTTGGAAGAGAAATATGATGGTGGCAGTATATGTGAGTGTTCCAATTAAGAAACCGTGGAGGAATCAAAAGATACAAGTTTTTATTGCTCTTGGAGTTCAAAACACTGTGTGCAGCATTCTGCTGCAGCTTGGCATGAGCCAGCAGGTTTCATTGCATGCTGACTGTCAGTAGTATTTTTAGCAAATTTTCTTTTCAGATGTTTCTTTGAAGAAGCTACTGTGGAGAAGATAAGACTACAATTTGTCATATTTCTGTAAGCTCTTTGTCTTCCTACTCTTTCTTGAATTCACGTTCCTTTCTTTCTTGCTTAACCCTTCTTTAAATAGCTTCCATAAAGTATTTGTTCAAGACCCATTCTTTAAGTCCAGCAAGGTATACCTGAAACTTGTAGTACAATCACAGACAAAGCAGCCCTCATGGGTCAGAAAAAGAGTTCAGTTTTGCTGATGAAGACAGTGTGAGAGTCCAAGTGATATAACTGATAGAAGAACTTGTGATATAAGACTGATCATACCCAGTTAAAGCAACAGGAAAAAAATGCAGCTGTTTTTCTGCTTCTGTTTTCCTTCTGAATTTTACGTTTTCCCAGCTGAACACCTGAAATAGATATCAATATGTCTGCTTTTAGAACTTGCTTTTGCAAATGAGCTTCTTGGTAGATATTTGTATCTTTTAGGTAAGAATGATTTCTACTGTTATATTTCAGACACTGAATAGAAGTTGTTTAGGCATTTGTGCATCATCAATTTGAGAAGCACATCTGAAGCACAGGATGGGATAAAATTGGGGGTATTTTGGGTACTGATCTTGTCTCTCTCTTTACAATGCACTATTACCCAGTCTGATATTTACTGCTAAACTATCTATGCTCTTAAACAGGCGCTATTCAGAGCTCTGGATTTATGTTCCCCATTTAAATACCCTGAACTACAATCATATTCATTTCATAGGTTAAGTCTTGAAAACAGTCAAATGCACTTAATGTTGATTGTGCAGCAGTGATGGAAGGATAAAATGAGTCAAATCACCTCAGTATTTCTCAGATCTAATCATCCCTCCAAAGGTGTAGAGATTCTATAAGGGTTCCCTTTCCAAGGAGAGAAGCCAACAGAGTTTTCAAATAATAACAAAGGAAGCCATCAAAGGTCAAGACAATGCACCATATTTCACCAATAAAAGATGCCATGCTTTCTGATCAGTTCTACACTTTTTGAGCTGAACTTTGTTTACAATCTGGAAGCACGACATAACCACAGGATTAACTCCCTCCTCCCCCAACCAACAATCAAATGTATGAGTTTTCAAAGCTAAGGAATACATATTAAGCAAATGTGGGCTCAATTATATCAGAAGAATTTCCTTATGGTGGAGTCTTTTAGATTGTGGAATAGTTTCTCCAGGGAAATTGTGGAATCCTAATAGCTGGAGATAGTTTTAGCTGTGGGGAAGGAAACTTTCACTGGTTAATAAGGCTGGAAAATGAGTTTAAACATTGGTTTTGGACTCTAATTTATATGTAGCAAGAAGGGGGAGATTCTATGTCCTGCTGATGTGACAAATTGCCTTGTAAGCTTCAAAATTAATCAGGCAAAAAGTGAGTAAACTGGGTAAACAGCAGTAAAGAGAGATGTGAACATTTTATAGTGCATGTTTGTTTAGCTACAGACAAACACGAAAATGAAAGTTTATTTTATGTAAAACATTGAGGATGCAAAATCTCCCGAAGTAGAACAATAATGATGATCTTTAAGTGACAATCCTACTTCATTTAACAAAACATTCAGTGTTCTTTTCTTTCTCCTTCTCCCCCTTTTCCTCCCTTTTATATTCCCTGGATATTTAATGCCTTACATAGTGGCCTGGTGAGCATATGTTCTTGGTTAGGAACCATTGTTTATGAAATTGTTACAGGTTTCAGATTTCTATGTGGCAAGCAGAACACCCAGGCCCCTGGCTGGTAGCAATTGGAGCCATTCAGAGGTATGTAAACATTAGAGTGAGGAATTTATGAGTCTACAGTTCAGCTGCATGGAACATTTCTCAACTTGGATTTTTTTTCTTTTTCTTTTTTGTGTGTGTGAATAGATTGCTTAACTTCAAACACAGCTGAGCAGTACCTTGGTGTAGGTAGAAAGGAACATCTGGAAATAATAACTGCTTAGCCATTAGTCCAAAGCCTGTAGTAAGGGCTAAAAGAATATTCAAGTTTAAATTGAGAAAGTTGTTCTAAATGATTCTCCCAGATGATCACGGCCTAAACAAATAATTAGGATAAAAGGTAGAAGCAGATACAATTAGGAGCCTGCAATAGAGCCTTCTAGTTACTGACTGAATATGTGAAAAGGAAAGAAAATGAAGGTTCCTGATCAGTGAAAAATTCTCTGGAAATTAAGGGTTGGCAATTGGAATTACATTAGCGATTAAAAAATTACACACACAGGAAATGTCCTGTCTTTGCCATGCAGTGTAACCTCTAGTGTCGCAGAAGAATGTAGGGAATTTTCCCATGACAATAAGGTCATTGTCATTCATTTCTGAAAAATGTCTGGGTGGTGGGGAAAGAATGCAGATGATCAAAGTTCCTTTCAGCCTCCCCTATCACTTCCCCTTCCCTGACTGTACTTTACATTTTAAGCTTATCTAACTGTCTTAATGAGACAGAAAATAGGACTAGCTTTTGTGAGCATGCATAAGTATGAACTACTGGATAGATGTTTTATCATCATCACTGGGAGAAAAATAATTCTCAAAGCTGCACACATATAAGTCTATGGTGACTGCGGAGAGTGATGCAGTCAGCTTCATCATTCCATTCCTCGATGATAAGATAGAAAATATAAATAGGATCAATCACTGATTTCAGTGACTTTAGTCTCAGTATTAAAAGTACACAGCAGTACTTTGAGTCATATCTGTTTGGACCTCTAGAATTTGTTTATAACAGTTAGGCATAGTTCTGGCTTAAATAAGGTATTCATTGCATCTAAAGGAAGATCTTGGCAGAATTTTCATCTGGAAAGGTCCTATATACTATTTTATTTAGTGTGTTTATTGCTGTCATTCTTTAAATTCTACACTTTCCAGTAGACCAAACCCGTTCCTGTCTTCAACTTGTTTCCTGAAATATATACAGAGAAATGGAGAGAAAAAAAGCATTGTCTGTACTTAACACATATTCCTCAAAGTCATTGGATAGTAGGTCCAAGCTGTTGTCATATGTTGCATGTGCAATATGCATGAAAAAGTCAAAACATGGGGTTATTTATTTCCTTAATACCCCAGTGCAGACCAATGACTAATATGCATAATGAAACTTCACAGTGAAAAGAATATTAGTGTATGAAAATGACATAAGAAAAACTTTTGCTTTAGTGTAAACAACATTTTAGGATAGTATAAAACTAGTCCCAGATAATTTAAAGGTGCTCATTGTGTAATATCTGATTTACAATTCAAATAAATAGTATGTTGCTTATGAGGATTTGTTCTGGCCATATTTCGAACTAAGCCTGAATAGAAAAAGCAAAGAAGAAAACACATATTGTGAGAGGAGATTTGCAATTCTAAAAAAAAAAAAAAAGATCAGCATCCACTTCCATGTGTGATGGTAGTTGACAATATCCATGAAATGTCTGTTTGCCAGGAGTAGGTCAGCTGGAAATTTGCACTGTGACAGTAGAGATTCATCTGATGCTGAATTTGCAAAACTGACTAAAGGCCTCTTTTCATTCCTAATGCAGGTTTTTGCGGAATTTTTTTGAGGCGTTCGTATTTGCTGCTATGACATTTTCTCAGCAGAAAAACTTGGAAAGTGTTGCCCTCCATTAACTCAATCCACTATAGACCTGCCTAACTACAGTAGCGATGTGGTGAAAGGTCTGTATATGTGTTTCTATTCCATCTAAGACTGCAGCACAGTAATTTGCTCTAGGCTAAAATTTGGCACAGGATTTAAGATGCAGTTTTCTTTTTCCTCAAGTTTTGAAAAGCTCTTAGTTTCTGTTGACATTTTTCCTTCTCCTTTCTTTCCCTTAAAGAAACAAACAAAACCCAAACAAAACCCCCAGAACCAAAAAGTAAATTACTCCGGATGTTGGTGGGGGCAGTTTGCACCCAAAAAAAATTCTTTCTGTTTTGCTTATTTTTCTATTGTTTTTTGTCTTTGGGAAATTGTAGGGGCATATGAGCTCCATGGATTAAATTCTGTTTATATTTTAACTTCCATATTAACCAGAACTTTAACAAGAGAGAAGTCTACGCAAGGGAACCTGAGAAAAAGACACACCTTAACTCAATGTACAGCAGTACCACATGTAGAATTCAGGCAATGCTTACTAACCTGTGGCTGGAGACCTATTTGAAATGTCTATATTTTAGCCCCTAATGTGGACAAGAAAGGTACAGCCAAGTACAAATTAATCCTCTGTTCTCTAGGCCATTCTCAAGAGCTGTTAACATACTGTTAGCATCTTCTAGTCCTGAAAAATTAATTAAAGTATTGAAAGTTTCACTGACTGCTTATTTTTTTGAAATTCTTTTACGAGTTTATTTTGACATAATCTCATATTTGTTGGTCCATGTATAGACTGAGAGGTGTGTAAAATGTAACACAGCAAAAAAAAAAAAAAAATCAGTACTTTAGCTTCTGTTCTGCAAAAGAGCTGTTCAATCTTTTGGACTCTACATCTGTGAAAATATTCTTAGTTCAGAAATATATCATCCAAGGATAATGAATTTTACAACAAATGCAAGAGGACACAGTGTCAGTAGCCTCAGTAGCAATTCAAAACGGAAAAATTTCCATTCTACTCAGTTTCTTATATGGCCTGCCTTATTGTAGTATACAGAAATACTCTATAAATGTATTAAAGAACATGAATAGTGATGTTTGCAAGACATGTATGAATCAGGGAGGTTCTACTAGTATTTCTG
Source organism: Numenius arquata (assembly GCF_964106895.1). Classification (NCBI taxonomy): domain Eukaryota; kingdom Metazoa; phylum Chordata; class Aves; order Charadriiformes; family Scolopacidae; genus Numenius; species Numenius arquata. The sequence continues at coordinate 62,051,637 of NC_133581.1, read as the reverse complement.
AAAAAGAACTCTGTAAAAAAATTCCATGTAATTTAGAAAGCAATGCAGCAATCAATTTATTTGTGTTTGTTTATTTTGCGCTGGAGAAGGAGGAATTTCTATGTTATTTGTAGGATGTTGAAAGGAGGATAATCAAAGTATGCCAAACGAATAGCTATGAGTCACAAATTCCTATTCATTAAATAGCAATATTATTAATAGGAAAATCATTAATTCATTCACTTTACAGGAGACCTTTCTGTTGTTCAGGAAAACTTTATCCTCAGTCAAGTAGCCATAGCTTTGCCCGAGTTGATGTGCTGGGTTCTAGGTTCTTCTGTGGCATGTATAACTAAAGAAACAATACATTGGCATGCTATTTAATTTTTATGTTTCTCATTCCCTAACAGTATGTCATACTCAAGTAAATCTACTTGGCATTGCATATCCCTGAAAAGAGTGAATGATCTTTATCTCTATTAAATAAGGAGAAATATGTAATTGTTCAAATTTCTAAATGGAATTTAGAATTGAAATTGCATTTCGTCATAACTGCAGACTGATGCGCGCTTAGGTGTATCTTTATAAGTCCCCAAAGTATAATTATCATAAGTTTATTACCTGTCTTTATGAACAGCTAAGAGAACAAAGTACTATTAACTTCCCTCTTCTCAAGAACTTTAACCTAATGGACCAGAAAAGTACTTGACCTAGAGCGCTATTTATTGGGCATATCCTTTCTCTCTGAGGCTGCGCCTGAGTTCCTGAGACCAAACCAAACGATCATTTGCCCCTTATGCAGAAACAACTTTCATCTACTTTAATGGGAGTTTTGCTTGATCTGATTCCTGACACTTATGTGATGCAGAGGAGTAGATTGCAGAGGAGGTGCTAGTAATGGCCTTTAAATCTGTCAAGAGCCCAAAAAACAGTGATGTTATCTCGGAGAGCTTTTGTGCGGGAGTCATTTTATTTAGAGTGTTCTGTGTGTCTGTGAGTGCCTTAGCTCGCGCTCTGCAGTACACACACAAGAGAAACTCCTCAATATGGTCTGTATTTTCCTCCCTTCTGCTGTGGTGTATGCATCTGTGTTCCCGCTTTGTGTTTCTTCTCATGATAGGAAACAAAGTGGTGGTGTTGTCAGATGATTCAAAAATGCCTCACCACAGCAGTATAATCCGTGCTGGTCTGTACAATTAGCCTGTCAGCTTTAAGTGTGGACCTTTTCTTGTGCAGCCCCATAACGCTGACCATGCACTCAGCTTACAATTCATTGGTAAGTAATCTTCAAAGCTATTCAATGATTACAGTCCTTCTTGCCCTCAAGCACTAATTATAAAGTCAAATGGGAGGACAAACATATTCCTATGACAAATCATGGCATAGAAAATGCAGCGTAACTCCAGAAAGGCACAATTGACAACCTTTATACATTTCTTCTTAAAAGAAGAGAGAGAATTCTACAATGACTTGTGAAGTAACAGAATGACCTATTGAAGATCTAACACATTCTGTTAAATTGTCCCAAGGAATGAATATTGTTTATGCTAGTGTACTATCCATGTTTCCAGGTACTTGCTCCTTATGCTAACCATCTGAATCCTTAGGCAATTTATGCTTTTGACAGTCAACATACAGCTCAATCAGAGCCTCCCTCTAACAAAATACATTTATTTTTAATTAGATCTTTCTTGAAAACACAACTTCTAACCCCAAATCTTCACCTAAAGCTGAACAAAAAATCCATCCCTCAACAAATCACAGAGAAAAAAGTTTAAATTCTTCTCCTCTCCTTTAATTATCTCATTTTTTCCCCTCATACTTAGCCTGAAAGAACTAAAATAAATTGTTTTTTTTTTCCATCCAAACTTTGATATGATGGCAAAGAAAGTAATCAAAGTAGTGGAAGAGGTATAGCATTTTATTAGCAGTGTTTAGCATAACATAAATGGAAAATTGAATGCTGAAGAATACCTGAAGGTAATTTCTGAAATCACTGTTGTTTTGTTCAATGGTAAACTAAATAAAGCCACACTGTTCCTTCTGGTGCAGAAGAGAAGTTGCATGATCTTTTCCCACATCTAATATATATGGATCTGTGATGTTAGGCTGCATATAGTTCTTAGACAGTAATGCACATGTACACCTTGTCACCCAGTGTTCATGGGCTACCAGGAGAGTGGAAGACAAGCTGTAAATTATGGATGAAATCTCATCCTTAAATTCAAACATCCCGGCTTTTGTCATCTTGTGTCCTAAACCTCAGAATCTTTGAAATTTACTGTTTTGATTTGTATGTCAAATGACAGACAGACAGTGCTGCACTTCTAAGTGTGACTGTAATATTATCATGGAATCCTGGTAACAATGCCAAAACTTGCAGGCTTCACTTTTGAAGTAGATGGAGTCAGGAGAGCCCTGAGATAAGATTATTGCTTTCCAGTGTAAACTTCAGGTTTAAGTATATGTGTTATCATAGCAGATGAGGGAAACGTTTCAAAGGAGGGGGATACTCAGCAATCTGATTTCTTTTGGCTTTTTCCACACAGCTTCTCAAAGAGAGCAGTCCATACTCAAACTCTACAGGAGAATAGAATTGCATTGCAATATATTTGGACACCAATTCTTCTGTGACACAAAATGAATGCATTTCAATACTATTAGCTATTGAATCAAAAATTGTAAAGCTTTATTTTTAAGCTGTCATCATTGTGTATTAAATTAAATCATTTAAATAAAATCAAGGACTTGCCGTATATTACAGAAGTTACTCTAAACCTCAACACTGTCTCAGTTACCTTCAGTAATCATGATGCTATTACATATTCAAAGTGCGGTGCAATTGCAGAGTGATGTCAAAGGCTAAAAGTTTAGACTCATCTTATAGGAAATGCCTGACTTAGAACATTTTGAACTAAGTAGAAATAACAATGCGTACTGACTGGGATTTTTGAAGTTTCTAAGGTATTCTACAACTTTATAAACCAAGTTAGAAATTGCACAGTTGTAAAAATTCAAAGGTCTACGCAACAAGTCATTAAATATCAAGTAAGGAATTCAAGAAATTGTTTTTGTGTAGATATTTTTCAGCCTCTGTAGAAACACTGTCATATCTGGCATTATAAGCAAATGCCAACAAAGTGCTATGCGTTCGGTTTTCCATCGTCATGCCAGAGAATGACAATGGCAACAGAGCAGAATTTATGCTGAAAAAGCTTCATAAACTTAGAATTGAATAATTTTTTTTAAACAAAATGATCCAGTAGCCTTGCAAAATCATTTATTTCTATTTCAAAAACAGGAACCTGGGCTACAAAATCTGAAACATTCACTAACCACAGGCAGACTTTTTCATTACATGTAGAAAATTGTCTCATTACGCTGATGTCTGGTCAGAATCTTTTAACTCTGCTGATTTACCTATTTCCTAGCTTTGGACAGTTGGAAATTCACATATTAGTAAGAAAGAAATTATCTTCATTTTATAGCACAGCAACTAGAACATGATATTTGTGACCAAATAGAATGTGTGATTCCCATGAACTTCAAAATAACCTAATTTTGACTGAGTACCATTCAGTCATAATTTATGTTTTATACTAGAAAAAATTCAGAAGGTGAATGACAAGGTCTGGTACAGGCATATAGATCAGGATCTAGTACATGCATGTAAATGAGCTGAACATTGCAGAGTTACCAAGTAATATTAATGAGCCTGATAGAAGAAAATCGACCAAACAAAGTGAGGAAAAATAAACCTTCCTTTATTCTCCGCATGAGCAGAAACTACTGAGAACTTGTGAATATTATCTGCTTCTTTGTGGCCAGGAGAGGGGAAAAAACCTAATAGTTGAGAGAAATAAAGATTACAAATATTGACGGTAATTGTTGCTATAAAGAGGAAATTGTAAAAACATAGAAATTTCCTCTATTGATCTTTCTATATTGTGCTTGTAAAGATCCGTGGTGTAGATGTGTGTACGTGTATGCTCACTCCTCAGACAGGAACTTTTCTTTTTCAAAGGTTCTGTTCCACAGTTGTCATCACTAACTGTGTTCTCAGTGCATTTTTATTTTGTCATAAATAATTTGTTATATTTTATTTATGTATCTGCTTGTCAGCTTGGATAGCAGATCCAAGCAAATTAGGGGCAGTTTACATCAACATTCTAACTACGTCTTCTTTATAAAGAAAAGTAAGTGCAGATTCACATCTTTTAACAACCTTTCATGTTGCCATAGGAATATCACACTCTGAAATACAAGTCAGTAAATACCTGTGATTTGTAAGCCATTAGTAGTTACCTGCAAATTATATATAAATGCTCTTTGTTATTCTCATCTTCATAGTCAAATGTACCTAAAAGAAGTATAAATTGTTATGTGATTTTATTTAAAGGTGAAGGAACTAGGGTGAGGTGAGGGAGAGAACATTTCTTTTCCTCCAAGTTCTGTTAACACCCATGGAAATAAAGACATTTATCTGTTTGACAGTCTTCCCCAGTTAATATAACTCTGTTTACTTGAGGTTGAATTATAGGTCAATGGATGAGGTGGGTTTGGGATTTTAGTCTGTAATTTAAAAGATGTTTTGCTGTGTTTTGAAGTTGGCATCACGTAAAATTATCCACATTTCCAGAAGTTCAAAGAATTTTTTGACAAAGGATTTTGTTTGCATACAGTATGTGTTTCTTGTCAATATCTCTTTTTCTCAATGGCAGATAGACAGGACTATTGAATTAAAATTTTGAAAAATTGGTATGCACAATGAACACTAGCTTTAAAAATACCAAAAAAAAGGACCCCAAACACACCCTTCTGAGAAAGAATTTGTTTTCTTTGTAAACAGTGTATTCGCCTAAAAAGAAATTATAGGAGCCTCTTTTGTTTAGACCAGACAAAGCAGTGGAATTAGTCTGAGTAATAGTCAACCATTACAGAAAGAGTAACAGGTTATGGCATAAAAGGTCTCTCCTTAATACTATTATCTCTAAAAAGACAGTAGTTTCTTTACACCACCTGTATGAATATTAAGAAACTGATGTCTTTTTATTTTTATCGCTTCTCTTTTTTATACAGAAACTTTAGTAAATGCCTGTAAAGGGCTGTGATGAAGTTGGGGCATGAGAGTGGGCTTCACCTAGCATTAGAAATTACCTAGATCAGTTTTGAGCAAATGGCTCAGGCATATTTTGCCAACTGTCATTTAAACCCTGTTCTCTTCAGCTTATTCTTGAGAATTTTCTTTTTAGTATTCTAACCTCTTCGTTGTGGACTAGGAAATCATTGTTGCTATTGTTATATCGTTCTCCTTTGGACAAAAGAGTATCAAGCAAGTGTACATAGATCAGCTAATGGAAAGGAAAGTTGGCTCCAGCAAATGCAGGAAGCCTGTATAGCCCCTATACAAGACTTCCAGTGGAGTGCTAGAGCTGGTCATATTTCAAATCACTTAGTTGCTAAAATAAACCTTTAATTTAACAAAATGTAGAGAATTTGCTCTATTGCACTAATTTAAATTTATTTCTAAAAGAATTGAGGATTATTTGATTACTGAAAAGATCAAAGACTACAACATTCAAATGGAAATCGATATTTTTAAAGTCTTATCTAGTATGATAGTGAGGGAGGCAACAGCATACCTGTAAAAGAAAGCTTTGTCAGAGCTCAGCACGGCTGCAGGGATTTTATCTGCTCTGACACCTTTGTTAATTTGACAGCTGCCTTTATTACTAAAAAAGGAGACAGTCTAGCCTCTGTAAGTTAAAGCTGTATCTCACGTGTAAACTGAACAGAATATGATATTATCATAATTACACTAGAATGACAAACCTGAACTTTTTTAATCTACTGACACGGCCCATAAGTTTATCTATTTCAATGAGACTTGAAGGCTGTTTTTTAAAATATAAATTGATAAAATAAATGACAAGCAGAGCATATTTCCTTTCCTTGATAAAATTAGCAGCCTTAAATTGCACGTTTTTGGGTATATTAGGCTTTGGGTTTGGATTTTATGTTTCTTCATGCTAGACATTGGTCATGAAGTGTTCATGAGGCCGTATTGCATAAGCCCAGGCAAAAAAAGAAAGGTAAAATGAAGATGAAAAGGAAGTTATACTTTGTTATATATTAAGATGATTCACACACAAGGATAACAGGGAATACAACTGGCCTACTGTGGCTATGAATACAAGATAATTTCTTGTTTATGTCAAGAATTTGGCACTCCAAATGAAGGCTTGTAAGAAAATCATGGTAGAACTCAGTGTTTAATCATTGCAGCAATTGTATACCCAGGCCTCATCAAATCTACATTCTCCTAAAATTTGGTCCAGGTGAAATTGAAGAATTTTGGAATTTTCTGTGATTCCTGGAATACCATCATTTTAATTAAAGCTGTGGGTTGCCAGGCTTCTGAAAGCCTGCACAAGGGTGTATAATTTCCTCAGTAAATGTACATTAAATTCATGTTTCCTGGACATGTCAATCTAATTTGCAAACACAAGGCAAAACATAGTCATATAGTATTTTCTGGGAAATCCCAAACAGAAAAATGGAAATCCTATCAGTAGTCAAGGAACCTCAAAATGTTTAGAGATTTGATTTGGAACAGCATTTAAGTCATCCAGAAAATGATCAGTTTCTGAGTCTGTTAAAAGGCCAACATCTTCCATACTTTATATATTCATAGATTCATAGATTGGTCCAGGCCGGAAGGGACCTCCAAAGGTCATCTAGTCCGACCTCCCCGCAGTCAGCAGGGACACCTCCTACTAGACCAGGTTGCCCAGGGCCTCGTCGAGCTTCACCTTGAATATCTCAAGGGAAGGGGCCTCAACCACCTCCCTGGGCAACCTGTTCCAGTGTTCCACCACCCTCACGGTAAAGAATTTTTTCCTAATATCCAATCTAAATCTCCCCTTCTCCAGCTTAAAACCATTGCCCCTCGTCCTGTCGCTGCAGGCCTTTGTAAACAGACCCTCCCCAGCCTTCCTGTAGGCCCCCCTCAGGTACTGGAAGGCCGCTATGAGGTCTCCCCGGAGCCTCCTCTTCTCCAAGCTAAACAACCCCAGCTCCCTCAGCCTGTCCTCATATATATTCTCACATAAGTAATTCTCAAATAGGTAAAATTCTCAAATAAGTAAAATAAGTAAATGTAATTCTCAAAATAAGTAATCAATAAACCTGTTATGAATAATTTCAAAGGCCTCCTGTGAAACAGATGTACCTTGTTGGATTTGGTTTTATGTCTTTAAGCAAGGTTCAGCTTCACTTATATAAATACATAACCTTTGGTCTTTGAGTCTTCTCAGATGAGGCACTTTGGTATTAATTTAACCTGATTATTTATGGTGAAGTGAAATTATTTACAAAGCATATCTCTATTTTGTATTCAGTTTTGTTTGGTTACCAGTACCTCTATGGACAATAAAAAAAAAAAAAAAAAAAAAAAAGAATACTAACTTCATTTTATTCAATTGTGTAACTTGAGCTTACATTTCAAATCAGACTCAGAAAAAGTGATGTGCTACAGACAGATACTGTCCTAAGCAAGTTACATGTATTATATCGTAGATGGGTCTTGACACTTCAAAGAACTGTATTAGTCTATTAATCACTGCAAAATCATGTCATGAGGCCTGCAGTCATAAGACCAGGTTCGCTTGCATAGGTTTTTGATAACCTTCAACAGACTTTCCTCTGTGCTTGTTATAACCTTGAGAAGAATGCTGGAGAGCTTCAAAATCAGATGACAACATGCAAATCATCAGAAGTGGAAATGACAAAAGGAAATATTATATTCTATTGAAAGACCTGACTAAGAAACTACAAAAATGTCACTCAGGCAAACTGAGATTATGAGGCGTGCAAAGAGTGAGGGGTAAAACTGCAGACATATGATCATTTACAGCAGCATTAACAACTAGAATATCCTGATTAAATTTAAAAAAAAAAAAAAAAAGTGAGAAGGTACCAGAGCCATGGCTGTCCTTGTGGGCTATATGCATAAAAATTGTCTGTCAATGACACATTGACACATTGACCTCATGGCACAAACCTAGGCAGGTATTGCAGGACTTCACAGAGGAATTTGTAGGTGATCAGGAAAGTGACTGCATACATGATTTAAAAACATGAGAATATATTGTGTACTTCCTACTGGGTCAGGCCAGCAGCCTGTCCAGTCTAGTGCCAGTGTCAACAGAACTGGCAGTAGGAGATGTTTAGTAAGAGAACATGAATCTGGCTGCTTTCTGCAGTCCACCTTCTCTCAACATCCACAGCTGTTAAATGGTACACTGTTGCTTAGACCTTTTAGAAAGCTAACATCTAATTCTTTTTGAACTTACACTGCTTCCATCTACAACTTCCTAGGGCAGCAAGCTCAGGAAGTTTACTACCTGATGTTTTAAGAAGGACTGGCTTTCATTTGCTTGAAAGTTACCTCTTTTAGTTTGAAGAACCCTTAGTTCTACTACTGCTGTTTGGTAAATAACAGCTTCTTACTCACTTTCAGGATTCTGTAAACCTAGATAATATACCCGTTCAGCATTCTTCTCCCCAAAAGAGATTACTATCAGCCAAAGATTTGCAAATTCATGTCCACTTCTCCAGATCTAAGATGAATAAGATGAATAAGATAGGTCCCAGCACCTGCCCTATGGGACCCCATTGCATACTCTTCCTCATCCCAGAAAGCAACTGTTAAATCCTATCCTATGCTTTCTATCCTTTAACCAACTTCAAGTGGATAAAGGAAACTTTTCACCAACCCTATAATAATTTAGTTTCTTTAACAGCCTTTGGTGAGGTCAAAGGCTTTTTCAAAATCCAAATACATTCAGCCAACTGTAGCTTATTTATATCCATGCTTATTGTCATTCTTACAGAACTGTCGCAGGTCAGAGAGGCAGGATTTCCCTTTCCAGAACATATGCTGGCTCTTTTCCAACAGACTGCATTTATCAATGTGTTCAAAGATCTTATTTTTTTCTTATAGACTCAAACATCTTACCAGGGATGGAAGTCAGACTCACTGCTCTTTTAGTTCCCACAATCCATGATTCTATGATTCTATGATCCTAGATAGAACTCTTTCCACAGATAGGAGTCACCTTGACAATCTTCCTGTCCTGTACATGCAGTGGCCTCATAATGATAGTTTACACACCTTGGTGAAATATCATCTGGTCCTGCTGACTTATGAACATCTAATTTACCTATTTTGTCTAACATATCCTGTATATTTTTGAGAAGTGGTTGAATTCCTTTGACCTATGTGCTATAAAAGGGCTTCAGATGGGAGGAAATCTGTCCAATGTCTTGAGCAGTTAAGACCAAGTCAAAGAATTCATTGTGCTTATTTGCTGTAGCCTTATCATACCCGAGTATTCTTTCATAATTTTTTCACCATTATTTTTCATAATTTTGTGAATTGTTTTCACCCCCAGACAATTTTTTCTTTTTTTTTCTTTTTCCTCTTTTTCTTTTTCTTTTTCTTTTCACAAAGCATTCCTTTGAAGTCCATGTTTATAATCTTTGTTTAGCAGTGCCCTCAATTCCCAAACTATGTAATGTGGAAAACATTCCTCTGAAAATGTCAAAAAGTATTGTTCCAAATTCCTGCTTTTTACAGGCATCAGTACATTTTTTTCCATCCCTTAAGGTATATAGTTTTATGGAACAAGTTTCCTTCAAATCATTCACTGTTTCAAATCTCACTTTTAAAAGCAATATTAAGTAGAAGGTTAAAAAACAACAGATGAAAGCTATAAAGACTTCTCATTTTTCTGTGGAAAGATAAAAAGGCAGTCAACTTCTCAATATTGCATGGGTGAAGGTAGGAAAGGGAGAATAAATCTATTTTTAAACTTGGGAATGATTTTACTTGATTGACATGTTAAATGCAGTCGAAGTTCCAAAGAACTTAATAGGCTACAAGTACAAGTAGGAATTGAATTAATTTCTGTGTTCTGTCACATCTCTAGCAAAAATCATATCATCTTTCTTATATAAGCAGGAAGCTGAAGAAACCACTTGTCTAAGGAAGTTGAAAAAAATTGTTCCAGCTCTTTTATTGTTGTTGTTGTTATTATTATTATTATTATTATTATTGTTACTTGTAAGTAGAAAGAGAATTCATCCTCACAGTGTACCCATATCAACGTATACATAGCAGTTGCTCTTGAAACAGTCAATACAAATATTACAGGTGTCTACCAGCCCCTTCAACACTGGGTCAATGCAGTTCCATTTTTTAAGGTACCATCGGTTGCGAATTGGCAACTTGTTTCTTCTCTTTCAAGACAGAACCCATTTATTTTACTGCACTATGAATTTTATCTTTTACAGGAACACACATTTTGCTAATTATTTTATATGTCTAGGTTAACCCCTGATCCTCTTTGTACTTGATTCTTTGGAGCCATCTTTGTCCAACATACCACAGCATAAATATTAGGTTCCTAAGAAGTTAAATAGAATATGTTTTAATGCTAGATAACTTCTTAAGATTATTAATACGTTCTTTTTAATGACAGTCAATAGAGCTTTGCACAAAGTCACTTGAGTCCTGAAGCAATCATCAATGCCTCCCTCAAAAACATTCAAGTAAAAGGTTCCATTTAGAACAAAGCCCTGCAACACAAAAGTAAAATTTTATGAGTGAATATTCGCAATTTCCAGTGAAAGCAGTGAGTTCTGCATACTTGGACACACCATCAGGTGCCATCAGGTATGTTCATTACATCTATCCAAATTGCATATGTCTGAGATTTAGAGAGATGGAGTCCAAGCTTTTCAATTTATTAACATGAAGATGATGACTTTTTTTTATATTACAAAGGCTTCTTCTGACCTGAGAAGATGTTTCACACTATGAACCAAACCAAAGTTAAAATTTTATATAAAGATTGAACTTGTCAGAAAAGGTTTCTGTTGCTTTCAAGATAACAGCAAATGGAATATGTAGCAGATTAAAAGCCAATACGGTCCTATCTGAAAAAGATGTATTTAAACCCTCTGGTTTGCTGGCTGGGTTTGAGAATGCTGAACGGAGTAAGCTTAACAGACTGTGTGGTATAATTCTGTGCTGGTGACTATGAGTGATGGCCCAGACAAGGTCTTCAGTCACGGATACTAATATTTTGCTTCTGTAGGCAGTTTTGGACTGGCTGTCCATATGAGAACTGCCATGTTAACTATACCCACTCACTCTTACACACTCTTGAACTATTGAAGAAGGTACTGCCTTCTCTCAGTCATCCAGGTGGGTGAGAAAGAACACGAATGAGATATGTACAGTGACCCACTGACGCAACTCGCATTTGAGCTTTTCAGTCTTTTCAATCCACTTTCTTGTCAGACAGGAGGAATGCTGAGAAGGTGCAAGTGCTCCCCTGATGATGAGCCCAGATTCTGCCACCTTATTCAGACTGATCAGTATTTTACCATGAGTAATAAAAGTTATTGTTATGTGACGGGGTAATTCAGAGCCAACAAACCACAGATTTTAGCTTTCGTACTATATTTCTCACCTCATATTCACGTAACTTAGTTTCCACTTCTGACAGGTTACAAGCTGACTGGGACAAATGTGTCTGCATGTCAAATCAGGTGTAAAGACAGCAAATCAAAGTGCCATTATCGTTATTACTATCAGTAATAATAACAATAATAATAATTTTGTGTCTAATTTTAGTCAGAAAAACACTTGCCATTGCAGACACTCCAACAAGCCTGTTGCTTGAATGAATGCTCCCACAATTCATTCTCCTTCAGCCCATAAAGGCAAAGTTTGGTTTCATAGTGTCCTCATTTCTACAGGGTGGTGTGTCCAAATTCTTCAATTTGTTTATTCAGACGCTGTTTCCTTGGAAACAGCAGCCCACATACTTCACACAGTTTAATGTCTGTCCTACCAGTTGAGAAACAGAAAATGCAAACAAGCATTATTTAATGAATCGTTAATATTTAAATATATATATATATAATTACTTGAGTAGTTTTTTCCTACTTCTGTCCCACAATCTGCATGCTGAGGAACAATTTAAAAGACAAGTATTAAAGAAGTTATATAAACACAAATCAGGCCAGCGAGGTTGTTTGCAGAAAATGTATCCATGAAATCAATATTGCAAGTTTCAAATTTGCTGCTGAGATCCTCAAGACGGTGTAACATTGAACGAGTCTGTGGGAGTTCAGTGAACATGAGATGAAGAGAAGTTTCAGAGCTGTTATCCATTACTTTTGCTCCTAGAAGAGACTTTTTGTCCCAGATTAATGTTTGTATTTAATTTAACCATTAGACAGCATACAGGGTGCCCAGATGTTGGTTTATGTTACAAATTAGGTACAAGTATTAGGAGCACCAAACTACCTTGTACATTTTTTCTTTTATTGTCAAGTAAAAATCAACTATACTGTTGGATATTTTAATGTTTGTTTTTTTTCTGCAAAAGACATTTTAAAAAGATATGAACATTAAAAATAAAAAGCTCTATTAATTCATTCTTTCATGTTTCTATTGCAGTGAGAAAATTCAACAGTTTCTACTTGTCATCTGCCTGCTACAGAATCATTTCAATCAGTTTATATGTTTTTTTAATTGAATGAACATGGTCTTACGCTTAATCTATGGCATTTTTATTTGTCTGGTGCTATAAACCAAAAATCATATATGGCTTCTTTCCCAGAACTTTTTCCACAGACAACAAAGCCCCAGTATACAGACAACACCATAGCTGGTGATTAGAAGTCTGAATCCGGATATGGAGGGACAATTCTACATCATGTGAATAATATGTTTGGACTAAGCAAACAAAGGGTAGATTTGCTTTATATGTATAAAGGGTGCTTGCTTAATAAATATGATTCCTTAGTATAATATCAATCTTTTTCCCAATATTTAAAGAGCCTTTTTCTCATATGTCTTATTCTACCTACCTTGACTACTTCCTATAGTTTTTGGAGTAGAATTATAAGACTTCCCCACCAAAAGTAGCCTGGTAAAAAACCTGTCATGTCAATCAAAATATCTGCATAGAAAGACAGCACAAATCCATGCAAAGTGTTTACATAAATCTATTTTTTCATCTTGCTTTTAGAATAAAGGTCTTTTATCTTTCCTCTAACGCTAGAAGGTGTTAATCCAGCAGTAAGCCAGACTCTCAGGATCCATGCTATAAGTTTTATAAAACTGGGGACAGCTAAAAAAGAGAGGGTTGGAATAAAGGTAAAAGTAACTTACCCTGGTAATAATGTAATATGGAGCTTTTTATTATTTCACTATCACAGATCACTGTCCCACTTTCAGTCCAGGGTAGCAGTGACCCTAGACTGTTACGTTCTGACAGCTGTTTAATGATCTATATAAAATGAGTTGCTAAGCTCACTGCATTTTCCAGTTCCCAAGTATATGAATACACTTTGATATAATCTGGCACCATTTTGACAAGTCTTACCTGAGAAGCCAAGAAATGAATGTTATGTATCTTGACCTAAGAATATGTCTTCCAGATTAGGGCGGAGGTAAATAGGTGGAGAAGCTTGAACTAGGGGACCCTGTATCGATTTTGTTCAGTGATGACTTTACTCTCTAGTACTCTTGATATCAAATTTCTCACCAACTTTAATTTAATTTCAAAGTCATTTCAAGAAATTGATTTTTTCTTGGTAAGTGATTTCATTTTATTTTTTGGGAAGAGGGAAGGCTGAGGGTGCGAGATATTGTTAGTGATCTTTTAAAAGAGAGACTTTTGTCCAGGTGAGCAATCAGGCACACAGATGATACTTATTTTTTTTTCAGGGTGAAAATTAATTAGTAGCCGAAAGCAAAAAGCTGAATGTTTTTGCACCATCAACCCTGAAAAGTGAAAATCCATTCTTATTAATTAAGCCCTTAATTGTATAATTGTACATGTGTTAATGATGCCAATCTAAGATTATTCCAGACATAGTTAAACTCAAAGCTTTATGGCTGGAGCATAATTAATTTTTGTTTTAAACGTCATAGCAATCTAAGGGGCAGTTTTTCAAGCAGTAGGTATAGTAGGCAAAATCTTTCCCATTTGCTGACAGGGAGGATCCTGCAGTATTTTTTCCTGGTTTGGAAGTGCATGTGTATAATGTTCGATGCAAAAATCCCTTTTCGTACAATTAAAAGTAGGCTTCTGTTGAGAAAGAGCTCTGCCATTACAAAACTGGAAAGGATGCACTTCTTATCAAACAGCTGTCTAATGTTGGGTTGCATTGTTCAACTACAAGTGGGAAGATTCAACCACACTACTTTATTTGCTCTCTGGCTGAAAAAATTGCAGACAGGCCAAATCCTGAAACACCATGAACACCTGCAACTCACACAGTTGTTTTTTGTGGGGTTTTTTTGCTACAAGGGTGGTCAAACAGTGGAACAAGTCACACAGGTTATAGAATCTCCGTCTTTGGAGATATTCAAAACTCAACTGGACATGGTCCTGAACAGCCTTCTGTAGCTGACCCGGCTTTAAGTAGCATAGTGTTTAGAAGATTTCCAGAGAAACCTCAGACATTTTGTGGTCCTGTGAATTTTTGTGTGGTAACTCTAAGCACTGCACTAATATATCAAAGCAATAAGAGATACCCAGCAGTGATAGATGCAATTATTCTGTAGAAACTGATGATCTATGAACTAGTTAGCCTTGCTCTAGCCTTGCCTCACATGGCGAAATACTTAATTTGACCATACTGAGGTCTGAGTTTGGGAACTCCAAAGTTCCAAAGGAGGTTGTTGTGGATGGAGTACTACAGAGGTACTTGTTCATAGAAACAGAAATAGTGCTTTATCCATCTGTATAATTTCTGGCAAAAACTAGACATCCATAGGTTCAGAGTTTGTGTGCGCATATGTGAGAGGGAGTTCAGAATCCTGCTAAATCTTGCTCCTGTGCTGCTAAAACATAGGCGCTCAAAGTCAGTCTAGGTGGTATTTCTCAGTTCTTTTAGGAAACTGATCTTATGTTACTTGAACTCAGGTTACTTTCAATGCTTTGACCGTTGGGTGTCCCTCATCTACACGCTCACTGCTCTCACGGGTAACCTAACAGAAGGGCTTTGCCACTGGTTTTGTGTCCTACTAAATCGGTAGCTCCTACACAGAAGTAAAGGGCAAGTCCAACTCCCATTATCCTGCTCAAGCCCATAAGTAAATCTCATAATCTTGTCCAAACTATAATACACATGTGTGACATTAAATCTGTGACTGAATGTATGCATATATACATGTGCACAGTGTGAATTTAAAATAGCTATAGTAGTTACAGAACCAAAAAAGTCTTGTGTAGGTGTGTGCATGCAAATGTAATTTCTCAGTCAGGTTTATATGCCCAGAAAAAAAATTAAAAGGGGAAAAAATCCCCAAAGCCCTCATTTGTTTACCAAATTTTGTGAAATGCCAGGCTCTTTTAATGATTACTGCATGCCAGACTGAGGCAGAAATGTCAGCTAGCCAGCATAAATGGAAAACAAGATTATAGTGTTTCCTCACAGCCCTGCCAAGGTCTGACACTGCAGAAACGCTTTTACATTTTATGAACATTGGCTCTGCAATTGTTACATGTGACAACCCTTTGGATGCGTGGACTAACTTAAATGCAAACATTCTCACTTTTCCCTTTCCATCCCCTGCCCTTTTTCATCTCTGCTCTTACATTTGAACAGTCTGAGCAGGCATACGAAGAGTAACCTATTAATTCTCTGTCCAGCATTTTGTTTTAGGTCTTGGATTTGTTTGTTTGCTTGCTTTTGAAAGAAGAAAAAAAATGCAAAATATTTTTGTAGAAACAATGCTCAGAAAGAAAAAGATGGAATGAATAAAAGCAAAGGGAAAGAAATCTCCCCATGCTGCCATTTATGGCCTAATGGCAACTGTCTTTAGGTTGCAGAATTTCTGTCTGAAATTGCCAGCTGGAATTTTCTGAAGAGAAATGAAAGCTGTGGCAAGCTGGCCAGACACATAGGAAAGAGACACATTGATTTGCCCTTTGGAAACAAAACAAACAAACAAACAGGAGGGAGATTGCTTCAGTATTTTGCCCTTCAAAAGAAAAAAGAGGATATGAACGTTTTAAATAAAATGATATGGCTGTCACAAATGTAATGTCATCAACCTTTTTCAGTAACAGGATCATGAAAAGTACTGGAGCAGGGGAAGGAGGAGAGGGAATAGTAGGAATAAGCAATGCCTTTACTACAAAATATTTTGATCTGTGAACAGTGGCAGTATGTTCTCAAAGGCTTTTTTTTTCTTTTTTTTCTTTTCTGCTGCCTCTGAATACTCAGAAACTTGCATGACACCCAGATGGCAGACACAAACTGCTGAGGTAGCTGGAGAAAAGACCAGTGCTAAGCTTACAGGAAGGGTGCAGTTTCAGTTTGGTTTCAGATTCTGACAATCCATCTATAAGAAGCTGAAGGAAATCATAAAAACACCTGTTATTAGACTAAACAGCTCAAAGTTGTGAATAGCATGATAGTGTCCAGCCTAATACAGGTGAAGAGCTGGTGACACTAACCAGACCCTCCAGGTCTGCTAGTAGTCCTTTATAACTCATCTCTTATTTTGCTCCTCCTCTTTATACTTGTTTCTTGTGGCAAACTCATGAAATCACTTTGAATCCAGGCTTTGTAATTTGAAAGCTAATTTTCATCCTATTTAAGGGTTTAAAGGTATGCTGTTCAAAGACGCAGATTATACTAATGACTGTGTTTTGCCAGTCTATGTATCCAGCAGAAGCAATGAACATTACTACTGATATTCATTCGTTTATTTTGATGTAATTTGAAGTGTCTGCCTCTGGCTCCAGGCATTTTTAGAGTAATTAAAATGTACAGTCATGAACACGGAAATTCACACAAAATATAGAGACAGTCAAAGCTATCCAGTTAAAACAGAACTATTTCTGCATAGTGATACTTCCCATCTGAACATTTCAGACACCCACTGCCACATTACCTCCCTAATTCTTCTGGGAAATTAAGAAAAGTATCCCACTGATTTCACAAGTCTTTGAATTGGATTTCACATGTGTGTGTAAAAATGAATTTTTAATGCGTCCTGCAATATAATATAAACATGCTGTGATGAATCAGACCAAGAGAAGAACTGAAAACAGTAGTTACGATATGCACCATCAATGTCCCTTAATTTTAAACTAGGTGGTTTTTATTTTAACCATTTCCAGTGATTATAACTGTGATTGTGTTACACAGAGATGCTGACTTACACAACTGTTTCCCATGATTTTAGAACTTCATATATTAAACAAATATAGTTATTCAGAAGATGAATAATTATAGCTGTGATGCACCTTCCCAAACTAAAATTAACTGTCAAATTTTTCAAAAGCTGCTGTGTTGCAGCACCTCTGTGTTGTGGGGGTGTTGAACTTTTGTTTTGTAAGCGCATAGGTCTTAATTTAATTGCCCATTTATTTTCATATAAGTGGCATCTCAGATGCCTCAGGATCTATAAGATGTTCATGCGGACTGACTGATATGAAGTAGCTCAAGGATTTCCCTGGTGACAGTCAGAGTTCGGGCTGGATACCCTTCCAGATACCTCCACTGGAGATAGGCAATTGGATGTCCAGGAAACTGAATCAAGCCCAAAATATGAATGAACAGTTTATCCTGGCTGCATTTACATTAGTAACTTAACTGTGACTCAGAGTTTTTTCTGACCTGAGATCCAAAGTGACCATGCTGAGATAATATCCATTTTATTATGCACTCTCCTGCTTCAGAAAAGTGTGGAAACATGCAAACTGTCTGCTGGGAATGACTAACACCCAGACTATGTTTAGGACAGGGCTAGCTGCCTTGGGCCAAGACTTTAACAGTGAACAGCCTAATGATTCATTGGTACAATCAATTGACTTCCAGTGTTTTAGTCCCTGCCCCTTCTCTGTTCACTCACTGAGATGCTGACCATGTGTTCAGACCGCTGCCCGGTCAACAAATGCTGCAAATGTCAACAGCTCCCTGTGGGCATCCATAGGGATCCCCCCGAGGTGGCGGGACAGGGCCTGGCAGCCCAGGCCCATCTCACTGCCCTTGCCAGGGTCGGGACAGCTTGGGGCATGGAGGCAGCCTCAGTCCTGCACATCAGGCACCTCCTTGGTAGACGTGGAGGGGCTGGGGCCACAAGTGGACCTGGCTTGGCAGGTCCCGTGGCCGGGCAGGACAGGGCTGTGGGGAGCTGGAGATTATCCCCGCTGAAATGTTGCTGGGGCAGGGAGCGGTGGCCCCAGGGAGCTGACATTGAGTCCTGGGCTGTAGGCAGGGTGGGGAAGCCCCAGGAGAAGAGGTCAGTCGGGGGCAGCCAGGCCTGTTAGGGCCCTGGAAGCAGCCTCCTCAGAGCCAGCATCTTTATGGACGCTAATAGAGCCTCACACAGAGGCTACTGACCTCACAGGAACAGCACCAGCTCTTAGCAGTGGGAGATTGCTGAGCGGCTCCTAATAAGGGGAATAATGATTTTACCTAGGGCACATGGGAGTACATAAAGTCAGGTCTTTAATGTAAATAGGTCTGTTAGAGGGCCTCTACAAGGGTATTATCTGAGCAGTGGAGTTCTAAATGGTGGAGAATGAGAAAGTTGAGAATTCAGCTAATCTGACTTCACGGCGGAGGCCTGAGTTCAGGACAAGACAGTCCTGGAGGTGAGGACTGATGGCAATCAGCAGAGCCCTTTCAGCGTCCCCAAGGCTGCGCACAACCCTGTCTTTATACAGTCAGCACTAATTTGCCTGTCACTGTCAGAGCCAAAAATATTTGACATACTAATATTAAAATGAACATTCCACCACACCAGAAAACTCTTTGCTTTCAGGGCTGACGCTGATAAATTTACTGTGAAACGTGCACAGAGTAATGCAGAGTGCAGCGTGTTGCCCGGTTTCCAAGGGCCTGCCTAATAGGGAACTGTGCCCCGTGTTGCTTTTTACTGCCAACACCCAGCTGTACAGAGGCAGGAATTTAAAATTAAAAATAACCTTTCAGCTGATTCCTTGCATAATTGCTATCTTGTTTTGTTAATACTGTGGCTGAATTATAACTTGCTGAAGCCCTGGGGATTTGCATGCTGGTTTATCAACCTGAATTTGCATTGACATGCTTTTCAGTCAAGTGAGTAACTAAATCCTGTGGCCTTCAGTGAGCCTGGCAGTATTTGCATAGGAAATCAGAGGGAGATTAGGGAGAATGACTATATGCTGCCTCCATAAATAGATTCAGTGATGAAAATTTTGTGCGTCTCAAAATACTACTGAATTTCATTTACTGACTGTGGCTGACATACCAGCAATACTTTGAAAAAGCAATACAATAAAAATAGGTGCAAGACAGCCAAACCTCTGCTGTAATACCAGGCAGCCTTCCGCTGTGGTTATTGGAAATGGCCATGTCTCGCTCGACTAGCATTCACACATGAAGATGAACAGACTAAAGCAGCCATTTCACCTGAAAAGTTGCTCATCTTTTCCCATTCACACCCCAGTGAAATTAGAATTTAACATTATTGCAGAGCAGATCTGCTTCTCAGTTTCCCCAAGCTGTGAATTTTTTAATTACTTTTTTTTTTTAACCTTAAAATGGAGCAGTTAATTTTGTAAAGGTTTCATCCTAGTTGTCACAAAAGCCGATGATGCCAAAATATCCTGTTAGGTTTTTTTTCTCCTGTTTATTATGAAATATTGGGTAAAATCTTTCAAGTTAAGATTATATTTATTCATTTCATTGTTAATAATCTTCTGAATGAGGCTTGTCATCACTAGACAGAAATGGACATATTCCATACAGTTTCAGTCAGTATTATATGCTTTAAAAGAACCTGCAAGAAGCTTCATAAAGAACTACTGAATTAGTTCCCCTTAAGCTAAATATCTAGTGACAGTTGTAGGTTTTTTTTTTTTTTTTCTCACGCTCCAATCCATCAGGTTTTATTGAATCCCTAATTTTGCTTAATGTAACTGAGGATATTTTGAAGTCTGAGCATCAGTTAAGTTAGTTATATCCATAAATCTGGAACTCCACAATGAATAGAAGCATTGTCCTCGGAGCGCTTGAGTGCTTCTACAAGAATATTTCTGCTTGAGTATAAGTACTGATTAAACCAACTCTTCATGTGCCTTGAGTTTCTGAGAGCTTCTCTCCCTTGACAGCAGAGAGTAGGAGCAGATGGGTTTCATTAGATGGCCCAAGCCTTTATCTTTTAATCACCTGCCTCACCCAATCTGAGGGGGGAAAAGGGCAGACATATGAGAAATCTCCTCTTTTCTGCTTCTCTTTCTCTTCAGTTCTCTGCAAGGCATCTGCTAAGACCTCATTCATCACTGTGAAAGCTGTGAATGGATAGCTGTGTAATACCCCAAGGTCTTGTCTGCTGTGGTGGTGTAGTGCCTAACCTCTCCCCTCTAAAAGGAAAGGCTACATGTACTTTTGTCAACCTGTCAGCAAGCACTTCTCTCTCAATACTGTTTGTTCAACCCTCACCCACCATCCCAACAATGACAGCTTTCTGAAAATGTTTCATTTTGAAGAAAGCCCTAGATGTAATTCTCTTAAGCATGTATTCTTTATCTCATTCCTCAGTGCACAGCCGTATGTGAAATACGTATTTGTGTACATGTGTGTTTGTGTGCACATGTACATGTCTGTGTGTCTCAAAAATGTGAAAAAGTAGTGGATCTTGTATGTCCTTTGGTTATCTAAAATTTCAGTGTTGGCCACTGTATTTAATTTTTTGACCACAGTTTTAAGTGAGTCTGCAATAAACCCACAACCTGCCTTCTCTGTTTTTGCTTCAATGAAAAGTAGTCCACAGAATTCTCCAGAAACAAGAAAGAATATTCTCCCTGGGCTGCTGAAGAGTGGCAAGTTAATTCTTTCCAGAAGAGTCTTCCCATATTTTACTACTGTTTCCTGCTGAATGCTAATTTAGGATTCTCATACTAACTCACATTTAAAATTAATCACAGTTTTCCAGGCAAAAAACACCAAGATCGATGGCTGATTAAAATAGATGTCAGTAAATTTCTTTGATTTGAGGCCATGTATATTACAGCTCCCTTACTTTTGTAGCCAGTTTTTATCCAAACAAGTTCCTGTTTGAGCTAAACTTTTTTTTTTATTGTTCTGTGCAAGCCAGCAGTATTCTCATCAGAAATTAGATCAACTGTGAACGAATCAAATCTTGCAAATTTTCAATACTTCCATAAAGAATTTTATAAATAAGTAACAATTTTTATATATATACAACATGATCCATGTCATAAGATCAAACAGTAATTTGAATATAAATAGCATTTAAGAATAAATAATTAACCTAAACGGTGCTTAAGCATTGCTCAGATGACTAATTGTATTGGCTGTAAGGACAGTATTCAACTTCCATTGAAGCTACATAAAAAGACATATACACTTTCTTTTAAGAGATTTTAAATAAAAAAAAAAATGTTAAAGAGATATCCAAAATGGAATCCCAAATGCTTCTAAATTTTGCAGAAATATGTGTACTGAAACTGTGAATCAGAATTTCTGTCTGCGTTGTACTGACTTGTTCCAGAATTAGTCAAAGTGTCACTAAACTTGGGGAGAAGAGGATTTAAATTCATTATGTGAACTTAAATCCACTTTTTCTCCCCTGCAATACTAGGCATATCCTTAAAGGGAACAAAGTTGTGTGAATGCATGACAAAATGATGTCTAATAGCAGAGGGATACATGCAATAACTGATTCATACCATGAGAAAGGATACTTGCCTTCAAGATACAGTTTACTCCTCAAGCTATCAATGAGCTCTTTTTTTTTTTTTTTTTTTTTTTTTTTGTGGTACAGTTGCCAGAGCAGCTCAGCTTCACCATCTTTCTGTAGATATGCTCACAAGAAGACGTATTTATACCCCACAGGTATTCCTGGTGGTACATACTAACACATAGCAGAGATTCAAAGTTTTTTATGAAGAACTTCACTAAACTTGGCTGAGAGTTCATAGCCCACAGTGGCTGTGTTACCTTGGCTGCCGGCTGAGAGGCAAAGAACCAAAGTGGAAAGTGAAGAGATGAAAAGAGAAGGCAATTCAGTACTTCTATAAAATTAAATTGAGCAGAAATTTTTTAAGATATAGTAATTAGATTTCTTACATAGCCATTGAAAACCATGAAGGAATTTGGTATTAGCTATGTGAAGCAGTAACGCTTCAGACTAAGTATCTCTGATAGGCATTTAATTTCTGTTTAATAAGACAGTTATTCCATGCTAAATAAATACTGGCAGATTATTTAAAAAAATGGGAATAATAGTTATGTATGGGCTATCTGATAGAATTCGCACAAAGCAAAATGTCATTATATATCTTTTTTTTAGGCTGTTAGCTTAGCACTGCCACCTAACCAAAGGAACTTCATGCTTTACATGTAGTAAGACAGGCTTTGCAAATACAAGCCAAGCCAATCCTAGAATCCTAATAGGATTTTTATTGGTACAAAAAGTCATGCATATTAAGCAAAGAATATTTCTCATTCATTTCAATATATTGAAAAGGGAACATATATAGCCTCTCTCTCTTACACATGAAGTGACATTTATGTGATAAATTGCACTCCTTATGTTGTCTGGACTACTTTAAATTCTCTCTAACTCATGTTCTCTTTCTTGGGATTGGGATTCTTCTGACATTTCAAACAGCAGAATATCTTCAAAACATTTTGGTAAGAATCTCCATTTCCTCTCTTCCCTGTCTCATAATATTTTGGACAAAAGTGAATTCATTTATTTTAAACTCAAACTCTATACTAGCCCTACTATCCACAGTAGCTACTTTGCCGGCTTTGAAAAAGTTAGGACAAAAGCTCAAGAAAGGTCTCCTATGAACCAAAGAATTACCTGGTCAGAGTTGAATGAACTGAATGCCTTTATCTCTATAGTTCAGCATGTTTCCTGCCCTGTTGGCTAATTACTTCATTTAAAGAAGTCCTTCATGGACCATATGGACCAAGTTTAACTGGTGAAAATTTAAGAAGTTAGAGTTGTGGATGCAACTGTGTCAGGGTTGTCAGAATACAGAATTAATCCTCATTTGTTATGACCCTCTCAGGTGCTTGCACGTTGTACTCCAGTTACTTACCCATCTAGAAAATGCAAGGGTAAAATCTCCCAGAGGAAGCAGTGAACTAACAAAATATTCTCAGGCAAAGCAGAGTCACTGCACAGGCTTCCCTCATTACCCTCCCTTGGAGGGTATTGAACTTTGAAATTGATTTAAAACTCTTTTATGCTTCTATTGAAAACAACCCCCATGGGCCTCCAGTTCTGTCCTCAGGGTACTTGTGCCTCCATAATGATTTTGCTTTTGTAAGAACTGGATTTGCAAGATATGCTGCAAGATGAATACTCTGATATAAGCCCCGGAATTTGTTCTGAGTGTCCTGTGCTCTCTGTTCAAATAGCTATCACTGGTCAGCACTACTGATGAAACGATGGTCAAATTGCTGGGGAAAAAAAAGACAACTGCAAGGTTGAACTAGTGACCAAAATATAAAGCAGAAAACTTTTGTCCATTTTGGACAGTGTTTTGAAGGTAGAAGGGGAAAAATAATCCATCTTAGTGGACTGAGAAAGGGATATAAAAAGACTTGCCTTTTTCCCTACAGCTCCTGCCTTGTTGCTAGACAGCTGGGGGCAAGTGATTTTAATAATTTTGGCTCAGTTTTTCACTCTAAAACAGACCTGCTGATTCTAGTAATTCTGCAAAAATTCTTCATTAGCTAAAGATAGCAATTACTTTTTATTAGAAAGTTCGTAACTATTTTTCATGTTTCTTTGAGGTTTGTGTTTATTAAAATATCTCCAAGAAAAAAATGACAGAAAAGAATACCTTGTGCCAAAACTTAGCTCTATACAATATCCATCTTCACTTGCTCTTCCTAGAATGCCTAGGAAATGTGATCTAAATTTACAGGAGCATGAAATCCTTAAGATGCTGTATAGGAAAAGAAGAGCGCTAGCTATTTCAAACTTCTGATGGGTACTACCAATACATAAACAAGAAGATGAGTTAAACAATCGTCATGCAGGGGGACGTAAGCATATGTCAGGTACTCTTTTTCGTGTTTTTGTCTTACTGATAAGCTAAAGACAGCAGTCACCAGTGAGAAAATAGAACTGCAGTGGACCTGCACCTTTACAAACAACTCAGTCAGACAGATGGCCCTATGTTTATCTTTTGTATGAGACATCAGACCCGCACCTACTCCAAATTGTCTTCTTGATAATGTATGGAATGGCTGGGGCGTACCCAGACTCTGGGCTACTTTCCAGAAGGCTGGATTTTCCCACTATGAATCCCACCTGCAAGTATCTCACTTAGCTTCCATTTAACAGGACAGCTTATGAAGAGCGCTGCGCTCGGGATTTGAGCTGCAGTGACAGATTCCAGCTTCTGCTCATATGCATCTGCAGGGCTGTATGCAAACAGCACTTTCACTGTTTCCATACACATCTCATCTCTGACAAACAGGTTTTGTACTTTGCAGCTAACCTGACTTCTGCATTTTTCCAGAGCACTAAGAAATATACAGTGTTGTAAGTGCAAATGAAACCTCCTGCCTATTTCACATCCTCTCCAATTCACGACAAGACCAGCAGTGTTGAAAATGACAGTACATATGCTATGAATGTTTGAATTTTCAACAGCCTGTGCTTAGTTCTGCATAATTGGTACCTGCTTAAGACAGAAGCTAGCAAGTATTCTCTACGAGAAATAGAAACAGATAAAGAGCTAGTGTAAGAAACAGAAAGCAGATAATGCTAGTAAGAGAAACCATGTCCACTCTGAGGGAAGCATTAAGTGTGTCCCACGTGGATTAAGACAGATCTCTGCTGCCTTTTATCCATATAACTGATCTGGACAGTAGGATCAAGTTTAAGTGGTTACATTTGTTGATGCTGATTGGAGAGCAGCAAACACAGATAGCTGCCAGAGATTCTCAGGAGGCAGAAAAGAGCTTTAGCTCTGGGCTACAGACTGACATACTGTATTTACTTGTTTCAAACAGCCTTAGTCTGAACTCACTCTGGTTTTACTTTTATACAGTGCCACTGACTCATTAGAATTACTTCTAAATTGGCCTCATCTTTTTCTAATACTGACAAGAAAGGCTTGTAAGTTTAGCACGAATTTACATTTTTGTGGAAGGAAGTAAGAAAGACAAACAGACATTCAAATAAAAAAAATAATCTATTTTACAGTGCGGTGAAGTTAAGGAATACCTTAACTGAGAGTAAGAATCTGGGACTCAAAGAAACTAATATGCAAAACCGGATGTACTGCCATCCTTTTATTTCCCCATTTCCCCATTTCACGTGCAGGACCTTGCTCTTGGCCTGGTTGAACTTCGTGAGGTTAGCATAGGCCCACCTCTCAAACCTGCCCAGGTCCCTTTGGATGGCATCCCCTCCCACCAGTCAGTGACACACAGCTTGGTGTCATCAGCAAACTTGCTGAGGGTGCACTCAATCCCACTGTCCATGTCACCGACAAAGATGTTGAACAGGGGTCCCAGTACCAACCCCTGAAGAACACCAGGAGAGATGTTGCATTTTGAAAGGTGATTTAGCATTAGGCAACTCTTTAGAATATTTCTGTACTGTTAAAATTATTGAGACCATAGAAATAAACTAAATATTTTATTATTGTCTTGATTTGGAATTAAAAATAATTGTGTTTATTTCCACGGAGAGAAAAACTTCTTTTTCTTTTCTAAGACATGCCTGTATATCGTTCTTGGGAACATAATTCTCTCTTTTAATGCATTCCTTGATTATCTGATTCACAGATATCAAAAGACAAGACGAGGGAGGGCATTTCTCTCACACTCCGAATAAAATACATTGTGAGATATATACGTAACGGTTTCATAAGTATATGACAGAGAGGACAATATTGGATAAATAATAACATTTTTGTATGGCCTCGGTGGATAGAATAGCAGTAGACTTACATATGTACGTGGCATAGCAAATGTCAAGGGGAGAGAGTTTACCACATTCTTATAGCCAATTTACAGCAATCCCTCCAGTGAAAGTGAATTGCAAGCAGACGAGGACACTCACTGCCAGCTGTAGTGAGCACCATAGAAAAGGAGTGTTTTGCCACATCTCTTCCAGACTCTGTCATTCGCTTGAACTGTAGCCTGATGCAGACAATGAGTCATTTCCTTCTCTGTTTCCTTAAAGGGTTTCTTTTTTCCTCGATTGCTGCTTTGTTTATCGTAGTAGTGGAATACAGCTCTAATTTTTGTGTTTGTACTTCTTTTTCTAACTGAAAAAAAAAAAAAAAAGAAAAAGAAAGAATGTGTTACACACACAGTTAGAACCGTTTGGCCTCTGAAAAGGAATGGACAACAGTACAAAACATTGTACCAGGCCATGGATTATGCCAGATACCAGCACCCCTTTGGAAATTACCACTGCATTTTTATACTTGAGAATTCTGATTTATTTTCACAGTTGGTTATGAAAACTGTCAGTTATTAATAGTTTTAGTACTACTTTTGCATTTGTAGCCTTTGGGAGTACTACACCCTATTAGGGTAGGAAAATATATCTCAGAAAATAAAAATCTCCTGCTATTTATACCAGGAAAACATAAAATATTGGAATGAATATGAAGCGCAGTTACAAACCTGTCAGAAATCAGAAGTTATTTGACTGTATTCTTCCCAAGAGAGGAGAAAAAAGGCTCAATTTTAGAGCCAACTCTAAGAAGAATTCCCATCCTGTGTTTTAAGTTGAAATTCTTTCAGAGACTGTGTAGAACTCTTCTTGTAACTCCCAATTTAAAATTCTAGTGTTATTGTCTGAGCGAGAGTCAGTAAGGCGTTCAGAATTTTACCCAAAGACATCTGAAAACAATGTCTTAAAAGTAAGAAAATATTTAATGAAACATTATAGAAAGTATACAATTAGATATATGTGGTGCAAAAGCACTGTAGCCATCTTTAAATCAACACTCATTTTCACCTGAAGTATATTGGGTGACTTCTGCTTTCAGGGAAAAAAATATCTGCCTTATTTTTCCTAAAGACTTTATTATACAAATTTAAAAACATTCCAGCTTCCATTGTTCATTTGTTTTGCTCTTTTCCTTTGAAAAACTCTTTAGGCTTTTTAATTCAGTGTCTTTTTTTCTTCAAGGCTTCTAATGCTCAAATATATCAAGCACTTTGCAGAATATTTAGTAACTATTCAGTACTAGAAAACAGTAAATATACAATTAGAAGGACAGGCTTGAGAGGGAAGAAAAGAAGAGAAGGAAAAGGAAAAATAACTGGGAGATATGTCTCCTTTGAGAAAGGGTTGGTACATTGCATTCTTAAGTTAGCAGGCTTAATGCTTTTTTTTGCTTTCTGTGTAGTGTTGTTTAAAGAGTCTCCTTTGGCCAAAGTAGAATAGCACTTTCCAGCAAAACAATGCAGAACATCTTGAAGCAAAGCAAAGCAAAGCAAAGCATAACAATACAAAGAAACCCATGAAGGATAAAATAAAATAAAATAAAATAAAATAAAATAAAATAAAATAAAATAAAATAAAATAAAATAAAATAATAAAACAAATTCTGATAAAACATAACCTTGCAGTACTATAATAATGATAAATGTTTGGAAATTACAAACATTCAAATTACTGAGTATGTAGATACGATTAAGGTATTAGAGGTTTAAACCTAAATCTAATTTACTTTTGTATTTTTTCTTGATAAGAATTGTTTTAATAGCTGTTTTCAAACTTAACTGATTCTTTTGGCCATCTCTTATTCCATATGATTTTCCATTATTTTACATTTTTCCTTATATTGGGTTAAATTACCCAAGGCAAATGCTTCAAAGCAGATTCCAACAAGACTTCTGTGTTTGAAGGCTGGCAGAGAATATATACACACATACATACACATGTGACTCTGGAGGCTCAAACATCTTCTTGTCATCTCCCAGACTAACACACTCTGACCTGTCTCTGTGATTTTGTAGTCTGTCCAGAAATATGTCGCAAAAAAAAAAAGTCTGTAGCTGCATTAGAAATCAAGTAGTTTGTTATTACCCAGTACGCTCAATTTTCAAAAAGAATGATTGTATTTTTATAATGACAGAAGGTATTTAGCTGTTCTGTTGGATTCTTTTCTTGCCATGTTGCAATTGCCAGTCAAATTGGTACATTGAATTTGGCGACAGAAATGTTTTTTTTCGGGACAAGAGCTGTGTTGAACAATGCGCTTTAATAAAAATGCACAATTATATGTGTTTGACCCACAGAGGGTAAGGACGAGCTTCTGTTTTCTTCTCAATAGCTCATTTCTACTGATTGGACCTGCCTATGTAGCAGAGGTAGGTACCATTGGCCTCATTTCTGAAGTGATTTCTGAAGAAAATACACTTGTGGATTGGAATTAGGTCTTTGTGATTTTACTTAGAACTCTAATAGATTTTAAAGGGATTTCTGAGACATATATTGTAGTGTGTTCAAGAACCACAGCTGGCTTCAAAAGATCACAATTTACATTTATTTATATAATAGCAGCTATAGTTTCAAAAGTACACAGTCCTCAGCAGCGACTATGAGAACTGAGCTAAGTGAGACTGCGTACCATGTAGAACTCTTTTGAAAATCTGTTTATGAGTATGATGAATTTTTAAAATAATCAAGCTCTGTGTGCTTTGGTTGTCCACCACTTATGACTACAAGTAAACACACATGGCTTACCTAAGTTGCAAAAGTTTTGTTTAGAAATATTTGGAAAGTGGTTTTGGGCTTAATGATTAGACAATACTATGAATACCCAGTATATTTATTTTGCTGGCCAAGTAGAAGCAGACAGGAGCATGCAGAATCCATTAGACGAGTATGAATTTCCCTTACACTTCATTAGAAAAGTCAAGCATATTTAGACATACAAAGCAACAGAATGGACCATATCACATAACTGGAGAACAGAGAATCTATTTTTAAAACAAAATTCATAACCAAAGCATTTTCATCTTCCAAAGCAAGCTGACACAATTCCTTTTTCTGATCTACTACCGAATTTGACTTGTTTGAAAGTCTTTAAAGAGCCTTTAAAGTACTCACAGTAGGATCCTTGCTATCAGAGATAGCTTTGCTTTTCCCTCACTTGAACTTGAAATGAAATGTAAAAAAAAAAAAAACCAAAAACATTTCAAATTCTTGTCTTATGGAAAAGGAAGGAAAACTTTAAACATATAATTTGAGAACTATTACACAGTTTGCAATATTGTATTCAGAGAAGTAACAAAATTAGTAAGAGACATCTAAACAAGCTTTTTTAATCTGTTACAAAAGGACTTAATCATTTACATGTGCTTTTGAATAAAAAAAGGTTTATATCATGTCTACAGTACAAAATGCTTTCATAAGAAACAGAAACAAAAAAAAATCCTTAGATATTTTATCCCTCACCTGTCCAATATTCAGACTTATTTTTGAAAACACTATGAACATTAAGTTGTTGCTAGGTGGCATTGAAAGGAAAATATCAAAGTTTTGTAAGCTCTAAACTTGAGGGCGCAGAAGGGGTTGTAAATAGGAAAACTTCCATAAATCAAACCTGGTATATACGTGTGTGTACGGCTAACACAGGAAAAATACCTGTGAGATATGTGGTGGTGTTCGACACCAACTGTAAGAAATATTAATTCCTAAATAAGGCAATGGAGGTTTAGGACTGAGGCAAGTCTAAACTTGAGCACTATCACTTCTATGTGATAGAGTAGCTCCCATGTGCCACTGCAGAAGTTCCTAGAAATTCCTAGAAGTAGCAGAAACTGAAAAAGTTGTCCAAGGTGAATAAAAATAGGGGCAAAAAAATTTTGTATTTCCATTGCAGTCATTGACTCTAAATGAATTGACTCATGAATGAAATCATTGACTCATATACAACTCGCCATCACCCAAACACCCTGTGGAGTAGTTCACTTTATCACAGTTATACTGGATAGAGCATCAAATAACACGACAAAATGGCCATTCAGATGAAAAAAACAAAACCTTTCTTCAACCCATGAACAAACCAGTGATGTGACTGGCCTCATGGAAGAACAGCCATTTCTCTTATGTCCCTTTGTTTTGTACAGTGACAAAAGACGTGACAATATTTCAAAGGAACTATGCTCTTATTTCCATGTTCTGTGGGAGTGTGATTTGCACTATAAACCACATAAGAAAGGATTCTTTGGATGCAACACAGGAAAAACTGAGTAGCCTTTGTTTTGCAGAAGGTCAAATCACATGATCCATATTTAATTTCTGATCTGACATTCATACATACACATTGATATGCATATGTTTGTCATTCGTGAAAATCAGAGGAACAAATACTACAAAGTCTACTGAACTGGAACATAACGAATCAGCCTTAAATAAAATTAACTTTCCCTATCAGTTGGCTCTGCTGCTTCCTTTCTGAAAACGTTCAAAACCTCAGAATATGACATTTCAGCTTTGCATCTAACGAGTGTTCGGAAGAACGGTCAGTGGAAATTCAGACAAAAAGGGTTACAGATCTTGTTCCACCAGTTGTTCAAAAAATTATATAAATGCTCCTCTCCTTTATATCATTATACAAAAGATCCTCTCAGTTAATTCACAGTCTATTAATTATTAATTTTTAAAGTCACATGCATCACTCAAAGGGAGGAGAGCCAAGAGGAGGGGGAGGGAGAGGAGAGGAGAGGAGAGGAGAGGAGAGGAGAGGAGAGGAGAGGAGAGGAGAGGAGAGGAGAGGAGAGGAGAGGAGAGGAGAGGAGAGGAGAGGAGAGGAGAGGAGAGGAGAGGAGAGGAGAGGAGAGGAGAGGAGAGGAGAGGAGAGGAGACGCGAAAACCCTAGAAATAAGCTAACTACTTTTATTATTATCATTGTTAATGTTTAAATTGTCTCAATTTTGTACCCTTAAGAAGATTTTTTTCCTCAGTACAATATGGTTCAAATAAATTTTCTTAATTTTTCCACAGAAAGAAAATAGAAAAAAATTAACATTTTCAAAATGTTGGAGCATTGACAGTGACTTCAAGTGACTTCACTTGGAAAAAGAAATTTTTCCTTTTAATATTTCTAAACGGTTGGATTTTTTTCCCAGAGGTCTTGTTTTGTTGGGGTTTTTGATTTCTTTTTCTTCCACAAAGATATGAGGTATCTTAGCTCTTAATTCCATATATACAAAATGTTAAAATTTCCCAAATGATTTAATTTCATTTTCTAAACTGCTTAGTTTCAATTATGAACCAAAGAACTTAATGTGATTAAAAGGTCAACTCTAGTGTATAATGCTGGAAACACAGAATATTCCCATGTTATAGCAACTACTTCTTTGCAGAATCTCAAGTGACCAACCTTTAAAGCGGTGCTGGTTTTATCAATTAAAAAGTCCTTACGGGAAGTATCTGGGTTTTTTTTCTTAAACCACAATCTGCTGTAATTTGGGGGATAATGCTATACACAGAAAAGGAGAATTTTGGTACAGACGCTCTAAATGTATCAGCCTGGGGTTGTTCAAAAACTTGCTGTGGCAAAGCACACCTCACATAAGCATACAGTGAACAGAGGAGCAAGAAAAGGATATTATTACATACGCATGTTGTGATTTGCCTGATATTTGCTACAAATCAGGCTGCTCTAGGACCCTAGAGGAGTGGCTATAGGTGTATGTGCTTATATATGTGTTTTCAGGTTGCCCTGTAAAAAGCCTTGCATAATTTTGGCATTGTATATTATAAAGAAGCAAACACAAAAAGAGGTTACTCCTTTTTAGACACAGGTGAAAGACAAACCCTAGAGGGGTCCCCAAGAAAAAGGGAAACCTGAGGAGTGAAATAGCATGAATTGTGTGAGCTCAAAGGCAAGGAATTAATGAAAAGCTATTATTGCCTTTTAAGCAATGGCATATTGAGGCTCCAAAAGGAATCTGAAAAGTCAGAATTAGCCTGGAGAATAACAGTGAAATCTCAGTGTTAGGTGCTATGCAGAGGGTTTGCACAGTGATGTGTGTCAAGAAATCCTGAGACTGAAAAGCTCTGTCTGAATTCTGACCTAATCAAATGGCTGAAGTGCCTGGGGATATGGTGGCTGGAACATCTGACAGCACTCTGGTGAAAGGCCAAGGGGGGGCATTAGGCCAGATGCCATCACAGCTAAGTTCACCACCTAAGGAGACTGAAATCCTTCCCTGCCTGTCATCAGAGAACTGCATCTGTTTCTCTAAATGATATACAAGACCTTATGTGCACAGCAGGAACCTCTGCCTCAGAAGCTGAACGTAGCAGGAGGGAGCTGGGGAGAACAAGCGGTTCCCGAGGGCGAAAGCCCATCCGTATGGGCAGAGACAACACATGTGATTGACAGGATCAGTTCCAGCTGGAGAGAGGATTCAGCTGAGACTGCTTTTCACTTGTTGTTTTAATGTTCTTTGTTCCTAAGTCTTTTTATGTTTGTGTTCAGTCACATCAGCACAAAAGGATTTCCTTTTGATCTGATTTATGCCCTAGCCAGGGTATGTCTGACTCTAAGCAGAGTCAAGAAAGTGGATGAGCAAGCATGGGTGACTCCTTTCCTATCTCATTTAGAAGACATGTATGCTGGCTTTCAAACACTGTTTAATTAAAAAAAGCCTCTCAAAAGAAAGTTAATAAATAAATAAAAAGACTTCTTCATTTGTTTCTAGGGCAGGAAGTGTAATTAAGGTAGATCATGTGCCTTTCACTCCTGTGATGATCCCATCCGTGTTTCTTAAACCACTGATGTAAGGCTAGCTTGCTTATTTATAGGTCTGATGAGTATGAATAGTTTTCCCTGTCTTGCAGAATGATTAATCACTAATCATTCTACCCAGAATGAAGCTGAACCCAGCTTTCTTGGGACTATCTGCAGAGAAGATACTCATGAGCAGTCCACAATGAAGATTCGCTTCCCCATCACTTCCAAACTCTCCCCCTATGAAAGTGTTCACTCCTGCAAATCCAGTGATTCCATTTTTATTAGATCAAATATAATTGTATTTGTCTCAGAGTGGGAAGATTGATTTTCATATCAAGGTCTTGACTACAATATTCAAAATTGCCAGGGGAAAGAGAAGCACATGCCTAGAACCCAGTTAACTTATACCCACACCTTATATTTTGTATCTTTTCATATTGTTCTGTGCTGGACAGCCAAACTCTGGTGTGACTCAGTAATCACTTATTTTCCTCAAATGTTCTAAACCAGAAAATGTCGAAGAAAAAATTCCCACTATTTTAGCCTGTTTTCTATTGCTATAGATGCATTTCACATGCAAGGGACAGATGGTTCTTAAAAACGTCTGAAAGTAATTCAATGTCTATTACTAAAATTTGTGTAACCTCACCATAGTATGGGTGATATGGGCTTATTACACACATGCCATTGATCCTCAGCATGTAGGAAGGCATATTGAACCACAAAGATAAGTACTAGATCAAGTAAATAATGACATTTTAATTGCCGGTCTTTCAAATTTATGTTTTTTTCCCCTTTTCCACATCTGTGAAAACATCTTACAAATGCTTCTCTAGTTCTCAGAAATTCAAGTTTTCCATGCATAAACATCCTACATTTAAAAAAAATTTCTTATCTACTTTATGTTTTTACATTATTCTACTATTTAATTAAGTCCTATTTTTTCACATTAAGTCTAAATAATACTTTAGCTTTTTAGATTTTTTGGATACATATTTTAAAGTAATCTTTCTTTTATTATTTAGTCTACTGGATCCTAACTTAGGTGACTCAGTTTGATGCTCTCTCTCTTTACCATGGTGATTCTCTGGTTCTTTCCTTCCCTACCTCCAACAGGCACGCTGTTATATTAAAATCTTTATAAAGCATTTTGAAAGCCTCAAGTGGAAAGAGATAGACATATGCATGCATTTAGCAAGCCACTGTAAAAAAAAAACAACAAACCAAAACACAACCAACAAACAACTAATTTTCTTTTTAAAATAACTACTACTAACTACCAATCCTTGAGCACAGGATTGTATATGGTTTCTTTTTTTCCGCCTTTGTTACCCCATAAACAGAATCCTATGCATCCCATTGTCCCTCCTAATTGCCTTGACTAGATTATACTTTGAACGAAGCCAGAAAATCTGTCCGGGGACCAGAAAAAATGTAGTGTTCATGTGCCACAGATGAAACTTTGCGTGGGAAAACGTTTTATTCTTCCTAGGCACTGGGTATATGTTCATACTGTCATTGCATCTTTTTATTGCAACAAAACAGCTACCAAACAACCCTGACAACATTTATTAAATCATATCCTAGTATAAGAGGTCAGACTCTTTCCCAAGCAGACCTCAAGTTGTTGTAATGTGATAAATACGTGTAATATGGGAAAAAAAGTAAAAAAGTCAGTTCAAGCCTGAATTTTGGCAGCTAACTACCTGCACAACAAAAACTCCCAACACTCGACCAGTGCTTTGCTGGACGTGAATCTGCTAAACATCATGCAACTCTGTCTATGGAAACCAGAAATGCTTTGATCATCAACAGTGATTTAAAAAGCTTTCAAAATTTCTGTGTGCAAGACAGAATACATAATTTCACTTACAAAGCTGCTTACTTCCACCCTGATGTTTGCCAGATCCTGCGCTGTTTAACTGTGTGTCATATCAGAACAACCAAATAATTCTGTCAATGCGTAGGTATCCACAAACTTGATAATACTGTTATTTACCACAACAAGGATGTATCAGATTTTAATGGTGATGAGAACTTTCCTACTTACAGTGATAAAGAGTAAGGAAACTCTACCACCCAAACTGGGACGAGTGGATTCCCTACTTGGGTACTAGAAATTTCACATGAAAGATATCTTTGTCACCACTGAAGCCAAGTGGGTTTCAGTGAGAGAGGCTGGTAGCACAGAGAATATGCCTTGCAAGAGACACAAGGATTAATTTCTTGTTTTATTTTATTTAAAAAAAAAAAATTAAAATTTGAAAATTAACCACTCAGAAATCAAATTATATAGCAGTAAGGTTGACAATTAATGTCTAAAAAATTCATATATCCCAAAACATGATGTCTTTTATGTTCATGTAAGATACTTGGTTTTAGTATGCTACATCCTCATGTAATATTGTGCAAGAATTTACAATTTTACTGCAGTTTTAGCACAGAGTATTCAATATTCAAGATGCTCAAAGAAAATTTATTTGGAAGTGATGAGTGTTTAAGATTGTAGTAAAACATTTTCCTCTATGTTTATAAATCATCTTAAATTGGGCTGGTTTTATTTAGCTCTAGAGCATATAGATTACAATAATATCAATGTACTGGACTGGAAATCAGGTACAATTTACAACCATTATATGTGAATAAAGAGCTTTCTGTTAGTTAATTCAAATTCTAGAAATTCCAACATTCAAAATTTTGAAAAGGAGCTGTGTACTTTGTCTCTCTTCTTTGAACTACTGGCAACTGCATTTATGGACATCATTTTCTCTTGATAACGCTATTTCAACTTGATGTGTTAAAAGATTGTACTTAGAAAGGTAAATAATTAGGCTGTAAGCAGGCCACACTGTGTCATTGATTCTGAACAGCCCTGTGAATTTTGCAGAAGGTTGTGCTTTTGGTAATGTTGATTGGTTTTGTGTCATTTAAAAGAACATATGGATGCGCAAACACACACACACACATCTCCTCTCCGAATCTCTTATTTTTCAGTCATTTATTTTTTATTTATTATCTGTGTGCTAGATCTAGAGAAATAAATAAATAATATGAATGAATTATATAACAGTACTTTGGTAAAGACTGCAGGAACATAAAAGGATGCTATAAAGAAGAAAGATTAATTATGCTTCATCGTCAAGGAAGACAGAACAAGAAATAATTGCCTTAAGCTTCAGTGGGAAAAATGTAGGCTAAATATTAGGACAAAAGATTTACTGCTGAAAGAATAGTTAAACAATAGAATAAGCTGTCAAGGAAAGTTTTGTAACTGCCATAATTGGGATTATTAATGGCTGGAACAGATGCCCAACTAGCAAAGATAGGTTACCGATAACAACATCCAGTTCTGCCATGATGTAGATGGATCTTAGTGTCTAACATATGGATTGTGCAGGTGATATATTGGCCCTCACTGAGAGAAGCAGATCTCTTCTATCCAAGAGGTTTCTGAACGTGTGAAAATTCACCCAGAAAAGCTCAGTACCTGAATAAAAGAATGAATCTGCTAGTTAACGGCTTGGTAGCCGAAACTCCTGACAGTGTTCTCTAAATACCAACAGTTTCTTTATTAAGTATCATGCTTGCTGTGAAAACTTACAAGAGTTAAGACATTCAAAATGTGGCTGGACATGTTCCTGTGCGACCTGCTCTAGGCACTAGGTGGACCTGCTTTGGCAGGGGGGTTGGACTAGATGATCTCCAGAGGTCCCTTCCAACCCCACATCATTCTGTGATTCTGAGTAATTCTGTAGCCATTAAACATAACACAAAATGTCTGTAGAAGGTATATGGACTCAGCCCAAATAATTTGGTTTCAGTTGGATGTACTGCAAAATATTTCTATTCTTTTTATTTATAGTAGAAGAGATGCTGATAGCATTTTTGAGGTGGTGGGTTGTATTATTTTTTCTTACAAAATCTTTGGAAACTGAATCTAAGTCAGGAATTTGGTGGTTAAAACCTCAGGAATTCATCTTTTCCAAGCTAGTTAGTATTTTATATTTTATATGTCCTGCAGAATAACATGAAGGAATAAATTAATGGTACTGAATTTATTAGAAAATTGTTTTCAGGCACAGAATACCTATTGTGATATCAAATCACCAATTACATGTTCAAACCATTGTCAATAATGTCAGTTAATTGCATGCTGGGGTATTAAATTCAATCTAAATGGCAAAATGTGCATTTGAGATTGATTAGTTTATTACATAAATGCATTAGCTGGTTACTTAAAATTGATTAGCAAGGTTTCAGTTCAGTGCAGGAAATGGCTACGTTAATCCCAGCACTTCTCCCTTTATTCTCTGATTACATAAAATACGCTACATGCACTGCAACTGGGGAAAAAAAAAAAAAAATTGCATTGGTCTTCTTCAGAAATTCTACCCATAAAGATAGGATGTTTCATGAAGAAAAGTTTGGCTCTTTGGCTTACAGAACATAAGCATGCTGGGAACTCATAAAAGCAAGCTCATTATTTGTAGCCCTACTCTTTTACTAGGAGTGACATCCAAAGAACTTAAGTAGAACTGTGAATTTTAGGTGCCCACCTTGAAAAATATGATCTTGATAAAAAGCCCTTATTGGTAAAAGCAGTTGAACGCCATAGACTCTGTATTGTAAGTTCCCAAGGTGTTCATGGCTGTGTATTTCAGCGTGCATGGAAATGCCTCTGATTTGACAGGCTGAGCAAATTGCACTTAAATAATGGCTCAGCCTGATCAAGGCTCAGCCTGATCAGGCACAGCTTCTTTTACCTATGAATATTCCAGAAAATGAGTCTGTCGCCTGGAATATTTTGGGAAATATATCCTTGGAATGAATGTTGCAGAGTAATAAAAGAAAATAAATTTGGATTCATTTTGATCATCAGCAGCACAAGTATTTTTCAGCAACCTTGTTCCAGTAGTCCTACTCATTTAACAAAAACTGAGGGATAATACCATATATCTTAACTCTGCTATTATAGTAGTTTTAATATTAAATGCTTGTAATTAATAATTCATCATTTAGCAACTTGCAAAGCACAATTCATTAATCCAATCCAGGAAATATTTTTTTGAATGGTAGAAAATAAATAAATCAAATCACAGCCAAACAAAAACCAAATCAACAAAAAATGAGATAAAACGAGTTGAATAAATTATAACCTGCAACCCATTTAACATCTGCAGGTCAGATAGAGTTCATTAATCTCTGCAGAATCAGAGGAAACAACGTACAGCAAACCAAATCGTGGATTTGTTGAATATTTTTAGTGGAAAAACATTTGAGAGCACTCAGTAAGTATTCTCATGTGAACACATGGGGAATGCTGAGCCTTTGGTTTTTATTTTATTTTTAAATTAAAAGGAATGAGCTAGTGCTGATGGAAGGTGTGAAATTTTAAAACCACCAATTTTACCTGTATCGTTGTAAGACGTATTCTTATTGATCTACTCCGCCTTCCAAAAACCTGGATTCTCCTTATGTTCCTTCAGTAATGTTTTGCTCTTTAAAGATATGTGAAGATCTGTGAAAAGGGAATTATTTCTAATAATTGTGTTGTTCTACTAAATTATTTAAATTAATTATAGTACTTTGTATCTGGTGTATTTTACAGCATCTGTTCTATTCCTCAAGGAGGTATCACTGCCTGTTCATCACTGCGTATTCACTCCACATCTACTGAGTTTCAGTAGTGATTGAAACTAGTGAATCACAGAAAATACACACAAGCAAAACTTTCTGGAACTTTAAAACAAAATTTTATTGGCAGTAGGAACTTTTTTAAATGTGGAAATATCATCATTAAAATTAATCAGTAACTTTTTCACAGAAGACTAAAATCAAGGATTTGGTACTTCTTATTAGATTTGGTTACATATTTATTGCTATTTCTTTACTAAGTTAATAATTTTTATTTTGTAGAAGCATAATTGATGAACCAGTTGATTCAAACTGGCCTAGAAATTCTTTAATATCTATAACTCTTTGCAAGCTAATAAATTAATGATTTCTATTCCATGGACTTTAAAATTTGTCATGTTGAGTCTTCACTATGAGTCCCAACTTTGTAATCTGTGATGTTACACTAACACTAGTTAGACTGCATTCACAGGCAAACCCCTGAACACTGGTCATTGCTTATCTTGCAAGACACGCACAAGAATGCTGGCTATATTGGGTCATGAGTATAAAGGAGGTGGTTGAGATCCCACACAGACTCAGTTTTGCTTCTTCTGTCAGTAGATACTGGTACTGCACTTCACAATTCAGCATATTCTCTGAATTGTATTAGATCATATTTGGCCAAGCAGAGAAAACTATTGTATGAGGATCTTGCTTTTGTGTAGGAGAACAGCAATTGTTAATTTAGAATAAACACTTGAAGAATTTATTATTTGGTTATAATTCATTCATACTTTGGAATTCAATTATTTGAATAATCCAGATGTAGCCTGAATGCTTGTGAGTGGTAAATAATATAACCTAATGATCATAGTTAGGACTAGCTTGGCACTACTGTACACAAATGTGTGTGTATAAATACAAATATAAATACATATGCATGTTTTGTATGTTTATATAAATATATATGTGGCTTAGGATGCTGTTTGTTTTCTTCTTGTTTTTATCATGTTATGTACTTTTTTATTTCTTAGCTAGCCAAGTGTGTTAGCAGAATGTGGCTTTTAGATTCTA
Organism: Numenius arquata; assembly: GCF_964106895.1. Classification (NCBI taxonomy): domain Eukaryota; kingdom Metazoa; phylum Chordata; class Aves; order Charadriiformes; family Scolopacidae; genus Numenius; species Numenius arquata. Next base: position 62,012,167 of record NC_133581.1, on the reverse strand, counting down.
TATAACATGCTGATAAAAATCTTATATTGAGCTGATCAATGTGTTATGAAGGATTTTTGTAGGGTCACTGATGGCAATGTGTGACACGAGGTGAATCCATTTCGTCCTTCATTTTTACCATGCCTTCTATGAATTCTCTCTGAAAATCTTCTAGAAACTGGATTGCTTTCACTTTTTGGTAAGCCAGATACTTTTTTTTTCATTTTCATAAGCCAAATTTTTTTTCATCTCTTCTAATTATGTGTGTGTTTCACCACTCAAAGCAGGGTCAGCTACAGCAGGTTGTTCATGGCTATGTCAAGTTTTAAATATCTCACAGACAGACACGCCGAAAACTCTCCATGCAACCGGTTCCAGTGTTTGACTGTTCTCACAGAAAAAAAAAAAAAAAAAAAAAGATGGAATTTCCTACATTTCCATCTGTGCTCCCACACCTTTTGTCACTAGATGACAGTGAGAAGAGTCTGGCTCTGTAGTCTTACTGTGCCCCACATCGGTTATTAATACATATCTTTCCTGGTGTTTTATTCTTTACCTTATCTATAATCTCTAGCATCCAATCTATGCATTTCCTTATTAACTGTTGCCAGCTCTCCCTGCCTTCAGTTACTCTGTGTGTTTTTGTGTCTGTCTGTATCTGTGTTATGACTATATACAGTGTGTCTAGTGCTCTGCTCTAACCTAGCTGAGATTTTATTATCCACCTTTTCTTCCTCTCTTTATTTCAAAATATAAAACAAACAAATTCCCCATCCCTCCAAGTGCAACAAGACAGTCTGTGTGTATGTGTTTATGCGTGTTTTGTCAAAAATGAGATTGTGGCTTCTTGAGCACCTGAGTGAATCATCTTTGTGCTCCAGTTATCCTTTCCATTCTATATTTAAAACATTTCTCTAAATGATTTGTTTTGTTTTTCCTACTGCTTTCAGCTTCTGAATTTAGCTTTTCTGAAACATGTAACTACTAAGTTTTCTACCTTCATCCTGGTGTCCTAAGAGATGGTATCTTTTGCTGTTCATCAATCATTATCATTTGGCCAGATTTTGCAACTGATACAAACACACCTGCGTAGCCTTTAGAAAATTTGCCCTGACCTTGGACTTGTTAGGAATTTTAAAGTCTTTTTGAAAGTTAAGGATCAAATTGTTCTGAAAGAATCAACTGGGACATGAAAATGCTCCCTAAATACTTTTGGTGAGGCAGATCTTTAAACATTCCTAAATCACACTTATCTCCAGGGTTTTGTTTTTTGTTGTTTGTTTTGGTTTTTTTGTTGTTGTTTGGTTTGTTTTTTTCCCAAGGAGAGGGTTAGTGCAGTGTTTTCACTTTTGGCCCTGCATCAAGAAATGTGATTCAAAATTTTATCCAAATCTGATTTGAATGACTTTGCCCATTTGATATTTATATACTTATGGAGATTTCAGTGATGACTTTTCAATATTTTTCTTGGTGAAAGAATACATAAGCTTGTTTTGAGTGGATGCTTTGAAATATCCTAATAGATGGCTCATGTTATGCCTTCATTTTAAGTATGAATGTGAAGAAGGAAAGACTTAAGAAATTCTACCTGAGCTGACTGATGTGAGTGTGCAAATGTTCGTATTTGTAAAGTTAGATGGTTTAAGATATGATATGTCATATGAATGGTATCTAAATGAGGACCTGCTACTGATGTTCTTGGGATCTGAAATAGAATAGAAGGCAATTGAAAGACAAAGAGATGGGTCCTTTGAGTTGTAAATGTAGCATAATATTCCTTGTGTATCTAAAACATGAAGAAAGAGATGTAAGGAAAAGAAAAAGGGAAGACAGGAAAAGAAGGTGGGATGTTTACCAGGTCATATCCACATCTGAGACAATATGTGTGAGCTTTTAGAAGAATAAATAAGGGGCTGGATATTATCAGCTAGCTCTTATCACTAAGGCTTTGTGAGTTTGACTGATGTTCTGAATCCAATTTAAATAAACCTTCACCTTTCAAAATCAGTATCACAAATAGTATTACACTTCAGTTTTGGTATAGCTGATATACCAAAGAATAGAAAGACCAATGACAATAACGATAATAGTACTTGAACTTGCTCTGTACCACCTACATCTTGTCTGAAGCACATTGTTAATGGTTCCAAATATTGGTGGAAAACTTTCCTTTACTTTGATTTTGCTTTACCGGTTCTACTGCATGATAACCTTAATTAGCAGTTTAGTGCCTGTCACAATCTCCATATTCAATTTGGAAATGGAGAGGAGCAATTCAAGGAGATGATGAAAAGGATGACTGTAAGTTTATAACAGGATGCAAGAATTGAAAGCCAAGCCACAGTAGCCTTAAATCAGAGAAAAAGAAGGTTACAATAAAGAACCCTGTAAAGTATATCAATTTTACTGCCTTAGTTTAGGTAAATAAATGAGAGAGTTCTTTCTAAATTGTGGAAGACGTGGATATTTTAAATAAACACATGAATTTAATGCTGTTAAAGAGAAGGAGAGGCAGTTTGCCAAGAAAATGAAAAGCTTGAACTACTCACTGTACAAAAGCAATGTGGGTTTTAATTCCTTCACTTTTGAATTAAGACTATGTTGTCCCCTGTAACTCATGCTATACCTACTGAAGGCATCCTTTATCTGGCTGCTTTTTAAAGTGCTATGTGGTCTTGGACAACCTCTAGTTGTACCTTTACAGCACAAGAAAGCCTTATAGACGGCCAAAAGAAACTAAAACCCAAGAGTTTATTTTATTCTATGACCAAATTCGTTTGCTGCTATTCAAACTGAATAGTCCCCTTATGCTGTAATTAATCCCACTGGAATCCCGGGATGAAATTTTGTCTGCGTTGAAATCAGTGATAAAACTCTGCTGGATTTTAATGAAAGCTGAATTCCATGAGCATAAGCTATTTGGAGCAAAAAGAAAGAAGGCTTAAAAGCATAATGAATAATGTTTGTTTCATGATAAGTGAAGTGAGCTTCTGATTGCTAGTTTTTAAGTATGCCCAATCATTTTGCCTTTTAAAATGTTATTTTTAAAATTAATACCCTTGCATTTTTAGACAGATAATATCTTAAGGATTCTCAGCTGCATGCTCAAAATGCTGTTGGTAGAGGCAAAATCAGATGCCTATTTCCACAAATCTTTCCATAATCTTTTGCAACCTGTGTTGACTTCCACTTTGAACATTTATCAAGACACATCTCCGACGTGACCAACCCTAACATCTTTTTTACTATTTTCTACACAAAGCACAGAGAGACAAATAAGAAGAGGAATTCTTAATTTGTGGTGAAGCACCTATACTTTCTCTAAAGGAAGCATGCTCTCTAGACACTTCTGCAGCAGATGAAATTATCTTCCAAAGACAGTATTTGCCAAGTTGGTCAAAAAGTGAAGGAGAAAGTTTACTTTTTTTTTTTTTTTAAAAATTAGAAAATGCTCCACACAACAGGTCTTAGATTGTGAATTACATCCAGATGATTTCAGCGTCTTGCCAGGAAGAAAATTTTTTTTAGGGAAAACAGTGACAGTTGAACTCTGGTTTTATGTGGCTGTTCACACATGGTAAAATAACATGGCTCATTCGCCCTGTCTCCATTATGAAATTGAACATGGTTTACCGCAATAGAGTCAGGTTTAGCAAATTAGACCAATGAACTTTTGTCTGTATTCTTAACAAATACTAAGGTATCATTAGAACAAAGTAGATCTGGAATGTTTTTTATACAAGGAGGTTTCTTCAAATTTGACCTGTTCTTGAAGGAAAACAGGCTGTGCCAACACAGCTTCTTCAAAACATTTAATTTAACTGTTATTTCAGAACCCTAAACAGTAAGACACAAGAGCATGGTAGAGAGAATCAGTTTGCTTGAGAACTTAAATATCGCAGAATTAGTAGTTTGTCTTTGCTTCTGCAGGTTAACTGTACACATGTATTTGAATGAGTCATCTTTCACAAAAGCCTTCTGGACTCAAATATAGAAGCAAGATTGCATATAATGAACATAAAGAATAAGTACTCTCCAAATACAAAAGCAATTGGAGAGAAAAAATAAACAAAGATCAGTGTGAAAGGTGGGGAGAGTAATGGTATATTTACTTTACAGTTAGCACTGGTTAAAGACTAGAATAATATCCTGTTTTCATGTAAGGAATTAAACCACATAGTTTAGAGTTCTGTAAACATCCAGCCCACTATTTTCCACTGAAACATTTAACATGAACTGAAGTTGTATAGGATAGATTATGTCCCAGAACTCATTTAGCTCTAGTCCTCTTAGCTGAATCAGCAGACAATTGCACTATCAGAAGCAGTACATTTCTGTCTCCAGAGCAATAAAAGTAAAGCAGGGTATTTAATAAGAGACAAATATAGTTACATCAATATCTCAGACCACGATAATAAGCAAGAACTTGAGACAAGGAATGTAGAAAGGTGTCAGTGGTATCAGTGTGGCCCAAATATATATATATATATATGTATATGTAAAAAAATATAGTTGATTTCTTTGGTCTGATTCTGTTCCCATTAAGGCAGTAGGAAGATTCTTATTCATTCAAGTAAAGTATGAAGCAACAGTAAGATCTGTCTTCAGAAAATTAGCAGAATCCATGGAGCTGCTAAACAAAATCCCCAAATGTCAGTGGAGTTAGTAGATTATAATTACCTTGGAATAAATACATATTCTAATAATCCAAAATCAACAGAATTGAATTCTCATGCAAAGAAAATGGCTGTGGTTAAATCACAGAATCACAGAATGATATGGGGTTGAAAGGGACCTCTGGAGATCATCTAGTCCAACCCCCCTGCCAAAGCAGGTCCACCTAGAGCAGGTTGCACAGCAATGTGTCCAGGCGGATTTTGAATACTTGTCACATTTCAAAAAAATGAAGTGTAAAGGGCTTAAAATACAATCACGTTTGAAATACCACTTCTGAGCTTCTAGTATCATATATTTTACACTCCATTAGCTTCCTTCTTGAATCTCCTCCTGTGTATGGGAATTTAAATCATGGTGCTATGGTCTAACATATCAATTGTAGTGTCAAGAATCACTAAATATGATAATGTATATGTAGACCCAATATCATGGTATCCCAAACTAAATCATGAAAAGCTTGGCTTCTAATATTATATAGGTATATTACAGTAGATATGTTATGCACTTAAGCATACTTTAGTACTTACATGAGATAAACCTATTGGATAACTTCTAAATAACATTTTACGAGTTCACAGTTCAATCTAGATGTAATAAATACAAATAGATAAATAAATAAATCAGTGTAAAATCATCGTTCAAAGCAGTAATCTGAGGGTAAAGCCAACTAAGATTCTGTATTCTCAACACTATAAATTTTCAGTAGCCTAAACCACAGAACTATATGTTGATTGCTACAGAGATAAGAAAGAGCTGATAACACACTGCCCAAAGGATTTCTAAGTGTAACAGAACAGGCTTATGTATACTCAGGGTTCCCTTCATCTCAGAGATGGTTTAAGAAATAAGCTGCTGGGTAATGTATCTGAACAATCCACTGAAAACAGCTAGCAAATTATGAACATAAACATATCAATACCATAGCCTGGTAGCTTAGTCATGACTAACTATAGCTTAGTTGTGACATTGCTATGACTAGCATGGAATTCTCCATGAGAAAACTGTTGATTTAAAAACACTATAACATCATAAAAAGCTAACAATGTAATATTAGAATTATTAGAATTATTAGAAATATTAGAAATATTAGAAATACCAGAAACATGTATTTGCCAGGCTAAGGAAAAATATATTCACTATTTTTGATACTAGCAGGTCAGACGTTATCTTAACCATGTTTTCCAGGCATTCACAGGAAGAGAGATTCAATTATCTGTTTCCAATTAAATAAACTCTGTCTTTTAGAAATATGGATGGCCTCATTTTAGCAAATGCCATAACAACAGGAGTATCCATTCTGCATGAGTATGATCAGTATAAGCAAGCTTTTGCTGAGCTTTTCTTTCATCCTTATTGACATTTTAACATGTCAGTAATAAGACAAAAATAGCCCTTAAATAAAGGAATTTCTGTTCCTTTCTGCTATAACATCATTTCAGATCAGTTTTAGCTTTTCTCCATATCAGCCTCATTACATAGAATCAGTGTCTGTGTTCAGACTCCTGGAAGCAGAACATTTAATGACTCAAATGAGCCAAAAAGTATTATATACATTTGTACTAGGGAACCAGGTGGTGCTAAGGAGCACTGTGATGAGCTACAGAAAATAATCTTGAAATATAATACTGTTTTTTTCCAGGCCTCTGTTAAATGACTCTCATCTTGCACCACATAAAGTATGTTTTCTTGAGGTAAAGTCAATGAACTCAGTGGACCGGGATGAAGGCCATTTCTCACTGTCTTTCTATCTTGCCTCAGCTTCTTCCCCTTCATTTTAAAGGGGAATAAACTAAGGATTAATGCGATGTAGTTCTACAGAAATTACTATATGAATCTATAAATTCTGAATCTAATAGTGTCGTGGTTTTGGCTGAATTTACCAAAACCGGACCGGCAGATGGCCCTTCCCCCCCCCCTTCCCCCCCACAAAAAGAGGAGAGAGGAGGAGAAAGAGATAAGGAGATTCAGAAGTTTAGAATGAACTAAACTACTTTAATGAAGAATTAATATTAAAATAAAAATAAAGAAGAAAAATAATGAAATAGATACAATATATACAAAACCGTATCAAGTTCCCAGGATGTCAGTCACATCACCGGCAGGCACTGGGGAAGTCCCAGACTGGACTCAGTGACGAATGGGAACTGGATTCCAGCTCTGGAGTCAGGAACACACGGATCGGGATCAAAGGCAGATGAACAGACAGAGTCCTCTCTGGACGTCAGCCATCGCAGGAAGGGCTGACCCTTTGATCCCTCAGCCTTTATACTGAGCATGGGGCAGATGGGATGGAATACCCCAGTTGGTCAGGTTTGGGTCACCTGTCCTGTCCGCTCCTCCCCACTGATGTGACCCCTCTACGTTTTTTCCGTTTCCGACCCTCTAAGGGGGCAAATAACAAAATTGGCTGACCTTGGTTGTTATAGCAATAAGTATAAGCAAGGGCCTCCCTGCATACCATTCCTTGGCGCGGAGCACAAACATTGGTCTTATCACTCTGAGAACGAGCAGTTTTCTCCACAATATGCCGTTAATTTCAGAGAGTTAGAGGAGGCCTAGCTAGGATGTAAAGTTACAGAACAGAAAATTGGTTCGGTTTTACTTCAAACCGGGACATATAGAAAAAATTTATTTTATTCTCTAAATTTTTACACTCTTCCCCTATTTTGTAACACTATAAAATGAGTATTCTTTCTGTTTGTGTGTTTGTTGTAAAATTATCTCCAGAGCTTCTGCAATGGAGTGTTATTGGCAAGGGGGGGTGGTGGGTGAGGGGAGGACAACGGGCAGTAGTGCAAAACTTAGAAACCTTCTGCTTGGTATTAAGTCTCTATTATGCATCCAGAGATAAATGGATTTATCTTCCATACCTGTTCTGATTCTACCACAAGGGACTGTGGAGCAGATTTCTGTTTTTTCCTAATGAAACTTCTTTGGAAGAATTAAGAGGACAACAGTCTATCTGGGAGCTAAATGACCTTTACAAGTTTTTAAGATAAGTCTTTGAGAAACAGATGAAAATATAAAAAATACGAAACTCAAGCAACAACATTTCCCAGATGATTAAAAAAATGAACATAGTTACCACATTGATAGTGTTATGAGAAAGAGCATCTAGATCATAAAGAAGACAGATGGGCCTGAAACATGGAATAAGAAACAGATGGAGATAAAGATTTGCACATGTAAGTGAAGGAGATTTTTCTTTCTCTAATGTTTAGTCAGAACAAGGGTCTCCATTAACAAATCTTTTATGGGGTGAGAGGACTGGCAGATTTAAAAAAAAAAAAAAAAAAAAAAAAGCGGTGAGAAAGAGAATGTCCAGCTTTGAACTGTGTCTTTTAGTGACATAAACCCCAGTGTCTTAAAAGTTGATGTCTTTCTGATGTTTGTTTCCTATAATTAGTGAACTTAGAGATGGGAACTGATAGTTTTAGATACCGAAACCTTTTATTCAGACTTTGAAGAAAGGGTGGACAAAATCAGCGCTAGTATCCACTGACTTTTGCTGTCAATTTTTACCAACCCTGACAGGAAATGAAGTCCTAAAACAATGAGTGGGGATTTCAGTTTTCATGGTCCAGACACCCGCTTGGGAAATTATCAGATAGTTCCCATTATGCAGGTAATCTTTAGGATTCAAGCACCTCTTTATAACTGTCTTCTAAATATCACTATCTGATATCAGAATTACTATCACAGTAGCCCTTGGCAGGGCTGAAGACTCAGATACACTTACTTAAGTGGATCTGTTTACAGCAGATATCTCAGACGACAGCTTGTTTCCTAACTCGAGCATGTCCTTCCACAGGCATTAGGTCTGCATTTCACTGAACCTCCCCCCAGATTTTACAGACCTTTACTGTTTTTTGATTAATAGCCCACAGTGGTTTTCTTTTTTTTTTTTTTTGTCCTCTTTCTTTTGGTTTAATCACATGATGAGGTCAGAATATGTTAGAGATTTCCAGGGTGCTCTCTTCTCAACGTTGGTTTCCTGTCCGTAAGGAACCTTTCAATGTACTTACAAACAGGTGTGGACCCTGCCAGGTGACCCTAGCTGACAAAGTCACAGCCAGGCACCCTGTCCCACATCAAAGATGACTAACAGAATCTATCATTAGGTTAGAAATTTTAGAAGCTTTCCTAATATCACAGTAAAATGCTACAATGTGTGTTTTACTGGACTCTCTAATGCAAAGACAAAAATGGAGAAGACTAAGGTAGCATTTTTTCAGATTATTACCTGAGATGTTCAAAAACCGAGGGCTAACACTAAGGGACACATTCTGCTTTACGGGCCCTGCAATATTTATCTCTGAAACTCCACAGTGTTATCTGAACTTTTATTCTGTACTTATTTTCAACTCCCTTCAGAAATGTAGCCAGGGAATGTAGGCAACATACCAAAGGAATAACGGTAGCCACTCAGATATCTGTGATCATTTCCAGGCATGGATTTAAAGTTTAGCACAGATTTTTCAATTGTGAAAAGTCAGTGCTGAGCACAGTTTGGGGATGCTGATCAACAGGATGCTGATGAACACATCACTATTCTCCAACAGCTGAGTAAAAGTCAAGATAGTCATGTAAAACTCATTTTTCAGACAAAAAGAGATAAAAAAGAATTGTACATTCACTTTACCCATGTGCTAGATGTGAGCAGGAGTTATCTGGAATTGCAAATACCACATTGGGTCACCATTAGGAACTGGAGGATATTTACCGGTGCCACCAAGCCTGCAGCAGGCATTGATGTGGTGAAGCCAGGGTGCTTGATCTGTCCCTCTGGGCGTGGAAGCACTTGGTTTGTGTTGTATGGTGAGAACAGCAGGTTTGGTTTATCGCCCTGATTCTGGATACTTAACCTCTAGCCAGCAGTCTGGTCATTTGCCTGCAGTCCTAGAAGTCTCTAAGAGTTTTATTCCTATTTCTTAAAGATCAACAATAGGTAGGATAAATATAACACATCCCATCACCATACACAAAGGTATGATTTATTTGTGTATCATGTATTTCCCTTTTGCTCAAATCTCTTGGTTCTGCCAAAGAGTTTGAACTCATCTGGCATGGCAAACTGAAGCTCCATTTAATCCGATCTTCAACTGCAGGTTATTTTTCATACTTTTGAATAAAACACAAAGAAATATTAAAAAGGATAGCAGGAAATTAGTATAAATAGTACTTTTACCAATAGGGATTAACGATCCCACTGTCACAGATTAAACAACAGAAAGGAATCACTGGACCCAGCCTTGAAACGACTGCCACTTCTGGGATAAGTTTTAACTCATGTTTCAAATTAGAAACAGAGTACATAACATTCAATTGCTCATAAAAGAATTAAGTTACTGATGTTGTGACATAACTAATAAAACTGGAATTTTAGCAGGAACCCTGTGACTGTGACACTCTTTCTCACAAAATATGTCAGTTATGATTAGCACAATGGCATGAATAAAGTGGGTTATCTTGAATTAGATATGTTATTCAAAAGAATCTGGAAACACCTTCAGAAATCTTCAGCAACTTGTTAGGAACTCATGGAGTTAATGAGAAGGAGAGATCAGCTAAGAGAGAGAAGTCAACTAAGTACAGACTTTCAAGAGAAGAAACACTGGAGTGTCTCATTATGAAAAAGACCAGGCAAATAGAGATAACGCAGACAGACAGTGGTACATACTCAAACACCGATCCCAACTGATTGCTGAAATGCTGCTGGTCTGAATGTCATCAGCTCATCAGAGCCAGAGCAGCCAGAGTTCAGGCTACAAGTTGTATGTTCAGGCAACTTCAGCTTACAATTAGAAGCTCAGTTTTCCTTCTTTTTCTTCACATGCTGCAACTAAAAAAGTAACAGAGCTTTTGTATCCCAGCTTTGCGTCTCCCAGCTTTTGCAACAGGATGTGTTTGTCTCACTTTTCCCTTGTGTGACACCGACACATCAAACAACAGGGACAAAAGGAACTCCGCTTAGAATGAGTGACGCCATTTCACTCATCTCACTGAATTTAAGCATTAATCTTGCAAGCGAAGCTAGAATTTGATATCCTAATGTGTATCTAATCTTTCCAAGATTCCCAAAAAACTACAATGAAAAGGTTCAACCACAATTTTTTTCCAGGAAGTTCTTATTAATCATCTGCTATCAGCCAGCTGAGATCCACATTAATCAAACATTACCAAAGAAACGGCAGCAACTAATCACACCTTGTAAATGACTAACTCAGCTGAGTATGAGAAATGGTTAATTACTCTAAATACTTATAGACATGGAGAAGCCGTCAGAATTCTTTTCCAGAGGGGAACTCGGAGAAAGTGCTATAATAAATACCCTTAATCATTCTCTGAAATGTAATAGCTTGCTTTCTATTGGCTATATCTGTAACTAAGGTAGATTTAGGTGTCAACTGACACATCTATTTTTCTCAAATACTGAGAGTATGAAATAACTCAATAGCAATAATATAACTCTGGTTAACGACATATGCTGGATGAAATATATGCCTCGTTGTTGAGGAGATACTTCAAACAGAGAAGAGGTGAAAATCTTCACCTGAAACCGCAGTCTTTGTAAACACTCAGAGCCACTCTGGTACTCCTTATGCTAAATTTCATGTGCTAAAAGATTTTCTTATGCAAAAGAATGAACAAAAGACCATATTCTACAAAACACAGTAAAAGAAACCTACGTTTTAAGCTTCTGAGATCTCCAGATGGTTCTCGCTTCCAAACAGGCTTCTGAAATAGTAAATTGCTTTGGAAACCATTAATATATTATATTCCTAATTTACATATGACTTTCTATGAAACAGAAATGATGATGTATGCTTGTGGTAACAAGAATGAGTGTACTATCCTAGCTAACAAAATCTAATGGATTGATCTACTATTTACAGACACTTCTGAATGATTCAACATACCCATTATTGAGGTCATCAAAGGAGATTTTCCTAATCTATTTAGTTCCATTCATTGGAATGGAGTATTATAAAATTTTTGCTTGGTATAAATTACAGGGTTTAGTTTCAACACCCAGGGCCTGTAAATTCTATTCCAGAAATTAAGAAACTTTATGGCCTAATTTTGAGTTTAAATTTTAAAAGCTTAAATATTTTGGTCATGAGAAGTATAGTCCAAGATGTTAGTACCGTTGCAGCTTTACCACCTAATTTCAGTAAATTCAGCAATTTGCCTTAAAAGAAAAAAGGGCAGAACTGTGATAATGAACACAGCTTGACCCACACAAAGCGTAGACAAGAATATCTTTCATGAAATAGAATCAATCTTTTTGAATAGCTGTGTTTGCGGATCCAGATCTACCTGGACTACAAACAACACACAATAGTCAGGGCCCTAAACTCCTACATACAGTGCCTTTTCAGATGCCTTTAGGAACGACAGCCTCTGGCTGCTGTTTCAGAATGTACAGGATGTCAGTGGCATATCTGCCACCTCCAAAACTACATCTTGGGCACTCCATGCCAAACAAAACAGATGTATGGACAAATGTGAAGGATAGAACCATAGAATATCAGGTTGGAAGAGACCTCAAAGATCATCTGGACCAACTTTTCTTGGCACAAGCATGGTCTAGACAAGATGGCCCAGCACTATTAAAAGTGTCCAACGATGGGGAATCCACCACTTCCCTGAGGAGATTATTCTGTTATTAAATGTTAAATGTTTAAGCAAGAAAATCACTTCTCAATACCACAGGATTTCAGTGGCCCTCACCTGGAATTTATGTGAATTTAAATTTCACAAAATTTATGGGGATGCCCACTACCCTAATTGTAGCTTGTGCAGTGTATGATTTTGCAAGTCATTGTAGTTAAGGATATAATCTTGCCATTTGTATTTTCAATTTTACATCCATATTACCGGCTCACATGACTAGGCTAAGCATGGCTATGGAAACATATTTCTGAATGTGACATTTCACTTGTAAATGACGATAGAGAAACAAAAAAACCCAAAATAACAGACATTGGTATGAAGATCAATATTATTATGATCTAAATGACTTTAGTCCACCTTTTTGAACCACAGATACAATTCTTCATAATCAAGCTATGCAGACAAAAGCATTTGTGAGAACAAATTGCATTTTCGCATTAGTCTTGTAGTAGTCTGACATGCAAAAGTATTTTATTTTAAAGGTAGTTTAGGAATGTTCAAAAGGCAAACTTTTGTACTATATTTGCATGGGGATTTGGGGATCAGATTTAATACAATAATATTTATAGATTTTTAGTTGTCTGCATGCTCAGCTACATTTGGAGATGTCTAAAAAATCTTTTGGTGTGTGGAAAATACCCAGTTATGACGACGACGGTAATTAGTGTGTGCTACTACTATAAAATGAGAAAACATTTTCAGTCCTAGACCATAAAGGCCTTGGAAAGGTACTTTGTCATTGTGTTGCAACTCTTAAGGATCAGAAGGAAAACATAAATTGATATATATGTCTGTCATACTCAAGAGACTGTTGCTGGAATAGAAAAAGCGTTTTACCTAAAAGACGAATGTGTTATTTCATCTTCAACACAGCTTCTTTGTCACAACTTTTTGGATAGAAACTTTCTGGTTTCAAAGCAAATCTTTGCATGGGGGACTGTACGCCTGCAAATCTTGAGGGGACACATATTCAAGCAGAGAACAATATATCTACATTCAAAATAAAGACATGTTAAAAAATCACATAGAAGAGGGTCTTGATTTTTTCTAAACTGATCTTGTAATGCTAAATAACTCCAAACACTGAGAAAATCAAATTATCAAGAGATAGGATAAAAGAGAGGATCAATAAATAGGGACACAGATACACACACTGAAGGAAATGTGGATGAGGTGTTTATCTTCCCAAAGACATTACTCAAAGGAGGGAAAAAAGCTTAGTTCCTAAACACAGACTATTTAAAAGAATAAATGTGTTACAATTTACCACTTTCTCTTTCGTCCTTTTTCCCTACTTCAGAGATTTTGCAGACCCCAAGGAAAATGAAGTCTCCACCTCCCACCTGCTACTGTGAAATCACACCAGTAAGCTCTGCAGAGGATCTTACGGGACTTATTCCAGCAGATACCTCTTTAAGCACATCTCAGTATAACTAACTGACTATTTGTATTCGTTACAATTTTTTCTTTACATTGCTAAGTTAGTGATGATAAAATGCAAATAAGGAGCAAAACCAAACTCTAAGTCCAGGTGCTAATGTTTCAAAATCAAAGCATCATCTCCAGCTAATGTAAATTACCACTATATAAGTTAATTTTCTTACAAGGCAGCAAAAAGACTGGGCATTTCTTTTGAAAAACAGTCATCCACCATTTTTTCTCGGGGGGTGGCAGACTTTTAAAACAGCATTCATGCCATTTTGAAAGAAAACATCTTATTTCCTGAAAAATAAACAAAAGAAAACCCCTCAACAGAAAAGGACTCTTAACTTTTTAAAACATAATGATGCAATTCTAGTTCTCATCCTGGTTTTCAAATGTCAACAACAGAAAAAGAAGTGACAACATGATCATTTGAATATATGTTCATAGTCGGGTCAAGGGAAAAAGAATTGATGTAGTCACTAGTAATATGCATCTCCCTTCACTGATAAAACACAAACGATATCAAGGGCAAGCAATGACAGAATCAGACAATTACATCCTGGAAGAAAAGGACATAAGTTTTGATGTAAGTATTATGAAGTACAAATTAATAAATGAAATAGGCAATCCTTATAATTTTTAGTTATGAGGATTATTTTATTTTCCAAATCCAGGAAGGGGTGGTTAAGTGATCACCACACTTCAAAAAAAAAAGAATATTAACTTAGCAACATGTAGTAATTCAATTCATTTCAACTATTTTCATGCATAGAAAATCAAGATTTATTTTGAGATTGCCTTCAGATAACTGTAGCTGAAATCAAGACCATAAACATGTGATACCAGAAGACCTGGTTCTCTAAAATTTTGTGAAGTTGGTTCTTTGGGAATCAGCTTAAGAATAGTGGGACAATTGCCAGTGAATTTATTTGCCTGAGGTAAAGCTTAAAAAACATTGCAGAAATTGTGTGTGACTATCCAAGAAGGTCTTCTAGGCCTGAGGTCAATTCTTTCAGGAAGCTTGTACTTCGGAAATTGTTACATATTACAACTTTAAAATATTAAGGTCAATCTAAGGATAGACACTGACAAAATATTTGAGTCAAGCTGTTTTCAGCATTTGGAGGCATCAGTAACGGTATTTCCTCATTCCCATCACATGTTGAGAAGCTGAGAATGGTTCGGGAAGCTCTATTACATGAAAGAATTGTCATCAGTATTTTTGCAAAGAAAAGGACAGACAACTAAGCCAGTGAGAGATCCAACAATAGATGATGTTACATATTTATCATTTACAGTTACTATATGTATTCTGATTTCAGGAGTTAGAGAGGACTGCTAATTATAGAGAACATAATTGGAGATTGAGTATTTCCTTTATATACATAATCTGAACAAAGAATAGAGAGCAAATATAATGGAGGGAACCACCTGTTATGCTGGAACTAACTCAGAAGGTTTTATTGTGTGAAAAACCCATGAAAGCTGTTTTAGGGTGAAGCTTTTTTTTTTTTTTTTTTTTTTTTTTTCCCAAAGAATTCATTATTCTGTCAGATACAGACTTAGCCTTTAAGGAATTACTTCATAAACTTAATTAAACACATTAATCCTTTAAAAGACAAATTAATGTTCTAAGTGATTGGTACAGCCAAGAGAGTTGAACTATAAATTCTGCTAAGCAGGTGTATTCCATCTTTTTTTTTTTTTCTTTCTCCCTTTTTAATTATCTTGCTTTGATTCCTGTTTTCTATATCATTTAAAAGACAGGAAATGTTGATAAATTGGCAAAACTAGCTTTCATTATAGTTTCTGGAATTTTTTTAAAAAAATAATTAAGTTTTTTTTGGACAACTGTAATTATTTGAGGTATTTGAAATACTAGTTGCCTTTTTTAGTCATCTTTTTATTACAAAATGGAATAGACACCGGAAAGGTCAGAATAATTTAATTTTGTGAAGATGTGTTTGAAAACTCTCAGCTGGGATTCAGTTTTATTCAACTTTAAAAAGAGAGAGAAAGAAAGAGGAAGAGACAGAGGAAGAGGGAGGAAGAAAGGAAGGAAAAGAAAGAAATTAAAAGAAACAACGTTAAAGAAAGCAAGCAAAACAAAGCAAGAAAGCGGGAAAGTAAGCAAGCAAGAAAGAGAGAAAGAAAAAAGAAGGCGTGTAGAAAACTATTTGACAAATCTATAGCAATCAGGAAGAATAATTTGGGAAAGCAATGATGCACAATTCTATGGCATGACAAGAAATTAGGATTTCCTGCAGGGCTGAATGGTTTGATGAATATGTTTTTGGTTTTTTTTTTGTGATGCCTACCTTAATCAAATTGTTTTAATTTTTCAAGGTCATCAAATACAGACAGCCAAACACTAAAAATACTATATAAAAATCCACAGACTGAGAAGATTTTGAAGTATTGTCTTCCTCCTTTGGGCGAGTAAATCAAAAGTTGCTGTTGGCTGCAACAGCGTGCTTCATTATCTGTTACGCCTGATGAGCCATTTGGGATTACTGAGATTCTATTATTCTCTGTGACTTTCAGCTTTTCGGCTTTCTATTTTCTGAATGGATTTAAACCGAATTTTTCAGCTAATGAGGGTAATGTGAATATCTTTATCAACTACAGGTTTTTATAAATAATTTGTAGCAGCGGGCCATCTGATATGCCGTTGTCCTAATCACAATTGGCACAATTATGGAGAAACTAAAATTGTGGTGGTTTTGTTGGGAACAGATCATTAGCTGCATAAAAGAAACTGTGCTATTGCAGGCTACGTAAAAAGAAGAAATTGTATAAGTTTTGTTTTAAACTTTTAACTTCAGGTGAAATTCCTAAAATTTATCATTTAATGTTTTAGAAATTTTTTTTAAATATAAGAAGGACTAAAAGATGTGTTTTCCATTTTTAGTTCATTTCCAAACTCAAATACTAAAAAAAACCAAACAAAACAACAATAAAGGAAGCAGTCCTTGAAAATTTTTATATTAAACAATAGTAAATAGATAAAAATTGTTATATTTTTCTCCTCAGATAGATACTTCAGGGTATCCTTTTTCAAACTTTTCTCTGAAACCATGAAGAATATAAACTACCATTTAAAAGCAAAATCAGAGTCTAAAGGTTTCTTAGATTCATTGTGTTTACCTGGAACATGTCCCACTTCTCATTCAGCAAATACTCATAGAAAGAAAAATGGAAGATGATGCCATTCATTTTTTATATCCTGGACTAGTGGTCAGAGTACTTAATCGAGGAACTGAATCAGATTCTGAAACTTCTGTGATCATATTCACATCTCCTTGGAGCAGCCTAAAGGAAAGGCTGTGGGGAATCTCCCGCTCCTTTTGAAGGGATCACAGTAGTTAGGATTCATACAACCGAAGTAGGAGTAAGAGGAAATCTAATTCTATAAATATCCAGTGAATCTGCTCCACAGAAAATGGCAGGTATGAAATGCCACTTGGTCTTATTAAACACTTTTCATGCCTATTTATGACTATTTACATGCAGAAAGATACATATGCATATGTTCATGTATAAGTTCATACTTATACAGCTCTTAGATGGAGAGAGGCCAATACGAAAACTAAAAAAAAAATAATCTGTCCTTTGAAATGTTATATTGGTTGTAAGATATTTCCATTTTCCATGAAGGTAGAGATTTAAGGAAGTTTTCATTTGTCCCTCAGCCTCCATCAATAAACATAGTAGTACAAATGCTTTAACATCTTAATAATTGCCAGGCTAAATTAACGGGCTGATAGTGTTTTGATTTATGATTTGGAGGCCCCTTCTCTGTGCTGGCCTTCAGGAAGATTGAGCTGTCTCCCATGTTCCCTGAAAGTGAGTCAATGACTGTTTATTCATTCCCTTGATTAGAAGGCTGCCCTGAAGCCAAGTACAAGAGGCTGCTATAATAAATGCAAGACTCATATGCTTTCTTTTGCTTTCTGGATTTAGTGCTAAACATTAAAAGGAATTGGAGATTGATTTTTGTGCAGGGAGCAGTGCCAGATAAAACAACAAGCAAGTGAACGGCCTTCTTCATAGAAACAAGCTCTGTTAGTATGAGATGCCAGAGACATAGCTGAGGTTTAACATTCCTGCTATTGAGATGCTGAGGTTTTTTTTTTAAAATGCCTCATCAGCTGTTGAGTTGACACCTGAGATCTCCTTTTATTTTAGCTCACAGAGTAGCCATTTTGGTAGAAAATAATGAGTGGTAAATTACCTTTCTGCAACTAATAATCACATTCACTTTTTAAAAGACCTGGGAAGAATGTTTAACCATCCCATTGTATTTGGCTCCTGTGGCACCATCGCTAAAGGGACACAAGGCACACACAGGTGGGCGGGAGAATGAAAGATAATTAGCTTTTTAATACATTAATGATTTCATATACCTTTCTTCCCATTCCTTCCTTATCTCATAACCTGATGATGTAGAGGTACATCACAAACTGATTTCTTACAGTTTACCTCCTCCCTTCACTCCTGTTGTGGGATGCTTTTTCTGACTGGCAGAGCCAGCAAGTGGTTTCAGTAGCAACTGACAAATTGGCCAATAATGTATGTAATAAATGCAGTCAGCAGTCATTTCTCTACACTGCAATTTACATGTCAAGCTTGAAAAGACTCTTCTCCTGTGTTCTGGGACTTAGAAGCACATCAAATAACATTTGCTAATGGAGCCTCTGCTAAAATGAAGCCAAAATTGATAGGTGGATAAGCTAAACTATTGTCTTTTGGATATTAGTTTAAAGGGGATGTTTATAGTTTTTGAACCTGGACAAATGAATTGTTCTTTATAATAAAGGACTGGACCTTCACCAAAAAAATCTGTAGTATGGTCTGTTCAGGAGAGCTTATTCTGCTGAAGTACCTAGGATACCTGGAGGCTTAGTGACAGAGTGGCTCTGAGAATTAGAAGCCTCCAAAATTGCTTGCAAAATAAGGACAGATGCTAACCAGCTAAAAAGAAGATATTTTAAAAAGTGAGTAAAACCAGGTAATGAAAGGCAATTTAAGGAATGGCAGTGCTTCGAGGAAGAGAAAAGTGGGACTGACTTGAATTGAGCTTTCAAAAGGAAGCATGTGTCATTTGTAAATTGCCAGTACGCAGGTACAAATCAGGACTGTGCTCCCTACATAGCTACATACATGCAGAGATCCTAATTGGGCCTTGGAGTTTACATGTTAAGTAGGGAAAATCTGGGTATCACTCATTCAGATGGCATCCTTTTGATCAGTCATCTAGCAAGACATAATGCATGCTGAAGTCGGTTTTCCTCAACCATATTTATAGTTTTACTTATTGATATGGCACTGTTTTAAAGAGCTGTTGACCTCTTGCTTTGAACACTCCCAATTCAACAAGAAGGCTTTCTCGGACTCTTTCTGACTTCCTCAGATTTTA
The DNA here is from genome assembly GCF_964106895.1 of Numenius arquata. Classification (NCBI taxonomy): domain Eukaryota; kingdom Metazoa; phylum Chordata; class Aves; order Charadriiformes; family Scolopacidae; genus Numenius; species Numenius arquata. Next base: position 61,992,990 of record NC_133581.1, on the reverse strand, counting down.
CAGCTCAAAAAGCCCTTTTATTTTACTTTTTTTTTTTTAATGTATAAATGCACTGTCAGTTGTTATGGATGGAAAGATAGCATTTAATATAAAATCTTAGGATATTATTTCAAATGTACTAAGGCCTGCTCTCTTACTTTCTTCTTCCTTCTTGGACTGTAAGCACAGCATTTCTTACAAAATAATGGATCCAAAAGGGACTCATCTCACCCATTATATCAGGCGTATAAAGAAATTTTGGAAATTAGGACTTTGAATTAATATTTACTGAAATTGTTCTAACAGAAGATTTTGTAGAATATATTTCCATATCTGACTGCTAAAGTATTTCCCCTTTCACAAAAAGATTTATAGAATTAAAGATTTTCTATGCGCTGGGAAATCAACCAATGCAAATCAGGATTGTTTGCAATAAAGGCTATCAGATTTTTCATTGAAGTTAATTCCCTTCTTTGTTAAGGCAGAGAGATCCATAAGTTTTGATCATGCTTTCTTTAACTCATTGCAATGATTCTGGCCTAATGTTAGTGTTAGTTAAAATGTCCCTGGATCAATTTGGAACAGAACTCTTGATTAACAAGTTTTTGAGCAATAGTTCAATCATAGCGTAGAAAGCGCTGAATAAGCATGTATTAATTTTAAAGTTTTGGTATTTGTACTCATCATTGTACCCACAGTTTGTGGGAATCTTCTTTACAAAGTAGACTGGAAACATTTTAGTGCAAGAGTATATCATGGGAATGCTGGATGTATTTCTTACCAGCTTCTAGAAAGCACTGCATTCAATGAAAGGACATATTCTTTGAAGCATCCCTCCAGTCTTCAGTTTGTTTTAATTTCTCAGAGGAACGCTACTGCTGGGAACCCAGGACACAAGCCAAAGAGAGATTAAAGAGCTGATGCTGGACCTCAGTTGTGGGTGTACAAGTGGTGCACAGAAAGTAAAGATTATATAAGTAAATGGGATGGATAGTAAGAAAAGGGAAGTAAAAAAGAGTACGGTTTTGGGACAGTTTTAGAAGGTGAGGAGCCACCTGTGTGCTAGGACTTAGTGCTCATCATCTTAGTGACATCATCTAATAAAACAGCATGTGGAAATTCTATTTTCAGACCACTGCTTCTGATAAGTCTGAAATAAAGGCACATTAGCATTTCGTAGTATACACAATAATTTGTTCAATCCATTGTTAGAAAATCCTAGGTTTACTTCTACTCTGTAATGATTTAATCCATGTGCCTTACAACGTAAGCTTTTGTAAATCAGGTCTTTTCCCTCATGAACTTAGAGCAGTTTATGTGGATCTGCTCTCTACCTAAGCAGGGCCATGCCAGAATTTCTGGAGTGTTTATTTTCTTTCCTTCCTGGAAAAAAAAAAAAAAATTCTTTAAAATTTCAATATTTCTTTAAAGTCCTTTCCTATTACAGAGAAAGTATGAACCATGTTGCAGGCAATGAAATTATCGCTACGCCTTTCAAGAAAAGCAACTTTCAAGTTCATGAGATATTGTTGATAGGTCTGCTCAATGGTTTATTGAGCTCTTGGCCTCTAAATTAAAAATAGAACAGGACTAACAATTAGAAACTATTTGTGATTTAATTTTGGCACTAATAATCTTTTTTTTTCCCCCGCTCTATTTCAGCAAAGGAAAAGAATTTCAATCGTTTTCCACTTACACAAAAGTAACTCTAAAAAAGCACCAAACACCAAAGAACGTACCATAACTGTTTACTGGTGTTGTCAGAAAGATTTCAGAGGTTCATAGTCTTTTCCTGACTCCATAGGAAATTGATGGTAAAACTAAGTTGCATGAATTGAGCAGTATCAGATAACTCTTTTTTTGCCTCTATCCATTAATAAATGGAAGGGACTTTCTTCCCAAGGTTGATTTAACACCGTTCATGCTCATTAAATACAAGAAGTCTATATTCAGAAGCTCATCATTATTTTCATCACTATTAAATGCAAGCTGATAAATAAAAAAAAACCTCCACAAGATGATTTTGCTGCTTTTTCAAACCCATCTTTGAGAAAACTCCATTTTCAAAATACTTCTTGTTGATTCTTTCAAAGGAAATAAACATGTGTCTTCATATCTTTGTTTAAACAGCTGCTGATAACAAGATAAAAGTCTGATAAGTTGCTAAGGAGAGGGGAAAAGGAAATGCGAGTCAAAGCTTTTGACCCTTATGATGCTGCTTCAAATTCAGCCTCAGATAGTACTAACTAAAGTCATTATCTCCTAATGACTGTTCAGATTATGTAAACTTGGTTGTATGTGTCTCAGTCTGAGTTCCTGGTAAGTAAACACCCACAGCAGAATTAAGCCCCAGCGCATCTTCTACAAAGGTCAAATGCATAACAAATCATGGAGATAAAAATCCACTGTCAACCATAAAAACACTTTTTTAGGCAATGATTTGGAACAGTGCTGAAGAAAATAGGATAAAACTACACAGGAAGGATAAAACATAGCCTGTAGTAAACCAAACTGTAGTAAGAAGAAAACTGTAGTAATTCAGTGCCTAGATTGTCAGTGCAGTATCTTATGTTAACATCATTTCGATTTTTTTATATTTGAAAGAACTAATGAGTTATTTAACTCAGCTTCTTTTCTCTTTTATTTGCATGACACAAATCACTCAATATATCTTTATGTATGATACACCAGTGACTGGTGTTCCAAATGTATTACTAAATACTGTTCAAAATAATCTTCTGGATTTCTGCCACAGATTTTTTTTTTTTTTTTTAACCTATTTTATTCTGGTTCAGCAAAAACCAGCTTTTCTCATGAAGTTAACATGGGTCATCATTCCCACTAAACTTGGGAAGTTTCAGACCCCTGTGAAAGTAAGTGTTAACTCTCTTAACAATCACTTAATCATGGTATTCAAACCACGCGATAACAAATATTGAAGTTCAGATGGATATATCTTTAAAAATAAAAATCAAGCCTTTCACTCAAGATGAGAGGGACTAATTCCATAGAACTTTTTGCCTTCAGATATTAACTGTACATCTGGACTCAAGAATGACAAATAACTATTTGGCTGTCTGAGGAAATTTGAAGTTAACAGTTATAGAACCAAAAAGTCTGCTGTTCTGTTTTCTCCTGCAATGACGTGTTTATTTTCCTATTTCCATCTAAAAGCTATGCTGAACAGAGGGGAAGAAATCCATAAACTCATTCATGCTAAATCTCACAATCCTTCAGCAAACCCAAAGTGCAAATCCTAGTCCTGCACTTTAAAAACTTTACAAATTAAGTACCTTTTATATCTTTGATGATCACTAGTGAAAGCTACTGCATGATTTCCTGAATGTTCTTTTGTTTCTTTTCTTTTGTTCCTAAATGATTATTCACAACTATTGTCAAGATACATCTTAACTTAGCTACTATGTTATTTTCTAGGAAGAGAGAGACAGGAGAAATGCCCTCTTTTTTTCTTTTTTTTTTCTTTTTTTTTTTTTCCCCTGGGCTTCTTGAATATATAGTGTTACATAAAGAACAATATCCTCAGAAATAGCTCCCAGCCATAGGAAATAGAGTTTTATAAGAAACAAGGGAGATGAAGACAGCATTATTGGCATTAGAGCCTTGCCTGTTAAAAGCAAAGTGATGTTCTTGAACTCATAACTAAACTTCATATTCTCATAGCATCTTTCCTTCTGGGACTTTAGTCATTCAACACATTCGCTAACAGGACCAATTAAGTCCATTGACACAGGTAAGCGGTCTTCTTTTTATTTTTCTTTTTTTCAGATTGATTGATGAATTAATGTGGACTCAAGAACTGCTCTGAAATCCTGACTGAACCCCTTAGTCTAATTATTAGACTGCACTGTTTCCCACCTGCAGTCAAAGATCAAGATATTGAAAAGTGCTAGCTTTGTGCATCATACAATGAATTCAATCGAAGCTGAGGATGCTCAGTACCCCCAGGACATAGCTATTGCACTGGGGACACTTCAACCATTGCATCAATATTCCATGATGTTTCTTGCTCCTCTAAATACTCGCATATTGCTTGCGCTTGTTTCTTCCCTACCTCCCTTCTGCATCTTTTGGAAATAACTGTTAATTCATATGACAGATTTTTTCTGTAGGGTATCATATTGTCTCCTTAAGCAGCTGAGCTATGGGAGACATAAATAAAGAAAACTGACAATTGTATATTCTAGTTTCAGAGGTAGCTCAGGGGTCTTAGCAACTCAGGAGGAGAGAGAGATGAGCTAATTCTGCTGTGCCTAGAATTCCACGCAGTATTGCTACAAATACTGGTGAGTTCTGGAATGCAGGGGTTGAGGACCTCTGCTGAGTGTAAGGAAGGAATCCCCAGGAGACAGTAGAGAGAAGTGCTGGCTATGCAGTTAGTACTTAAGAAACACAAACCAAAATGATTCACAATTTGGAATCAGTGTGTCAAAACCAGTGGGCGTTCGACACCAAAATTCATTTCAAGGATTATTACAAGGGATATCAGGGATAAATATCAGGGAGGTCTGTGTGTCCTTGCACTATTTTTTTTCCCCACAAAAGGTCTATTTTACAAAACAGACAAAAGATCAGAGCCATTTCAAAAAGTTCATGGGACAAAAAGCTGTTTGGTGACGATCAATAAAAAAATGACATCTGACACTTTGAAGAAAAGAGGCAAAAGCCGGATTTGGAAGGGTAAAAGGTTCATGCTCTTGAAGAATTCCAAGTTCCTGGTTTCCATTACATTTTTATTATTATAATTTTTGCATGACTGTAGCTGGACCTCTCATAACCTTCCCATTTTGAAAACTGAAGGAAAAGTTTCTTGCTGCACTCAGACAGGAAATCCTCCTCCCCCAAGCTCAACAATGCCTCATAAAAACATCAGGTCACAGATTAAAACAGAATGACTTGAAAGTTCAAAAACAACAAGACTTCCCTCAGTAGGTCTGCTATTAAAAATAGCTTTTAACCTGCTTAGGATGGAAAGGAGACACATCAAGATAATATTATTCCTATTTTCAAGTTCTCAGTCTTTCTCTTTTTGATCTAAAGTGGAAAATTGACTTTTAAGTGTTTATTAGAGACAACCAAACCGTGTCTAATGGACCTTTGCGGCTAGCCATACTAATTTATAATAATTTCTACATATGAATGATAAAAAGTCTAAAGATTACTTCATAATTTAATTCTAATTGATGACATTTTTAATATTTCTCACTTTTTCATGTGATCCTAGTATACCTTCTCACAAATTCTGGATGCCATCTCAAATCTTCAGCCAAGTCTCCAACTAGGCTGCACTTGAACAAGGTTTACAAGAAGACTTTGAGGTCACTGGGGCTGTACACGTGGTTAAACACAGACCATAACTTTTACAGAAACAAGAAACAATTTTCATGCAAAAAGCCCCCCAAAAACAACAACAAAAAAAGTTCAGATATTTAACTGAAAAAGTTTATCTATTAGAGCAGGTGAGTCACTGACACTATAAAATATGTTTCCAATATATAAACTCCCTTTCTATTTGCAGATTGTCCATTTTCACAAATGCGTCCATTGCTCAAGGACTGATGTTTCCTGTAATCCACCTTTCAAATTGCAATAATTATGATTCAGTATTTGAGCATGGTAACTTGCCCTCAAAGCCTCACGCTCTATTTTTGGATTCTTGATCCAAAAGAGATAACCTTCCTGCCTGAAATCAGATTTTATTCTATTACAAGAAAATATTTCATGGAATCCTTCTTTTCTGGATTAGATTTTTGTTGTTGTTGTTTTTGAATATGTGCAAAGCAGATGCAGCTCCAGTGGAATCTGAGCACTGAGACAGGTGTGTCTCTCTTTTTTAGTTCATTCCTTCAGATGTCAAAGATTAAGGGTGATTAAGGGTGATTAAGGGTGATCCCTCAAACCCTGGTATCTAAGTATCATGATAGCTTACTGCTAGTACTTCATCCCCAAGTACAGGACATGGCAACAGTGCATTCTGGCACTCATCTTCTCTTACCTCAAAAAGTGGAGGTTTTTTTTGTCCTTCTACTATTAATTTTCAGTGTCCTGCTGAAACTACTTATTATTCCAGTGCAACTCCATGGCACCTCTGAAAGATCAGAAAGAAATTATGAATCTGCAATAACAACCCGAGAGTTTCCAGTGCTGCAGAGACCCTCTGAACTCCCATCATGCCCAGTGTAGGAGTGTAATTTGTTCATCTAATTATCAACCAGATAGGACCAGATGTGTGAAAACACATCTGGTTGAAATGTCATTTCAAAATCTCCCAAACAATTGTTCTAATACCTTAACCCATTCTAATCCCTGACTCTTTCTTCCTGTTGCTGAATGCTACTAACACAGGTATACATGACTCTCCTAATCACAAGATTCTCCTCAGAAAGAGGATATGACCAACCATAACCATTTCAGAAAGTACAAGTTAAATCTCATTCCCTTGACTGATCTACTCTTTAAATAGAGTGTCTTGGAGTAGAAATGTGAAGCAGAATAACACCTAAGCAGTTAAGTGTGTAAAAAGACTACCTTTTCCAAGTTAGGGTCTGAGTCCCTACAGCCTGGAATTTTGGGCAGAGAGAATGTTGAATGGGTGGGAGTGACCAGACCCACGTGAGACTGTTTTGTGTTGTCCTACACCAACCAATTCTAAGGCCATAGAAGATCACAGAGAACTGTGATGCTCTGGCAAACTTGTAAATATGTATGCTTCACTGTGTTTCACCCTTTGGAGCTATTTTAATGACCCTGAGACTTAACTCCTTGCATGTTCATTTCATACAATTTCTTATTCTAAGAATTCATATTTTTCACATGCTGGAAAAATAAGTATTTCAGATAACCAACAGAAATTCCAGTTCTCTCTTAGGTTGAAGAACTGCCTAATATACTACTTTCAAATTGTTTGGGGAGGGAGACAGAATTTGCATCGATTCATTTTAGATGGTGCTTAATATGTACAGTGACAAGGAAACATTAAGTAGGAGACAGTTCTTACAAATGTGTCACTCCAAAGAGATGACTCAGAGGCTTAAAGTTAGGCTGCTCTGTAACTGCCTTGCTAAGCTGCAGTCTAAAATCACAGCATGCATAGTTACAACCTTTTCACCTTTACACACTGACAGGATCCTGACAGCTTCCCTTCTGAAGAATTTAACACCTTTTCCACCCCCCAGTAGAAACAAAAAAAAAATATAATGGGAGACAAAATGGATACAGAAATGTGAGAAACTTCACTTGGACAAGACTACGGGCTACACCAAATTTTCACAGTGGAGAAGCATATATGGCTTTCACAGGAAACTGAATTTCTCATTTTGTTTAACTAGTGCTTGATCCATTTGCCTCCTCCAATAAATAAATGCATTTTTGTCAAACAGGGCTGCCTTCAGTCGGGCCTCATTCATTTTCATCTTAAAAAGGGGGAAAAACGTTTTTACATGCAGTTCATCCCAGCACAAGCCAATTAGAACCTTTGAAGCAGCCAGTTAAACTAACTGAGACTGGCTTCACAGCTCCATAGAATCATAGAATCGTAGAATACTTCAAGTTGGAAGGGACTCATAAGGATCACCAAGTCCAACTCCCCGCTACTTTAGTTTTACCTAAAAATAAATCATATGACTAAGAGCATCATCCAGACGCTCCTTGAACTCTGACAGGCTTGGTGCCGTGCCTACTTCCCTCAGAAGCCTGTTCCAGTGACACACCACCCCCCCCAGTGAAGAATCTTCTCCTAATGTCCAATGTGAACTTCCCCTGACACAGCTTCATTCCATTTCCTTGTGTCCTATCGCTGGTCACCAGAGAGAGGAGATCAGCATCTCCCCCTCTGCTGCCACCCTTGAACAAGTTGTAGACTGCCATTAGGTCACCCCTCACTCAGCCTTCTCCAAGCTGAACGAGCCAAGTGACCTCAGCTTCTCCTCATAGGTCTTGCCTTTGAGGCCTCTGGTTGCTCTCATCTGGACACACTCTGTTTGATGTCCTTCTCTACGTTGAGGCATCCAAAACTGCACAGAGTTCTTGAGGCAGGGCCGCAGCAGTGCAGCGTCAATTAGGACAATCCCCTCCCTCAACCACCTAGCTGTCCTGTGCTTAATGCACCCCAGGACATGGCTGGCCCTTTTGGCTGCCAGGGCACTGTTGACTCATATTCAACTTACCATCAGCAAAACTCCCAGATCTCTTTCCAGCCTCTCACCCCCCAGTTTGTATGTATAAGCTGATTACTCCATCATAGGTGGAGAATCTGGCACTTGCTCTTGTTAAATTTCATATGGTTGGTGATTGCCCAGCTCTCTAGTCTATCCATATCTCCCTGTAAGCCCCTTTATCCTTGAGGGAATCCAGAGCTCTCCCTAATTTAACATCATCAATCAGTACAGTTTACTTCTAAATATCCTCCACTACAGCCCTCCCAGTTCCTTGTTATTATCAAGACATTATATTTGCAATTGCCATCCACCTGCTTATAAAATGTTTAATAAAAAAAAAAAAAAAAAAACCACAAAAAAGGGCTGAAGTTCTCTACAAGGTCATTTCACAACATGTTCCTCCATCTCTTGGTATACTGATGAGCTGACAATTAATGAGGATTTAGTAAAATTGTCTTTCCATTGCTAGCACTAAGCTTCCCCACCTTTTCTGGTGGAATATAAGGATTTTGTATTTTGTTAATGTGCTGAATCGCTCACTGCTTTACAATTTGATTTCAGCAAGAGAACTCAGAATGGTTGCTCCCCACTGTTTATGGGCATGAATAAACATGCTTGGCAAATCAGCATGAGGCAGGAACATAACACATCACAGACTACATTATCTTCTACCTTATCTTGGCCTCAGTTCTCCTTTCAGTACAGTAGGAGCTGTAGCCCAGTTACACTTGCTATCATGTTATTCTCTGTCTTTGGCCTGTAAATCATGATGTGCCTCTGAAAAGAACTTTACAACCTCTGCAGCGTGCAAGATCTGGCCCTCAAAGCTCTGTGCTTCCTTTTCCCTTACTTGTAAAATAGACCCAAAGTAGATGGTTGCTGTGAATCTGAATTTGTTAAATATTTCTAGCATGCTTTAAATCTGGGAAAGTTTTTACACTGCCATTTATTTATTATCCTTGCCAGCCATCAGTGTGCTTGTTTTCCAGCAGCCGTGACTACGTGCTCTATGTAGACACACACAGTAGAAAAGAAAACAGCTGGTTTCACCCACTTCCAAACACCTTGCTGGAGAAATTAGCAATAAGATCACTGTAATGAACCTTCTTCCTCCACCCCCCATTTCTCTGCCAGTGAGAATTTAAGGTTTACTTGGGAGAGGAATGATATTTGTCCTTCACGTATCCTAGAACTTGCTTATTTATCTTTTGTAAATCAAATAAGTCCCCTTTTAACCTTGAACATTCCCCGGTCCTGACCCAAATAGTCTTGCAAAATAGGCCAGTCAATCATGTTCTCCTTCTCGTTGCACAGGGTGGTAGTGGGAGAATAGAAAAACCTTCTGTCACTAAATCCTTTCCACCCACAGGCAAAAAGTCTTCACCCAATTAACTAACACCAGGTGCACACTTGAATGCATCAGAGGTATGTGGGATACTTACTGGCTCTGTTCCTAACTTGGCAGACAGACGTGAAACCTGCCCCTGATTAGCCTATTTTTGCTGGAGCTGCAGTGAAGGGTGTCTCCCCTCTCAAGAAAAAAAAATCTGAGGTGTTTCTGTGTAAATAATGAATGCCTTGCTTGACCATGCAAGACCCAAAGTATACTCTGCATTAAAAGGACTATCCTTTTTATGAATTGATTTGTCAAGACGGACAAGTGGCAGCAGTTCACTGCAAAACAAAAGGTATTAGAAATGCCTGTCCAGCATTTCGTGCAAATGCTGTGTATGTAGAGAGTATCGCAGTCCATCTGCATGGTGGGGTTCCTACCTTTATGGATATAGGGATACTTAAGACCCACTGATTCCTTCCAGGTTTGCCTTCCCACGCATATATTTTTCCTCTGCCACCTTTAGTTAGCAGAGAAAGTATTTTTAAATATCTGTGGACAAAAATCAGTCCAGGTGCATACACATTTCAACCTCTGAATACCACTGATGTGGCTCTTAGGGAGCCTCATGTGTTCCTGTCCAGCCTGCTCTAGGTGATCTTGCTTTGGCAGGGGGGCTGGACTAGATGACCCCCAAGGGTCCCTTCCAAACCCTACCACTCTGCGATTCTGTGAACATCCATCAGTTCCATTTTTGACTTAGAGGATTTCAAAGCACCAAGCATCTCTGAAAATCACATGGTATCATTTGTAAACTTAGCTTGAGTACAAAGAAACTGAGTCATCCAGGATTAGCATAAGACTTTAAATATTTCTCCCTGAACATTCTTGTTCTTTATTAATATCCCATAAATGAGGTGAAAGCTGGCAAAATTTGTGAGGTCCTAGCCTGATCTGTGTGACAGCCAAATTCTTTCATGTAAAGCTATTCGTTTATTTTCTTGTAGCAAAGCAACTTAACCTATAACTGATGCAACAAGCTATATTCAAGACTTTACAGTTACTACATATGACAAACCCACTTAAATAGCTAAAATCTTATAATTCAGGATTTCTACTAATATTGGTAACGTGCTTTCTCATTCTTTTAAGGCACTTACAGAGCATAGATGATCAATAAATAGACTAGACAATGAATTATAGCTACTGAATGCAGCCAACAGAACCCGTTTTTTTAAGTGGTAAAATTGTAACAGCTGTGAAGTTGCACTAAGTTGTCCCACTTGACGGATATGAAATTTTTAAGTTATTATTAAGCTATTCTTGGAAATATTTTCTCTGCTACTTTATGGTACCTTGGAACATCTAGGCCAAAACACAAGCCAAAATCCTTATTCTTGGATTTGACCACTTGAGAGGGATATGAATCTGTATTTGCAGGTAACTTGAGCTTGGTCTTCCCACAGGTGTATCACCTCCCTTAAATCATCAGCTTCCCCTTTTTTCTCTCTAACTAGAAGATATTGAGGACTATGTTTTAAAATCCAAGAGACTTAAATTCACATTGTTGCCATTCTCTGTGTCTTTGCTAATTTGCCCATAGCAATTTTGAGATGCAGTTGAATTTGGCTTATTTTCCTTAGAAATGAGCTGACAATTATTCACAAAATAAAATCTTAAATGCTGTATCCAAATATACAACATCATATGTACTAAGCTTTTTGTTTATCAATTAGAATATTTCCATGCATTAAGAGAGTTCCACATATTGTCTGCCTAGGACAGACATGAAGAAATACTCTTGCACAGCCATAGAATAACTTTCTTTTTTTGTGTGTGTGTGATCACAGTGTTTACCTAGACCGTAATTTTTTAAGTGACATACTCCCTTTTAGTCAGTATTTGAAAGTGTAACTATTCCTTCTAATCTTTATCTATCTTCCCTTCCCTAATCCCATATCAGAATTTGTCCCAATATAAGTATGTTCCTCTGCCCTACAACCAATATTTGAATTACCACTGGTCATTTCTAAAATCTTCACTAATATCAGACTTTCTAATATGTGTATTCTTATTTTGTCTAAAAAAGGAATTGTTATGGGTAATTAGTTGTAACCTGGAGGATAGAGGTTAGGAAAATCCAGAGAACAGATTTTCTCTGAGGTATAGTTGGCATAATTATTGTCTTCATCTCAACATCCTACAATTTTCTAGTTTTTCTCTTTTCAGTGACACAGTCTGAGAGCCATTAACACAGCTAAGGGCAATGAACAAGTGCAGAGAATGAATGTTCTGATTCAATTTATGTTCCAGGGCAGCATGAGCTATATCCCTAAATAATTATTTAAGAATTTACACCAGAATTAGTTTCTCAGGAGCTGGAGAACATGTCACAAAATAAAATTATTTTTTCAGTGAGACACCCTGTAGTGATTTTTGGTGGTGGAGGAAGTGATCATACAGATCAGACAAATGTCAAGTGAAAAGCAGTAATTAAGTTTTGGGCCACATACCTACTGGTACACGTAGTCTTATTTCAGTAGACCCAGGCCAGTTTATACTAAAAGCCATTAGGAATTCAAATGGATACCAAATTCTTCCACCTCCCCCTAGAATAACATCCATATGGCTTTCTACATATTGTTGCAAATTCAAATCACTGAGGAATTCCATGCAGTGCTTTTATCCTCTCACCTAACAAATCATCTATAAAGCTAAGTACCCTTCACATGGTATTTGTATTAAGGGGTCATCTACTGTTTTCACAGACAGCTATTTGTTATTGGCATGTTTAGGTTCTGCATATAAATAGCACAGATTTATAATCAAATATTTTTTTGCAAAGTCAAAACATTTAGAGGAACTGGATGAAAAAGTGACTGGAGGCAAGTCTTTGCCATCTACTTTCCCACTTCTCCATGGCTGCTTCTTAATGGTAGCAGGCTGTCTATAGATTTCTAGGAATTAAGTACACATCTACCCCGCCCGCAGGGCAGATAAATCAGAGTTTATGCAGTGTTGTTTGAAGATTTTTTTATACGCCTATTAGTAGAGGTAGAGGAAACAGAGTGGGAGGGAAGGGATAAAAGCCTGCTGACTCTGCAGGTTCCATCCTGTAAGTTCAGGCAGTTTGCATGACCCTCATGTCAAAGGTGACATCTTTGCAATAGTTAAGAGTGCTTTTTTTCCTTTGCCTTGTAAAAAACATTAGGGCAGATGAATGAGTGAACCACTCAGGGAAGAGATAATTCTAGATTTGTCTCTTAAAATGGACAATAGGAGATGTTTTTGTAAGACTGTAAAAACAGGAGAAGCCTATACCGGTACTTCCCACAGTGCTACACCAGATGCCAGCAATCTGTGATTCAAGGACTCTCAGAGCAAGATGCAGTTTCATTTTTAATTCAATTGCTCTCCTTTGAATTCTACCACTTTAACCAATGGTGTTTAGAACCCCTATAAACTTTTTCCCCATAACCTCCTAAGGTTTGATGCTCCCCTTTAAACCACGTGTTGTATGAAGGAATATCTCCTTTGGCTAGTTTCTAAGTAGGATCCAGGAAACACACGTGAGCAATGCAAAGAGTAGATTTATCACCTACAGCCCAAACCTCTTAAATATTCAAATGCTTATCTTCTTCAGAATGCCAAAGGAAGTCAATTCTGAAATGGCCTTCAGAGTCTGGGCTACCATTGCCTGCTGTTCATTTTCAAATCAATGGCAGCACTAACAATTATTTCACTAAAAAATTAATAATCTTTTAATTTCACCCTATTACGTCTAACAGTTCTTTTTTCTTTTTCACTATGTAAACTCTTCATCAAAGCAAATATATTAAACCTGTTCAGCAGCTTGCTTTGATTTTGTTTCCGTGGATAAGAGGCTGACTTAAACCTCATCATTAGGGGTCACAGAAAATGAAGAGAGCTAGAAAGGCTTCACATACAGATTTGGAGCCATTTCACATAACAACAATCTGCTCGCATGGCTGAGCTTTTCTTCCTTAGCTTATGCAACATAACACTTCTTTTGTGAAGCCACTGAAGATAACACAACAAAAGTGTGTTTTGTGAGGTGCTTCTCATAAGACACACTGCACTATTGCTTTACATAATTCAACAGCTATAAGCAGTAAGCAGGGAGGAGCGGCCAGGGCCAAGAGGGAATTCAGTGTTTTCTGAGGAGTGCGGGAGTTGACAGAATAGATGTGCTCTGGGAGTCTGGAGGTCAGGGAGAATGCTCTTCACTGTCAATGGTGCCACAGCGCAGGACTGACTAGATTCCTTTAGATATTCCACACATGGGGGGTTTAATGTGTAATACAGGATTTACTTATTTTAAGATGTTTTAAGTTACATGGGATTTTGATTTAGCAGAGAGATGCAGGAAAGCATTTGAAGTACAAATTGCACTTAGTGGAGTGCAGCAATTGCAATATTCAGTTGAATCACAATACAACACAAACACAAGCTCCTTACTGAGCTCCATCGTATCCTCACCATCATGACACCAGACATCCCCAGTCACTGCAAAGCATACATGGGTTGAAACCAGCTCAAGTCCATTGCTCTCCTCAAAGATCCTTTGTTTGTTGCTCAGTTTGGATTCTCTGTGTGATATATTTTTTTACATTTTATTGATTAACTAAGGGATGAACAGTTACCAAACAGCTGATATAACCATTTATACAGAGCAAAGGCTCCCCTCTGGTCCCCTTTGCCATGAGTTCAGCGTCCTTTACAACAGCCACGGTTAGTCATTCAGCACGTTGTTCCCCAAGCTCCACAAGGACATGGTCCTTGGCCATCTCCTCTGAGCCTTCCATTGTAAGGGCTCATCGATCACAGGTGGCCACATCAGAGAAGGATAAAGAAAAAAGGCAGATGTTTACTGAGCAAAGAATACAGAAATGAAAGCAAAGGTGTTAAATTATACCAGGTAATTGCAGTCAAAGGCTAGTGAGCCAGAATATAATATAAATGAGGATGAAAAGGTCAGAGGAGGTGCAGCAGTTGTTCATGCCTTTATGTAGGTGTAGATGGATTAAATATCCAAAAGGCTTTGGATGGTTTCGTTTATCTGTCAGCTTTATGTTCCTGTGAGAAAATAACTTCCTTCTTTCTGTGAGTCCTACTCCCCTGCTAGACACCAGCAAGTTAGTAAGAAATCTCTGTTATTCTCATATAGCTCAATAATTTCAAAATCATCAGGTTTTGCTTAGTTTAAAATAAATCTTTTCTAGAGCTTTACCTAACGTCTCAGACTTACAGAAATGTGCTGATATTTTTGTGAGAATACAACAAAATGAAAGGTGGGGTTTTTTTGTTTGATGGTGTGTCTGTCCTGTCCTGTCCCCTGCCTCTAAAAGGGTTAAATTGATATACAGTTCAGAGTGGGGTAAGGTGAGCGTGAGGGGCAACTGCTACATGCAGACTGATTTCCCCATTTCAGCCCAACAGCATTTTTAAATCTTTGCCATTTGCCCAGCAGCTGTGTTGTCTCATAAACACTACAATTTTCACTAAGGGATGTCAGCCTCAGCAAAACTATAACAAACAAACAATTTAAAGACAAAGTTTGATTAGCGGCATAAAAGAAGGATCTGCACAGTTTACTCATCAACCCTAACAAACCGTCCTCTTTGGTAAGCCTCAGACATTTGCTTAAACCCAATGATTGCCTACTGTTTAAAAACAAAAAGGATGTACTATGATTGCCAGTCTTTTTAACGTGAAGTCCTGCACATAAGACGCTTCAAATAATTGGACAAAATGATGGTATAAAACTCATCAGGATATACTGCCGATTCACACACTATCATCATTGATCGGCCCAGGTGCATTGCAGCCTAGCAGTTGTTCTTGGTTTGTTTTGCATTTCTCCCTCCTTCTCCCTCTCCTCCATGTGGTTAAATTTTATATTATTTGAAAAATTAATTTAGAAATGGCAGCATGTCAAAGCAGTTCTAAATAAACATGGTTTCAATTTAGAGTAAATGTTTAGGCTGAGAGACAAGAGAGACAGACTCATTTAGCAGCCAAGACATTGGTATGGTAGTTACAAGAGACTGATTCCATGTTTAGCTTTCTCATTTATCTTTTGAAAGTTCTACACTACGCTTCCTTATAATGCCTATTTGCACTATAAGACCAACAGGATAGAAATTGTCTAGATTTTATGCATGTATAATGACTAGTATGATGATATTCTGAACTCAGAGCCTTGATGTGCTATCATCATGAAAATAATAAAGGTAAGAAATTTATGCTGCTGAAAAGCAACATATGCACCACTTACTACTTTGAATGTTTACTTTAATTTTGAAAAAGAAAGAAAAAAAAAAAGAGTGTATCACTTCTTTTGTCTTATGAAGAAAATCAAGCTCTCTGCTGTGCAAATAGCTCTCAAAATAGCTTTTACCCTCCTTGGAGCTCTGATGTCACCGAACAGTTTTCTCAACTCACTATCACATCACATATCCAGCCAGCTTCCTAACGACTTTTATCCAACACTGAACACACCCAGAAACACCCAAAACAACTCTATGTCTGCAAATTTCTGATAACTCACAATCCAAGTTATAAGAGAAGTAGTATTTCATGATCACCATAATGAGAAAGACAAATCCACCCAAAAATGCACTAGTGGGAGTTTAAAAAGCTTTCAAGCAGCATTACAGTTACTATTACTACAAGCAGGAATTTTTTGGATTTGAGTGTAACTAGTCTGTATTTAAGTATAATATCAATGAGAGCAGCCTAAGCGTTTAAATGTTATTGTCTTGTAAAATATTTAGATAGTAAGATTTTCATAGTTCGTTAAAATATATATTATATTTTCCCTTTTCTCCCTTAGGGATTACGTTTGATGACATCTGATGTAAGAAGCAGACTTGCAAAGTCTTTTCTAAGTAAGAAAAACCTATACTTTTAGAAGTTATTAAAATAATCTGTAGAGTATAGGAATCCTTGTCAAAGTGTCTCATCTAAACCTTCTCTCTTCATTAACCCATAGAGCTCAAAAGCAGCATGTGAGTCATAATTAACAAAGCGAATCAGTTAGGCACTGTCTTTCCATATTCGTTTCTGATTTAACAACATGACCCAAGTTCTGTAAAGCTATTTAGAAATAGTCTCCCCAGGGAAGTGGTGGATTCTTCATCACTGGACACTTTTAAGATTCACCTGGACAGGGTGCTGAGCATCTTGTCTAGACTGTGCTTTTGCCAAGAAAGATTGGACGAGACGAGGTCCCTTCCAATCTATGTGTCTATGATCTATTTTTTCTTAATATACAGAAAATTTCAAATCCAAATAATTTTCAGATAATTCTCATCCAATGGATTACTTCACACTGCAGTCTAATTTTCTATACACAGTGAATGGATGGACAGGTAAATCACATGGAGCTGCTTCTATTTTGCTGATTGGCTAAAACTTGCTTAATTAAGAGAAAAATATGGTTAAAAAAGCCCCAATAAATGGTTCGCCTACTATCACAAAGTTAGCCACCTCCCAATATATTTTATAAACAAAAATCAACTCAGACCTATGTCCAGAAAGAGCCACTAAAAAAAAAGGTAAACAACGTTGAAGAGAAAACACCAAACTTCTTGGAATTTAAATGAAAGCTGTTTTCACTGTATCAGTCATCAAGATTTTAATTTATGAAGTGTTTCTACATTTCCTGATAATCATCAATTACTAATCTGTCAGATTAACACTGAGTTTGTTGAGGCTTTCAAAGGGGCTGTGGGGGGAGTATTTACCAAGTAGGAAGTCTGATCAAAACTTTTTACATTTATTAAAAATACTAAGGTGGTATGAAACCCACCATCAGTCATGCAAAGGTGTTAGATGAGATCTATCAAAAAACCCCATCTATACAAAACCAAGAGCCTTCATGTTTGCAGCCATTTATAGCTATAGGATGATAAATAAAAATCTGAAACATATTTAGAAACAATATTCATAAAATTCAATTGGTTAAAAAGGAAATGCATGAAAAGAGAGACACTCCTCTGATGTCTTGGAACAGAAATCCAATCCATCCAGGTAATATTTTGGTCATCTATGGCCACTTGATTTCTCAATTTGTGTAAGGGTTCTTGAATTAAACAAAAGGAAAAAAGAAATAAAGAAAAGATAAAGCAGCAAGTTTACCAGCAAGTAATTATGATATTAAAGTGCCCATTCTAGGCCTCACGCTATAATCCCACTTGGGCTTTAACAGGTCAGATAGTGTCAGGTTGTGCAGTGTCATTCTACAAGCTTATGCTTCACTCTTTGAAGTACAGACTATTTACTCAACACTCACAGCAGAAGGAAGTTATATTATTAGAGAATAATAGCCTGTTCTCCCCAAATAAAAAAATATTAAGATGATCCTGAAGGAACTGAAATTTACTGCTTTCCTTTTCAGGATATGGCTATGCTCTCTTACTTTTTTTTTTAGCTTATTCAATTTCCTTAAGGTCTAATTCCAAGTTAGCAAAAGTGAATAGACTCTTTTAATAAACTTTTCTCTATACTGATTCAGGCCCTAAATCTTTTCTCCATGAGTCATGTCTTCCAGCTCTAACTTATTATATTCTTTTTGGAATTCTAGAAGGAATTCCTTGCAACAAGATTTTCCTAGTCTCTAGCAGAATTTCTAATTTATAAAATTATTATGCAGTCTCTTTTTTTTTTCCACAAATTTCAGCCCCTTTCAAAGATATGGAAGCTCATTTCTAATTCAGCTAACTAACTCCGCCTAAGACTTTTGATATATCTAGGAAAGAGACTTTCAAAGACACAAACAGGAGCCAGGCACCTACATTCCACTGATAGCTAATAGGGACCGGGCACCTGTGCCTTTGAAAATCTCCCCCCAGTCAATCATGTTTGACAATTATTCATCAACTTTTCCTACTGTTGTACTGAAAAAAATGTGAGCTGTCACCTTCAAGCAG
Organism: Numenius arquata; assembly: GCF_964106895.1. Lineage (NCBI taxonomy): Eukaryota > Metazoa > Chordata > Aves > Charadriiformes > Scolopacidae > Numenius > Numenius arquata. Next base: position 61,974,550 of record NC_133581.1, on the reverse strand, counting down.
GTTCCTGTACACAAGAGAAGCCAAATCCATATCGATCAAAGTGACATGTTTGTAGTGCAAAATAAACTGAAACATCTATATAATTTATGGCTTGTTATGTTTGGTGATAAACAGATGCTTTAATTAAGTTTGAGTTTCAGAGCCTTTTAAACCTACTGCCTGAATTTTATCACCTATAAATAAAGAGGCCTTTGGAAAGAGGAATAGATAAGCATTAGTATTGATTTTGGTTACAGATGTGGACCTAAGTCCCTCCAGTTACAGCAAACAACATACTGCTTGCCCCTTAAAACTAGAGTTACCAGCAGAAAACAGGTCTATTATGTTCAGTTCAAGAGAACAGAAGCGCTGAAAACTTACAATAGCACATTTTGGCAGGGAAGTTAGTTAAGTAACTGCAAAGATACAGGGTTTCCAAACAGCATCTGGATACAGCAGTAACCTTAAACCTTGTCATCATCTATAGGTATCCCACGCCCTGTTTATTAGAAGTTTGGGTTATTAGATTCTGAAGTAAAAAAATATAAAGTGACGATGATATCATGGGGCAGATTCTGAAATAGAAGAGCACCTCAGTTCCTCTTTCACAAAGAAAGGCTGAAGGCTTTGGAATTCATAGTGCACTTTTATATTTGCACTTCCAAATATTTCTGCAGTGAATATCAAGCTTGCATGTGCTTAATTTTGCCTCCTTTTAGACGGATGAAAATAGAGGCACTACATGCTTATGGGTAGAACTAGTGTCGCTTAGATGCATAACTTTTGGGTGGCTAATCAATATAAGCTCATTCTATACTCAAGGAAGAAAAACAGGCAACTGCAGTAAGGATTTCATACTATATATGTGTGTGTATATATATATATCTCATAAAAGCTTCATGAGTTGTCCTTAGGATGCACCTCTATCTCTAATGACTACAAAGAAAGGCTACAGACTCACCTGGACTAGAAGCTTAATTCCTAAAATTTTTTACCTAAAATTTGTTGAGGCAGACTGCAACCCCAAAAAACCTTTTTAAACTCTTACAGCAATTTCTTGGCACAGCTGGACAGAGAAACCTAAAGTCCCCACTGGATTTTTTTATAACTTTGGTTTACCTTACTGTCTCTGGCCCATCCCTTAATAAAGTCTCTAGTGATTGTGCTATTTTAAACAGCTTTGTAGGTTTCAAGGAATGAGAACTACAGAGCATCTTTTTGCTATACTTTGAACAAATCTTAGATAAATATAATGGTTACGATGACATAAAGCTATAAGGATAGAGGATTTGCGATCAGTTATTTCAGGGACGTTGTCAGTCTCAAAAAGAATAGACCTTATGACATTTTAAGGCAAAGGTTGTGCTCAGTTTTGGATGTTGGAGATGTCTAGCTTTCAGATTTTTGTTCTTATTCCAGCCTAGAACTTAACATAAATGGGAAACTACTAAACTGTCTTCAGGCTGAAAAAATGTTTAGCAAGTATCATGATCAAAAAACCAAGCCTGAAGTCCCTCTAATTCTGACTCCTCATTCCCTCTACTTAATCCTCAGACATCTTGTTTACTATAGTAGATTTTACATTGTCTTTTTTTCCTTTACGAGGTGTAGTTTATATCATATCCCAAGCTAACTAGCTCTGATAGAAATAAGATAAAACTCGTGCTAGGTATTTCCAAGCAGAGAGCGCAAACATTAAGAGAAACAGTCCAGTAAAGGAGGCAGAGCTAATGGACCCATTTGAAATCTGTTTATTGGCTACTCAAAACGTAATACCTCCAGCTCAGAAACAGGTTGGCTGTTACTATCCAAAATCTGATGACACGGTTGTTTTTAAGAAAACTGCCCCTCTGTTCTTTTAGATGATAGAAAAGAAATAATCCTTCCCAGAGTTTCTCCAGATCTAACCCTGTTATAAAATTTTGAACTTTCTACGTCCACTTCTGAAGTGTCGATATTTGGAAATAATAATGTGCCACAATTTAACTAATTCATCTGAGTTTTGATACGGCATCTATTTCTGAGACTGTAAGGCTGAGTAACTACTTTAAGACAACCAACCAGCCTGAACATGTTCGTCAAAGCTGAGAGCGAAAAGAACTTTAGTTTATTAACTCTGGCCTGTCACACAAAACACTCAAACATTCATCATGCTTTTAGGTAATTTTATTATTGCTTTCCAGGTATTGATTAAAAAAGTGAACATCTCTCACCATTGTGACAATTCAAGGAAAAAAAAAAAAAACAGTCAGACTCAGTGTTGAGATTCAATAAAAATTCTGCTCAGCACATAACATTGGTTTGCAGGGGAAGACCAAAAAGAAGGAACACTAAGGAGTAGGGAAAGATTGGGAAAGCCTTGATTGTTGGCTTATTTTAATTCAGTTATATAAACATATGGTAGGTCCTTATATCTAATTTTTGTCAAGTGTCATGTTAAAAAAAGGAAGGAAAAAGGAAGGAGCGGGTGGATTTTTGAGGACATTAGGAAAATGGTGTGAAACAACCTTTCATCGATCCACAGAAATGATAATTTTTGTTTATTCAAAAGAGGAATTAACTAGGAGAGAGAAAGAATCTGTGAAGAGCCCAAAGAATATAAGTAATGTTTTTGGAAAAGATAATTTTTAAAATCACATTTGCTATTCTTGAAATTACAAAAGCACAGAAATTTAAATTGAAAGTAAAAGGAAACAAATTTAAAAAAAAAAAAAAGGAACAGAAGCGATTTTCAGACAATAAATAACATGTGGAATTCATTTCCACATGATTCTACACTAACCATGGAATTGATAGCATCAAAATACATCAGAATCCATAAACATCCTGTTTACAAGGAATACTTATCCACAGGTCATATTTAAGGCATTTTGACAATAAAAGAATGGATTCTCAATTAGCTTAAAATTCACCTCCTAAAACTCAAAGAAGTCAAGCAAGATATAATAATTTGCCTGAATTAAAGATACATCCTTTGGAAGAACCAAGCTATTATCTATACTAGGAATATGGCCCAAAATATTTCTGTGTTAAAGTGGCTAATTTAGAGCTCAGTTGACAGCAGCTCTTCAGCAGCAGAACTCTGCGAGTCAGTTGTGAGATACGAACAATTCAAGCAGTCTCATTGTAGAGGTCAATGAAAAAGGAGCATTTTTTAAAGTGTGAACTGTCTATTGTTTCCTTTATTTTTATTACTAAGTTGACATGTATCACCTCTAAAACAGTGGGCAATACAGATGACAGTTGAGCCAAAGGCTCTACTATTAAAAAAGTGTGGATCTATTTGTCTGGAAGAAAGTTTCAAACTTGTTTCAATGTGCTATGTGGTCTGGGGGAGTATCAACTGCTGAATTTTCATCTTTGATTTTCTTCTCCTTTCTATTTCTTTTATACAATAGGCTGAAAAAAATGCAGACACACAACGTTTTTGACAAGTTTGACATCTTAATTAGGCTGACGAGTTACCCTAGTTATCTCAAGCAGTTTTAGATCTCCTCTACACAACAGCCAGTGCGTTTGTTTATATAGATATGCGTTCCTCTTTCAGCACTGAACTCCTCAACGTGACTGGGAGAAACTGAAGGATCTTCATGTTGCCTGAATCCACTTAGCTTAGCACTAGAGGTAAAGTGCTGTATTTCCAATCATTGAGAATAGTACTCCCTGATAAAACTTCTATACACAAAGTCACCTATGATCAAAAGAACCACCAAAAATGGTTGGTTGGTTTGGGGTGGGGTTTTGGGTTGGTTTTTTTTTTTTTTGGTAAATACTGTCATGCAGCCAATTGGCACATAGGACGCAGTTACTGAAGAGGAAGTGATTTCAGTGTATGTGTATCTTCTCCATGGTTTATTTAACTAATTACTTCTCAGAAGAAAAAGATGGACGGTACAGTAAAAAAAAAAAAAAGCAGCAATGCTCTTTTCTGGCTTTGCAGTACACTCGGCATCTTTGTCAGCACTTCATGTAATTATTACTAGTCACACCTCACTAACTTCCACCCATTTTGGGTATAAATAATAAATGAGGTGAAGAGCAGAAGAGCAATTCTTAGATCTAAGTTGCATGGTATATTAAGAAAAAATAAAACATACTGTTTGGATTAATTATGTATTTCACAGTGAATTCCAGTGCACACTACTTCTTGCATAATAAAAATGGAACGTCCTTTCTGATTACTATATTGTCCTCCTAGTAGATACAATAAGTATTTGACTAAATCTTTGCAAAAAGGTTAACTCTAAAAGAGAGCTGGAGTCAGTTTTAACATCTCCAAGCTTGTTTTCATGATCCATTCTCATTCAATCCAAAAAGGTTAGCTTAGTTGATAATATAAAATAATTTTACAGGAAATAACGCTGTCAAAAGGTAGAACAAATATTCAGTCTCTAACATGTTTTACTTAGTTATTCTTGGGTTTTTGGATGAGGATGATTATGATCTCTATTATTTGCTGATTTAAAAAGGTGAGATGACATAGGACAAGTTAAGAAATAATTTGTACTGGATTTGGTGAAAAGTCTATTATTTTCTCAAAGATAAGTTGTTTCCATGGTACCTCTCATAGGTTTTGTATCATAGGCAAATGAAGAATTTAAAACAAAGATGCTTCTGAAAAACTAAAACAGAGGGAAAAGAGCATGCTGAGTCTCCATTGACCTACCACATATACATAAGCATGACAAATCTGTTCAAAGCGGAGAATAAGTACATTATTAAAAGTTCATAATGCTTTGAGTTTGATTTCCTCTCTTTCCTCTATCTTTAATGGCATCCAGTCATTCAGGAGAAAAAGCTGCTCAATGGTACCAAATTACGTTTAAATGTCCCATTTCTGCGCATATTACTGATACTTATCATATTATGCATAAAAAAAGATCTTAGCAACAGTATAGTGAAATCTATTACCTTTCGGTTAGATTGAATCTCTTAAATGTCAGACCTGGTGAGTCTTTCAACTCATATGAGTTGTTCCAAGGATTTAAAAATGTAGTCAAGCAATTGCTGTGCACTGTTTATATTAACAATATCAGTTCAAATATGCACATTTATTCTAAACTTACATATCTACTCTGTATATATAGTACATACCTATATCAAGATAGAAAAGAATAGTGTGAATAAATCTGATAGGCCTCAACTTTTCAACTGTTTGGAAATCATAGCTTATGCTGGATTAAACAGCCGCAAAAAAAATGTAGACCAACGTTGCCTTTTGAAATTTTTATTTTGTATTCTTACACAGAATATTAATGATACATATACTTATGTATAAAGACAGTGGCTATATTTCAGCTTAGTCTTTATTTCAGTTATTTAAAATTCATCATTAATGGATGATTGGACATGTTAGTCATAATTTAGGAGTTCTTCCTTTAGAAAAACTATACTATGGACTATAAATAAGAAGCTTGAAATAACAAAAGAGAATTAGAAGAAAAAAACAAAGAAAAAAAAATTGTGGCTTTGCAGAAGTAATGGGAATTTCACATTCCATAACAATTCTTAAAATCTCCAAATGCTCTTGCAAAGGGGAAATTACTTTAAAGCACTGTTGAAACTAAGTCATGATTCTCATTTGGCACCAATTAGTGCAAATGAATCAAAGGAAATTCAACAAAAAAGACAGTCTACGTTATAAACACACACACAAGTTTTTTAACTATACAACAGGCACAGACTGCTTTCTGTTGCACTTCCTTTGCTCTGTCTATCCACGCAATATAATGACGAAATCCAGTATTCAAAATCCAAATTGCACAGTAGGGTGTTTGAAAGCAAGATCTAGATTTTAATGTGACATGCCTTGCTCAACGACATTCCTTTTCACAGGTGAGAGTGGTAAAATACAGAAAAATTGATTTTTCCTATATCTCACCCAACAATAATCTTAGGCTTGGAAAATACAGATCTAAAGCATTTAATCTTTGAATTACTGATTCTGACCATGAGTCAGAATACATAACCTGCTTTAAATCACAACATGATCTCCATATCACAAAGCCCAGTCACTCATACCAAAGATGAATTAAGCATGATCTTGTGGGAAAACAATAAAAAAATAAATTAGTTAGAGTATTTAAACAGTGCAAAACTATCAACTTCTCTTTAGGTAATCGTGTGGAAAATGCAATTCTGCCTTCCAGAGCTTTCTGCACATCTCCAGGTATACTGATTTGATGTAGTCTGGAAAGGTTAGGGTTTTATTTTCACAAAACCCAAACTATTTGCTGTCTTAAAGAGCAGTGAGCTACTCATCAATTATTATAATTTTCACATGTAAGTTTTATGAGATTTAAAAAACATTTAGTAGTTTTGTGAATGTAGAAGGACCACTCTACTGTAATAGGCAGATTATATGATGAATGAGCTATTTCAAAAGGAAAATAGATGCCCTGCATCGCACATCTGTCTCCGTAAGATCTCTAGCCAGCAATGTACTGTTGGAATCTGAGTGGCTGGATGTGAGTGGATTGCTGAAGAGGAAGAGAGCAAGAAAATGAGCGTAAAAACATGTTAATGATGAGAGTCAAATCAAACTGAATGAGGGTCTGTAAGCTTTATGCCATGGCTTCTTTAACATAAAAGCCAAATAAAAGGACCACTATGTTGGAGAAGGAAAGGTTCTGCTCTAAAGGGGTGTCAAATATTTGCAAAAAACAAAAATGTTGTATAAAGATGCTTGAACTTTTAAATGCTAAAAACCTGAATAATCAAATCCAAATTTAATTTGACTAGTTCTTCTAAAAAGGCCAACACTTTTTCCTCCTGGTTTGGAGTTTTACTGTAAGTCAAAGACAGTCTAACTTTATTAAAAGGAAACTTGTACTTCCATGTCAAAGGCATTAAACATAATCTGTGTTTTCATACTAAAATTAAGAACGTTTAGCATGCTTTAGCTAATTCATTTGATGGAATGTATTAATTATGGTGGAATTTTTATCTTGAGCCTTAGAGTTGGTTATTCAGTGAGTCTCAGGACATACACATCAAACTGAGCAGAAAGAACACTAGCGCTGTTGAGCTGAACATTTTACATTGCTTTATCCTACACTTAAATCAACAGCAATTTATGTATTTCTCAGTGGGAACTGTTTTAAAAAAGAGGGAAAGGGGAAGCTGGAGTGGAGATCCAGAGTGGGATGAGTACTATATTCATCTCCTTGCTCTGGCAGCTAGTAGCAGACAGACATTAATGTACTATTCATGTATAATATTTTTCATTCATTATAATAATATTGCTAATATAACAATAATGTTATAATAATAGTAGTCTTTATAATAATATTGTTTCATTCATTACATTCATTCATGAACGTATTGTTCATAGGTCTAACTGCAGATGTGCCAATTTGATTCTTTAGCATGCCACTGTTTGATACCTTATTATAAAGACAGCAAATAGCCTTGGGCACATGAAACGTGTTGTAAACTGGAAGAATATAGAAGCTCTTCAAAGGAAAATATGCAATTTTTTTCCCAAACGGCATGAGCCATTCATATGCATCATTAGGTAGACTACAGTAGAAACTTAAGGAAACTACACATGAATAAGTCTCAAATAACCAAAAGGCATGGATTAAGTTTCTAGTCTTCCTGGGTTTGGATGCCACTGGTGTAAATGAGAGAGAGAGATAAATTATTAACTACAATGAATAATAACATAGCTATATATAAGCAAAGAGTAACAGCAAGACTGTTGTAAGGTGCTGCTAAAGTGAAGGGCGCATTATCTTTATAGTGGGGAAAAAAAAAAAATCAAACTAATCAAAATTCATTCTAAAATAGTATTTTAAGGGAACAGTGAATTTGAGGTACCTGAAATGAGTAAGTGTACATCAAAGTTTTTTTTTTTTTATTTCATAAACGTTTTTTTTAATTTTATATTCAGTGATGTATCAGTTTTACATCCTCCCTTGTTTATGAATTGCAAAACAGCCGGCCCATTTAACAGGCAAAAAATATCTCCCAAAGTCATCTTGCATGGTCTATCCAACCTAACTTTAGAAATCACATCTCTGTCTACATCAGTGTATTATAGCAAAGCTCAAGGGAAAAATTCAAGCTGTGACTGCCTTATTATAAATGAAATCTGATGATCAGATAAAGGTTTAGATCTCTGAAGTTAGCTTCCCACTTGATTAAGCAAGCCTAGGTTTGATTACAATTTTGTTATTCATCATACAGTCTATCTTTTTTTCTTCTACAGGATCTTAGGGAGAGAAGAGTTTCCTAAAAATGTCTTATGTAGAGCATTATGTTGCATTTAAATTCTTTAATGTTTGGAGAAACAATCTATTATATAATGTTTAGGTGAAAAGATGCTGAATAAAACACATGCAAAATAGAGTATTTGCTTATTATGCATTTTATACGTTGAGAAGTTTGAATGGCTACACATGTAGAAAAACTTGATTTTATTTTTTTTTTTTACAAATTTCAGTTAAAAATTAGTTTGAGACTACTTCAAGAGCTAATTTGACTATTATCGCTGAAAAAAGGTATGACTTTCAGCAATGGTAACAAAGAACATAAAAGTATAATGAACACTCTCAGGTTACTAATGGATGATTATTCCTACATCCTATACCTTCCCTATCTCGGCACACAGTCAACACTTACTGCAAGAGTTCTGAATCCAAGAAGGTTTTGATCATGCTACCAGCAATTGCTATGTAACAACAACTAAAAAATAATCTTGAGAGTGGGAATGCTCAAGAGCAAAAAAGCACTCTCCCTACCAAGTCAGTCATGCTTGCTGTGATATCACTATAGCTTGATCAATCCTGATTTCTTCAGAAAGGAAGAACTAGACTAGAATTAAACCAATGGTTTAATACGTTTCCTTATGCCTGACATGAGTCTGAAAAAATTTGGATGAGGAAGGTATGAACCAGTCTCTAGAATCACAGTCTGAATAGTCCTGCCATAAGGTGCCCCAACAACCAGGCTGAAGCACTACTCCTCACCCATGTCAACAAGTGCTTTAGAAACAACATTAGCTTTTCTCATTTCTTTAGAGAGTTTTCCAGAGCTGTGGCTCCCAAGCAGAATGAGGAGACTTCTGAAGTCTGGTATCCTCTGTCTCAGAGTATTTCATATTCTTGGTGCATACACAGAGTTTAAACAATTCCACACTGTTTTGAATCTCACTCCACTGTACCTTGTACAGCTCACCATACAGTCAGAATTTCCAAATGGCAATGGAGCAGCCAGATTCAGTACTCATGTTAGTTATTGAATCCAGCCATTACTTCTTCCTATTTCCACAAAACGTAAATAACTAGGACGTGAGAGTGAAATACACAGCCCAGTGTAGGAGGGTGGAAAGTGTTGATAAATGTCAGCAGCATCAATAAGCTGACCCAAGAGGAAAACGGAGTAGCAACAGAGAGGAGCCCTAGTGTATAGATACCTAAACTATGTCAGCTTGTACTGTTCCTTCTCAGGTTTGAGTCTCTTAAGGAATGCCACGGTGTATACATATGTCAGTGTACAAATAGCTATGTATCTTGACTGTACATATTAAACATTAAGTACACCCAAAACTAGAAGCAGCAGCAGCATTTTCAAGTCAGCAGGCTTAATCCAAAACCCCAGATGCAGATCATCTTCTGCTTAGAGGTATAGATTTATATTTGGACTTCACAGGTCACTCCGATTTTATCAAAACTCAGAACTCCACAGAGTAGTATGACTACTGTAGTAGTAGTCATGTAGCTGGTCATGCTGTAGTAGTTGATGGAAGGCCCATCTTCTTTATTTAAACATCCATTTAAAGAACACACTCCAGATCGATGAATATATTACACAAACTACAACTGGACCTGTCAAAGGAGTAACTTGCTTTAAGCTGGGTATGAAACATTTTGCAGGTATCTTAATCATTTGGTCTGGTAAGAGAAATACCAGGTCCGTCCATAAACACATGACAGAGTGTGCTGAGCCTTCACCCTTCAGCCAGACAACACATGAAAGGAATCTTTGCTCTTTTCTCTTGGATGGCTGTCTGCTCATACCTCTAGTATGTTTTGATATTTTTCTTCTGCAAGTCAGTTACTAAATCTTCCAAAAGGCTTGCATTGTTCCTCTCCAGTGGAATGTGCTGAAGGAAGCAATGTGAGCAGTGCACTCTCAACCCCCTCCGTTTCCTGCTGCCCCCAGCTGCCCTGCACATTGTCGGGATATGTAAATAATGCAAACAAACCAGAGATTACATACCCATCTCTTCCCCACTGCCTGATGGATGCACTTTGGAAATGGTACCTTTTGCATTGCTGAACAATCCGTCACCTGTGTCCTCCTCTTAAACCTCAAGTTGTACAGATGAAGGGACAAATAAGAATAATGTGACAGAACATACCAGGATGCTGCAAGTGCTCTGAATGCACTGTTAGGTTATATTTATGCATGATGGAGCAAAAGGAGTTCAATTCCTTTACATGCAGGAAAAAGAAGAAATGATGGACTGTTCCTGATTTTTTTTCCCCTCTGGTCCATGATCATTTTTACCATTCTGTAAAATACAGCTACTTTGAAGCTGTAAGTGGGAACTCACTTTTCTCCAGTCCGTTGACATAATCGTAATCCATCTGTCACATCCATCACTAGGAGAAGAATAAATTCTTTTCGTGATAATATTAACTAGTTTAGCAAGTCCTCTGTGGCTTTTTTGAAAACAAGAATATAGATTTCTAGATCACCAGATGTATATTTGAAAAAGTCAGCCTAGATAGTAAGGATTTATAATGGTCCAATCAAGATCAGGATATAACCTATGTTTTCATGAACTCTTGATTCTCATTTAAGAATGAGAGCCTTTCACAGGAAAGGGTAAACTGAATTCTACTCACCTGCACTATGAGGCTTACCATTCCCTCCTCAATCCATCACAAAGCTGTGACAGCACTCTACACTATGAATTAGCTGTCCATTCTAAAACGTTATCCTGCTTTTTATAAGAGCCATCAAAAAGTGAAGCGAAGTGCTTGTAACAAGAAGAAATGTTTATAAGAGACCTCAGTGAAACTGGAGTCCAATGTAAATGGCAAAATAGAGTACAGAATACAGCCAAACAGAATTTTTTTGATCGTAAAGGTACCAGTTCAGGTATAGCACAAGAATTTTTAATGGGAATTTATTGAAGTAATGTGGGAAAATGTCATGACAGGAACACTTTTATATAAATAGACTTAATTGACTAATTGACTAAATGCAGAGAATTCATTTAGGCTGTTGTTACTTTGTCAGCCTGCAAAAACTTCATACGGTCAACTTGTTATTTTTATTTTTTCATTTGTTTTGCAAAGGGCTGCATACACCAAGCAAAGCAGACAGGAACACAGAACATCCAGAATATTGAGAACATATGTTGTCTGCTTTGGGATGCTTAGCACAGATTTACAAAACAGAGTTTAAACCACAGTCTCGGGTTCCCTGAGAGTTTCTGAAGCAGTTGTGAAAATAATAAATAAATAAGCTTGCCTGAAATCAGAAGAGTGGAATGGCAGGTGCTTTATATTTTTAGCTTAACATGGCAGATATGTAGGATTCATATACTTACTACCTCAGAAAAGAAACAGCAAAGCCACCGTGCTCTCTAACAGATCTTAATCTAGACCATCCAGGCCCTCAGCATGCAGTTTCCATCCTACAAGAGGAGATAAATCCAAACATCACTTTTACCAATCTTTTGGGGGGTTTTTTGTGGTTTTTTTTTGTGTAAGATCAGCAAGTGTGTCTCTACCCAGTTGCACCATGCAATTTTTAGCAAAAACAGGAAACATTTTCACAAGACTTTCTCCATTTTCAGTTATTTTAAAAAAGAAAAAGTTTTGACTACAGATACATCTTGATGTTGCGAACCATATAACCAAATAGATACATATTATGCATAGACAAATGCAATCTCAAAATTACACAAGTCTCACAAACAATCAGATACTGTCTGGTTCTTTATGTATTTTCCCCTCAAAAGTTATCCAAAGTGAATACAGAATCATGTTTACTACCGACATGTCTAAATATCAGGCTTTCTGTTAGCACAGTTGTAGCATTATTTCTCAGACTTATGCCAACTGCCAACAAAATAAATATAGTCGTCTTTATATAGTACTCTGGTACTTGTTAGATGAAAGAAGGCATTTTAAAACACATTCCTGGTCTTTTCCCATACACAACAAATGCGACCACAGCAAAGGTCCATGTAATCGAGTACTGTGTGGCAATTTGGGAATATTTAGACAAGAGTAAGTACAAGAACAGATATATCTTTGCTTTATATATTTATTCCCCAACATGCTGTTCTACTGTCCACCAACTTGCTCTATGGACTTCCTAAAACAGAATTCATACCACTTTATTTAAAAATACGCTTCATGATTTTTCTTCTATGAATTTGTCAGTCATTGTTTCACTTCTGTTATCTTTTAGTTTAACTTCACATTGGTAAGTCATTATACCATTTTCTTTGTTTCAAGCTTGTTTTTTTCTCAATTTATATGCTAGAAGACAGCAAACAATCATCCTCTTTTCACCTCTCCTTTACCTTCATGCTATATAAACTAAACTTGAAGGATGAAGCCACACACTATGTAACACTGGGCCTTAACAGTTTCACCCATAAAATATTGTTCATGGTCACATTGATGCAATCCAAATGAACAGATTGATTTAACTTGATTCTACAATGCATTTTAACGCAGTTTGGCCTCTCATTCAGAGCTTCCCAGCAACTTCATAACTTTTTGTCTACTGCCAAGGATCATATTTTCCTATCCATCTTGGCTCAGAGAAACTTGGCAGGAAAAAGATGCAGGAAGCAGTGAGCTATTACAGTTTTCAGGAAATTTAGGAAGATTTGAACACTTTCTATTGTGTTAAACTTTACCATTAAAATAGCAAAAATAAATCCAACCTGCAAGGAAGGAGGTGTGTTAGGGGTAAATGCTTAAACCTGAAAATAACTTGATAACCACTGGATCTCAGTCACACACATACACAAACACTAGATTAACTATTTGAATAACTCAGAATTACTTGACATTGTTTAATTCTTGTTTGGCAGGTTTGGTAGAGAATATAATTGTCTCTGTAACTATGGCATTCTTCCGAGCATTATGAATTTTGAACAAATTGCACCTCAACCTATAGCATGCCATAACACAGGCAGTTAAGAAACAAAGGGGGGTTGAAATATAAAATAAGATCAAACTGTTTCTCTAAGAAGCTAATAATAACAACAATAAAAACAATGAGGAAATGTCAAATGTCTATTCATTGTGTACATACAGATTCCATTTCAGGGGAAAGCAAATTAAAGAATAATACCACAGCCTCTTCTAAGCAAACATTTAACTCAAAGTTGACCTCACATTTTATAAAACTTTATATAACCTATATATAACCTATTTAAATCTTTCAGATTTAACATCTCTTAATAATGAATTAGGTTTTCTAATAGTAAAAAGTAGAAATTCAATGCCATTTTAACAATTTGATAGAGCAAACGAGGTTAAGCTTGATGAAGAGCGGACCTACATTAAGTGGTTTTGTATGGTCTGAAATAGTTGAAGTTAACTTTTTCTTTTTCTATCCATTCTGATAATAGTTATAAAATTACTTCTAGCTCTCTGCATCATTGCCTGTAAAATCTTGTGAAATAATCTTTTCATGCTGATCTTTATCGTTTTCACTTACCTTTTGCAAAAAGGATGAATCACAATGTTGAGATTTAATTCAAAAGCACTCTTAGAGTCTCACCTTAACAAAAGAGAACTTGTTCCCTTATCAATTGCTCCTTTCACCTACTGGATGTCTTTTTAGAAGTTGTATCTATTTTCAAAGAAAATATATTAATGTTAAATTCAATATAAAAGGTCAAAACACCCTTACTCATTGACAGAAAACTCTTTTGGAACCAGCAGGTAACAAGATCAAAGTGCACATTAAATTCAGCTGGAAGGCTGCATCAGGTTAGTTAATGGTCATTTGTGACAGCTGTGTGACTTTGGTAGATAGCTCAAGACTTCTAACACAGCTTCTAAAAAGCAACATGATATGAGAGGTTGTTAAATCACAAACATGGTCACTTTCTGTAAGGGACTGCATTACAGCAGTGCAATACTCTAAATGATCATGATGTTACTTTCCAAATTTAATGCCTGGTGCTAAACTTCAGCTTTAATTCAGATGGTATAAGATTTGCTACCTCTGCCAATTTCAACTCTGAAGATATTTCTGTTTCAAGTGTCTGGCAGCCTTTTATGAAGGTTGTGACATCTCTCAGCCTAATCAGACAAACCACCTGCCAGTATTTCTGCAATCAATATGCAGATTGCCTTAAACGACCTGTGTAGTTAAGAAGTGAGCAGAGCTAGAAGTGGATCAGTGCTCAGCTGCTCCCATGGCCACCCTTTTAAGAATAGTATAACAACAGCCTCTAAGTCTGTTATACTAGACATGATAAAATGAATTATCCATTTAGCAGGTGTTGTTGGGACAAGATGAATTTAAGGTAGTCTGTAAAGATATGATTTTCTAAAGAAATGACTTATGATTTGCTAGAAAAATCCAGCAAGATCTATTCAGGGAGCTCTGGGAAGGGTTATTTTTAGTATATAAATGTCAATGTACCAATGTCTGATTAAGACTTGTAAAGCTGTTGTGAGTAATTCATGCCTCAAATCATATTCTACAGGAGTGCCACGACCTAACTTTCAAACAAGTTTGCTTTAATTTGGGGATAGGAAAGGGAGTAAGAGATTAATTGAAAAGCTAAAGTACTTGATCCTTTTTTCACTGAGTATAAAGCATAGGTGCCTATATTCATTTTCTTTTGTCCTAGACAATCTCATTAAATCTGGGGAGCTGAGTTCTGGAAAGTTGGAAAGATTTCATTGAAAAGGTTAAGAGCTATTGGATATGATAGGATTTACACCTCTTTGGAAATGCTTATTGAAAACCTATTAAGTCTGTGTAAGGTTGTCTATCCAGGCCGAACTGGGAACTTCTTTTATCATTGTCCTTAATCGTTCAAAGGCTAGCTGAGTGATTTAAAGAAACACGGCACTAGTTTGAACCCTTTGTTTCTTTTTCACTAGATGCTGAGAAACATAAATGAAACACAGGGTCAGTTATAAGTGTTTAATTCTATTGCTTTATTATCTGAATTTTTCTAATAATTATAATTTAATAAGAGTACTATTGGGGGGGATTTTTTTCCTAAATTCCCTTCTGTTACTTTCCCTTTCAGTAACTCGGTGGTTGCTGTGGGATTTTGTTAATCTACCAATCCGAATTTGCCTCTCTCTTAAATGGAAATACACTTTCATATTCAGAGACCGACGCAGCCACTGTGAATTTTGCAGGCCTAACCACTACCCTTTATTCAGAAATTATGTAGGAGAAGCTGTAGAAGTAATCATCAAAAGTAGAGGCACAAGGCAAGCCTTAAACAGCAGTCGAACAACTGGGCTTTAAGCAGTTTCCTTAGCGGCAGACGGAGCAAATGCGAGGCCCCGCGTTTGCTGGGGGTGCTGTATGTCTGTAGGCAAAGCAGAAAAACGCAGCAGGAAAAGAACAAACAGCACAGCCTAAACACAGAGGGAGAAGTCTGAGCAGCAGGACTAGAGAAAGGGAAATAAAAGAGTTAGAGCATGAAGCTCAGAGGGAAGCACTGGTATCTAAAGGGTTAGACACTGTTACTCTTATTTTTGTGGGTTTATTCCTTTTTATTTCTGTTTTATCCCTGAAAGTGACAAGCATTTCAAAGAAAACCTTTGAGAACACCTATTTCTTGCTCCAACATAAATAGTTTAAAAGTCCACAAATTTTAGCTGTAATTTTTAGCACTCTTATCATAACTGTTTGTTGCATTTGTTCACATTTTACACAAAACTTTCATTTCTGGAATTTTTAAGGGCTTTTTGATATATTGGTATTTTTGCAAGGTATTCACCTTAATATTTAATTGTCATATATTCAAGCCAACAAACAAATACATTCTACTGTAGTTCTACCATGCTTTTGGCATTTCTTTATATTTTTTAAACACATTTTAATATAAACTATGGAGTTTTGCTTGGTTTGTAAAAGTGTCAGGTTCAAGGCTCTGAGTCTTTGACAACTACATAAAAGATACCTATCTAAATAAGGTCGAAGAAAGCTAGTAGAGTAGAAGTGTGAACTGCAGAGTTGTTTCAGATGACAGACCCGTGTCTTGTAAGATTCCCTCCACACATCACTACAGTCTCAGCTTCTATTGTTTTGGTTTTTTTTTAAATTCAGTTATTTCCTCTGTTGTTTCACATCTGCATAGTGAAGAACAGTAAAGGTCTGAAAAACGGTATTTATCATCTGTCAGGGAACAGCGAGGCCTGACCTTACTAAAGTAAAGGATTACAGGCCTTTCAGCTCATTTATGCCATGTAAGATGGTATAGGCATAGTATTACACTAAAATAGGCGTAACGGTCAAGCAGTGTAGTAATATTTCTAGATAGCGTTATTGGTGCTATGCCTGCCTCCTCAGAGCTACCTTAAGGCTATCTGTCCAGTGACACAGTCACCCTAATCACATTTAAATTATTAACAGTTAAATATGGTATAATATATCATCATATTTCATTTAAGTAGGCACGTATTGTGAAATTTGCACTAGAAGTAATTCCCTTCACCTTCCGTTCTGTCAGCAGAGACCGACCACATCTGTCACGCTGTTGCTATTCCCACACCGGCTCACAGCAGCGCTACGCTGACTCCAGCTCCTGCCAGTAAACTCCTGAAAGCCTCCTGTAGTACCATCGGGGGGAAATGAAAATAAAGGTTAATGTCATTTTTTATGGTTGACTAGTTCTTTAAAAAGACCAAAGGGAAAGTAGCCTCTGAAGCCTGAAGTATTTATTAGTCTGAGGACCGTCAGGGAGTACCAAATACACCTGTCAAAGCTGAGCTTATCATCTCGTGAGGAGGAATTACAAGCGCTTGTTACAGGAGCAGCAAAATCAGCAATGCTGCTCTCAAGTTAGCATTGACGAAACAAAGATGGTCACGGAAAACTACACACAAGAGTGAATAAAACATAAAATTGAACTGTAGTATAATTTCCAAGCTCAGGACTAACCTTTACAGGGTGTGGTTTTTTCTCTAAAAATGCATTACAGAAGAAGGAAAGCACACGTGTACTCTGTGCCCGTGCGTGTATGCACATGCATGTGTGCTAGTACAGGGGAAAAATATCTATGTTTTGTGTCATATCTATCACAGAGGTTCTTTATAGATCAGGATGAATGAATTTACCTCAGTAAAAATTTTGGATTGATGGCTATACAACTTCAGCAATACCACACTGGTAGAGCAGGAAAATAAAATTTATACAGTATTGGCCAGTAATTACCATTCTTCACGTAGAAGGATTATTTTGTTTTCTGGTCATGAATTCATTTTGATCCTTGGCTTTTCCAAAACAAGTCAAATAAAGTGACAATTACATCACAGATTACAGTGACTGCATTGTTTGCATTTTGTTTTTTAAGACTGGGAGGCTACACTTTAATTTTATTAGATAACTAAAGTGACTAGTGAGCTGAGCTAGTAACTACACTCTCATGTCAGGGTACCATTTCCATATGTCCCAAGTGCTTTCTGGCCTAAACAGCCTACAATATCCAACAAGTAGCAATCAGGAGACAAAAGAGTCACCAGACAAGAAAATGAGAACAGATGATTGAAGTAACCACTTCTTAATATGCTAGAGCAACACAGTGAATCTAAGTCTCCTGTGTAGGTCCACAACCAAATTGTCATGAAAATCCAGAGGGATTTTGACCACTACTAGATGTAAGCCAGCAGCCGCTAAGCATGAAAGGTGCCCCATATTATCAATGTTCAGGAAACTGCATCAATAACCCCCCCAAATAATTAGCATAAATCCTGCCAATATTGGATTGCTGCACATAAAAAAAGAAAGAAGAAGAAGAAAAAAAAAGGAGTCTTGTGCAATAACTTTCCCGAGTTGTGTGTATGTATACACACACTTTATTGGTTATTGCATAAAGTTTATCGATTTGTTTGCGCTTTGGATATTTGCTTCTGTAATAAACTGGTGTTTTATGAATTGACCTTATGTATGCAAGGAATATTGGCTGGTGTATAGGTCGATACTCGGAGAAATATATTCTCTGTGGACATATGAGCCATACTATTTTGACATTTAATAAATTGCATTAGGGCATATACGTATTTGGGCAATGATTTAATTTGTAAACTGTATTTCTAAACACAGGTGTAACTTACTAAACTTGTGCTGCTGCTGATCTGTAACGTTCTTTAATGCATATGGCATTGTGAATTCTGTTTACTGGAAACCATAAAAATAACTACATAGTAACTATGTAGGTGGGTTGACTGTTTATCTGACAGATTACATCTACAGAAGCCCTGGTTTTCTTTACATCCTAACTGCTTACAACATCTATTATTCAATTTACATATTTATCAAGACCTTGGGTACACCAGCAGGCCCTGATTGTCCTGACTCGCCACATCTGGTGGCTCCACCCACGCACGATTTGTCCACTGGCCCAAGAGCTGCATTTAAATTCAGGCTCTTTCCTTTGCCTGACCTATGTGGAGGTTATGCTGTGTTTTTGTCTTGCTGCCCTTGCCCTGCCCTCTGGTGAGTGTGGATGTGCCCAGTGCTTGCTGGTGAGTCAACTGAACCTGGCTGCTGTCACAGGACCTGCTCTACTCACCCTTCTTACATATGGTGGGACTGCACCCCTGTATTCGTTTTTCTGCTGCCTTCTTTTGAAGAGCAGTCTACTCTTGCCACTTTTGATGCTTTTCCATGCCAGGATTAAACCAGGGCTTTTCTAGGGTAGCAATGTTGTAAAAAAAAAAAAAAAAAACAAACAAGGTACGCCCACAAAGTCCTTGTACACGTGAGCACAAGTTTGTTCTGATTCTTCAAAGCTCAAAACTCTGTAAGGCAGAGAAATGTCTTCTTTATGTAGCTTTTAACTCCACTTCAGAATGGGTCCTTTTTGTACCATTAAGTATTAAACTGAAGTAACCTGCAAGTGCTGTTTGATATAATTCCTCTATAGTATTAGATGGGAGCTCTTCTGGTTTCAGTTACATTTAAAGAAATAACAATATTTCCTCTGGTTTAGGATGGCTACTTTCCTTTTAAAAGAAAATGGAAGACTTTAAGGAAACCTATAACTAATCCTAATGAACAATTTGTGTTATTGAAGGAATAGGGAATATATTGTAATATTGAACAGTAGGGAAAAAAAAGTGCCCATCTCCCTTAATTTCATTATTATTAAACTGTATTTCTAAATGAATATCAAAGTGCAACTGACTCGCTCTGAGGTGTATTTACTGAATTTACTGACTGAAACATGAACCGTGAAGCTGATCAGCAGTTGAGTGCCTCAGATGAGAAACAGGCCAAGCTTTTTTTGGAAAGCAAAAGCAGTACCAAATCTGTCAATGTGCTGGGTGTGCCTGTTGTTCTTGGTTTCTTCTGGAATGATGAATGGAGGTGCATTGACAGTAGTGCAGTACCCCAGACCAAAGTTATCTTGCTAATGGGTAAGTGGCAGAAAGATGAGGTGTGAAGCTGGATTTAAAATAAAAATACTGGAGTTTAAGAACAAGGTAGAGATAACAGTTTCTTAGCTAACTTAACACTTCGGAGTCATAAGGGTCAGCCTGTCATCTCTGGGAACTAGAAAGATATGGCTAAATCTTGTTTGTACTTTTTTTCTTCTTTTTGTCAAACTTTGTCTGGTGACTGTGTCTGCCTGTTGTTAGTTTGTAAATCATCTAGGGCAAATAAGTGTAATCTAGCCACGTATCACCTTGCAAGTTTGTTCAGTGTCCATCACACTCTAAATACAAGATATGGAAAATAGTTATATCTTTCAAATCCCAGAGTTTAGGTAGTTTTCTGTGTGGATGCTACCTGTTTGACTTCACTTGTGCAGTTCAACAAGGCTTAGATCTCAAGTTGTACGGCTTGCCCAAGATTTGTTTCTGTTCTAAAAAACCCCCAACCCTTAATAAGGCTAGCTCTTGTGTATATCTAAACAGAACGAAAAAAGCAGTAACACAATCAACAACCTCACCCTGCCCTGTACTTGTAAGGTCTCACTAAGTGATGTGATCCAGTACACTCAAGTAATTTGCCCCGTTAATGCTATTAAGGAGAAAAATTTGCTTAAGTTTGTTCCTGTATGGTAGACATTAGAGATCCTGTAACTTTTTTCCCCTCAAGTGGTAAGTTGTTTCCTTAGGAAAGGGCAATCTCAGGCAGTGAAGGAAAAAACAGAAGCACCTGCCAATCATAAAAGTTAAAGTTAATATAGGACAGCTGGACAATTGAAGTGTTAGGGGCTGATACAGGCCTGATTTGAAAGGAAAGAGGGCTGAGTGATCAGAGAGTGGAGAGGCCGTGAAGCTCAGTGACTCCAAGAAAATTATTTGTATAATCATGTGCAAGCATTAAGGTGGGTGAACAGGCCATATAGCACTACTGGCAGGAAGCGTCTGAATCTTTATTTGTCTTCTCTCCTATGACAAATTTCATGCACCTAAAGAGCCTCTTTTATTTCTACCAATATCAACTTAGCTTAATTCCTAAATCATTCTGATTGGGTGCTTCTAGATCAGTTCCTCTCATCATATCTGTGGACTTTTAAGGCTTATGAACAACCGCAATAGACTTTTTTTTCACTGGATACTTGAATCATTATGAAATTTTACTGGGACCATTATGCAATTTTTTCTCCTAGAGTTGTTCTTGTACAAATTCTTGATAAGAAATAAGGCCTTGCCTTGGCCCGCTGCATTGGCATGAGTTTTTCTGGTAATATCTGATGGCTAGTTATGTCCTGTTTCCCTTTGGACTTTACTAAATTCCTGCCAAGGAAGAGTTAAAGATTGCATAAAAAAAAGCAGGAAACCAGCTGCTGAAATGTGTCCTTCAGATTACCTCAGAGCTGATTCAGGATGTAACTGCTGTTTCCGCTGCACAAGCTCCACAATAGCAACATCAAGTGGACAGAGAGAGGCTGCCAGTACTGGACCTGCCCAAGGCCAGAGGGAGCACTTATTTTCACCAGGAATTGGAAGTGGTAAGCTGAGAAACCATGCATTTACTATAACTTTTGTCCAAGTACATTATAAGGTAGGTCAGACCTACCTTCTAAGAACTGCAACACTAGAGTACTGCAGAACTGCATTAGTTCAATGCAGAACTTGCATGAAAATAGATCAATTTTTCTATATAGTGTATATTCTGTTAGTAGAAGTATAGTCACAAAGACTGTAACAACTGACAGCAGGATTTCTTAAGTCCTATATAGTGCTTATGCTTAGCTTTTTTGAGTATGGACAGAAAAGACAATTATAAGCCAGAATATTTTTACAAGACTAATGCCTTCATCCCTGACATAAATTTCTATTGAAATGCTGAAGTTCTTTAATATTTACTTTATTTTGTCTTGGGACAATTAGCTGAATAATATTTTGAATACTTTTGAATTATTGGTAAAACATCCCTAATGAAGTAGATTGGTACCAGACTTTCAAAATTCTCATTTTTGAGAAGTTCTGAAACATTTTTGGTACTAACTTTATAACTGAAGTCAAAATACTAATGAAACACATCAGGAGAAGCCAGTTATGAAACATAGTTTGGTAGATTTTCAAACTAGACATGAATCCACTTCACTGTCCTTTCTACCTGGTTGGTTCCTGATGGTCAGGAACTAACAGGCATGGTTGGATTTCTGCTCTTATACCTAAAGAAAATGTCTTGAGAAGCAGTTTGAGGTAGTGGCCGGAGTTGTCTTTAGTCTTTCTGCAGCAACCTGATTAAAGGACTTCAGTTAACAAACTGTATTTCTCAAACTTTAAACTTATTCTATTTAAGACCATAATATTTAAAGCTAACTTTAAAAAATTACCATGTGAAAGAAAATCTTGGTCAGTGCCCACCGCTAAGTAATCCTTGTCTAAATACTATGGGTGTACATTAAAACATATCAATTATGTTGAGAAATTATCCACATAGCAGCAGTAGCTAGATACACCTTTCAGCCATTCATTTTCATTTGCATACATTAAATGAATGTAGAAATGTCACTAGTGACAGCACATTGAAACAAAATTAAGCAAGGGCAAAGTGTTTCAACACCACCACAGGATGGTCCAGCTGCAAGTGAAAAATATCAGTTACTGAACAAAAATACCTGTCATTGTCCTAGAAGACTCCAAAAGGCAACAGCCACTCTTCATGACACTGACACAGATTACGCTTATGCAGCAAGTTCATGTTGTTTGCCGTAATTATTGTAAAACATTTGACTGGGTCATGAAACCAGACAATGTCAATTAGTGCTCTGCATGCAATTCAAGTGGATTAAGCCCCAAAGTGGAATGCTGAAGAGATCTGAGGGACGCATTATTGCATTACAGGACTGCAAAGTATATAAACCAAATAGCAATTTCAGTGTATGAAGTGTCTCACCAGACTAAGTTATCTCAAGGTCCTATAGTAAACTGCACAGAAATTAAAGTGTAGTAAAAATGGCAACCCCCCCCCCAACCAGCAAAAATATAAGTATATATGCATAGGTTTGTCTGCATGAATAATTATATGCTTATAAACCATACAACTTCAGCAGAAAATATAATCTTCCTTTAAATTTAACTAATGGATAGTATTTTTCCTTATTCTGACGGGGGTGTAATGGACAGAGTACACAAGCAGTGACAAACCAAGACAGTACTGAAGCATTAAACAAGAGCATCCAAGCATCCATGTAAGCAGATGTTATCACCTTCTCATAGTTAAAGCTGTTTGCTTAGCTCAGTATTTGACTGCTACTGGCACTTGAGACTTTCTTCTGTCTTTTCTAGAAAAGCAAGTAAAGCTCCTTCTCCCTTCAGGAATCTCATGAAGATGTCAGATGTGTACTTCCAAGCGAAATGCAGAGCTTTGGCTTGCTCTTTCTCTCTCCAATTTCTCAAATGCTTTTGACATGGCTGCTTTTTAAGCACTGCTGAAGAAATTGGTCTGGCTGTGGATGCAGCCTCTATCATTGTGTCTTAATCGCACCCTCGGAATCATTGCGAGCCCCTCCTGGACCAATCAGACCGGGACCTAACAATCATGATTCAGAGTTGTTGCACAGTAGGTCAAGAAACACCTTACAGAAACATTTTAGCATCAGCATCACTGCCACTATAAAAATCTTGAGCATTTTATACACTTAATATTAAGCGTTATACCCCTATTGTGGAATTTGCATATTCTGTCAGATCCTTTTCCGATAGATGCACTGAAGATGGCTTTTTTTGGTGGGGGTTTTTTTTTGGTGTTTTTTTTTAATCCAGCTGCACAGTGAGGCATTGACAAAGTCAGCAGTAGAAGCAAGGAGTACTGACTCAGAGGCACGTGTTCCAGTTCCTAGGTACTTTCCATAGCAATCAGCAGGAGTTGTGTTCTCAGTCTGGCTAATTGGAAGTTGAGCAGAAAACGATGCTTACTGCTGCTGCACTCAAGTTAAGAAAGAATGGGTGGTGCAAGTTACATATAAATCATGCACGATATTTAATTGCTGTAGCATAGCAGGGAAGATGTACAGGTATTGAGATTTCTTTTAAAGTAAGAAAAAGTTGGACACTATAATATGGTAAACTGGAAATACAGTATTGGGGTTTTTTTGCAAGAAATCAAGCATGAATGAAAATCTCTGCTTAAGTACCTACACATATGCTGCTCTGATTGCATCACTTTTGCTAGAGAAAGCCACTGTAACCACCTTACAGCTGTATGGAAATACAAGTAAACATGCTCACACAAAAAGATATATGAAGTGTGAATATTTTTTCAGAATGCCTTGGGTTTCCTCCACTCCACTTACCTCACCTAAGTACTTCATCTCCCATCAACACCACCTCAGAAAAACATATCCTTCCCCCAACTTAGATGTTATACTTTGAGTTTTATATAAGAAAAACTCATTTCTCCAAATTATAAAAAGAAAAACCAGCCCTGATAAACCTACTATCTAAACATCCAGAGCTGTGAATCATTATTGATAACATTTAAGTTCTATTTAATTTAAAAACCTTGTATGTCCTTGGGCAGATATTTCATGCCAGAACCAGATCAGAAAGCAATAGCCAAAGTATAACCTCCATAGGAGGGCACACCATATGTTTCCCTAACTAATTTAAGATACTGCTTAACAGAATGGTTGTTGACTTAGATTACTCTGGGAAAAAAAAAAAAAAGTCTTTCAGGAAAAACAGAGTGTAATGGCTATGTACAGCAGAAGTGTTTATAAATGGTTTGTTCCCATTCTTGTTTTTATTATTTTCAGTGTGAATAAGCAGACAATCATGATGAGGAGAAACTCTGCTTACATGCAAATAGTGTATAAAGCTGAAAACCATGATACAATGGAAAGCATGTGATGCTGTGAGTTATTTCTCTTGCATTCAGTTATTTGGTGCCTTGTTCTGCTCTGTCAGTATAACCATACAACTTTTAAAGTTAAAAAATAAGTTGGTTTTTTTTTTTTATCTTTGGCAAGTTTAAATATAAGATTTACTTATCTAAAAAATTTAATTACTTCTCAGCTTCATTTTAGACATGTAGTAACATTTTCCCTGCAGAAGCTTTCACATAAATCCCCATGATTTTTATCATATCTTTTTTTTTTTCTTTTTCAAAGTGCACACTCCTGCATAGTTTCTCTCTCTCCAGCAAAATAACTTTCTTAGCAAGGAATCTCAGCCTTAAAAGAAAATAAAGATTCCCATTTCTACCCAGGATTTTTACCCATAATTATATATTCTCAGCTTTCTATGCTGTAAGGGCAGACCAGATAGGTTTAAAATAGGCCAAAGTAAGGTTTTGAACATCCTTAAATGATGGAACTCACCTTATGACCATGGAAAAGTTTGCAGTATTGCAGATACTGCTGCCTGTTTCCCCTTTCATTGCACTACTATGCTGTATTTTGAAAATCATGGAGAATGGAGATTTTTATAATAAAATAATAATAATTCTCACAAAATCATTCTGGCAAGTTTGAAGTTTCTGCAACTTTTATATCCTGCCCACTTTTCAAACTGGTTCAGTAAATTCTCATGCAACATACAGTAACCTAAGAAACAGATCATAGTTGCATATTTTACTGTATTGAGTTATTATGAATGCCGTTTGTATAAAATCTTAACCAAGAACAACACTTCTTTTTATAGATTCTCCCTTTATCCCTTTCCTCAGTATATCTAAATCTATTTCTGGCAACTCTAATGAGTCCTCAGATTCTTTATGAATTCAAGCCAAGGGGTTAGAATTTAATATATGCTGGACATAGAGATGTTTCTCCCTTCGGAAGAGTAGGCAGCCTTAAATGAAATCAGGTATCTGAAGCTATTATAAGGAGGAAAAATGGCGAACATGAAGAAGCTGTGGTGAGAAAACTGCATTGGACAGGGAGCTAAGCTATGTCGTGTGCTTTACCTTGCACTCATGCAGGCGAGGTGGAGAGTAAATGGAATTTACAGGATAGGAATACACATTTTCTCAAGTTGTTGCATCGTTTGGAGTTTCCATAACAATCACGGCTAGAACAAGGTGACTCTCTTGTAATGAATCCCCAGGCTGGGCAGCTGGACATAATTTTGGAGTTTCATCAAAATTCTGAATTTCATGAGTAACTATCACAGACATTTTGTCACACTTGGGACTGAATTTAAACATTGTCCAAAGTGTAGAAAGAAACCACAACCTTCTCTGAGAGCTGTAAACACAGTCTGGGAGTGAGAGACTTGAAGCACTTGATCTTACCTAAAAGAAGACAGAGATGTGGTTATACTGTGGTCTATAAATACCTTAGTAGTACTTATTTATTAAAACACCAGATACTAAAGAGATCTTTAATCTGAAAAGAAAAACATGGAAAGAATGAATGGCTTGAAAACGAGCGAGATGAATGTAAGGCTCTGCATAATTGAAAAAGGAAGTAAGAGAGATTTTAGACAATTTCTTTTATCTGTGACTGAATCTCCTTTCAAGTTGGCTGCTTGTTTTCATGTCTTTTTTAAAAAGGGGAAAGTAAACAAAATCCCGACTGGTACATGCAGCTTGCAGAGAATTAAGTTCTGTAGTCAATAGCATTGAGTGAGACTGAAAAGCTGCATAAGCAGTGATGTCTAAGTAAAGTAGTAAATTATGGAAGTTGGCAAATAACTGAGCAGTTATGAAATAAATTCAATGGGAATAGTTTGGGGGACTCTGGATTAGGTTTGCAATTGAAAAACTGTTTAAATGACCAGGAAGTCATATAAAAAGATGGACTGCATATCTGAGAACTAGCATTTGGTGTGAAAAATTGGATGACAGGAGTCTGAATTTACAAGGGTGAAGAGAACTGGAAAGAC
Organism: Numenius arquata; assembly: GCF_964106895.1. Classification (NCBI taxonomy): domain Eukaryota; kingdom Metazoa; phylum Chordata; class Aves; order Charadriiformes; family Scolopacidae; genus Numenius; species Numenius arquata. Next base: position 61,948,097 of record NC_133581.1, on the reverse strand, counting down.
TCCCAGGACAGAAAGGGCCTCTTCTAAATTGTTCCAGAACAACTTCTTTTAAACCCTGTATGATTTTCTAAACTCTCCCACTTCAGAAAACCTGAAAAAAAGTCAGATTATCCTTTTGGTATGTAAGATGCTTTTTATTTTTCTAGTGGCTTGAGGCCATGCAATTCAGTTGGAGTATCTAAACAGAGTTAAGATTTCGTGCTATTATTCATGTATATTTGTATCTTGGGTTTATTTTGTCACTGTTTTGGTTTGGGATTTTTTAAAGTACTTTTCTGGCACAATTCCATTACTCTCTAATTGTGTCTGAACTTTGATATTCCGGTTTCATAGATGGGGTAATCAAGATTATTTAAGATAGAAATAGGTTGTCATTAAAAACGTAAGAGAAAAAAAAAATATTTGGGCTCATCATTTGCGTGACTTAAAAATTCACAATTTAAGTTCTATCACATTACATGAAAAGCTTTCTTCATTTTCCAAGTATACCTCTGTTTTGGGTAGGCTTGTCTGTGTAGCTTTTTCTTATGCTCTTTTGCATGCTGAAATGGCTATAGATGCAAATGCATACTGTAATTAGATTAATTCAAACCAGTTGTGTGATAAAACTTCATTTTTATTACAGGAATATGTCCCACATGTATGACAAGCAAACTTCAGATGCCCATATTAGCTAGCATTGACGCATACATTCAAATTTGTTTTTGAGGTGTTTGAAGTGAAATTATCAGATAATCTAATCCAATCTAAACTAATCTCCATAGCTTTGCATGCCTTTTCCCTTTCTGATCTTGGTTCTTGATTCTGAACACTCTTAATTTCTGATTTGCTGCCACTAGTTATAAAGGAAATTTCTGTTTGTTTTAGTAAGCCAACTGAATCTAAACTGAGGGGTTTAAGGTTCCTATGTCGTAGTAAACACCAGCTACAGGTTTCTGGTTCATGCTCTGCCCAGATTCTGAGTACATATTAAATTGGGTACACGCTGTCCTGCGCATCCATATTGCTCCTGAAGAAAATCCTCAGCATACTCTTAAGGGAGATGTAGGATACTCCTGTGGTGTGGAGAGCTGAGGAATCAGAACCACAAGGGTACCTCGGGATGCATGTGTCCCACAGCATGGATTTACCTTGTGTCTAATAGCATGTATATTGATCCTTATTGGTTTATAATTCTGTTTATATTCATAAACTGGAGAGAAAACAGAAGTATTTGTTTCAAGTACCACTTTAGAATGCACCCAATCAATTTAGATACTAAAATCCACCTGTAAGAGTGATTTAGGCACCTAATGCTAACTGCTGTGAAGAAGCTCAAAGCCATCAAATATTGTAATGTTTACTCTGTACATGATATGGTATATCCTGTAGATCCGAGCAGAACTCAGATCTAAACAGAATTTAGTTTGTAAGCCTCTGGAAGGTGAGGGAGTGAAGATTGAGTCTCTGGTTCTGATCTGTGATCCCAGAACTTACTATATGTTATATAGTAAAGTTGATAGATAAAACTGGATCCAGTCTTTTGATTACCATAGTGAAGTAACAAACCTTGTGTAAAATGCATAAAGCACCAAGCTAAGGAACTGCAGCTCTTCTGTGGTCTCCTCTAAATCATGCATTCCTGTCTGTACAATGGCCAAGGGTCTTGGAAAAGATGACTTTGAAAAATCCACTGTAAGTTCCAAGTCTTTTTCCCCACTGAAAACAAAGTTGTAATTGGAATCACTGGGGCTACACAAGGGGAGATTTCAGCCTGTTCTCATCTAGATAAGCATTTTTGCACCTTGTATGACCTTGATTGTCTGACAGCTGAACTGATATTGCAGTAAGTTTCTGTTCATTTGAAACAATTCTGTACAGATGTTTTCAGAGGATAAGATAGCTGATCAGAAGGCACTTGAAATCCAGGAAAAGATAAACATAATATATGAAATAAACAAGTGCAACTGACACCGTTTGGACCCTTAATTGATGTATTGTGTTGACAGCAATGCTGAACATTTAAATGTTTTGCTCAAGATTGTGGAAACTTTTAACCCCTGGGAAGCTCAGTCATGGGAATTACTGCACAGGTTTTCTCATAGTAATTTTTGTTTCAAAACAATATTAAAAATGAGTGGAGTAATTAAAAATAAATAGCATCCAGCCAAGAGCTTTGCCTAGATTTTGATCTGAACCTTTCTTTAGGCTCAGGCAAGCTGAGATAGTGTTTATAAAAGCTTTTGTCATTTCTGTTCTGGTCGCTGAAGGAAATGAGATCATGGTTTGTCTCTTTCTCCTCTTCTGTTTCTGTCTGTCAACTCCCACCTCTGTATGACATTGTTTAAATCTATTGGCCAACTGGACTACTTTGACAGAGGTAAAGGGGCTCCAAATATTTAGTTCACATAAATGATTGTGAAAAAAAAAAAAAAAACACCAAGCAAGAAACATGGTAAACCAGACTTCCTTGATTTGCTTTGTGATTAGCTCAATCTTAGTAAAACTGTACAGAACTTAAGCTGGGAAACATCACATGGAATGCTCTCAGCATGGAATAAGCTTCAAGTGCAGCTTGTGCTCTACCAGTACCAATACAATCTGAGTACAAGATACCAGACTTCAACAATGCTACTGTTTATGATACTAGCTGTTATATTTCTGGTTACTACAGAGGTAGGAAATTCTTTTCTATGACTTTGTATTCATTTTCATTTAACCTTCTTGTCCATTACTGGGAAAGTGAGATGAAATATTCTCTTCTACTGCTGAACAGTCTTACTTGTCTATAAAGTCCTTTCTTCCGTACCAAGAATTGTATCCTAGTCCTCAAAGCTTGCTTCACAATTTTCTTGAGCCACCCCTTGCTCTTTCTTTCTCTGTTACTTACATATGCTATCCATGAAAAAATTCTAGACACACACTGTTGTTTTAAATGTCTCCTTCATTTCTCTGTGGTGTCAACAACTGGAAGCATAACTTTTGAAACAGTCCTTTCTTGAGCAGTCAGTTTTCTTCACTCTTTATTTAAGACTGAAAACTTTGTAAGACATGGCCCATCCTCTTTTTATACATTTTCAGGCCCACAAGGCTCTAAGCAAATAACAAATATTAATATTAAACACAAATATACAAGAAGGGCTGTAAATTTAGTGCATGAGAGATTTTTTAAATCTTACTAATATAAATTTGGTTCTTTACAAGGCTATTTGTCTTCAAGCTGTAATATATGCAACTATACACATTATGGCTTCAAGAAAAATAATATTGTGTGCATGTGTATAATATATATAAAAATATGTGTTCTCTAGGAAAATAGAATTTATTGGAGTGTACAGAGATCCCATGCGTCAAGTAAGTTCCAAAATTAACAGTACAAACAAACAGCTGCATATATAGATATCTGTTTACTGAAAGGAAAGGAAAAAAAAAAAATCACATCTTGATCCAAGTGAATCAAATGCATGAATTAAACGGCACTTTTTCTTCTCTTATTTTGCTTGAGGTCCCAATTTTAGCTTCTGACTGCTCCCTATTTCTTGTGTTACTGTGGATTTTAGGACTGGTGGCCACAAGGCCCACTCATGCCTTTTTTTCTTTTTGCAAGGTCTAACACTAAGAAAACTATAACTACCGTAGTGATGGCATCACAGTTTTTCCTTTTATTGGGGGAGAGGGGGAGAATGGGGTATAGGGACGGGTGTTTATACATGCTGATTTCCACCATCTCCTCCTCCATCTCGTCTCCAAAAACTCCAAGAGACCAGTCAGCCAGCCAGCAGCAGCACTCTTGGAGTCAGATTGAGCACAATATTACACAAACAAACAAAACCCTAATCTGATAAAAAAAATAGTTTTTCTCTGACCCCGGCTGTGCAGACGACACAGCTGTCCAAAAGATACACCATTTTGCATTTCTAAAGAATAATTCAACAAGAACAATTCAAAGGACTTAAGAAACAACAAAATTAAGCTCATTCTATGTCACAAAAACCTTTGTTTGGGAAACTGAGGCAAGGGAGCCTAACCACAGTTTCTCAATATTCAGCCTTTCATTCCATGCAAGGAAAATAGAGTTTCTCTCTGCTTCTTCATTTTACTGCAAGGTTGTTTCGCTCTCTGTTCTCAGTTATCATTTATTCTGTAAATCCTGCGGAATCCAGACCTCAAGTTTTACCAGTTCTTCCTATATCTTACATTCTCACAGAAGAAGCTCCACTGAATTCCTCTTGCTATTCTAGTCAGCAGAATATTTTCATTGGCTTATGTATGGTTAGGAAGTTTTATATGTATTTATGAGTTTTTCTCCTTCTCTATCTGTCAATGCATGCGACTCAGAAGTTTAAATAAATAAACCATATTATACAATCAAGAAAGGTAATGATGTAAAATTGGATTTAAAGCAGATCCTTACTACTAAGTTGTGACATGCGTATATAGAAACATTCAGAAATGTTTTTGTAACTTTCTCCCAGGTCTGTTTTCCTCATTTCTGTTAAGAACAGAAGTAGCTAAAAGATCTTTTGAAGCTTAAGAGACATTGACTGAGATTCTGGCCCCATTGTCATCAAACCCCATCGAAGTAAATGGGAGCTTTCTTAAATTTTGATTAGGGTGTTATTCTACTTTGATGTTTCCCAGCCGAAGTGAAGGAGGAAACACATTTGTCTGCAAGGAAAAAAAAAAAAAAAAAAGCTTTTTTCTTGAAAAATTTCTAATTAGTTATGAAAATTGGTTTTGTGAGACATATAGAGGTTTATGTATATTTTTCTGCTTATGATCACAGTGTGGTAAATTTTGTATGGCATTCAAGCATATTACTGTATTTTGAATAAAAACTGGAATTTTTTTTATAAGTGGGAATGATGAAAAGTAGTTGAGAGCAGTAGTATCAATATCAAGAGAAACTTTGAGTTAAAAAGGATACTTCAGACATTTAACTGCTTGCCCATCACTAGTTATAGGCATTGTAATCATGAACTGAAAGGTACTTTATTGCATCTCTTGTTTTAGAGCTGTTAGCTTTAAGAAAAAATTATAAAAACAATTAGAGTTTCCTGGTCACGAGGCTTATTTCCTAATCCATTGTCTATAATTAGCCAGGAAATCACTCGGCATTAGTCACTGAAAAGGCCATAGGCAATTGTGCCAGCTTTATCACTTCCTGAGCTAATGCTTGTAGAAGCGGACATGAAAACAATAAAATTTCCAGTTAAGGTTCATTTACCATTTAAAAATAGAAAGCTAACAAGAGTTGACTGCTACCTCAATCTTGAAATCAACCATAAGAAGGGGCAATTTGCAACCACAGACTTGTACTATTTTCTTTAAAGCGTTGTATACAACTAACTCTGAGTACCAACTTTGACAGCTTCTCTTTTATTCCCAACTATGTATTCTAATATATTAGTAAAATTTCATCACTAAGCTTTGTGACAAAGGAAGCAGACTGTCAGATTACAGCTTCAAATATAATCCAAATATAATTAAATATCCATACTCATAAATAATAATTTCCCATTGTATGAAAAAAAAATTGAAAACCTACTCTGATCTTTTCCAGAATTCAATATAGCTGAACTACAGACTCAGAACATTTTTTTACTATTATTATTAGCAACATTTGAAAGTGAACATAAGTGATGAAAATGTATGACTCAATCTGGAATTTAAATAACCAATAATCTTTTCAAAGCAAAGCAGTTATTTCTTTTGCCCTTTCCAGCCGACAATTCTGGATATCTATCTAAAACTGGATTAGAGCAAAGAATAAACTCCTAAATGAAGGATACTAATTCAATGTGAAACCACTCACTGAAAACTGTACTTTGTTTCATCTATGTTTTGTTTTACATTCAAAACGCACATATACATACGTTTATACTTGGAGCGATTTATGCTACTGACAGGAATCTAGAAACTTTCTGAAGCAGTTCCTTGACACATTCAGAAGAAAGAACCAACCTACTGTACGCATCAGGAAGTCTGTACTGACAGTTTATGAAGCAGAATTTATATGCAGTGCAAAGTATATTGTATTTGCTTTATTTTTATAGGTATAAATATAGAGCTAAGTAACACCCGCATAGTTTTGGAATTAACATTCGAAGTGTGAAGTTAAGCATTTGAAATTCATTAGAAAATACAAGAATTAGGCCGCCTTGATGATTCGTTTTCTTTTTTGTGGTCTAACTTCACTTCAGTGAAAAACCTCCAATCATACAGAAAACGTATTTTTATTTACCGTTGCCAACAATTTGCTATTGTACTTCATCAGTTTTTTTTCTGCAGACTATTGCTTCTCTATTGTACATTCTTTTGCAAGGTGGTCTTTAATTCCAGAGACATGGGCATGTCACTGATATTTGAGTTAAAGTTGTACCAGTTCTAGACATTAATAACAGAAATTTACAACACAATTTTGGTCAATGAATAACCAGTCACATTAGTCAGAGTGTAGTAATTACGATTTTAAAAAAGGGCACATTGAAATGCTGGTGCTTAGCATGAGATGTGGCATTGAATGTTCCATGTCAGTTATCTTATCAGCTCTTGTGCTCTTGACCCCATAATTCTATTATTTCTAATAGGGAAAACCTGCCCCAGATAGGGCCTGTCTTCTCCTCTCTGTGCCTTACAGAATTAAAATAGGCTTCCCACCAACATTAAGGACCTGCAAATAGCGTCGGTAACGTCACACTTTGAAAACACCCAACTTTCTGAAAGAACCTATTTTATTCTTAGTCCTGAATAGGAAGTTTTCACTTCCTTCTTGTTCACAAAGATACATCGTATCTTCCTTTGATGCAGATTAACAATTTTAAAACTGATTAGCATAGAGTGGGCAGAAGAAACATAATACCTTCGGTTCTGTTGTTAAGGGTTTTTTATTTTAATTCCTCGGAAAAGACTTTTCAGTTTCTGTAATTCCGTTCTAGAGGAACTGGATAATAATGAAAACTGAAGTCTATAAATCTAACTGAAGTCTAAATCTAACCAAAGTCTATAAATTCTAGGGTAAGGGATTAAAGTGAACCGAGGAGTTTTTTCATTTAAATCCTGAAAAAGTCATACTTCTACTTGGACTTAAGACAGACTGTTCATCAGATGCACTGTTACTGTTGCTATGCAAGTTTGCAAATTTTTTTAAGATTTTTGCTTTGAGAAACCGATCTCTGTTCATACCATGACTCAAAAGTTTGGGGAACATTCAGCACATCTACAAGAAAATTAGAATAAAACTGCTGTCAGGTTGTTTGAAAGGTACAGCTGAGGTTTTTTTTATAGCTCTAATAATTACATTTTAATACAGAGCATATGTACAAGTGATCTATATAGTCTAAAATTCTTTGTGCTCTTATTTGTTTTACATTTGTGATAGCTATATCAGCTAATTGGTGAAAAAGTAAGTCACTGGTATTGCTATGACTTGCTTCTGTTGTTAGTACAGTCTTAGGCTCCAGATAGACGGATTTAGGAATTTACAAGTAGTAAAGATCGGCAAGTCATTTTTTGCCAATCTTCCCATGTAATTAACAGAACTGAAGAAAATGCTGCTTCTTTCCTTTTAAAAATTATATAGAAGCAGAAAACTGGATTAAGGATGAAAGAAGGACGATGGAGTCACGGTGTGGTGATGAAGGAGATGCCAATACTGGAAAAATCACACAAATGGTCCTTCTTCTATTCCAAGCAGGCAGCAGGGAGGGAGGGCACAGGCAAGAGAAGGATACCGCATCTTTCAGTTCTTCCTAATCACCTTCTTGACCCAGAACTCTTTCTTCTGCTCTCTTATTTCAGGTCAAGGCCCCTAATTAGCTGTTAAGCATCCTGTGTTGGCTTTCCAAAGCTGGTTGGAAGGATAAGAGTAAGAGGCTGGGAAATAAACAGACACCTTTTCAATTTGGTCTAAGGTGAGAGTCAAATGCAGTAAGTTTTTATACTGCAAACTGCTTCAACTCCAGACCAAAGCAAATTATTGTTTATTGAAATTCAGTATCTCTTTCACCTCTAACTTGAAATGCAAACGTATACGAGTAAACTTTATACACAACACACTTTGAGAAGCAAATCTGATCCCTTGCTCTCAGCGAGCGGCAGCTTAGCCCATGGTAATTCCAGAAAATATTGTGCAGGGCTCCCTCTCTGTAGAGGAAAGTGTTTTATAGAGTGAGTAAAGGAGGAAGAGAATACAGTTTGTGATAATTATCACCATTCTCAGGATGTTCTTAAATGCAAACTTAAACATTTCTACAGGAACATAAGTTTTGACAATACAGCAGTATAAAATAGTCTTCCAGATGCATTAAAGAAAATTACAAAGGAAAACAAGTGTTCCTTGATAAGCTGACTGAAATAATTTCAGTTTAACACTGGAGAACAAAAGGTGAAAGCAAGTGTTGCAGCCGTAGGGGTTCTGCCAAAGTAAAGCTGCCACATATGTTAAAAGTAATCTTCAGTATAAGGGGAAGTAATTTTTCATACTTGTTTGAAATTATGGCTCAGTCTTTTATTGCAAGGCATTTCTGTGTTGAAGATGCAGAGAAAAATCTTCCAGGTTAATGTTGCAGACTGTCTACTAATGCTCAGAGTACGTCTTGCTGACCATATAATGACACAAGACAAGTAAAAGGTATGAATTTTATTTTTTTTCTGCAACACTTGAAATTATTTACATGCTTTAAAAGGTGGGGGGGTAAAAAATTATTTTTGTAATATAAATTAAAGCTTATGAAAATATGTTGAAGCGAATACACAGGTTAGCAAGTTTTCTGAGCACGACCAGCTCATGGACCTGCATTTGTTTTCCTTTGTATTAATCTGCTCTTTTGTCATGGCTCTAAACCTCAGGAACAAGGCCTAGGAAGGAACTTCAGTATTTGGTCATCAGGGTCATCACATTACACTAGGAACAGTGATATTATTCTTGCAACCACAATCTTGTGCTTCCTTTGATGTGTTAAGACCACCTAACACTTGTACACTTCAACAGTTGAAAGCACTCTGCACCTCAATCTTCTCCCTTCCTCCCATGTAAGACTTGTAAGCTCTCAATTAATTGTTTTCCATTATCTTCCTTTCTGAACAAATAGCATTCTTGTTTTTGTGGCTGTTTAACCTTCAACAGCCATATTTCTAAGCTACTGAAACTGGTGTGTGTACATTTTGCATTGGCCAGAGTTCCCAAAAAATTCATAATTTATATGGAACTTAATCACCACATTTATAGATGGACTTTTTCATAAACCCCAAACAATTAAAATGAATAATTAAGCTACCTGATAATTCTGGATTTTATTTTATTTTTCCTTAATAGCTATCTTGGGGATATGTACAATGAATGATAGAATAGAATTCTTTAAACTAGTTTGAAATAATTGTTTATAAAAATCAGTCACCAAGGCTGCAGTCCTTGGAGAGGAACTCAAATACATTTGTTGTTCCACTGAACTTCACTGCACTTAGATGAAATATAAAGCAAGCACACCTTAGGTTCAAACATTTCACACATTCCAACTGTTCATGTGCTTCTTCATTTCTCACATGGGTTCATCAGGAACCAAATCCTTCCCTTCTACTCCCCACCTCACTTCTCAGTTTTATCAGAAGCTAATTAGGATGATCACAACAGGAAAAGGCATGAATTTCCAAAGTGACCTTTTTCCCTTTTTTCTTTTATGAGGGACTTCAGCTTTCTATCACATCAATTAGTTAATTGGGCATCACTCCCCTAACACATCTCACTTACAAAAAAGCCCTCACCTTAAATAAGCAGTCACACTGCTTCATTTTAGATTGAAGGCTGGAAGCTCACTATAATTGGGGTCTGCTGCTGTTTTTTTGAGCACTCTCTTATCCTGGGATCAAGCTGCATGTAATGCAATCTTCCTCCACATGAACAAGAATGTTATCAAAATAAACCTTTTCTGCTGTTGCTCTCCTTTCCTGCTTTCCCTGCCATAATGCTAACTGAAAGAGTAGACTATTTTATTTTTTTTAAAAAAAAAGGGGGGGGAAGCCCTCAATTAGGCTGAGCAAGATTGAAAGGGGATTTTATATTCATATGGTATTTTAGCTTCGATGTTGTTATTGAATCCTGCATTCAATTACATTACAGTTGTACTGTTAATGATCCCCTATATAAATATACAATAACATACTAGCAGTGAAGTATAAGGTGGTTATCAAGAGGTCACACTGTTTAAAAAAACAGATATGATGTAGCTGAGGGCCTCTTAGAACTGCTCTACCATTTACTTTTACATGCTTTTTCAGACACATTTTGACTTAAGCCTCTCCTTTAGTATCCTATTTCTTTGTTAGACAAGACTCCTAGCGACAAAGTCATCTAAAAGAAAATAAGGGATGAATAACTAACTATTCCATGGTTTTATGTTGGAGTATTAGTGCAGTTAGTGGTATATATTTTTTATTTATTTAGAGAGACAGTACATGTTTTCATATACACTTATACATATTTGCTTTTTCTGTGTGCCTGGTCTTACGCCTGTTATGCAGGACTACTCTGTAAGTTGTGAAAATGTCATTTTTCTAAATGTGAACAAGGCAAATACATGACATTACTGTGAAGCATAAGCATTGCACAGGGGAGTGCCGTTCCTCTCCATGACAATGGCCTTGCTACCAGATGTCTCCTAGGTCTGGAGTCAACCTTTGAGACTGAAAGATAATAGACACCTTAAGAACAGCTGTTCTAAGGGGAAAAAACAGCTCCTGTAAAAAGTATTTTAAAACTATGACAAACATTACAAATGAACTCTGGTTGTTTATTGTACTGGTCTACTTTAAAATTACTATCAAGTTTAACATCCCAGAGTAAGAGGCCTATGAAACACAAAGTGAGAAGTTTCCAATGCTCAGGCATTCATTCCCAAGCTCTTTAATAGTAATGATTGAAAAATTCACATCCAGGAATCTTTTCACTCATCACTGAAACAGAGCTGTGTCCAAAATCAAATGTGGCAGCTGTTTAGCAGTACATGACAAGACTAAACAAATGTTTAGACAAGGGGAATGAAAAATATTATGCGAAAAATTATACTTCAGTAGGATTTATTTACAGAAAGCAATGCAGGAAGAATTGTTTCTAAATGTTTAACATGTTTTCCAGACATAGGCTTTGGCTCCTGAAATACACCAGTATTCCAGTGATTATTAATATGACGGTTATATGAAGTCCGTCTAAATGTAGTTTTGGTATATTAATGTTAATAAAACTACATCCCTCACTCATCAATACCATACAGCGAAATTTTTCTGAACCAAATATATCTTATGTATAAGGATTGTCTCCAAAGGTTTTACCCCAGTGATAGATGTTTTCCGCTGTGTTCAGTAAATCAGGTTTGTCATTGCGGGCAACTGCTGCTTTGCCATGAATTTGAACAGAGGGTAAGCAAAAGCTGCTGTAGGGGTCTGCAGCTACATCAGCAATTATATTTGTGAGCAACAGCCTATACCTTTGGTATGTCAAAAAGCATGGATTTAAGAAGGAATTGGAACACATTTTTATTCTTTATTGGATTTGTTGTTGTAGCTCCCCGGGAATGAAAAAATAAAAGCGAGAAGGTGGAAAGGGGGGAGAAGTACCTGAATTTCCTGCTATTAGGGTGTAAAAAGATCTGTACTCGGGATTAGGAAGGTACATTGCTGATGTTTTTGAACTGACAAGGTGTTTTAGAAGTAGGCAGTGTTTGTAGGGGAAGGATGTCGCTTGTGGGCTAATGATACTTTTAATTGGATATGGCTAGGTCTAGGTTTCTTCGATAACTCAAGATGTTTACTTAATTGCCAATAAAGTATACAGAGTGTTACGACATCAATACTCTATTGCAAGAAAGAATGCAGGAGAACGAAAATGCATTTGTAGTAAGTAGAGCCTAAAACAGTGCAGGTTGAAGGTTTTAATATAATCAAGAAGTCAGAAGTAGAAACCTTAGAGAAGGAATCTGAATGAGTAAACCTCACCATGGCACCGCCCTCTTCATGTTTAGTCATGTATGTCTTTCATTTACTTTTGACAAAGTGAGAAGGTAAGAACAAACTTAACACACAGGTGTCAACATTCACTTTTTGACATAAGCAAACACAAGCAAATGGTAACAGTATTTATGCAGTGGAATCGGTCAATAACAAGTAATTTTAATGAAGATTTTAAGCATTCTAGTTGTGTGATGATATGATGTTCCAGTAGCTAGAGAAAAGCATTAGGCAGGAGATGGAACAGAAAGTAAAAAGATGGTTTTAGTTACCTGTATGACAAGCAATAGTCAGTCTTGGATAATCCTTTTCCTAAAACTCCAAGGACACCCCCGGTGGATGTAAGTGCCTTTAGTTTACTGATGTCCCTGATCGCAGCTTGTTAAAAATGAAAGAGCTTCTAAATCGCTTTTCAAAAGTGATTAATTAACGGTCAGATTCTACAAGCATTAGTTCTGCTGATACGCACTGAACAGCTGTAAGTGCTATTGTCATGTTGGCCTTAAATAGCATTTCTTGCATGGGTCTACAAGACTGTGCCCGAACTGAAGCTTTTCTAAGTAACAAAGAATGATCCCTTACGTCTTAAGAACAGCCGTTTCCTATAGTGAGAAGACAGACAGAACTGCAGATTGGTTTGAAAATCAAGAAAACCATGGAAGTTTCTTCAGGGACCTGAGTAGATTTTTTCACTAAGGCACTTTAGAAAAAGTCTACATTATTTCAAATAAGTTTATTTTTTGGTATGATGCTGAGCTGAATGTTAACATTGTGGATTTTGAATTTGAACTGCTTCACAGCATTTGGATATTTTGGGATGTGTCAGTTTGGCTGAAGTCCAAATCTGCCCTACGGAGTTTTTTATTTTACCATATCAAATGCCAGAGCTGTTTCTTTTTTGCTGTTGCCTAGTTTGGGGCAGAAGCCAAGGAATGCGTGGGCAGGCTCGGGCTCTAGAGTGAAGAAGGACTGGCCACCCTATATGCACAGTTTTCTGACAAACTGAGCACAGGTGGTACCATCTGCAGCCTGCAGTAAAGGCAGCAGGGCTTTCAGAGAGGCTGAAAAAGTGTCAGGAAGATCATTTTCACAGAGGTGGAAACAATTTTAAGAACAATTTTAACCACAGGTTCAAGATCTAACTGTGATCTCAACAGCCGTTCAGCTGAATTAAATTGCCTCAAACTCGAACAAATATCTTGCAAACAGTAACAACTGAGGAACGTTCTCAGTGGGAGCCCATTTTGAATACTCGCTTTTCAGCAGCCGCCAAAAGATTATTTTGTGGAGTACCTACACTCTAAATACATTTGTGTAGCTAACCTATCACTCTGTTGAGATGCTGGATGACTGCTTGATAGCAGATGTGGACATTTACTTTCCTTTGTAAAAACAGTCAATAATGGCCTCAGTAACAGGGCTTTAAAAAAAACCTTTAAAGCCTTTAAAACCCAAATATGGCATAAAACACTGTCCTTAATGTACAATAAAAAATAAAATAAAATACTTGAAGATGCAAACTGCTGCAAATAGCTTCTCTAAGAAGTTGAATTACTTGGTCTAACACTTGTAATTTCCTGTAGGCCTGCCCAAATAAAGGAAGAAAAACATGCTAAAGCTCAGTTATTGTTACAGAAAAAGAAAATGAGATCTCCTTGCACTTATAAATTTTTGGTTTTATATTTGTTTTTATACTTCTGAGTATGAATCTGAGAGTCAGAATTCCTTGTAGAAAGAAATGTCTTCTAGGGGCTAGTCATTCATTACCCAATAGATAAGAAAACCTTACCACATCAGGAAAATGCCTTGGTATGAAAAATGTGTACAAAACCAACTATGTCTTATGTCTTATTGACCTACCAGTTGCTATCTACTGGGGTTAATTTTGAGGCTCACTGGCTTCATATAAAGGAAAAAGATTGTGCTTTTCTTGCTTCTAGCTCTAAATTTTGTGAATAGCTCTTCCTGAAAGTCTGAGGAACTATTTCAAGAAACTGAAGAAATGTATATAAATGTTTGATTACTTGATCTTGTTTCCAACAATGATATTTTCTGGTCTTCAGCAGTAAACATAACACAAATATTAGCACTCAAACAGAAAATTTTCAAAGATTTTCATAACAAACAAAGTACAGTCCTCTTTTATTGTAAGTGGAAACTGACACAGATTGACAATGCTTTAGCTATAAGTTTGATTAATCTTGGCTCTCATCCTTAATTACAAGACTATTTTTGCCCCAATAGAGCAGTAAAATCCAGTACTGAACATAGTGGGAATGCTGTGGGGGAACAGAAATTTTATAAGTCACCAAGATAAATGCAAAGAATTACATGATGAAGAGAAATGTAAGGTTCATTGTGTCATTTTTATTGCCCAAAAGCATTGATAGAAAAAAAGAAATAGAAGTCTTTACTGAGTTTGTGGTGTTCATGCTGAATGGATGGATGCTCTTAGATAAATCTTGTTTCTAGAAGGTATGACATTCTGAGAAAGCTGTCTATAAGCTTATCGTTCTTGCATTAAAACTGACTTACAAATTTACTGATTGCAATTTGCCAAGTATATCCAAGAGGGGTGGAAATTAGAACATTTTTTTTAGTTCATCATGCAAATATATCAATATTATATACTGTGCACATATATACACACATAGTGTGTGTGTATATTTATACTATGTGTTAATAGACTCTTTTTTTTTTCTATGAAAAGTGCTGCAACCAGTGTTTGGGGAGGAAAGTGTAATCAAACTGCAGCATCAAAAAGTCTTGGTAGAAAACCTTTTGCCTTATGGTGATGTTATTTACATCTGATAAACACAGTCACTGACTTGTACCTCCTGTCATGGATCCTTAATTTTGTCTTGCTGCTCATCCTGCCACACATGAACGCCTGCCTTTGAACCCTGCTCCCGGATGGTTCAGTCCCTTCCTGGAATTTATGCTGTTTGTTTTGGGCTTTTTATGAAAGAGAAAAAGGCTGACATATTCTCAGTCAAGCATAATATGAAGATTTAAGCTGAACGTAAGTTGGTTCCACTTCTGCCTTTTTCCCCAATGAGATGGCAAAACCATCTTCTGTTCCATTTTTTATAGCACTGGTGCACGTGTACTGACATAAACAAATTTTAATAGCATAGCTCTTTATTGGATCCAATTGATTTTTCATCTCAACAGACTATACCGAGCTGCCATTTGACCAGTGTCTAAGAAAGGGAGTGAGCAAGTGAAGTATAGAAAGAACAGCATTGATCAACTAGACAAACACACGGAGAATATTTTTAAGAGTATAAAAACATAAACAGCCTTTCCATCAGTGACTGCATAATTTATGAACATTATCCTGTCAGACTAGGCACTGTTTCCATCTGTTTTTCTATCAAATTCTCCTGAAATCTGCTCATATTATATTTGATTGTGGAAACAGTAGTACTGAATAAAGTTTACCACAGTAGCAGGGATGTGTTTGTAGACTCAAACACAGATACAAAGAGTTATCACTAGACAGGTACAAGGCTCAGTTGTACCTGTGCCTGACTGGTTTCTCTGAATGCCCTCACAATTTTTCTTTTTAATTGCTTTAGGCCTTGTAAATGTTTTAGAAAATTAAGGCATTTCACCAAATGATTTGCACAGGATTAACATGTTTTAATGCAGTCTTCAACCTTCTTTGTCACATCACAGTTCAGTAAACAGTCCCCTGAGTTTATAACAGCCTGATTTCCAAATTTATTTGCAGGTCATAAAGAACAGATCTGAGTATCTACTTTGCTCTAGGGATTACTATAAATCAAGGCAGTCCCATCCAGCTGTATTATCTCAGCAAATCTGAATTTCAAAAATCAGTAAAATAAGCCACACTGCAAACATGGAGGACAGTCTGCCCTCTATGTCTCCAGAAGGTAGTTTCAACAATAACAGACAATAATGCATCCTCTATCCTGAGGCACCAATGAACTCAATCCATCCCAGCCATCTCTGGGATGGATACCGGGTCCTAGATCCATGCTCTGTTGAGTTCTTATTTTTTCAGAGTAGACTCGGTAAATTATGTGCTATGGATTAGCCCTGCGAGAACTGGGATGGTGAGAGAGAATTGTATTGTCAGCTACTACAGAAGCATCAGAAGATCTGCTTGTGGCACAGGGAGTGAGATATAGGTGTACCACATCTTAGAGAACCCCCTCGAAAATCACAGAAGCTGTCAGCTCAAATGGGGCAATATGCAAGTTAGAGTTTTCCTGGCCCAGGATATAAGAGTCTATGTCTCTTAGTTTTCTACCTTTTTGCTGGAACTGTTAGTTTTAATCCTCTGACATCTTGCAGTCTGGTCATAGACGTGAGATGGATCTGCCTTCACCTTATTCCTTAACTAAGCATGCTAAAAAGATCAAAATAACTTTGAATAAACTAGGTTTTATTGGGATACAAAGATCATGAACAACTTCTTAAAGAGGATATGCAGTCATAATCTCTCCAGTAGATATATTAAAAAAATATCTTAAAAAAAATTGAAAAACAATGATGCCCTGCGTCCTTTTCTCCAGGGTCATGCTATGTTTATCACTGGGTTTCTTTATTGCAGTATGATCTACTGTTGTGGGTTGACTCCAGCCAACATCTGAACACTTGGACTCTCTCACTCACTCCCCTCTCCCATGGGACAAGGAGAAAATAGAAGGAAGACAGGAAGACTTGCGGATTGAGATAAAGACAGTTTAATAGGTGAAGCAAAAGCTGTGTCTGCCAGCAAAGAAAAGAAGGAATTTATTCACTACTTCCTGTCAGCAGGCAGATGTTCAGCTACTACCTGGAAAGTGGGGTCTCAGCATGCATAACGGTGGCTTGGAAAGATAAATGCCATGATCACAAAGGCAATTGCTATTAAGGCAATGCCAAAAAAGAGAAACCAGAAATCCTCCCAACCAGAGGTCACTCTGGAGATCTGATTTCCAACATAAACACCTCTCATGTCAATGCAAAAAATGGTTAACTTTAGCAAAATCAAGGACTACACCTTACTGTTGTTCCCTCTTACTTCTGGCTTCCTGAGTAAGTGGAAGGCTGGTTTGAGAGGTAAGGAGCGGCACTAACCTGTAACATCGGTTCTTTATTTAGCCTGATGAAGGGCCTCTAAGTTTTGTCTCATCTGATGTAATAAATGTTCAGCTTGAGTGGAGAAAGCCGTGTTGTGTTGTTTACTGCCCTTGGCTCCAAGCTCAGAAAATCTCTGCTCCAAAAGGTGCATTGCTAAATGAGATTCCAAAGTACAGGAGAGACCTTTAAGCTTCCTAAAAAATGTGTTTGGCCTTCTCACGCCTTTGCTAAAAGTTGATTCACTGCACTCAATTGAACAAGGACTTTACACACTTTAGAAGTATTTTGCGTGGAACTATAATTATCGTTTGTGATTAATTCTACCTACACTGGAAAGCTGCGTGAGCTTCTAACAAAAGTTATGTTTTAAGTAACTATATCACAGCTACTTATAATTTGACAAGTATTAAGACTGAGGGTGGAAAAAAGGGATAGGAAGATGAAATGTAGGCTAAGAGCTCTCTGCTATTAGAAGGGTGGCTGAAGAGACTGCATGGGAGTAATAAGAACAATTTCTCTTCTGACGGATGATCCTGATGAGCACTAAATACCTGCAAATCCAGTTATTTGTAAATCTTAGTCTCAGCAACAGCTAATTTATGTTATTCTACTAAAAGCAGTAACACAAGTTGTATTCAATATACAGCTGATCCTCAGCTGGTCCTCCCAACACACACGAGGAAAGGAAGAGAAGAAATTTTGAAAGAATGCACATGTAAAGTGTCTCCATAGTCCTTTTTCTATGCAAGAGATGTAAAAAAGGGAAAATGTGCAGTCTTTTAATTTGCAATGAGTACAAGACTGTCTGAAAAAAAAAAAATACACTATTCTGGCTGTAACACTTACTAAGATATTCTAATTTGCAGACTTTGACCTCTGGGGACTCCAGAGCTGAGAAAGCATGAACTGCAATTGATGCTGTTCTGCCACCCCACTGTACTGGCTGTTGTGGTGGTGGGGAAGCAGAGCTGTGCTATTTCTGACTTTTGTGTTGCCAATACAACCTATTAACCACATAAAAATAATTCATTCTAGCATTTGTTAGCAAATCCCCTTCAAAATATTGCTGAAGTCCTTCTGGAGTACATTTAAGCTGTCTTAAAATTTCTCTACCACTTCCAAAAGTTGCAGCATATCCTCTTATTTCAGGAAGGACACTGCTTCTGTGAATGCTTTGAATATCAGGGTATTCCATTACTCAAAGCTGGATGTATCTAGTAAATTGATGACAAACTATTCTGTGATCTGCTTCTAAATGGTGAAAAACAATCCTACTGTGGAAGACAATTCAAATGTAAGGCCAGATTGCATACGTAAACATAGCAAAAAAGAAAATCTCACATGCTATAAATATTAATTTATTTAAATGATCTTAAAAGAAATTTACAATAGACGCATTATGATTAATTATTCTATATCGCAGGGGACTACTCCTTAAATCTTTCATAAGGCCATTATCAGTTTAATCAGTTTACATTGCTGAGGACCTGAAAAGATCTTAATTTGTAGAATAATTTTGGAAAATGAAAATGAGAGTACACGAACTATTCTAAAATAAAGTAAGTCTATGTGGATGCAATAATTGTAAATTGTTTTCCTCTCACCACAAATTAAAAATATATTCCATGCTACTGCAGCAATTTAATAACAGTGTTATCATTTTGCCTAGACAAGAAAAAACCCAAAGATTTATGCTAATGACAGCAATTATGTATGAAATAAACATATGCAAACAGTATGCAGTATTTGGTTTCACTGACATACATGTGAGGAAAGCAGTTGGTTTAGTATGAACTTATAGTGATATACCACTCATCAGAAGTTTGACTGCGTTTTTCAAAGCTGTTAAGCATATGTGTTTATTTTCCTAGTCTTCTTGAGAAAATTCTGTCCATGGCAAATTATGGTTAAGAATAATTCACTAGGCATAATATACTTACTAGGTCTGATAAATATTTGATTCTACTGAGTATTTACAGATTGTGGTTTCTATGTGGGACAATACATGAGGGACTTTCAGAACAGTTGTAACAACTTAAAATTCCTAGAAAGAGATAAGGCTGCAAGTGAATTACCTTGTCATCACACTAGGACATGCAAGTTGGATCTTCTCCACCAGTATAATTCTTCCAAGCATTGCCAGCTCCAAGTGACATGGTAGGTATGGAGCAATTCACAGGACAGATAAATTAGTCCCTGGGCTTGGTTTTACTTTTTTTTTTTTTCAGTTTGCATTTTTCTGGAAACCTGAATTCTCCCTCCCACCCTACAGATATTATTACATGGCCAAAATACACATAACCACTATAATATATGAGAAGTTTACTCTAGTCATTTAATAGAAGAAGGTATGCTTGTTAGATCAAATATTCGGATTTCCATATGACTGGAGGTGAAACAAAGAGGGACCAATACAGTTGTAGAAAAGTTTCATGTGTTAGAGATTGTAGGATTTGTTTAGATCTCAAAAGTTCAGCAAGACTACTTGCAGTTCAGGCAGATCGAAAAAATAAAATATGCATGTACCAATAAACTAAAACCAGAGATGCACTTCTTAGGCTACTTAGTATGACGATTGTAGCCAGCAGATACTTCAGGTGAACAACAGCAGGACATGACTGTTTCACTATTAAAAGAATTATTTACTGCTGTAAGTACCTTGCTTTTCCGAGCAGAACATTCAAACGTTAAAGAACGTAACAGTCATTTTCCAAAGGTTGCTGCCCCATAGGCCATATAGGAAAAGCATGCCATCCGGCTTCAAAATATGTGTACCACTACTGAAAATTAATCTTAAAATCACTCTTGAATTAACAAGTTATAGTTCATTAATTTTTTACCTTGCAGAAAAATATATGAAATGTTTCACAACTCAACAGTGAATATATGTCCATTTCTCCAATCATCTCATTTTAGATTTTAGCCATAGTTAAAATAGCTACAGTGTTAATATTTTTCTATCCATTTTTTTGAAGAAAATACAAGCCACAAAATTTTTGTGAAAGGAAAATAAACTGTTTCTTGAGAAGCTAGGATTGATTTAATTTTCTGAAGAATAAAATCGCAAGATAGAGCATGAAAATAATAATGAATTCTTTCTCATGTTGCTGCTGCTCAGTGCTCATTAGTCTTCCATGTCTTTTAAACTATAAATATTTTAAATAAAGTGCTTAAGAGAAAGACAAATCTTTGTTGAGTATCTAAACTGCTTTCAGGTGGGAAGGACCAATTTTTTGTGGTTTGATTCATTTTTTTCATGGAAGGCCTTATCTGTTCATTATATCTGTCTTTACTACTTAAATGATTTTTTCCTTATTCTTTTAGGTGAAAACATTACTGTCTTGAAGGTACTTATCTTCATTTCCAATCTATAGAACTAAAGTTAACTTCTATGTTTTATAGATGCAGAACCAAACTGGAGATACTAATTGGCTTTCCAAGCTCACACAGACTTTGGGTAGAACTGCTCAAGTCCAAGACTAATGCTATATTCACCAGAGGTGTTCTGAGCCTTGTCAAAGCACTTAACTGAGGAGAGCTCTCCAGCTACAAACTGGACAGTAGGAGAAAGGAAAAAGAAAAGCATGTCCAGGCTGGACAATGTGAAACTGGTAAATTTGGTATTACCAAAAATTTGAAATGTTAAGGTCAATATTCTTTTATTAATTAGCCTTAAAATACACCATGAGTTTGAAATCAATACAATGAGGAACGTATGTTGTGGTTTCTGTTGGACCAAACTACAATTATAAGCCTCATGAAACTTTAGCTGCTAAAATGTGTGTAAAGACCTAGGTTATATGGAATAATTTGGAAGCCTGCAGTAATCCAACCTTGAAAGTATAGAGGAACAGATAAAGAAGATAAAGGACTGTGACGTATTGATCAGAGTGGCACTACAATCATTTCAGTTTTTATAACATAGATCTCATGAAAGAAATAAAAAAATGTAAAAGAATATGATGCTTTTAGAGTACAGTTTCATTTCACTAAAAAAAAAAGAAATGATCTTATGAAAGACTATTGCTTTTCATCTGAAAAGAAGGGAAAAGCTCTGTTTAGCTACATAAAGATGCAATATACACAATCATGTAAGAGGGGCTTAAAGAAAACACAGCAATAGCAAATAGCCACTACTTTGTACTGCTCGTCCACCAGAGCTCTGACAAGGCTAACAGCAGCAGCAGTAGTGTTAAACCTTCAACCTTCTTCCTTAAATATACTTATGATGCTGTATCCGAGGACCAAGCAACTAATCAGGGGAGCATATAGTTGTTATTTCCATTACTTTCATTTAAATTGTAAAAAGCATTTCTATTTTGGATAAGGAAAAGTCTCAGCTGGAACTAAGAATGATTAAATCACAATTCTATACCTAGTGTTAGGTCATGACCTGACCACTGCGGTGCAGGAATGACAAGAAGATCACAGGAGATCCCAAAGATGCAAATCATCCAAGAGCCTGGAAAACAGACTTTTTCTGCTACCCCTTCCACTACCTATCCTTGTCCTTTTGTTCCCAGTCATCGTGCACTACTAAATAAAGAGCTGTCTGAACTGGTTACCTCTTTAAAGAGGGAATTTGTAAACCCTTTGCACAAACCTGCATACGTCTTTCCTTCCCTTACATTCCACACCTTAATTATGTAGAGAGACATGCAAGATTGAAAAATATAGCTTGGAATTATTAATGAATGCAAAATATGGAAAAGTAAATTCCTTGATCAATTTTTGTGTTTTTCTCATAGACACCTCATCTTCCTTTTTCTCACACACAGATTTTTTTTAGTACAGACCTAATAAGACAAGGATAAACTGGATTCTACTATGGTTCTTTCATCATCAACAAAATAATCATTTGCATTCTAACTGCAAGTACTTTGTTATTCATGACCAATTAGAAAGAACACTAACAAATTTCAAAACCTCAATTAAATTTCAAGGCTTGCAATGTGAAGGGGATGGGGATGTGTGTGTGGAACCCACTTGAATTGTCCCTAAAAACCATGAGCAAATTTGATAGCAAAGAGACAGAAAGAACTCCCACAGGCCCATTTTATGAAGCACTTTACCCTATTCTTTTGTGCTGTCAGTCTCTGGAACCGAGAGAGAAATAAGCTTACTGTCCTCTACCAGAAATGCATACGAGATCAAAGCTGAAATAAAGTTAACTTTTAATGGCAACTTCAAGAAATGTAATCGCAAGCTGTATAGTCTTAGTGGGCATGACTTCTTATCAGATATTCCTCATGATTTGCAACACACATCACATGTAGATTCAAATATATGCATGTATAAACATTTCTTTGTCTTTGAAGGGAGAAATGTCTAACCCATTTTCTCTCTGGGATTTCCATTGACTGATGTGATACCTTTAGCAGGGGCAAAACTGGTCAACCTGAAAGATCCCTGCTGAACTCAGTCAACAGGCTGAACATGACCTTGGCAGCTGTTTCTGCTTTCAAGGTCACTACAAGCCTTATAAACTGTTTTCCTTTCCATCCCTCATAGGATTAAACAGCAATACGGTCAAAAATAACTAACTTTAATATAAGTCTCAAGAGAAAGTAAAAAACCAATAAATACATCCAATGGGGAGATATAAGGTGCAGAAAAAGGTCCATTCAGGGTCATATCCAAGGTCTATGGCTTCTATTCTGCTGCAGTTTGCTACACTTCTTGCTGAAGACAGACCGTTACATTGCACATTTAAAATCTCTACGACACCCCCTACCTTTCTCTTTCGCAGAACATGCCTCTTATAGGATTAAATGAATCAGATGGGAAAAAGGCCTTATGTCTTTAATGCTCTGAACTAGAGATGTTCGGCCTCCAGCCTAGACACTGTGAATTAAGACTGGGAGAAAGAAAGGATTTATTCCTTAATTCCATTGCAAGTTTAGAAACCCCAGCCTCATCATGACGGGAACACGAATAGCTATAAATAAATGTGTTTTTTCACCAGTCTCTCAGGGCACACTAGAGGTTGAGAGCAGAAAGCAGAAACTGTGACTCAAGTACATGTTTGTCCCTATCTAGGGTTAAGCCGATTGGGAATTACTTTGTTATGTAGCAGTGACTGGGAAGGAATCTCTGGGAATAGGTGAAGCAAAAGGTGCCATACTTTCACTTTCCCCACAGCGGAAAAAGAGCCACAGCATGTGAGCAGACTGATATTCAGGACTACCACACAGAAGGGATTACCCTAGTAGCAATTTATGAGAGTTTTCTTCTTATTTTCACCACGTTTACATTTCAAGTAGAGTCAAGCTCCTCAGGAAACCTTTTCCAAGGATATACTTTTACCCTTGGATTTCAAAACAGCATATGTGCTCTTGGAAGTAAACATGGACACACTGACTGTTCAGTGTGTAACATGATTTAAATATATCTAAGTGTTTCTCTACCAAACCTTCCCTCATACTTTCAGCTTATAGGATACGGAGCATGTTCCAAGATGCATGGGCATTTGGATACTCTTTGAGTGTTTCCTCTTCTCTCCTGGCCCAGTCTCCTTATGGAGAAATAAACAGAAGTGTCAAAAACCTTACAAAAGACTTGTTCTCTTCAAATCACCAGATTAGTTTTGAAGGCTCAAATTTTCATTTTTCCTAACAGGCTGGAAATGCTGACTTTACAGCTGCTTTGAACTGCCAGAATGGCCCGAAGCAGTCATAGAAAGGCTAAGAATCTGGACCAGAAAGCTTGGAATGGCTCCAGAAAATCATCCCAAATTTCCTATGCTATACCAGCTCATGTTGCCAAAGGAATAACATCCGTTGCTTTGGTGCTGTGCAGCGCAGCTGTGTGACTATTCAAAAGTGCATTTGAAAACTGCAAAATCAGCAGGCTTCATTTGCATGCAGTTCTGGGTTCTCAAATAGGTCTAATTTAGCAAATACCCCACAGGAATAGGAAACACTATGAACATATTGAGACAATTGAGAAAATTCAGGGAAAAAATGCAGGGAGTTATTACGTACACTAATCATTATTTCTCTCACTTACTCCAATTTGTTTCGCCTGCTTTTGTTTAACTGTTCCTTTTTTCTTATTATATTTTTCCTCTACTCTATTAACCTATGAAACAATGGCTTATGAGATACAATTAAAAAAGAACTTGTCACATTTATTTTAATACAAGAATTATGTATTGCTATTATATTTTGGTGGCATTTGCAATTACACATTAGGATAAAGCCTATAAGGATTATGAATCTTCCTATTTTAAAATGATTGTCATCTACTGTTAGGAAGAATTTTTTCCCTCTATAGAGGATACTATGTAGCACATTTAGATGTATAAAAAGGATTTCATGCCTCTGTTTGAAACATTGGGTTAGGTATTTATTTATTCATTTATTCATCAATTCATTCTATTTCAGTAATACTTCAGGAGTTCAATCAGGGGAACTAGCATGCAAGGCACTGAACAAATGAAATCTAAAAAGTCCTCGATCCAGAATATTTACAATTAATGATGCAACTGTAGAATTAAATATTCTCTTTCTATTCAGTGTCTAAACAGACAATTAACCTTTTCCCAGCATGGTAATTCTTGAGACTTGCCTCAGGTCAGTGAAGTAACAAAAAAAGAAAAAGATGAAGTGCAATAATAAGATCAGCTTGCAAATTGATGGAATTCTTTTCACAGTTGCTTCTAAACTTTCCACAGTAACAATGAAAGAAATCTGGTCCCTACATAGGGACAACCTACACAGAGGGTCACCCAGTACTTGATTATGTGCTTTACTCAGCATTTCATGTCATATAGTCAGAGTTAAAAAGCATCAGTTCTGGCACCTGATACCAGTGCAGAAGACTGTGCCTTAGGTGGTCGTGCAATACTATGTGACACATACTCAAGCAATACCCACTCCTGTGTGGAAAAGAGAGTTGTTCTACGTACTTGCATATAAAAATACTCTTTAGATTCTCTTTGCATCCTATTTATATTCAGAACTGATCTGATTAGCTATGTCTTCTCACTCCTTGGGTGAACCCTATTTCCCTCTTCTGTTAGTTGGCATTGTGGCCCAAACCAACTCTGCATCTTCCCTGCAGGAGAGCCTCAGGGTTCCTGTTACAAGGAAGTCCACATAACTAACTTCTTCTGGCCTCTATTTGCATATGATACTTTGAGAGGTTGACGTGGAGACAGAATGAGGCACTGTTGTATGTGAAAGAAATTTCCTGAATTTCCTAAGCCCCTAGGACACCCTGGAATAATTATAGTAGTCTTATTGTTGCAGTAATTTGCATTTAGGACAAAAAAACCCCACAAAAAATCTTCCCCTAGATTAGTTAAAAATTTGACCTCCTTATTTTTGCATCACTATACCACAACATAGCTCAATGCTCCCACACGTCTTTCGTCTCCATGTTCCCCCTGTCTTTGCATACTATTTTTCTTTAGATAATACTGACCTTAATCAGCCCCTCATTTCATGTCTTTCCAAGACCTTAATTAAAAACTACTGTTCTACATGTTAATAGATGGTTCTAAAGCACGCAAAAAAAGTGCAACAGCTTAGCAACATGGAGATGATCAGTTAGGGGCTGGAGGGGAACAAGAGATAGGAAAAAAACATGTGTTTCTCCTAGTCAGCAGAAAATCTTGGTTTCTCATGGTCTTTCTTTTAAAGCCTTACTCTCCAATATTTGTATACTATATAGAAAGCAGAAAAAAAGTAGATAAAATACACTCATTTATGCATAAAATGAAAACAAAGACAAAATCATTGCTGAGTACATGAGGGTTGTGGGGTTTTTTTGTTTGTTTGTTGGGTTTTGTTTTGTAGTTGTTTTTTTTTCCTGGCTGAAAGCTGTTGCCTGGGTCCATTTCCAAAGAACTAAACATATAATTATATAACATGTAATTACTCAGCTTTCCAATTATATACAGCAGGGTCAGAAGTTCCCCGCATTTGCATGAAAGGACTAATGAAATGGGTCTCAACACCTGGTCTTTGCCTGAGGAAAATAAATTTATTGAATGAAATCCAAGGGTAAAAAGAAAACCAAAAACCAAAAACCAAAACATTACTGTTTTGTATTCTCATTTTTTCCAACAATTTTGGCTTTTTAATAAAAATTAGAACAATACAGTAGAATTAGGCTGGAAGTCTCAGAGGTCCTGAGTCCCTTGATCCTTACAAGAACAGGTAAGATACTTAAGGCAGCAAAGAATTAGAAAAGAATTAGAATTACTTTCCTAATTCTCTCAAGCCACCAACACTGTTGCAGCCTGGCATATCCCGTTATGGAAGCCCATTACAGGGGACATCCAAAGCAAAAAAACAGATGGCCTATTCCCCAAACAAGACTATTTATATTCTAAACAAGTGCATTCACTCTAGTAGTATCTACACCTTTTTCACTAAATACTAGGTAAGAGTCCATCAGGAATTCTGGAACAAAAGCCAGATCTTCTAGATTCCTTTATCAAAAGGTCCCAGTATAAATTTCAAGTCCACTGGCATTAATAGAATTCTTAAGTCATCTCAGTATGGTCATGTTTTCACCCAAGACCTTTCTAAACTCTAGTCAGTCAGGTTCCATGAATTTTTATGAGGTTAAAAAAAAATTAAAATATCCTTTTATTGCTTAGAAAACACTGTGACATTTTCCTGCGGAGCAGCTAGTCATCATTCTATTCATGTGGAATGCCATCCACATGTATTTGATTCATTGCCAACCCGCATCAGACAAAAATGCACCACCTTAAGGCAAAAAATCCTTTGTCCTTTTGTTGAACAGTAATGAGTCAGCAGAAACAGTGGACATTTGTCATACATCCCACAAATTCAAAGCCACATGTTGGAGACAGGGCAAAAAAGCTGGTTCCAGATTTTCTGAAGATTTTAGCCGTATTTATGCTGAATCCTTCAGAGTGTAAAGCTAAAATCTGGCAGCTATAGTGAAATCTGCAGTGGTTAGCAAGGTCCTTAAGGTGCTCAGAACAAAAATCAGAATACTGAGTAAAGAAATATCAAAGCCAGCCAAAAAAATTGAGTAGACAAAAGTCTCGCTGGTATCAACCCTTTCTTTGAAATTTAGTTACCTGCCTGCACCCTTGATTTGGGCGATTCCATGTGAAACTAGAGTTTTCAGCAAAATTTAGATTTTTAGGCTCTTTCATGCTTTGCTTTTTTTAAAAAAATAATGAACGAAGGATTTTTGTAAACTGCTCTGCTACAGTTAACATGAATTCTACCAAATGGGTAGTTTATTTGCCTAATTTTTTTGTTCAGTCTGGGTCTTTATCACCACCAGATCAGAGGCAATTATCATAATACAAACAAACCTGGGAAATATAGTTCTTCTCATGGGAGAAAAATTAAATAAAGTAAGCTTCAAATATGGGCAAATATTAGCTACATTAAGAGACTACTGAGATGATTCATGGAACGACACTGATTTGTAGCAGCTGAGATCTAGCTAAGTACATCACAGTCTAGTGATACCATGAGTCACTGCCCATGAGCGTTATTTCTTTGACCCTCAGGACTTTTGAGGTGTATGAACTCTTATTATTAGCAACATCTGTTCCTGAAAGTGTGTCACTTAGCCCTAAAATCCCGAGCCCAGTAACTGAGCCTCACAGGTCACTGAGCAATCGCAGGGCCCTTGTTTAATTGAAGATTCTTTCCAATAGTACTAAGTATTGAAAATGATGAATTTTCAGTCCATTCCATATCATGATGGAATGTAATACACGAAGTGAAGGAGAATTTGTAAACTGGGTGGGGTTTAAAAGACAGGTGGGAATTAAAAAATACTCATCATCCTAACCAAAGGAGGAAATATGGATAATTTAATCCTGTTACAGCAACTTCCTCAAGCCAATGTTTTCCTAATAATAGTCATGTAGAGTCTCGATGCTTTAGTAGCCCAGAAAATGAAAAGAAATAACTTTAGATCTAATAAGATTTTGGAAAGCTGTAAGCTGTTCATGTGTTGGATGTTATTGCCGTCAGAACTGGGCATGTCTGAAAATAACCATGTTTATTTCAGCCTTTTGGAAAAATCTGCTAAGCTCACTTTCTTCACAGATATCTTAGAGCTGGTATACACCTAAATAGATCTGTCAGAAAGAAAACAGACTTTCCAAACTCTTCAGGAGGTCTATGGGACTTTTAAACCATTTATTCAAAATTTGTCTTAAAAAGGCAGTCACACTTTTAATTTATTTTTTCTAGCTCATGTCCCCATTAAAAATTTTGAGGGAAGATATATAAAAGAGAAAGAAAAATGTTTTTTCAAAAAATCTTAACTGCATTTATGTAACAGCACAAAGTTCAATATATTTAATCTAGCAGAGACCTGTCAAATTGAGAAACAATTATTTTCACTGAAAAGAAAATATATATAAAAAAAGAAAAATCTACCAAAGAACATACGATGGACACAATGTCTTCTAACATATTTAAAAATGCTCACATCTCAATCTGTGAAAAATCTTGCAAAGATCTCTACTGCTGTGAAGTGGCTGCTTTTATGTAAAGATGCAGAAAGACTCTATAGAGACCAGGTATCACCTTCAATTTTATCATGCTCTGAACTACAGAGAACAAACTGAACAGAAGCACCCTTAAGTTTATAGGGAGTCAGGTTCCTGTGGAATGAAGCACTAGAAAAGTCATATAATTTTTAACCAAAAGATCTCATTTCTTCAATGCAAAGAATCAGCTTTGCAAGGCTTCAGCACTTATTTGTCTCTCTGATTTCAGTAGTAACTTCTGAATCCAGAGGTAGATGTATCTGCCTTTTCTTTTTCTCTGTATTCTTTGCATTGAACTAAATTGAGAATAGTGGCTCAGGTCCCTGTAGATCAAATTAAAAAGAAAATATAATATCTGCACTTTTTTAAAGAACATTCATACCTTTGACGATTTAATGGAGACTCATCCTCCTCTCCCCTCTTCAGCAAACAATGGTGTGATAATCACCTAATAGCTGTCTTCAGTCACAGAGTTGTAATTACAGAAATAACCTAATAATACCCAGTAGCTTGCTATTTTTTACCTTCAGAATAAGGTATCTTTCCAGATGACTATAGAACAGCTCCAGGTAGTAGTCTTTAAGTTTCAAAACTAGGTTGTGGAAAGAAACTAACATACAGAAAAAAAAAAAAAAGATTGCCTTTTACTCCTAGGTAATAAAGAAATATTTAGAAGAGTGGGAAAAGTTTTCCTTCTCTGTTTTAGTTGAAAAAAAGAAGCCGGTTTACGACCAACTATTACATTTTAAGGATGAGGCAGAGAGAAGGGAGGAAAACCAGCTTCCATTTGGAAGATATTAAAATAGCTTTGTCATGGTCTGTCCAGAGCTGCCACTTCAAAACATATCTGAAGTGACTCCAGATTTCATTTTCTTGCCATCTAATATTCACAAACTGAGTATGAAACTGATTATAATCCTAACAGGATTCCATCATCCAAAGACACTGCTTAGCATCTAGAAATTCCCAGTCAGTGAGGGTATCTGGCCTTGCATTATCCAGATGCTTTAACCAGAGATTCGATTCTCGTCACTATTCTCAAAAAGATTCCAGTATAACTTTAGCCTTTTAGCACTGGTTGTTTAAATCATACCATAATCCAGGTTGGTTAGGAGTTTTGTTTAAGAGTTCTGTTCAGACTCTGCTCTCCTGCAAGCACAGGTCAAAGTTGCTACTTGGCATAAAACATTCCCAGCAAGTGTTGTTTAAGAAGGAGAGAAACGGAATATTCACAGTCCCTCTCCTCCTTGTAAAATAATTCTGAAGTTGTTACACATTTAGTGGGAACATCTGGATCCATGGATAAAAGAACACAGCTGTCTTATATGATTTATGATTCCATTTTCCTGTCTTTACCCGGGGCCAATTTCAGTCTTTTTTTACTCTCACCCCCCACCTTTAACTCATATAACTTTGTCATTTTTAAAGTATTTTAAGATGGCTCTCACTTTCTGGCTGTCCCAATAAATCCACCTTGAATTCCTTGTGCTTGTTACTGCAGTATCTGTTCAACTAACAGATATATTAGTCTTTGAACAGACACATTCCAAGCCGAGCTACTTTTTAATAAAAATAACAAAAGAATGATGCTTGAAATTGAATACAAATTTCACTTTTTAATTTTATGATTTTACACTTTAATATATTTCACATTTCTGTTAATTCATGAGTAATGTCAACAAGAAAAATCAATGCTATTTTTATCATAGAAAAACTATGTCTCTTAATGTTTCATAATAATTTAATAAATAATATTAAAAGTTACTTCTGTTACCATTTTTCTTTTATAAAAACATGGAAATGATGGGTCCTTCACCATGTTACTAGCAGATGTGGAAAAATAATTCAGAGTGCAATTTTCTGACATTTTTCGTCTGAGCTCAGGTACATTACAATTTGTACTATTTTAATACTATTTTAATTCTGCCTGTGCAATTTTTAAAATACAATGTCCCTGTTGTGGTAAAACACAGGCTGGAATACAGCTTCTTTATATGAGGACATTTCAAAGCACTTTAAAATCAATAGAATGCTGTTTACATTAGAAGTTACATCAGTATAATTATATAGTACCTATATATAATACTGGGACAAAAAAAGATGTCTGATCTTAAGATCAGACATTGATAATAGGTTAAAGACGGCTTAAATAGCTCCAAGTCTTTGAGCCCTGGACTTAAATCTAGGCTGTTCTTGAAAGGTATTATAAGCTACAACAGCCTCCTCTGAGCTATTCAGTGTCAAGAGACCTGCGCAGAATCACTCCCCGGGAGGACAGCAGTGCTTTTAAGTTCACCAAGACATTTCCAGTATTTGCAACATGTCTTATGCCCAGAATTAATTTGGTCTCACGTGGTTTTGTAGGAATAGAATAACTGATTTAAGCAAGTTAAACCATTCTTGATCTGTAACTGGGGAAAAATTGAATCCAGAATTGTTTGTTCTGGATCTGGAAAAAAAAATATCTGGAAAAGCTTGGTTAACTTTTAAAAGCATGCAGTTATGAATATATCTATAGCTGTTTCTTGGTTTCTACTATGCATATTTATTTGTAAATTATTATGCCAGTACAACTAAATACCACAGATCCTATGGGGCCATGATTTAAAGAAAAATAATACACCAAACAGAAATTGCAAGCTCCAGTAAATGTTATTTTGATGATATAAAATCTTGTGCTAAACTTTTTAAAAAAAAACTGGTTCAAATGTCATTAATTTCATTTAATACTGACATATTAACATTTAAGTGACCAAATCCCAATCATGTCAGTAAAAATTCTGTACTCAGGGTAATATAAACTAAAGCCCTTGATTTAAAACTTTAAAAAGTTCAGGCATGTGGAATAGGGCCACTGGATCTACTCTCTCGACTTCTCACCTTGTAGGACTGGCCAAACCTCTACATGCAAAACAGAAGTAATCTTTAAGGATTTGGTTCATTCTTCCTCCCCATGTTTTTAAGTGAAAATTCAAAATGTTTTTAAATTATTGTATATTTTTTTTAATAAAACAAGCAACTCTAGTATTTTAATCAAATGACTGAAGAAAAATCTTGTGGCCAAAATGTAGATAAAGGCAGTAATATGAAGGTAGATTAGATCTTACTTCACTTAAGAAATGAGAAATTCCTAAGAAAGTTCCCTGTCTATCCAACATCTTTGGGGATAGAAACATGCCATGTTTTCCTGGGGTAGTTTGTCACTAAGCTTAGTTGTAAACCCTGGTTCAGTTTTTTATGCATCTACAAGATATTTTTAAATGAAGTACATTTCACTGCACAATTAATTGCTCTGATCCAGAAAAGACCAGAAACAGTATACACATCTGTATGCACACAGATATCTATTACAAAACTGTCACTAAAAAGTCCCCTTTTTAGTAAAAATGACTCCTAAATCTGACTAACTGTGCTTGAACATAATTTTAACAAAATTACTGGATGTAAATTGAGGTCAACTGTCTCCAGTAAGTCAATAATGCTGAAATACTTTGTACAATCTGCAAATATGACCTATGCTTGTGGTACTTAATTTTTGTCTTCTTAAATATGCTACATTAGAACATCTTCAAATTACAGCTCTATGGTTCAAAACACATTGAACAGGTCTCCAAGCAATTAGGGGTAAGAAAAGAACTAGCACTAATGAAACTTGATATGCTTTTAAAAGGTGATGTTTGCCTTCACTGACCTTCTGCACAAATCAGCAGGAATAGCACTTTAAGGAACTGATTGCAGCTCAGAACATTACCCAGAGGAAGTGGTACAAATACTCCAAAGCAGTTACTGGAAAAGCTGAAATAGCATGTCACTCCTTTCAAATCATATAAAACATTTAGGCTATAATGTTGTAGCAGTATTTTTTTAGCGACCACCTTTTCAAACAATTTCACATTCCCCCTCCCTCTTTTAAAAATGTAGAAAGGCCTTATTCAATCTCTTCTTATAGGTTGCTTCACATATGCTTTCAGTCAGATACTTTACTAATGTAAAGAGCAACGTCACAGTGTTAAGAGGTTCTGTTAAAGGAAACTGCCTATGTATATGGAGTTTCTTTAACAAGAATGATCATTACTTAAATAAAATGTGACAGATCTACACTAGCTGACTTTCAAAAAAATATTTAGTATAGTGTCACATATGATATTACGAATACGACTTAAAAGTATCTGGAAGGTAAGTAAGATTAAGCTTTACCTGAGATGGCACCAGTGACACAGAATTCTAGGCAATCTCTTCACAATTAAATGGTTTATTCAAGTCCAACCTTAGTCCTGTTTAGTTCACTAGTAGAGATATTGCATAAGAGTTCGTAAGAAGCTGGTTGCCGCTTTTGAGTAGCTCACTATGACCAGATTAGCCAACAACCAGCAGATGCTGTGAATTTCTCAATTTAAATTTGCACAGTAAACTGCATTAAAATCCATTTTGTCTGAATAGTTTTAATTTATCAGACAATGGCTCCACATGGTTCCATATAGCTACTCTAGTGCACGCAGTTATTTACTGCTTTCTCAATCTTTCTTTTATTTTTATCAACTGTTATTTTAACTTTAACTCCCAGGTCACTGATAAAAATACTGAATAGTGTCAACCCTACTATTACAGCCCTGCTAAAACACCCACACTCAATTCTGATCTATTACATCCATGTTTTAAGATCCCTCAGCTGGACAGCACAAATGCTACCGAATACGTGCATTATCCTTGCAGATAAAGCAGTTCACATGTTTTGATATGCATTTGACATCATAACATGTCTAAGTATTTTTTTTTCCATCAAAATATGAAACAAATTCATACTTTTATAACAAATGAGTCATGCTTATTTAGCAAGATGTATTTAAATATTGTACATTGACTAATGATAATTATTTGTCTCATTTCCTAATTCTTTATTGGCAGAAACCCCTGTGAACTTGATGCCTGTCAAATCAGCCTATAGTTGCTTAGATCATCTTGACTGCCCATTTGGAAAATTACAATAACAAGTATTTGTTCACATTTCTAGAATGTCCTTCCTATTTTAAAACACATTGATAATTATTATCAGTGGACTAGACAGTCAGCTATCTGTTCACAAAGATCACCAGTCTACTCAGCTGCTAACGGACTGTAGAATAGTTTACCCACTTATACAAGCATATAATTTTTATTCTTTTAAAATAAGATGAAAGAGATTTATTAAAAGCATTTTTACTAAGAAAGTTTTACCTTTTCCATCTGTTACTGGCCAACACTGTTACTAGTTTTTTTCAACTAATACATTTTAAAATGTCCTTTTTCTTGGGCCTTGAGCAATGTATTTTATCCTAACAGTCGTCTTTACTTTTAGGAATTTTATTCACATCATGTGAAGTGCTATTGATTCTCTATTTTACCCATCTATACACTAGTGCTTTTTTAATAGCTGTTTTTGTTTTGCCTTTAAAAGTTCATACAAATTTAGTCAAAACTGTTCAACTCCATGATGAAGAGCCTACTAAGCAGATACATATCTTTTAATACAGATACAGGTCTTTTTATGTTGCACATATTGCTGAAAAAAAACCTCTCTCCCTCTACAACGAAACTTTTGTAAATGTTGCGTTTGTGACAAAAGAAGAATCTTCAAACTCCTAATCTTGTAAAACCCAAAACCTAAGGACACCATCAAACATTTAAGAAGAGAGAAAAATACTCATCTATTTTGTCAACATTATGTCTTTAATAACCATAAATTTTGCAAAAATCATGACTATTTTTTATTAGTGCTACTATAGGAAAATATCTTTTTCTTACTAGAGGTGAAATGCTGTTTCTAATAAGTCAGTGATGAAACTTCTAGGATTCCACCCAAACCACGAGTTTAATTTCTCATGGGAATTTTCTACCTCATAAGAACTGGAAAAAACCAGCTTTTGTATTTGTATGGTAGATGAGAGAAAACTGTATTTGTCTGCTTTCATGTCCAAGGACAAAAGCTTATTTTTGCCTTTATTGTTGTCTCTATATGTAACAACACTTCCTTTTTGAACTTTATAAAATGGTAAGTTCAGGATAACATGGTTAATTTTTAATGCACTGCTTACATCCTTTGTCCGCCTGCTATGATCTTCCATCTCTCCACCTAAAGACTCCTAGCCTCTTGAAATGCTGAAGCTAATTTAACGATCTTAAAAGTCAGCAAACAGTAAAATGTTTTTTTTTCTTCTAACAAAGTGATTGGGTTGGTTTTATTCACAAAGATCTAAAAGTGTACCTTGCAATGAAAACCCACAAAGAGCTCTTCCAGAGTTCAAAAGGGAAAGTTCATTCTCAACAGCCTACATAATTTTTTAGTTCTTTGATGAGATTAACAAAAAATACCTAGCAAACATTTTCATCTGTGCAACAGAGATTACAAAAACACTACCAGATTTTAGTTATTTGTAACTAAAATTCACCAGAAACGAAGCATCCAATCTGGAGATGCTTAGCTATAATTCCACCACGCTTTTGCATTCCGCATCCTTTTTCCTTACTTCTTGCCTTGTGAGTAGAATTTTGTCTTTGGTTGTTGGCTTTAAATGGGATGCCTGGAGTCAGCATAATAATTCAAAACCTTTATTAATCAAAGGTCCTCTTGTAAAAAAACCAATAATTCTGCTTAAAAAAGATTCTGCATTTTATCATTGGAAAAAAAAAAAATAGAAGTGTCCCAGGCAACTTGTCAATTGACCAGCTTGTGCTCTGAGTAACTGCAGCCTGAAAGTACAGTATAATTAATTGCTAAAACAGATCACAAGGGTTTAGGTTCCTGTACTGGTTAACATTATCAAGGGCCTGCTATTTTTTATAATGTCAATCTATTTCTTTTTTTTCTTGAATTGACTGGTAGAAAGACCACACTGTTATAAACAGTGTTGAATTTGATGCCTTTACCGTTGCTTAAGGGGGAGAAGTTGAAAGACAGATGAAAAAAATCAAGTGGTGTAATAGTGTTTCTGTCATAATTAACTTATATGCAGACTAGACTGTTTTTCCATAATAGGCAACAGTCTGTTTAGACATTTAGCAAATAGCCAAATATGCTCTCTAAAGTGTAATTTTAAAAAGATTTTTTTTCATTACAACACTTGTGGAAACTAGATTTGTATTTGTGCTTAATCTAGGAGGAAGAAGAGAACAGACGGGTTTTTTTTCCCCACAAAATCAAACACTTTGGAGACTGCCTAGAAGGAGATACATTAGAAAGGCATGTATGGGAAGCAATACGGGAATGAAAGAATTTCCTCTGCTTGTAAAGGTACAGAGGAGTAATGTGCAAACTGGTTAAGTCTAAAATATACCTCCCTCTATACACTACCAATCCTTCATTATTCACTACTTGAAAAACTTCACCAAAAGGTAAATCAACATTTTATGAGGTTACAATACACTAACTAAATAATTAATTTAATTATTTGTAATCCTTTCTTCTTCACAACTTGTCTAGCTAGCTGCAATGGGAATGACAAGCAATAAAATATAAGCAGAAATATTACAAATATTGTGGCAGCTCTGTCAGAGGGGCCCAGTAATCCCAGTAATAAGTACAGATCGGCAGGATACTTGCCATATTCTAAAAGGCTCTGTTTATACACAAGAGTTGTACTGTTATGACTATATCAAAAGACTTATGTAGTGCAGTCCCTTAAGTGTGGCTATGATTGCTGGCATAATGGTATGAAATTGCTTTCACTACTACAGTTTATTTATTCTTCTCCAGGAACTAGAACTGATATAACTAAGCACATAATTGCACATATCTCAGTTTAAAGGAAAAAACCCAAACATCTTAGCCAACTGCATTTTACCAGTTAAATAAATATGTTTAGAGGAGACTTTGGCTTCCAACTACAACAATTTTCATGTGGAATTTCCTTTAAGAAAGCAGTATTTTATTACTGCTCAAAACAGGAACTCTAGAGCAAAGTAGACAGTGTGATTATTTTTATTTTTTTTTTAAAAAAGCTCAGGCTGCTGCTTGTATAGCTCAGCTGCGTGTGAGAGGGAGCATCACTAATTCCCCCAAGCTACCAAAACAGGATACAATTCTTATTCTCTTTCCTACTGTTTCTGTAGCAGGAAAGCCCTTTAACAGGGAGCTCCTGGGAAGAACAAAGTCCTCAAAAACATTGTAGAAGAGCTATGAAGTTGACCCACCCCTCTTGTTTCCACCAAAGAGGACAAACACCCTGCTTAGATGGATAAATAGAAAAGTGAAGTCTTCGCAGAAAACTTGTGTGAATATTGTTTCATAAAGACATGATCTGGATATAGGTTAGTTACAAAGGAAATGGCTACCTTCAAAGTCTATCACTTATTCAAATAACAGACCTTGGCATATATCTCTCAGGTGGTTCTGACTTGGGACATTGATCAGATGATTAAGTACTCAAGAAACACTGGGGCGTATTTTGCTGCTCTTAACACAGGATTCGACTGACCTCCATATAGCTATTGTTCCTCTGCCTGACATCCTTTAGGCGATTCCTATCACCAGTCAGAAAAGGTGCAAAGAATGTTTCTGTCAGAAAAAAGGAAGTGAGCTGATGATTTCCTTTACACATGTTCTGTGTGTGTTAAATTTGTACCTATACCGAAGTGTAAATGACTGTCTTGTGCTCACAAATATATTTATGTTTCTGTGAATAGTTTAATGTGTTTATACTGAAACAGATACATGTGTTATGTCTGTTGTGGGGGAAAGGTATGAGGGTGTGCTATGAAGTGTTTATAGACATACCTAATAGGAACATTGAGATAATATATTTTGATTGAACTATTCACTCTCAAAACT
The DNA here is from genome assembly GCF_964106895.1 of Numenius arquata. Classification (NCBI taxonomy): domain Eukaryota; kingdom Metazoa; phylum Chordata; class Aves; order Charadriiformes; family Scolopacidae; genus Numenius; species Numenius arquata. The sequence goes on along the minus strand of NC_133581.1, from coordinate 61,910,718 downwards.
ATGAAGTTTTACTAGAAGTGTTTTACTTTCAGTGTTCTTTTATGTAGGCAATCTTTCAGGTACATATTTCTCTGATTACTTTTGTTGACACAGAGGCAGACAGAAAGAGAAAAGCTAAAAACATTGTTGGGTTTTTTACCCTCTTAAGACATCTGTTTTGACACTTTTTTTTTTCTTTTTTAGAGTTTCAGGATTGTTTTGATTTAGTTCCCATGCAGAATAAAAACAAATGTCATACACTGAGAGTTTTCATACACCGAATAGTTATTCTCCAGACAGTTACAGCTACAGTGTGAGTGTGTCATGTGTGTAAATAAAGCCCAATGGGAATGAGATATTACTTTAAATGCCTTCACCTATGCAAAGACTAAACAAAAAATGAACACACACTGTAAAAAATAAGAAAGTGGATGAGGACATCCACATTTGACATGAAAAGGAGAAAGATACAAACAGCCCCAAGGCTCCAGGTGCAAGGAATCAAACCAGTGTCTTGCATTCCATCCACATCTTTTATTGCATACAAAGTATAAAAGACATATCTCTCTAACACTTTGCAGCAAGTGGCTGGTCATTACTAATTCTTCTGGCATTTACTGTAGGGTGATAACAATTGTGATGACCTAACTTGGTTTCACATGTGGGATTATTTACGTTCAGGAAAGGCCTGGACATTGGATTCAGGGCTATGCAGTAGCATCAGCACTATGATACTCTCTGCTAAAGGGGTTTTGTGGTAACTCAGTCACAGAACTGTGCTCTGGCTCTTACTTTGCATGGTAGAAGAGCCTTCCATGGCATACAAATGGGGTTTGGGGTTCGGGGTTTTATTTCAGTCTCTGGCACCAAGCCAGGAACTGAGGTTTCTGTTGCAAGAGAGAAACCCAGTCCTGGTACTGTTTCAAAGAGCATAAAGCATTTACAGAAACTGTGGAGTTTATGTCAAGTGTCATTTGAATTGGCCAAGGGTGTCCTGGGCACTTCCAGTGTCATTATCCACTCGGCCTTGGCTACCACTAAAGAAGCGTTTGGGCCTTTGCTAGGTGTCGAGCAGCCCACAGGGAGAACTAGCACCTACCATCTCTGAAAAGCCTGATAATACCTGTGCTCGTGTAAACTGAACAGAGCTTCCAATGTTCATTTCATTCAGCAATAATTTTAAGGCTTAAGCTTCTGGTCATTAACTATTCAGAATACACTGCTCTGTAATACTAAGAGAACCAGCAGTTACAGCTAGATATTTGCAAACTAAGAAGGAAAATAATCTCTTTATAATAGCAAATTTTAAAATGTTTGAAAAGTCAACTGAAAGTCTTGGCTCCTTTGGTCTAATGCTGCTATCAAAGCAGCTTTAGAACTTGGAGCAAAGTAGCATTACAGTTGGATTTGATGATCCTTACAGGTCCCTTCCAACTTGAGATATTCTATTTTATTCACCATCTCTGGAGGTATTTAAAGGACATTTAGATGTAGTGCTTAGGGACATGGTTTAGCGGTGGACTTGGCAGCGCTAGGCTTACGGTTGGACTCAACGATCTTAAAGGTCTTTTCCAACCTAAATGATTCTACAATTTTATGATTCTATGAAGTATTTACATGTAATATGTTTAACATAACAAGATGTTCATTTGTAAAGGGAGGAAAAGAATATTTTTTTTTATCTGAAGTTTAGATGCAACTTGGGTGCATGTGATCACACAAACACTGAAGTGTAGAACCTCAGATCAAAGGACTTCCTGGAAATATTAATTAATTTTGTTGAGGCAGGTTTTAGCCTGAGGCTTTTTGGTAATAAAAGAGACCAAATTACCTCTGTGCCCTCACTGCTTTTTGCTCTTTTCTCTTTCCCCCTTCAAGTCTCAAAAAGAACAGAAAATCACAAAACTGCTATAAACTCTGCTATGAAGTAGAACAGCGTTGGTATTGTCACATAACCCTGAGCCATTTTCTGTAGTTTAGACTACAGAAACGACAGACTACTGTATAGACTACTACAACATGCACTTTCTCATGTTGTGACTGTTAAAACAAAAGAAAAATGAAAAGTTGAAAGAATACACAAAAGAAAGTTTTGTGTGGAGAGGTGGAACGAATCCTATTCATATCTCACTTCACTGCTGTGGCAAGAGTAAATGAGTTTTAACAGAAGCATAATTACAACTTACATATTCTTCTGGGATCCCTGGGGTATGGTTTCTGAAGGACCAATACAGATACTTGAAAAACTTGAGGTCTAATTCTAACCAAGAACCTGGAAGCTGGCATTCCAAATGCCTGAAGTCATCAGCAGGATCAGTGCCCAGTCAACACTTGGTTTCTCAGTGAAGCCTCTGTTTTACTGTTATGAAAGGGATCATGTTTTCTTTTCCATATACAATATAATTTTTTTGGCATACAAAATAAAAAATGAGAAATTAATATCCACATGATGGCCTCAGTAAACCTGGCTGGATCCTGCTGCAATGAGAATGGCAAACCATAGAATGGCATAGAAACGCATTTTAATACAGGTTATTTAACTATGAAAGCATTCTGTGACCCATGATATATTCAAAGCTCTAGTTAGTGCTAAAGAAGGCCAGCAGAGATAAAGGAAGTACAAATTCCATAGTCACAATCCAATGTACTTTATAGAATGATCATACAAGCAATGCCTTGCTTTACAGTGTTCCCAAGAGAATTGTATCACACACTAATTTGCATGACTGACATGAAAAAACTTTCGACGAAATAAGCGTTTTTGACCATTGAAACTCTTCCACCCATCTGCTTCAGATAAGACATGGCAAAATCTATTTTACTTATTAAATCTTTTTATAAAAGGCTTAATATGTATAAAGACTTTGGAGGGCAACCAGTGCTAATTATTGATTATAAATGGCACATGGTTAAATAAGGAAACATTTTCAATGCAAACTGGCAGAAGCACTGTTCTTTCAGCACTGTAACAAATGCAGTTTAGAAACTTGTGAAGAGTTTTATTTTTTCTTTTCCAGAGTGCAAGCACAGCAGCAGTAGTTCATTAATTCAAGCAAAAAAAAATAAAGTTTGCCTTCTAGACTCACAGAGGTGATGATCTGCCTTTGCCTCCCAAGAACTAATTTCCAGGCATGCTTTTTCCTATCTGGTAACAGTAAGCATACAGGGCAATTAAAGGTTGCTAAGCACAATAATTCCCTCTAAACCACGTATTTCTGTACTAACACTGGCAGGGCTGTATTTGAGAGGACTGTGTAAGGAAGAAATGGAAATATTATAGCAGTTACACAAACATCTGCAAGAACTTTTGTGACAGAAGTTTTAAAAAATACAAATTGAACATTATGGAGATTCTGAAAAAGAATTTCACAAAATTTAGGACTTCATTCTGGTGAAGTCAAAGAACCTTCAGAATTGGTGAAAGCAGATGCAGCAAAACTGGAAAACTTTACTGGAGAATGTAGTTAAGCTGATGGCAGTCAATGGACCCAGTTGCAGTAGCATCTGCTTTTAGTTTTAAGCACATAAAACATGATAACAGATAAGTGATCTCTCTAGTATCTTCTACACAGCAAACTTCCAAGAGCAAAAACTGTAAGGAGAGGTTAAGTGGTTTCTGTAACATCTAAACAAAGGCATTGTATGAAATGTGAACTTTTGATTTCTAACTTTTTTATTTGTTATCAACACCAAACCAAATACCTTCTTTATAAATAAAGCAGACTTTAGACAATATATGACCCATTGATTTTATATACCAGCATATAAACAGCATGTAGTTTTAATTCACACAGAAAAGCCCACAGTATTTGGTTGTGTATGTCAGTCTCTCTTTTCATTCTAGTGAAATACGTGCTAATGCAAGCATCCCTTCTTTCCGTTTCCCAGCATGAAATACGAACCAACCACAAAATCACCACCTATCAAGCACAACCAGCAAGTACAACTTTTCTTACAACAGATTTGAGTACTTTCACAATACCAGCCACGAATTTGGCATAATGCCAGCAAAACACTACTGGGTGCCTTAAACCTCTTCAGTGAAAAATATGTTATCCATTAAATGCCTTGGGATTATCCATACTACATCTTAAAAAATACTCTGTTATGTTCCCAGGGATGAAGTTTACTGAACTCCAAATAACACATTATCCAAGGTTCAAGTAACCAAGGGGATACTAAGCAGACATTTGATCAAGGATGCTTCTGTGCATTTCCAAACTTGTATCATAAATGGTCCCCTTTATTAAAATAAGCATGAGAAATATATTGTTTGCTTACCCTCTGCAGTCTGAGAAAGTACTTAGGCTGAAGTTAAAGGCTAAGGGACTTCAAATTTTTGTCTCCCAGTGAAGTCCAGGGCTTCGTAACACCTTTGTCCGTTTGGTGAACACCACATTCTGCAAAAAGAGAAAAGAAAAAAACCTGTGAAAGTCAACCCAAAAGCATGCATAAAACTTCAAATATACTTAATTTATGCATGTTTTAAGTATTGTTATCAACTATAACTCAAAGCTACATAGTGCTTTTACATGCTTATTTTAAATTAAATGATTTAATACTGAATGTCAAAATAATTTGGGTAATTTAAAAAAAATTCTTATCAGTTGGAAATGTTTTGAAGAAATAGTTAAATACTGCTAAGCATTATATTTTTCAGTATTCAGTAAACCAAGCCTGTATAAACTGGCTGCATTGGTGATCCTTGGATTAGAATCTTGACTGCAGGAAATATAAAATATCAATCAAAACTAAGAAAGTTACACCAGTAGATGATGCCTTTATTATTAAACTGCTCCTATTTTCAAGTCACTATTCCCATTCAAATGAAGCAATTAATGAGGCCACTAGACAATACAGCCTTGGGTCATCAGCGGCCAGATTATATTTAATAGCTTCTTTCCAGTCAGCTAAGTGGGGTACAGATGGTGGCTGATATATAGTTTCTGCAGAGTACTGTAAGAGTTAGTCAGTTAACATGGGATTTCAAAAATCTCTTATTTTTGGAGAACACAACAGTTGCATATTGTCCAACAGAACTGGTGCCTTTGTGTGGAAGTAGCAGCACCTTCTCTTTTCCTCCAGGGCATTGCTTTATGATTCCCTAATCCAAATAGGAGTTGTGTGGCAAAAGCCATAAATATAATCTCTCAGGTGTGACCTTGAAAAAGTAACCCAATTAAATCAATTTGATATTTATTCAGCCTTGATGCGCCTGTAGCATCATTTGTTATGTGAGCCTTCCAGACTCCTCAGCCAACTTAATCCATTTCATTCTAATGCTTTTCTCCTGTCTTTATTTCCATACATCTTCATTACCAGCACTCCAGTTCAAGCTGCCGCTGAAGGGTTAAGCAGGAGATATTTATTAAATGTAAACTCAAACAAATGTTAGCACAGAGCAGCTACTGGAAGTACAGAGATAAAAGGCCATTTGCTGGCTTAATTAAAATTAATCAGAAATAATGGACTGTCTTGAGGAGGAATAATATAAACACATAACACTAATTTCACAAACCCAAATTATAGAATAATTTGACACTCCAAGTCTTATTGATTTAATACAGTATTTAGTGATAAAGGAAGGTTTATAAGAGATCAGAATGAGTTCTTTTACATGATAAAATTCATAACTCTAATTCAAAATCCTAGTGTAATGTTTTAAAACAATTCATAATTAGAGTTTCGTTCTGACATTGATATCAGTTAGAAAGGCTTTTGTAATGTGATCTTAATAGGCTATTAATACCAGGACAAGATTAAGGGATTTGTTCTGTCCTTCAGGAGTGCATGTAGCTGCTGCTAAGATGAATGGAAAGTATCTATTCATATTGATCACTGTAGGACAAGCTCTTTGAGGTTCACACCCATCCATACATCACTTGGGAAAAACTAACTGCCTAAGAAAGACTGACAATTCTTAACTGGTCAAACCCTTTTTCTAATCTTTCTCATAACTATCTGGTTTTCATTTTTTTACTGTCCTGGAACCTAATGCCCCTTTTCCCTCTATTTTCTACCTCAGTTTTCAAATACTTAAAATAAAAGAACTGTTTGGCTTTTTTTTTTTTTTTTTTTTTAAGAAAAAACAAAACAAACACGTCTTTGCTAGAATATTGCTGTCCTAGTCTATCTTGTCGTTGCTGAGATATTGGGTCCTCTGTGCTGAGTACAGTATAGGTGCTTAAAGATACTGCTAGGAACAAAAGTTTAGTTGTACACATCTTGCAAAACACGCCCAGTTCTTAGACAACAGTTACAACACATTGAACTCCTTTTCTACAGAGCAGAAAGAAACATATGTCCACTCCTGAATAGCCCAGGATACCAACAGAGCCTAGTATCCTTTGCATTGTCTAACAACGATACGAAACTCTGGGCAATTATTATTACTCAATTGTAGCTTTGAACTGTCCATTAATAAGAAAACTTTCCCTTCTCCTCTGAAACGCAACACACACTCTGTTCTTGTCTACACCTTGTTAATGTTCTTGCTTTTAATTAGGTATTATTAAACTTTACGCATTTCCTAAAAGTCTTTATAAAATAAACCTATTTATTGTTACTGCTATATGATATGTTCCAAACTTTCTTTTTTCAGAAAGGTTTCTTTTTTCTTCAGAGACCACTTAAACCTTCTAACATAGTATACACTAGGTACGATGCCTCGTTGTCTCTTCAGAAAAAGTCATTTTCCCTATAAGGATGGCAGATTTACACTGGAACATTCATAATAAAAATATTTCAGTGGCTCAGGAATGTAAGCTATGCATTTATGTGGGGTTGGCATTCTTGCTAGAGTGGCAGCTCCTGCCTTAGCCAGGCTTTCCTGGAAGATGAGAGTCAGAAGAGCTGTACAGAATAATGTGATGTAGAGGATAATAAAGAGGTATAGACTTTCAGCACCCTTGAAAGCTAGAAACCTACAGCAATCTCACACCTGGAGAAGTTGTCTCAGGAGAGCCATTTAATGAAAATGTTCTGCAATTGTGTGAACAGGAATTGTTCAGCAAAGCTTTATTGCATCTTTCCACTATTTTTGGGCTGTCTTTGATTTTAGCAAGAAGATTGCACATGGAAATCTCTATGAAATTTTGAGAAAGAAAACTGCAAAGTGAATAACCAAGAAAAACAGAAGAATGGTCTACAGTAACATAATTTGCAAGTCCAAATAGAATCCATCCAAACTGATGGGATTAATGCTCGAAACACTGTCATGAAGAGCAAGGGCATCCGTTCATACACAAACAATGCAATTATTACATGAAGGGAGAATACGAGTAATGCTGATGTTTCACTCCTCTTTCAGTCCCGTATCTCCTGACCCCATTTCTCAGTGTTTCTCAGTTTTAGATTCTCTTTTAATGATGAAGTCTGTTTCCCATTTTTCACCATTCTTTTCCTTTCTCAGGCCTTGCATAAACTTGTAAACTCTGTTTTGTTTGTTTAAATTATTATTACCTTTTTAGCATCTAGGTTACTTTAGAAAGTACCACTGAGTAAGGAAGGAGTGGAGAAAAGCAATACTGGAATGGGAAGTAGGGCTGAATGTTGAATGCTTGTCTACAGCAAAATTTCCACTGATGTTAATTATAATATGATAAAGGCTACTTTGAGAGAACAAAATATGTGATTGTGTCTCTGAAGACTGGTAATGCGCGATTCTGAGTTTTATTTGTGAAGTACACAGATGAAGTTAGCACTGAGAATGTCTGACCCACACTTAAAGCTTTTTCATCCTTATGTTTCCTTTCACAGATGAGTATGCTGACATTTCACGATCTGTACGAAATGAAGAGGGGGAGAGGGTGACACCATAATGTCACAACTCAATAGACTCCTTGAGCACATGCCAAACTTTAAAAATGTGAAGAACCTCAGTACTACCAATTCAGCATATGTATTTCTTTATTGTGATAACACTCATTTTTTCCCCTCATGAACAGAGGTTCACGGTCACACATTCCTAACAGCACAGAGATTCTAGTGCTCTTCCAATTGAAATAGTCAGTGCCTTGAAAAGTCTGGCACAGTTTTATAAAAGTTGCTTGCGCAAAGATCAGAAGTATATATCTGGATATTAACAGGAGGCAAGCCTAGTTTTTGTCAGTCCAATATCTAATCTCAGTCTCTACTGACTAGAAGGTGCCTGAGGAACGAAAGTAACAAAATCTGCTACTGAAAAGCTTGGTGCATCAGTTCTTTATCTGAAATTCTTTCATATATTTCAGTTAAGGCAAAGGAAGCTTGGACATAGAAAAATGATATTTTCTTAGGGAGGATGAGAACACATTTACTTTTTATCTGGGCTTGTATAGCACGGTCTTTGAGAAGATTGAAAAAGTCAGCTTATGCACCAAAAATGGATTGAATTTTCTAGATGCTTATCACCGAGTTCCAGAATCACATCTTTCTGATCCAAATTAGTTGCATGAGATGTGCTTACACTTCTTCCTATACAAAGATACATCCTAGTTTCCTTCTCCCTTCTCTCACAGATTTTTTTTTTTTTTTTTGGTGGCTTTGAGACCGAACATCTTTGTATAGCACTGTTCTCAGTGTGATAAATACCAAAATACAATAATGTTTTCAGCAGACTGAGGAGAATATGGAATACAGTGGGAGTTGAAGACTCAGAATATTTTTTTGTGTTTTGACAAAAAGAAGGAGGAAAAGTATTAAAAAGCCAGCATCTGAAAACTGTTATGAGATTATTCACAGGTAAGTGAAATGCAATTAAAAGAACAATATGACATCTGTTGACAGGTGAAGAGAATTGAGTTTTAAAGGAAGTTAAAAATAAATATGAAGATCAGTGTTGGTAAAAAGCCTTGGCAGGTAACTAAAAAAGAAACAGTATTGATGGGATATTAACCTAGGGGAAAAGTGTTCACAAATGTGTAAAAAGAGCAATCAGGTCCTAAAACAGCAATTCATTGTCTGCCACTGAGAATATAGATGTTTGCCTGGAGATTACTATCAAAGACATGGGCATTATACTATAAACAAAATGTGCAAGAGGAGATTTATCAGGTGTTAACCCAAGTAGGCTGTTGGGATGTGAGGAGTGGCAAGTGTATCTGCAGCAGACACCCAAGGTACAGTAGGATCCTGTTTACTGCTCTATTTAATAGTCACTTGCACCAGTTTCTGTGGCAAGGGAAAGCTTTCACAAAGTACCTGCCTTAAATGCATGGAGTTTGGAGTACTTTTACCAGAAGGAAACAGAGCAAAGAGCATACTGGTTTGGACACCAGTCCCCAGATTCACTTCTTAGAAAGTAAAAGCAGCCTGGTGATGAACTTGCCAGCATAAACCATCACCAAAGGCCTTTTTTGTTTTTTCTTCACAGCCCAGGAAGGAACATGGCCTAGGGAAGAACAAAATTCTTGATTCCCAACCTCCTACAGCTGTTACTAAGCTAATGCCGTTGGTTTATTCCTCTCTCAGGCCCAGTCTTGAAGTGCAAATATATTTATGTGCAACCAATATATGCAACCATGTATTTCTGATTGATGCTGTAACTGAGGGCTCAGTCTAGTGGAGGGTACAGGTTTCCGATTCCATTAATGCATTTACAGCAAAACAAGGACTGCAGCTTTCAAAACTATTAAAACATGCACTCCTTGACATTCAAGCTTAATATAATTCCTTGCAGTACCAAGCGACGGATTGGTGCATGCTGACAATACCTGCAATGACCTCAAAGAACCTAACAGCTCTTGTTGTGGGTTACAGAAAATAATAAAAAAATATTTCACGCTACAAACAAAGAGAAAAAAAGACGCATCAAAGAAAATCAGGTTTCAATAAAGATAAGCTGTGCAGAAAGAACCAGTATGGCTAAATTTACACCTACAAGTGCATTTAGACAGGATTGCTGAGCTGCCTTAATGTCCAGTGGTAGCCAGAAGGGTCTCCCACCTGTAGAGCCCACCCCAGCTCCTGGCCACCAATTCCCACCAGCTCAAGCACTCCTCTGGCTTCTCACTGAGCAGACACAGATTACTAATTTGGCAGAGAATTAAACCAGCGTGAAAAGTTAATCTTTTCTGAAAGCTGAATAGGCCCGCCAGAGGTCAGATGAGTGCTAGGTCTGGGACTGCCCATCCAAGGTTGAGAAAGGACTGTTGGCAAGGCAGAGTAAAGGAAAGCAGATGCGATTGCCTCTCTCAGTGGGAATCAAACATCTGTATCAGCTTAGCAGTATCAGCTTCATAGGTTTTTATAGCCAAACCCCAGTTCTCTGAATTTCCAGGAAGATGTGCTTACATCAAAGCATTCCTGTTTTGAAATCAGAGATCTAATTATTGGTGGATTTTGTTGTGTTTTGGTTCATAGTTTTTCCATCATAGTAGAAAGGTTATTTGATACAGACAGATTCTTGCCTTCTTAGTATCACTAGGAACACTGGTATTAAGGCTCCAATCAGTTCATTCAGAAGTACCGGCAATATGCACAAAATCAGTGGTTACCCAATGTTTAAAACTCAATTATGGTGTTCTCTTATGCTCCAGCTTCTCACTCCATTACAGTTACCTTTCAACTTCTGCTGTCATATCATGCCCCAACATCTACGGTTATTGCATGGGTTAAAAAAATAAACAAAACAACAAAAAATAAAACAAAAAAACCAAGTCCACTTTGCAAATATTTTGAAATCTTTCTTTTCTGTTCCCTGCAGTAATTTAAAAAAAGGAATTGAACACAAAAAGAGGCGTATGGACTTCCAAGTCATCCAGATCCCCATGGACCAGTACCAATCTGTGATAGAGCCATCCTTTCTATACTTGCTGTACACAGTATCTGTAAGGTTAGCTGTGTATTAATCCATTTGGATTTTTCTCACCAGTCTATGCCTACATTAGACAGAATCTGTATTTTTTTTTCCCTTATTGCTATTATCTGCTGGTTTACATTCAAACCTGGACACAAAGTCTGAAACAGTAGCTACAGTTGTAATAATTTTCAAGAGCAGAGAAAAGGAATAGTGGGATTATGAGAATCAAGGATTATTACTTCAAGACCTCCATCTGAAGGCACGCGTATGTCATATGCAGTGGGAAAAGTCTCAAAAGCTACCATTGCTCTTAGTGTTCTCTCGATTCAGGTAGCCTTGCACTGAGCCTCATAGATCCACATGTTGTTTGCACAGCCACTGACTGCAATCTACTTGACTAATGAATTGTGTGGGAAAAAAATTTAAACTGCTTGCCATGGTAAAAGTCCCAGAAATTTCTAGTCCTTTCAGTAGATTCTTTCTGTTGATAAGGCTCAATCCTCTGAGCCTTTTCAGCTTAGATCATCATTGAAAGACAGCAATGTATTTTATAGTGCTCTTGGAAATAAATTCCATAAGTAATTCCTCAAAGTATCGGTGATTGTCTTAAATGAAGGGGTCTTAGCTGAATTCTAGTTTGGAAAGTTCTAACATTGCCAGTTGTGTCAAAAATATTGTAGCTTCTTTTACTTAAGCCTTCAATACAAAAAGCAAATAGATATACCTTTTTTTTTTGATCTAGATGTCAGAGAAAAGAATTCTTCCCTATGTGAATAATCTTGACACTGTGTTTAAAAATAAAGTTGTTAACTAAAGTTGGTATTCAAAACTTCCTGTCAGCAGCTGTTGAGTGCTGATTTCACTTGTGATACTGACAGTTTAAGGGCCTGGACCTGAGAGAAGGGAAATCAGTTCACATCCTGCTGTATGTAGACTTTGTTAGAAATATATACACATCCTAATCCATTTAAACAAAACAAAAACAAACAAACAAACAAAGACAAACTTCAAAGTTCTACATTGAGAAGAAAATTACTCATCGACTTGCAGGATAAGAACTACAAACCCTAATGCAATTCCAAATGAATTCAGCAAAATTCTTACCATGGCTTTGGATAGGCACCAAAATCAGCTGGAATAGGTGACAGTGCAAAGACTCTTCTACAAATATTTCAGCATATAAATTATTCACTTAAGAACGTGACCTTTTTTGTTTCAATTTTCCACAGGTATTTGTGCAGCCAAGTTCTACTGGCATAAATTACCAAATACTAAAAAGAAATAACTTTCCAATTACCTTGCTTAAGCATATGACCTGAAAATCTTAGGAAGTAGTATCTGTTATTATTTACTGTAGAGAAACAATGAGGTAGCATAGATGGTAAAGAGCACCTGATACTAAAATTCTGACTTTGTGCTTTTAAACACAAACCTTAATCAAACTGCCACTATCCTCTGCCTGTCCCTTCCTTTGATTTCCTCATCCTTCAAAATGCCACCGATTCTTTTATAAAAATTCATACCCAGTTACTATTTCCTATAAATCTGACGCCATCTCCTTGTAGTCAACATAAGCCAAACTGTCAGCAGGTCAGAACTGTACATGTGCAGACATACCCTCTGCCAAGTAAAGGAAGAACTGATACAGTCTGCTGTCCTGCGAGTCAGGGCCAGCACCTAAGAAATCAAGCCCATTCTATAACCTAATGCAAAAGAAACAAATATCAATTATTTAGGTGCAGATGAAAGAATGGTACCTTTGACCATTCCCTTCTGTCCCTCATGAAGGCTGCACGAGCCACAGCACCTGTATATTTATTCTGTCTGAGGAATACAAGCCAAGCAGCAAACTAAAGTACACATTTCTTCTTACATTCCACACATACACATGCCAGGACCTGAAACTCAGTCACCTGAGTTTCAGTAAGATAAAATTCATACCTGCCCTCAGGGGACATGTGAAGTCAGTGTTCTTCCTGAAAAAGCTGTAGCAATATCTTGTATATTTGGAGTTCTCCACATCCTTTGTAAGGTCAGGCAAGAAGGTGGACTGGGCCACTCCACGTGGCTCACACACTGTAGGGTCTTGCCTGTTTGTCCTAAAACATTGCTGCTGCATGTCCAAATGCTGAACTTGAGGTGTGCTCAAGTGCACAGTCAAAATACAGGGGTGGCCCATGTAGCCTGACTTCTGGGGAATAAAGCTACAGAATCACTTTGAGATAGAACATAGAAATGGAAACCAAGGCACAAAAGCACCAACGATTTTCTTAGGTGTGTTGGTTTTTTTGCATAGGGAGCTTCACACAGACTTGGGTGCTCTGGAGTTTGGTGCCAGCATTGGAGTGTCAGAATCGCACTTTAAAAAAAAAAGCAGCACACTCCCCCCCCCAAGCCTCTTTGCAGAATTAGTTTCTCCTTCAATCGCAAAAAAAAAAAAAAAAAGGCAGATCAACCCCTTAATATTTAGATTGTAGATATATATTCAGTTGTAACTGAAATCAGATAACACTCATTAACGTTTCATTACTTAGGTCCCGAACTTTCAAAATACTTCATCTTCCAGTGAACTCATCCTTCACAGTTAAAACTATGCTGCAATTTAGTCCACCTTTGCATCTTTGCCAAGTTACCTGTTTATAAATCTCACCTGAGCTTAACACACATGTGAACTTTGGGCTTGTAGTGCTCATGAGAGCCTACAGAGATTTGTTCATCAGAGCTTGCTCCCTGACCTACAGCTGACTACAGCTTTAGTTCCCATTACATTTTCATGAATTTCATACTTATCATTATGTGGACTGAATGAAATTTTTCCATTACAAGTATTTGAAAATATATATTTAACAGGACCTGGTGGTCCTGTCTTCTTGCATCATATCAATCAGAAGAAAAGCAAAGGTCTCAAAGAGTATTTCCCATGTATTTTTAAATTAGTTTGGAAGGTGTTATTTTATTGTCGCCACTGTACATCTCCACTGATTGAAGGCTCTCTGTCTCTCTGCCTCCATTTATGTCTTTTGTTCTGAGATATGACTTTGATAGAATAAAACCTTGTCACTGGAAAGCAAGATCCAGAGAACAGCAGGATCTCTAATTGCTGTTACACTGGTTAAAAAGAAAAAAAAAAAAAAAAAAAAAAAAAGTCTAGCCTTCCCTCTCTGATCAAGTGAAAATGCTCTAATTAACAAATACATTAATTAAGGAAATGCCTGGCCTTTCCAGGACAGATTGTGTTTTTTCCTGTGCATTAGAGCAACGGAGTGAGGTTTCATGCAGTTTATAGCTGGGAGGTACTATTAGATCACCTAATCCTGACAAACTGTATTTGTTCACTAAGTTTTACGATATATGTAGGTCAAAGTTAAACTGAAGTATTTTTGTCCTCAGCATTTGAAATAGTTTCAGGCCAAAAACAGAGAGGCAGAGAAACTGGGTAACTGAGGACCTCGCAGTGTTGAGGAAGTGATTGAGTGCGATAGGCTTACACAGCTTAAGCAACCAAACCATGACATATTTTGAAGCAGTGGATGAAAAGGCCCTTGTCAATATGACTGGGAGAAGGGGGAAGGAGGTACTAGAGGAAAACGAAGGGAACTGCTCGTGGATGATCCCAAATCTGCCAGTCACAGCATGATCTTGACCAAAGAGCACTTTTGGAACACCACTGGTTGCTGGTCTCTTTCCAGCATCTGCCCACATCTGGCCTGTGCTCCTGTACAAGCCATCCCCAGCAGACCCCAGTATGTGACAGCTAGGTATCCCTTCATTCTGATCTGAGGAACACTCCCACAGAGTCCAAAAGCAACCTTATAACTTAAAACAGATTAACATCAAGAAGTAAAAACATTAAAGAATTACAATAGTCTTCAAGCATCCCTTGACAAATAAGAGATTAAACAGCTGATTGCATTAGAAATGGGGAAGCTTATGCAGGAGGCAATACTGAAACAAACAACCTGGTCAAGAATTAAAATAATTAGAAAATCATTCCAGTTATATAAATTATCCTGATGTACAACAGTAGAAGCCAAGTTCAAGAACAGACATCTTGAGTCACCTTTTCTTAATTATTTTCACTTCAACGAACATATTTTTGTACATAGATATTTATAAATTTAAAATATAAACAAAAATTTCATGTTTTCCTTAAAGGGTATTTTTTAATCTACTTCTCAAGAGGAAACCTTTTCTAAGCAACTAGAAAACTGATACTTAAGAAACAATGGGGAAAGAATAAACATACGCAGGATGGGGATGGGGTGGAGCAACCTTTTATATATTTAACTGATCTCTCCCTTTTGTTAGGGTTTTTTTTTTTTTCAGTGACATCTGCTAGGCAGAGACAACTCATGTTATCTCCATTAACATCAAATTAAGTAACTAAAAGTAGGACTTCTGAATTGAGAAAGTGATGTCATATCTGGAAGTGCTGCTTTTGTTGACAGTTGCTGGGAGAGGCAGCATTCAGGGTGAGCAGCAGACAGTGGTTTGGAACTAGATCAAATGGGCAAGCGTTCCATTAGAGCCTGCGAACACTCCTGCTCTACTTTATCTTTTACTCTAATCTCAGCATGCAAGTAGCTCCTTCAAAACCACTAAAGAGCTACCCTCTGTGTTCAGATCATCTCTACAAGGTAACTGCCCCTGCCACGTCTGGATTCTGTTTCGCCACTCTCAACATAGCTCTAGCTACTCCACCATTATGCTCGGAGGTGAAACACAAGCAATTTTGATAAGTCATTTCTACAGTTAAAACTTCAGCATCTGGTGCTAATTCAGTAACATATTTTTAAACAACTGGAAGTTAAGATTCTACAAGGTATCCTCAGATGCTCGATTATTTCTTAATTTATTTTTACCAGAACATGCATAATATGAAGCCTTAGGCAAAACAAAACAAGATCCAACAACAGTAAGTCAAAATGTCATTAAAACTGCTAATTCCGTTTGTTTAAATTCAGAAATACATGGGAACAAATTCCCTCAGAAGTTTGCCAGTCTTTTGTCATTTCTGATAAACTTCCTTGCAGTTTCTCTGTCTCAGCCTTTTATTCCTGCTGTCCCCTTCAAAAAACATAGGGAACAGAGAGCCGCGGCTAGATTCCAGCATCAGGAGCTGGTGTCACATCTGTTCAAGACCATGGTTTTTCAAGTCTAGGAAGTGTCTGAAGAATTAAAACGGACTTACATTTTCTAAAAATTATGATTTTTTACATAGTGCTATTTACTATAGGAAGACAATCTTATCAGCCTAATGCAACACTAGAAAAATTTGTCAGATGAACCCACTTTGCACCAAAGTTTTTTTTATTTTTATCTATACACGCACCCCTTATATATTTGACTATCTTTGTGTGTGTATTCTATGTGCATACCATTCTTTTAAAGGCACCATTTTAATACTGTGAAGCCACCTAAAGCTGCAAGCATCCCTTTTAAGTCCTATTGCCAGAGGTCCAGCATCTCATTAGTGGCCAAACTGCTTCTGAGAGAGCCTAATCCAGGTCCCCCGCTGCCCACCGCCACTTCGAGCAACACCTTCTGGGAACCAGGAGTCCTCCGAGAGTCTGGTTTATTTGGGGGAGTGCCAATGCCCTTAATTTTAACAACCCGTCTGAGCTGGGTGAGGGTCTAGTACTTCTCAAATTTAAAAACTCTTCTAGACTAATTAATGATGCTTTTGAGACAGACCAGTGGCTCTCTTTGTAGATGATGAAAAGGTTTCCAGGTAATGTCAGGGTGGGTTTTTTTTCATTTGGCAGAGAAGTTGATTTTTGGCCCATTATTTTTTGCTATTTTAAAGAGTTGAAACACCTGGTCATAATTAAATACATAGATTTTTCCACCAGGCTGACAGTATAGATTATGCCAATGACTTGATAGCTCAAGTGATCTGGGTGAAATAATCATAAGCAGTCATGAGTAGCAATATGAACTTTGACCACAGACACAATAAAGAATAGTATTTTTCTAATAGTAAACAAATAGCTAGGAAGCTGAAGACAGTATTTGGACTTCACAGTCTCCATTTGGCTTCCAAGACCAAATCAATAAAAATTTATGAGTAAAATGAATGTTTTACACTATAAAGCCCTTCGTTTTAAAAGGAAACGAACAAAATTATGAAATAGTTCAGCAGAATTATTCAGCTGAATTATCTTCATTCCCTCTTCTTCACCTTTCCAGTTCTATGAATACTGAAAACAAGTAAAGTGAGTTTTCAAAACCAGTATCACCATAAGCCATTCTAAGTGACGGCTGCATTGTTCTTACACCTCTAGGTGAAAAAGATAGACAAGTTAGTTGCCTTGGAAGTGCAGGCATTTTTGGTACTGGATCTCATTACTGTTTGCTTCCATGACTGAGTTTCTCAAGTTTTGAGGCTGTATACCTCATAATATAAACAAATTTATTCAAAGTACAACTGTCTGCCAGGACATTTTTCTTAAGGCTCTCAACAGATAACCATGAAGAGGGACTCTGACTTTTTATTCATGATTCAGACCATCTAGCTGTCCACTGTGACACAGTTTAAATAAGTTTATTTTCCAGTTTGATCTAGTATTTAAAAGCAACAAGACTGATGAGACCTGACCTCTATTACTATCTTTGCTTCATGCTAGTTTGTAACTTTAGATGCATACTTTTCTTTTTCATGTGCAATGGGAAATTAAGGGGAATATTCACACTATGCAAAGATAAGAGATAAACAGATCTCTCCAGGACTATAGTCTCCGCCTCCTTCTGCCTCAGTTTTGCAATCTGTAAAATATGCAAATAGTATTTATCTAACAGCAGGGTTTGAAAGCTTAGTACCTTAGAATTCTGGGACTTATGGAAAAGCACTACAGAAGTGCAATATATCACTTTTTTCCTCAATTCTGAGTAAGACAAGCAACATGATTTGAGATAACTATATTTATGAAACATGTTAAAGGTTAACAAATAATTACTTATACAGTTGGCCTCTTAATGTGTTTTACAATCTGGTTAAAGAATACTGGAGACCGAACAGCCAACTTACTTTGCACTGAACTGAAACAATTGGGGGTTTATACAAAGTCAAAAAACAAGGATTTCAGATTCATCACAGAAGTTTTATGCTATTCCAAATAAAAAAAAAAAAAAAAAAAAAAAAAAAAGAGTTTCAGGTGAAATGAAACATTTTGCTCAACTGAAAATGAAGTATTTCGTTTAATGCCAGGTTAGTTAATGCTTTTTTTAGCCTCCTTTTTAATTTGGGTCACACTCGAAATGAAAAATACAGCTATGTAAAAAAAAACATTGAAAAGCTTCATTTAAAAACTGTCAAAACAGTATTTCTGCATTTCCATTTTTTTTCCATTTTTTCCTAACTGAAAATATTCACAAAATGTCACTCAAATACTGTTTTTCCCTATCTATTATTTCTAGCAAAGGTACTACACCCTAATAAAGATTATTTTGCTCAGTCCAGCAAGATAAATAAAAGCATAAACCTGAACAGAGAGGCAATATTGGTTCAGACTATCCTACTTTTACCATCTCTTCAATTCTTGAGAAGACAGAGGTCTGGGACTGTTGTGAACTCTTACCCCACACTCCGTATTTCATATTTCTGAATGCATGCAACATGTTTTTCATGCTGCATGCATGTTGGCTACCACAGAAATCAACTTAAGCACCTTAAGAGTCACTGTTAAGCACCTTCTCTTGCCAAGTAGTTATATTGACTAGGTCAAGACCGATCTGACAGCATGAGCAGTGGTCCTCCCTCAATCACGAGGATGATCATGTGTTTGCTCAAAGCAGCTTCAGTCCTCCAGAAGGGATGGAATTACTTGGCGGATTAGAAAAAAAAAATAGGAATGGCAGGTCTGTGATTTTTTTTTTTTTTTTTTTTTTTTTTTTTTTTACACACGTCAAAGTCTGCCTACCAACCCAGAGTCATTACCTTCCTCAGTGTATTTGACCAAGATGCAAAGCTTTCTGCATCTCAGATATTCTCTCAAAGCAATGGGTGTAGCGCTTGCCTGTAGTGTACCTTGCAGCAATATTTTCAGCACTTTGAAACTGTATGAATCTATGCAACGTAATTGAAAAGCAGAATTATTAAGAGGATGAGGCAGGAAGGAAAGACTTCACAAGCCAAAGCAAGCATTATAAGGGGTAAAAGAATGCCTGCCTCTAGAATGAAGTCTGTCCCCCAAGCTCCTGACACCACTGTTATATTTAAATTCCTCAGGATGAAATGATCAAATAATTGCTACACTAACATTTTATATTGTTTAAGGAATACAGTAATTACACCAGCTTTTTCTGCAAATACATTTTAGTGCGGAAGAAGGGAAAAATAAGTGGAGATATCATTTCTCCCTCCTAAGGGAGAGGATCATGCTAATCATAATCTCATTATAGACTTAGCATCACAAACACTATCATGAACCTAATCAGCCATAGTACACTCAAATATTTGGTGGGAGAAGCCTATGAATTCAAAGTACACCTTGGAGAGAGATCTTCTATACACGTCTTGTTTCACGATAGCTAATTTTTAGAACAGGATATTGGTCACTGGCCGTATCTAATATTTTCAGTCTGCTCCTCGTGGGTCACACAACTTCCTAAACACTAGTGCTGAGGACCCAAAGTCTGCATGATACATATTGCCAAGGTTGTACTGTGTACTAGCTTCAGCCTTGTCCCAAAGGAGCGAATGCCCTTCAGGGGCTGGCATGCATTAAGTGCCCTTCCCAAACCCATCTCCAAGTTTAGTTTCCCTTCAAGGAAGCCTGTGGGAGTTCTTGGAGATCATGGCATGGTGTGAAACAATGTAGGTTGATTTAAAAATGCTCTCCTAATCAGAACTAAAATCTTGACACGTGTTCAATTAGAGGCAGGATGTTACACTAGATTGTCCATCACTCTGGTCCAATAAGGCGTTTATGGCAGTCCTTGTAAGAAGAAACAGGAGCAATTTTTACAATTTCATTTTCAGAACAAACTCTTGCTTTACAGTGAGATAGGTTAATTTTATTTTTATTGATATGGAAAAGGGTAGCTCATGCTTTTGCAAGACGACATTTCAGTTTGTAGATTTAAAAGACATAATGGAAAATATTCCCATTTGGAGAAGTATTTTTTTAACTGTATGAGCTAGAAATATAGTTTATGGAATATTTTTTGTTACTTTTGGGCTTGCTTCTTTCCCTTTAAATGAAAGTGGTGAAGAAAGAGTTTGTTTGAATTTTCCCAAGCAAGCTACCAGATAATGACAAATGCTTATAAATTACACATTTAGAAACCCACATTTGTATAACCTTATTTTTTTTATGAAGGCATGTTATATGGAAAAAAAATGGGGAAAATACAGCAATTGCAAGATCCATAACATGCACATTAACTACAAACAGAGGGACAGAGGAATTTCTTTCCAATCATTTTATTTTTAATTTTTACTGCCAAAACTCCTACTTTGTCCTGCAATTGTGTACTTTTCAAAATGGCAATATAATCTCCAGACTTAATCTCCTTTTTTTTTTTTTGAGAAAAACAAACAAAACAAGTAAACAACAAAAATAAACAAAAAAAACCACCAAACAAAACCACAAAAAAACCCCACCAAAACCCAAATTTGTGTCTGCAATGCTTGGCACAATAAACAGCTATTCTTTTATCCTCCTCTTTGTTGGCCCCACAGTAGTAACACTGCTTTTTATTTGGGCATAATTACTGGAATCTGGATCCGCTGATACATCTTAAAAACTAAGAGAGGGAGACTGAAGACTTCATATGTATTAATATTTTAACATTTTTCAGAATCTCTGGACTGGTTGAAAATATCAATACATTGAATTTTACAGAAGGAACTTTTTTTTATTTTTCCCATGAGTACACCAGGCAACAAAGGAGTAAATACATTTCTTTTAAGTAGACATGTTCCCTGCACATTTTAGGTGAGATCCTATTCAACCAAATTGGATCGAATTTATGGGTTAGACAGCTGCTACCCATTCTAGCGACAGCTTAGTGACAGCTAACAATCCAGCGTATCTACTAGTCCATATTTCTAACAGCAGAGGCATCTAAAGTCATGGAATGTCTCTTTATTTACCGTGGTATTTCCTTGGGCATTTAACCATATCTGTCCTTGTGTACTAAAAGGCGTGAAAGATTTAAACAACCTAGACACAACGATCTAGATGATCGGTTCTTGTCTCTTGCCAGCAAGTATAGAAGCCAGCAGGACGGAAACAGATTCCTCTTTGCCACCTCTCCCTCCTGTCCCGCGACTCCTACATTTCTAGTGGAAGGAATTCTATTTCAGTAGAATGGTATGGAAAACATCCTTACATAAGACACTATGTTTTGGCAATTGGCTTATTTTCCTTTGTTCTGGGGATACGGAGAATAATTCTTAAACTTAGCAAAATATATTGCCCTATACTTTTTAGGTGAGTGCTCTGACCACCAGATTGTTGTGTAAACAATCCCCAACTAATTTCACCTAGGGATGACTACTAGCCAGAACTTCGGGTCACTTGGGTAAATAATAGGAAGGATATGCAGAATACCAGTATCTGGGCTCTCCAGTCATAATGCATTATCATTTAGATTCTTCTGTCTCTAGATCGGAGATTTCAAATGGTAGACTTGGCCTGGAAAGATTCAGAAGTGAATATTTCTTTGTCCTTTTGGTTTAGAATGCATTATACAGAATACTTGAAACTTTTCATGCACCTCACCACACTGAAGAAATACCAGCTAATACTAGTGTTAATAATACTTTTCTAGCAGCCACAGTCAGCACCTGTGATCAGTATAGTGTCATTTCATTTACTTCCTATAAGAGCAGCTAAATACTCATCATCTGAACCATTTCAAATTGCATTGGCAATACAAAATACATTATAAGGAACAATCATACTCTGATGGGGATGGATTACATAACCTTATTGGGTCTATTCCATCTATAATTTCCATGATGGCTTCTTGAGTGACTTATGCTGCACTAATCTGCTACTCCATAGTAGAAATGGATTTAGAGCAAATTTTTCTCCACAGGTGGCATTTCCCAGTAATGAATTCTGCCATTCAATTATATAATCAGAGTAATTTCTTCATGTTAAAAAAAGACCCCTTCTTGAGTGACACATAAATTACCACTGGATTAAATTAGTGCTACTGCCAGGGCTTTGAGATTTCTCCAGTTGACAGACAGACAGCACAGTACCGGTAGTGATGATGAGAAAACATGTCATCTTAGAGATTTTTCAACTTTATTTTTCCATCTCTTCACACTGGCTTCTTTCTGCTTGCTTTTACGGTAATTTCTGCCTCAGGTATTTTTTGAATTATTACACCCAGAGCCACCAGAGGAGATTTTCAGTGCCATTTACTTTCTGGGTAGAAATGTTCACCTTTGCTGAGGAATGACCAGGTAAGTCAAATAGGAGGAAAGACTAAAAGGAAAAAAAAAATTAAAGAATTTTGACACTAATAAAATACTTGGTTTACAAATGGAAATAAACTTTTGCTAAGTGTAACTGTCAGTTTGATTTACCCTTCTTCTTCTTCAAAGATAGCACAGCACTAAAGAATTTACAAAATCAGAGCTCTCTGCTGAGTGCAATGGGATATCATATACACAGGCAGGGGTGAGAATATTAACAAGTATTAATTTGTTCGCAATAGATTTAGTCCCATGATGAGACCTCAAATAAAACAAACATAAGAAGTGTATGGTTTTCAGAGTCATCATTAATGAATTCCTAAATATCTTGTAACTGATATGCCAACCTTTTAGTGAAACAAATAATCCAGTTTAGAAACCATTGATAAGCGGAGTCTTTTACTTCCTTAAGTACAGGTGAAAGGAGGTAACATGAAATAACACAGGTAAGAATAGCTACTTGCAAAGGAGACAAAGGGAAAAGTAGCAATGGACCCAGAAACCCATTTCACTATTTTCTAAAGCACTTGTAAAGCATGTCTGCTTTCAGATATTACAGGTGACCACAGATTTAACAACATCATACTGAAAGTATATAAATCATCTCTATAAAGCTAAGAAACATTGTTGTCGTTCCTCCAGAAAGCATCCTCAGCTGTACTAGTATTCTCAGTAACAGAGCTGCACCCTGATGCTACAGCTCACTCTGTATTACAGAGTGCTGAGCACGCTTCAGCCTGACCCGGCCACAGCAAAGTGCACCTGTAACATACACGTTCTCTTACCATCAGAATAACACCACCGCTTTGTGTGGACTGTTTGAGTCCTTCTCTATTACCTGCTCCTCAGAGAGGAGTCTTCTGCACATCTGTCCATTACACAAAAAATGTCATGGAGTTTGCCCCACTGATCTTCATTACAGCTACTTAAAGCCATTATCTATGCACTTTATTACACAGCGGAAAAAACAAAACATACGAAACATTGTTCTTCTGTTCCTGGCCTAATATTTTACCAAGTTAATTTAATAAATCGGTATCTATTAGGACAACTTGGAAACTTCCGAGCAAAACAAAGAACTATTCTTTGAGCCCAAATGTCTCCTGTAAGAACATTTTGCACTTGACAGCCTTTTTCAGAATCTAAGTCATGTTCCTTGTGCCTAGAGTCTACCCATCAGGCAGGCTGTTTGAGGCACCTTTGACCCCAATTCTGGGACATATTCAACTGGGGAACTTCCTAGGGACTGGGACATAATGCTTCACAGATCCTCTGTGATTCAAACTTTTACCCTTCAGCACACAGTCTTCTAAAAACTGCCGTGCACTTTCAGAAAAGCAGTCAATTTTGATTCATACCTTTTCTTTAATAACACCAGATACTCCACAGAAAGAAATGTTACAGCAAACGGTTAAGAAATACTTTTGTTATACAGAAAATTGCTTCCTGGATTTCGGCAGATTGTCCAAGATTATGAAGGAGGAGAATAGTAAATATATCCTATGGAAAGTCACTATTCAACTCTATTAGAAAGTTAGAAGACATTTCAAACAAACAAAAAAGGATAATCCACTGATCAGAACAGAGATATTATCACTTTTATGTTCCAGTAAGTACTGGACAAATACCAGGTCACCAAGGGTTAACACATTTCTGAGAGTAAGAGGGCACAGTTTTGATTGTGATGCCCCTCACAGAGCATCTATTTTTTGCAGCCTTAGCCTTTTCTTTACATTGTTTTCAATAGTCAGATACTACCTTTTACAGACAACAGTTAAAGGAAAACTTTAGTGTAGAATTTTGGTATCAACATAGTTAATCAAATTACTTTTTAAAATCAACTTACTGTTTACTCAAAGCTGCTTCACAAAAATGTTTATGCACCTTTAATACTTATTTCAGTTTGACATGTAAACTGTGATTAACATTATCATATATATATGAATAACTTTGTAAATCTGAGTATTGAGTACCACCTTATTCTCCTATCAAACATTTTAGTGAGCAAAATAAGTGTTGTAGAAAACCAATGAACACAGTCGTATCAAACTGCCATTGAGAGCAGAATTTACTGTTCATGAACTCTGGCTCCCATTGAGTTTATTCTAAATATCTGTGCAAATCCAGAGTTTTTCTTTGTGTTGAAAAAAAGCTAGTGTGTGTGTGTTTAATATTTATTTCTTCCCAGGTTTTTGGTCTTACATGGCTTACTTCCGCCTTTTTTTTTTTTCCTCCTCTCTCCCAGCCACCACCAGTCACTGGAGTGACTTATTATATTTCCCAAACAATTCTGTAAATAAAATCTTACAGTTTAGAGAAACATTTTCATTAGAATCCAAGAAGTCTGACACATTCACCCAGACCTTTGAAATGTCTCCTGCCATTTGTTGAAATACACAGTGGCTAATAACATAAAAGCAGTGCTTCACTTCAGTTTCTCTTTTTCTTAACTAATTGCAATATTATTTTATATAATATTAAAACAATATTATTTTAAAATCTACTTTTCACTACATGCCATGAATTACTAATCGCATACTTTTCCAGTAAAACTATTTGATTTTTTAGTTTACCACTAAAAAATTTTAAGAAAATAACAGTGACAAAAAGAAAGCCCCAGAAACCTGGTGCACAACTCCACGTTCAAGTTTCAGCTACTGTATTTCTTTCATATCCATCTTCTGAGTACTGTTACAACAGCTCTGATGCCATGGTCCTGGTTTTCTCTTAGCTGAATTCATTCCACACCAGTGTAAACTAATTAACATAAATTATTAGTTTCTCATTTTTACACACTAACAGAATGATGTCTTACTCCCCCTCACACGAATGAAATATGTTGCTCTCCAGCATCATTAAACCCTCTGTCAAAGTTACCTTCCTTGAACTTCACTGAATGCATCTGATGTAGCTATTCTGGATACACTTGAGAAGCCCTTACTTTTTTTTCCCCCAAAAACACTTACTCATGCCTGTAGTGCCAAAGATGTCATCTACCTTAAAAAGATTAGTAGTAACATGTGTGCATGTATTGCACACATCTTGCTGATACAGCAGACTCAGGAATATTTTATATTATGTTTTCAGATTTTTACAGCTGTGCAGTCAGGACTACATGTATTTTCCATAAATATTGGGGAAAGAAAACAATAATCTTCATGTTTCAAAGAAGCAGTACATAAAACTGTGAGAAGATGGAAGATTTACTTTTTTTCTTCTTGAACTGAAGTAGGTTACTTTTCAAATACTCTTGACACCAAATCTAATCCCTTTGTCTGATAACTGGCATTACTCTTAGCCTTTCATTTTTCCCTTTTAATGAAAATACCATTACACTGGGAATGTTTCTTGCCTTATATTTTCATTGTTCTTTTGTGAGTTCGTGCATGTAAATTACTGACTGAAAGAAAGCTCTGTTCACCTGTGTCTTCCTCCCACACATACCTTTTCCCTCCATTTAAAAGCTTGATTTTGCAGCTACTGAGAGCAAGGACATTATATTCATCATTTTTCATAGAACAGCACCACAATTTCAGTGAACCATCCCATTTGAAGATGTT
Organism: Numenius arquata; assembly: GCF_964106895.1. Classification (NCBI taxonomy): domain Eukaryota; kingdom Metazoa; phylum Chordata; class Aves; order Charadriiformes; family Scolopacidae; genus Numenius; species Numenius arquata. The sequence goes on along the minus strand of NC_133581.1, from coordinate 61,884,965 downwards.
TCTCTCTCTCTATTTTCTATTAAGTTACTGGCCCCAAATATCTTCATTAAAATAAATACGAATTCCATCTTCAGTAATATGGCCAAAATAAAAGAATGGCCTATGCCTGCCTTCATTCAACTTCTACTTCTGACCCAAAGAGAGTCTATCTTAGGAACTACATAAACACACTGCCCTATTAACTCCTTCTGTTAATGTTCATCTCTTGCAACCAGGAACCAGGTCATCCCAGACACTGTCTGCTATAGAGAAAGGTTGTGGAAATTATGATTTGAACTTTGGTGGCCTATTTCCCCTCTTTGGTTTTTGGTCTTTCTGTAGAAACTAAGCATTGAACAGGCAATAAATAAATCTCCGTGTATTTATGCACAAACCCAGCGATCTTAATTTCATTGCTCTGAAGACAGGAAACCTTATATGATTTGGCAACACTCAACACAGAAGCGAGGGTTGAGGGGGAAAATATGCCAAACTCCCAAATTGAAAGTAGAGTTATAAAACTGTCCACAGAACAGATCACCTCTCCTGTTGCTCTCAGGATATTACATGCCAAAGGATAACTAATCAGCTCACCGGTATCACAAAACAAAATAATAATAAAAGGTTATTCTCTGGAAGTATGAAAAAGAAATATTTCTACCTCCTGTTTCTCAAGCTGCCTCATTTAGATTCATAGTCTTTGAAGTTTGTTATTCTGGAAAAGGTGGTGAGGTTTTTGGTTTGGTTTTGTTTTACCAAACAGAGCTATATTGTAAGCGTATAAAGGCAGATATTCAAAGAAATAAGTACATATCCACATTATGTAAATACAGCCAGCTCCCTCTCCTTCAGTGGATCTCTGTTAATCCACACACTGGGATCTGGCTAAAGTTTGCTTGATGTATAAATAATGCTAATACACATATATATTGCTGCCTGTTTGGGTAAGTATTTCACTAGCTATTCTTACTGATAAATGTAATTTATATATTAATTTAGATACTAGGACTCCCTTACAGCAGCATTTCTGTATATTATGAATTAGACTCAAAGATGTGTTTCAAAAATAATACTGCTCCTAAGGAAAGTGTTACTTAAGAATATAAGCAAGAACTGGAACGAGAAAGCCACTTTTTCATTCCTTTTTGGGTGTTTTTGTTTTGTTTTGTTTTTCCATGTTTAAGGGGCAATGAGGCAATGATACAGATATGCTAAAGATGATTAATGTGAAATTTTGGGAATGGCTGTATCATGACTTCTCACTTTCACGTGGATATGCAAGGCTTCCTCTACTCAATCAGTAGCAAAACTCCCCATTACCTCAGTGGCATAGTATCACGTCTGTCAAAAACCACAATCCCCCTGCACTATATGACTGTTCAGGGAATATTTCATGGGCCGTAAATCATCCTCAGCATTTCTCTGAGAAACAGCTATGTTAACAAGCCTCCTCCATTATCTAAACAGCAGGAGGCCCCTACAAACTCTCTCATCATCAGCCCAGGAGTACATCCACTCTGTGGAAGCAGAGAATCTGAAAGAGAAGCTAAGCCACGGATCACTTCAACACAACTGGTAAGGAGGAATGCAAAATAATAATAATAAAACAGAAAAATTAACTACTTCCTTAGGACTAGAATAGCACTGTCATTATTCCATAGCCTCACTGACACACTAGAACTGTGGATAACCACAACATTTATAGAGAAGAAATACAGTGCTATAAAAATTGAGATTCCCCCCCCCCCCAAGGACTTTACTGACTTAGATAGGAAAAGAAATGCTCTACTGCAGTTTAAATGTATTTCAGCCTTTGTAAATCTACAGCCACCTGCAGGACTTCACTTCAGGAATTACGTCAGATCAGTGTGGGTGTGAACAGTCAGCAGGCCAGAAAACTAGCTTACGAGTAAGTAAAATGAAGATAACCAAGTGAAACACGGCACAACATTGCTATGCAGAAGTAAAAAAACTCAGCTCTTGTATTTATCACCACAGTAAACCACATTCAGAAGTTAAAGCAAGTGCCCGTATCAGTAGGTATTAGAGATGAATAATTAAGCATACAAACAAGCCTTATAAATACACCATGAAAATCATTAAAAGCTACTGCCGTTTTCTTTGTCCTGGTGGCTCCAGGCCTGCAGGGGAGGCCCCCCCCTCCGCGTATAACCAGGCCGCCGGTAGGCGCAGAGCTAGGCCCGGCCAGGCCCCCAGAGGCAGGACGCCGTACAGGCCCCACCTACCACGTTCAGCTGCTCCAAGCCACCTCCGCGCCTGCTGAAGACCATCCCACTGCCCAGGTATCCTCTGTCAGGTTTAATACTTGACTACTCTTCTGGAGACATGTATTTCACACCCTCTCTCCTTTCCCGGGACCAAACCTGGGTGCTCGCTCCCAGTTTTCCTCACAGAGTGGGGCCACCTGCTGTGCCAGCCCCTTAACGGCCTGCTGACATCCCCCCCCCCCGGAGGTACCCCCTTCCCTCTAAGCACAGAGGCCTGGGGAAAGGTGTGATGAATTAAATCATTAAAAAAGGAGGAGCTTTCTAACAGGGATTATAATAAGCAGTAATTACTGTGGAAAACTTAAGGCTGAATGATTGTTTACTTAAGTAATGGTATCCTAAAAACTGAATAATCTTTTCCATCTGTGCTTATATGGGACCCTGGATACTGAAGGCATCATGGCTATTTCTGAAATATAAGAAAATAGAGGAAAAAAAACCCAAAAGACTGCTTTTCATTGGAAAAAAAAAAAATTCCCCAAGGGAAATGATTTAAAAAAAAATAAAGTAATCAGAACCTTTATTAAACAAATCATTCCAAGGAGAAATCTTTCTGGAGACAACCAAACTGACTAAAGGGCTTCTTTTTCTTTGACTCCTGATCAAGATAATCGCTCCTCAATTATTATCATTATTACTGTTCTCATTGAAGAAAATAGAGGCTCAAAGTGAAAATTGTCTTTTCGTAAAGTGGCTAAGCATCTCTGTTCAAAATATTTCCTAGTTTGAAAGCAAAAATAAAGTAGACCATGACTACAGGAAAGGAAATTCTGATTATTTGCAGAGAGAGAAGTGATGCACAAAGAAATCAAACTCCTTTCTTAAAGTCACAAAGGAAGTTTATGTTAAGGAACAAATGAATAGAAATCACATGAGTTACAGTAGAAGTTCTTTTTCTCTTTACAATAAATGATATGTCCAGGAAAAAGGGTAAAAGTTTTATGCATACACATGCACCCCCTTGAATTCCACTGCCCATATAGCTTTCCCTAGCTGTTGTAACAAGGTAAATTTTTCAGAACATTCATTTTTCAAAAGTTTTCTAATGTTTCACTTCTATTTATTTTATTTAGCTAGATGGTGACTGAAAAAAGTTCTGTAAGTGTTTCCAGAGAATACACACACTACTCCAAAAATAGAGGCATGCTTAACTAGCTGCATAGTTTACTCCTGAAGAGAGGAAGAATTTTCCTTTGCACATAAATAAAATAAAAATGGTACTACTATTTCTTGAGACAAATACCCTTGATTTCAGAGATCATTTTATTTTCCTGAGCTTTCACTATAATCCAGGTATTTATTAGCATGATTTGTTTTGCCCTTCACAGGTAAAAGGGCAAAGCTGGCAGGCTGGTGATAAGATCATTAGTTTATTCTTTCTTCAGCTGTGAGAAACTATAAATGGAGAAATTACGCTAATCTGAGAATTTAGTTTTCCTCAGCCAACAGTTATAATTCCAAAAAGGTTTGGTATTGACATACCTGGAGTTTGACAGTCATTCAGGGTGAAAAAGGTTACTTACCAGATGAGGCAAGGTGATTGATTATCACTATTCAGAAATGACCAAAAGAAATAGTAGTCCATAGTTTTTGCAGCAGGTTGTTCACTGGTTTGTTATTTCTCACATTACATGTTTATGACTTTAAATCTTTTCATTAATTGCTGATAACATGGATAGCTAAAAATGAAACAAAACACAGTATGATACCATTCATTCTTTCTGCAGTACTCAAGTGGTGTGGACTAAACAAAGACATCAAATAAAGTTTATTTAGTGCTCTTAGCACCAGAAAGTTTAAGCTGTTGAGCACAAGTATGACCCAACTCTTGAGGAAGATCTTCCTTGGACCTACTGGGTGAACGTGTTGGCTGGTCCAGCTACAGGATGAAGAAGAGGGCTATAGATAATCAGGATAGAGACAGATGGTTCATAAGTCAGGATGAGTCAGGTTTCTTAGTATCATTCATTTTGTCCTTGGTTAACAGGTTGCAGCTACCATATTTACTCATCCGTCTGCCTGCAACACAACTGAGTAATCATCAAGAAAATTCACATGCTAGGGTGCATTGTTTATATCTATTTAAAAAGTCAAAGATCAGTGCTTTGAGTGCATCCTCAGGGTTTGGCTGCTTAGGGTCAGGACCAAGTTAGGTAATGGCACAAGTGTCCAGCTTTGGAGAGACCTGTTTGAGAAAGCTCTGCTAGGAAATATTAACAGAGTCAAAGGTAATCTCAGGAATTTTAAATTTAAAATCTGTAGGAAGAAAGTTGAACCCTGCCTAATTACCAAGTCCACCATACCAGCTCAGCAACCTTTGAGGAAATCCAGCAAAATTCATAAACGCTTTGTTCTAGAAACCTAAGGTTCTTGTTTTTGCTGGAAGAAATATTCCAAGCTCATGGAAAATTGCCCGAGTAGTCATCTTTTCAAAACAGAAGGATAAAATGTGATAATAACAAGGCCTTCCTGTCCCCTCATCTATATATTTACGTTTTAGGGCATTAATGCTATTTAGAAACAACAACAACAAAACATTTGGGCAATATATGCTTAATTACACATATATTTGACTGAAAACATGTGTAATGTATGGATGGGATTATAGAGTTCTAAAAATGCTGGAAGCAGCAATCTCGTAATAGAAAATGTACTTTTCCTAGACCAATATCATTGAACCATGGCAAAACATGGATGTCGATAAATGCTAACATTGCAGGCTTGATTCAGGGTTCTGCTGAACTGAGGTGCTGGTCTGAAGGAAATGGGATAGATGCAATCAGATAACTTCCATCTTTGCATGGGCTTTCATTCTCCTCAGGGATATAAGCAAACCTTTTGCTCATATTCTGTAGTAGAAACCTAAAGGACGGAAGCAATCTCACTGTGAGAAAGCAGGCAACTCAGATGAATTTAATAAACTGAATTGGTTTATAGCAGGATAGTAGCACCTTTTCTAGAGGGTCTTTCCAAGGACAAACAAAGCAATTCACATTTGGCTCAATAACGTTCACTTACGTAGCAGGAAAAAATAATTACCCTATTGCAGGAATGAGAGGTGAAATTTAATAGCTTAAGTTATTTTGTAGGTCAGATAACATGATCATGGTAGTTCTTTTTGACCTTAAAATCTGTGGATCTGTGCTTTAGGCTGTAGAGGCCCCTATGTACTAAAAGTTGAACATTGTTTGGAAAAATTAGAAACACTTTTTTTTTTCCTCCCTAGTAAAGACATGGTAGGAGGCGGAGGATGATTTTACCCACCCTTTTTAAAATCTCTGATTTCATTTCAGACACAGTGTCAACAATTTCTTTATCCATTCAGACTAATAATGATTTTAAAAAGCTTCTACCATCTTTGACTGAATTGTTTTTCAGTAGATTTAAAAGTCACAACCAATGAATACAAGTATGTATCATTCTTTGATCTTTGCAGCACATACTGTATAGCAAAAATTAATGAATACAAGGCACTAAAGAGTGTTTCATAGGTTCACTTCAGATTACTATGATAACAAAGAAATGCTGAATTATTCAGTTTGCCTACAAAGGGTGAAAGGAATTATTTTCATATCCATGACAATGCTTTTAGAGGTAATCATAACTGGTGAAGAGCTGACTGTTGTATTCTTTTACTCCTGTGAAAATACTTAGCACCTCCCAGTTTCTGTGAACAGCAAAGTAAAACGTAGAGACAATGGCCAGATTGTGTTTATTTTTATGGATTAGTTTTCCAACTCAAACTGTCTGCTGTCTTCCAAAAGAGTGCAATTTTCTAGAAATATTTCCTCAGAATAAAAGTATCAAATGCAAAAATAGTGTCACCCAGTGGCCATGACATATCTTATTTTCATGCTCAAAACAACAAATTCTTTTCCTGGGAAATGCCATACTTCTTTTGGCTGGAGTGTATCATGTCCTTTATCAATGAAAGGAGACATTTCTACTTAACCAGCATTCTTCACCATAGCCTTTGTTTTTTGATGCTCAATAATTTTGCCATTGATTTTGGGACAATTTGTTTCTTATGAGCAAAGTAGTTTTGAGCAAGCAATACAGGTTCTTGATTGTCTGCGAGGTAAGTAATTTCTCAGAGGATACATATAAAGACAAAGTTGCATATAAAGAAAAAATCAGGTTTTCTTCTATTCATATTTCACATTTTCTTGTCCTTAGCTAAAATATGATTTTTGGAAATTTAGAAAAAGAAATAAAATTATGCTGTTTTACAATGCTGATGTGACTTCACTTCAATTTAGCTCAGTGATATCCTGTGAGATCTCCTGAATCTGAAAAAAAATGAACTAAAAATAATTATTTCAATGAAAAATTTAAAAATATTTACCTAAAGTTTGCACACATCCTCAAATTTCATGAATTTTTTTAGAATTTTTAAAGTTTTCATTGTAGATTGTACAAACAGTGAAACAAAAGTGCAGGGAAAGAAGCAGTCTAGTGGATTAAAACTGTGGTGAATTCCATTTCTTTGAGAAAAAAAAAAAAAAAGGATACTGCCAGTTTTAAGTAGCTAACTAGTTTGGCTTGCACACCACTGTTGATCAGTTTGGTAACCAGCATGCTTAGCAGTTCCTATTAGTCAAAATACATCAGATATCTGAAATAAAATAAAATAACCACGGAATTCCTAATTCCACTGAAATTGCATTGAAAAATATATGAAAGCTGAAGATAATTTATATCCAGTTATTTTCAGGTATAATTAAAAGACCTGCAAATAAGGTAGAAAGGAAGAGAAGAATTTAAATCTGCCTTCAGATTTGGCTTGCAAAGCTGTGAAAAATGTATTACAACAGCTGCGTTTTCAACTTCATCAGAAGAGCTTAGTGCTGTTACAACTGGCTCATGAAGGCCTATTCAGTATATGTAGAATGGAAAGAAACTGTCTACATAGTGCTTTTCTGCTAAAACCTTCTGTCCCACGAGGGCAACAAACTAACTTCTTACCCTGTTAAATATGATAAGCAGCATAATTTTTCAACAATTATAAATGACTGCAAATGCCTGTTAAATCCTTATTCAGCTCTACTTCAGGAGATATGCTGTATACTTAGAGCAGAGCTGTCTGTCTTTGAGACTAATACTCTGCAGCCAGCTCTGGATTAGCTCCTTTACCCTTCCCCTCCCTCAAAAGCCAGTGCACCAATCAAAGTAACAAGAACATTTTTTCAAACATCTTCCTTTGTGGATTTACGTCTTCAGATCACGCTATTTTATTGCTCACTAACATAATTTATAAGCATTTGGGAGAACCTAGACTGTATTTGAGTTTGAACTTTGAAACCCCTTAGTGAAGAAAATGGGAAGCGATTTTCTTTCATAAGTGATGATCAAAATTGACGAACAATAGCCAAGTATTCTGGTCTTTTTGCCCTATATATGTTTCTGAGGTGAACCTAGAGGCCATTTGACTACATTGTTTTGTGTGTTTGAGTAGAAACATTCTGGAGACCATTTCACTGAAATTAACACCAAAACTCAACACAGCAGGTATTTGAAAATACTCCGCAAATCAAGTAGATGAGGAACGAGAGAAAGAAATGGCATGCAAGTAAAGCTGTGAAACATACTGAGCCTATTTCAGTGAGCTGAAGTACTTACAATTCTTGGAAGAGGGTCAAGCATAAGAAGTTTGTTTTGTTCATCACAACCTAATAGAACATGACTTGACCAGTTAATTCCAGCATAAGGCTGCTGCTTATCAGAACAATTTCCCTTCCATTTTTTTCTCATTTCTGCAGAATGGAAAAAAAGTTTCCTGGAAAACTAGATCTTAAGAAATATATCCCATTTTAAAATGAAGAAGTTACATTCAAATGTAACAGACTTGGGAAAATAAAGCACCTATTATTAGCACTTGCTAATGTCATGAATCTTGCTATTGAAATTACAGTTTGAACATCAATTATTGATCATAATGGAGGATTTCCATTTCAGAGGTCTTTGTCTTCTTGGTTTTCAGAGGTTATGTGAAAAAAAAAAAAAAAGTTAAAGTGTAGAATAGTATTGTGTGAGATAGATAGCTTTTCCTGGAACATGTCTTAATAGAGTTCAGATTCCTGACCAAACAACAGAACTAGTCACAGTCTTTCTTGCTTAGCTGCTTAGTAAGTGATAATAAACTTTGGAAAATTAAAATAAAAAGAAATACAAATTAAATATGAAAAGGATGGATTGCATCAAATATGTACTGCACTGTTCTGAGAATCTGAGTTCAAGCAAAGTTCAGTGGCTTACTGCTTCAGTGAAGAATAACATGGGCATGGAATCAAGCTTGCATTAGCAAAAACCTATCGGAGGTATCTTCTGGCTTCTAAACTAATGTGATTTAATATATGTACCATACTAAAAACATGGGCAGTGGATACGAGTTCTACATCTTGCTGAGTGCGGTCAACTCCTCCACAGTAATTTAAGACACATGAAGATAATTCTGAGAAGAAAGCTTTTCAGGCCAGAATGTGTTCAGGAATGAAGAAAAACAAAAGTATCTTTTGTGCATAGTATAAATAGTAGCTTCAGGTTCATATAATTAAAATCCACATTGTGTGCTAAGCTCAACTGACTATGTCTCTATATTAAGTATGTTTTAGAAAATTTTTAGAGAAAACTCAAATTAGTTCAGACTAGTATATTTAAATGTTGTTTTAGGGGTTGGTTTTTTTGGATCCACTTATTTGGAGATTACCATCTTCATCATACATTGAAAAAAGAGAATAATTACTATTTAACAAGGACTAAATAAGCTTCATAAACTGTTTTTACCTCTTTGCAGAATTAACCTTCATGTCTCAAGTTTCTAACAGTGCAAAGGCCTATTCTGTGCCTCAGAAAGATCCGAGAACCACCTTCAAGTCTGTGACTGAGATATTATTGCAAATGTTTCAATGATAGGCTGCCATGTATTTGGTATTTACAATCATAATTAGTTACTCTTTCCCCTTGTGTCCCAGAAAATAAAAAAAAAATAATAAAAAAAAAAATATTCAGCAAATTTTGAAAGTACCACAAAGCTTGTCCTAATTTACACTTCTGTAACATTTGAAACAGGTTCTGCTTCACTTCATCACCAGTTATGACTAATGAATCCAAATTCCCTGCTGTAGCTTTAGGGGGAGGAATCAAAACCTTATCTGAACGGTGTAGAATTGCCCTTCACTAAAGTAGGCAATCATCTTCTATGCTAATTAATGAACATTCCTCTAATCCAGGGCTGCCAGAGGGATTTTGTTTAGAGAAAAATTAAAAAAAAAAATAAAAAATTGCAGTCTCTTCATCCTCCCTTCTGGCTGCCAATTCCTCTTCTCAGACGTGCTCAGCAGTCCCTGATTCACTTTCTATTCATTGTTCCGTGAATATATTGATGATGGCTTTAAGTGAAGCCTCTGAGATGAAGGTTAGTCACAGTTTATATCCCTCTTCAGTGTGTTAGAAAGCCTACTCACAAGATGAAGTCAAGCAGATAAGAAGTAGTAAGAAGAAATTGAATGGAATCTGATGGTGAAAAAAAAAATCAGTAAGTAGTAGGGAATGTCACTTGACTGAGGTGAGAAAGAGATCAGGAACTCAAGGAACCTAGAAGGGAAAAGAGATTGTGGTCTGATACAATAGAGCAAGTGGGAGAACTCTGTTGAACTTTCATCATGACTCCTGGTGAAACCTCCAATGGCAAATATATATTCCAGACAATGTAAGAAAGGTTCAAATTTCCACATAGTGTAGACATAGTTATATAGTCATAAAAAATGATTCGATGCATTTTTCTTAAACCATTTATCTGTATGCATGCTTATACCATATGAAAATATGCATGTATTTAACACTTGAGACCTATTGTTACTCTTTTTAGTACAATTTTTCTTTAAAGGTGACACTTTGCAGTACTTTATACGTGTAATGTTCTAGTGTTCTAATTGTGTAAGATCAGATTGAATTCTGACTAAATGACTAGAATGAGTTAAATTCAGAAAGCAATTTTGACAAAAAAGAGTAAGGTGAGAGAAAAATATAATGTTGACAGATAATGTTGACTTTTTTACGTGAAAGCTTATTCCAAATTTTTTTCAACATTTTGATTCTGTTTCAGAATCAATCTAATTCTCAGAAAGATGAAGAAAAGTAAAATAGATAGTAAAAAATTTTGTGTTTTCTGTTTTAGTTTTGAAAAATGAAGAGAAAAATGTGCTATGAGCAGAGGAATAAATTTAATCTTATTTTCTAAGAATTTTTCTCTCTTCACATAATTCCCTGTTAAAATAACTTCAGCAATCTACTTGACATTTTCTTTGCCTTCAACTATTCTACAGTAATTCCTCTGCTTTTTTCCGTCACAGCTCCATTAACTCTTCCAACAACACCCAAAGTGACCTTCTGAATCGTCAAATCATCACCTGGGAAAGAGGTAGGGTGTTCGGTTGTTGCTTTTGATGATCCAGCATTCCAAGCAGAACTCAGAGTACTTTTTTTCTCAAATAATAGAGTTCACCTTATCTACCCATCTAAAAATTTCCATGTATACTGAAAAGGAACAGAATATCCATGAGACTGGAACCTTTCTTGTACCTTTTGTTAAGGACTGAATAAAAGTTTCAAAAGTTATTAAGGTGGGACTGATAGATGGAAAAGCAGACTCTGGAATGAGCAAAAACATTCCTTTAAGAAATCAGCTTCAAATGATCTCTTCCCCACAAATGGAATATTTTGCTAAAAAATATAAACATCTATATTTCTAATTATTTTTTTTTTTCTCCAAACTGTATTCCATAAAGAAGAAAACACAAGTACTTCAAAACTACCTTTGGAACAAAACTGTTTGTTTCAAGAGGATATAGATGTTTGAACATTGCTTGAGATGAAGCTTTTGCATTTAAGAAAAAACATATAAAGATATAAAAAGATATAAAGATATAAAAGATAGATTTAAAAGATATAAAGATAAGATTTAAAAGATATAAAGATATAAATGAGTATTTATTAATATATCTATGGGGAAAAAAAGGGAAACAATGTTTGCAAAAGCACTTACATGGCTGTCATTTTTATTCACATTCTCTTTCCTCACTGGAGAGAATCACTGAGAGTATATAAAAAAAAATAATAATTATGAGGGCCTTCAATTTAAACTGGCTTATTCTCCATTTTCTGTTGCAGGCTGGGTCAATATATTTATGCTTGAGAACTCTGTTCTACTGTTTGGGGACAGGTTATTCTTTTTGTGGTAAAACCATCTGGCCATCCATCATTATGTCAGCCCTTGCCTTTACTCAGCTGGTGACTATTTACTTGCCTTGTGCAGGAGGGTGAGTTGACCCGTTCTAATATGGTTTTGAGGGAATCCATCAGCTGTTTTCTCTGTTGTACTATTAATGGGGACTATAAGAATTTTTTACCAAAGAGCTGAGTCTTCACCTACTAAATAGCTAGACATTCACTGGTTTTACTGGATACATGAGTGACTTCTTACTTTTCTGTGCTTAGCTGTATTTTTATTATGCATTCCTAATCTTCTTTATTGTGACAATGACCTAACAAAATGTGCCCATAATGGAGGATTCTGCTTAGGAAGAGGAAGATTTTTTATTATTTTCATCTATTGAGATCAGTGTGAGTTTTACTCATGTCTTCAACTGAAGTAGACCATCTCTGTCTGCTAATTTACTATTTTTACTTCCTTTAAGTTAAAACAAAAAAGATTTACAGAAATTATAAATTTGTTACAATTACAGAATTGCCTCATTATATGTTACTGTTTTGGGAAAATGTTATCAAAAATGCTTTCAGGAATTTCTACCTTTTCAAAATTGAATAAGAATACTTCTTCCTGCACGTAACCTGGGCTGATTAAGTATTTTACCACATTTATGCTGTCACCCTTCTGTATCTTTCTATCTACTCTCAGTTCATGATGCAAATGAAAAAACATTGAGGCCTTGTAGTTTTAGCTCACTAAAAGGCCAATATTTTCAGTCTGAAGGGGTGAAAATTCCCTTTTGTTTTGATTCATATGGTATTTCCTACCTTGGAGTTTGGCTTCAAGTTCTCAACTTTAAACAAACTCAAATGTAGCATGTGAAATTCCATGCAAATCATCAAGTTTTGTCTCTATAAAAATAGAAATATTAAGCTTGCTGTTTTTCTTTTGGGGAGAGGATTTATATTATTATGGCATAAACTGGTCATGTTAACTTCTTTATTGATGCTGAAATGGAAATTTCTACCTTACTAGATCTCAAGCAAGGGAAGTAGATACAGGATAGGTAATTAACTCTAGACAAAATCTAGTGTCTGAATTTCACTAATGGTTTACATAATGCCTCACACCACGTGACTAAATGTAAATACCCCAAACTTGGAAGGAATGTACATTCAGCTCAGCCCAACATTTGGAATTCTCACCTATTTTAAAACCAGATTGTGCATCAGGTACTAATGAAAATGGATACTGAAACATAGTATATATTGCATGTTTTGGCTTTTCTTTTCCAAACACTTCCACACAGTTTTACTGGAAGTGAAATTGAAATTTGGAATATGAGGAAGAGAGTAAATGAATTTTCCAGCAGTGAAAAAGCTCTGAAGGATGGAAGAGAAATTGTTCTGTGACTGAAAGTGGAGGAAAGCATAGTGACCTGCATTCTGTAATTACGTTGCGTGTGCTCCGTGTCTAGATCCTCAGTGCATATCAAACTATTTTTTAATAAGAAAACATGAGCCTCTACTAGTTGCCCCTTATCACTGTCATTTCACAGTTGAATCTTTGGTTGTATGTGTCTACTGATATAATTGACGATTACTCCATCTAAAGGCTGCTGCAAAGACAATTATCCTTGCTTTTTGTTTTAACTGTGTCACACTGTTTTCTCTATCTATTTTGGACACTATTTTACTACCAGACCAAACACAGTCTTTACTTTTCAAAACACTTAATGATCAGTTCTCAGCCTGTCTATCATCTCCCATTCTCTATTAGGTTGTTTGCTTCTGTATGTTTCTATTAGGATTCCAGAATCATTATAGAGTAAAGATTTTCATCCTAATCTTTTGGACTTTACTCCTGATGTTCCTTTATAGGTGAGAGGATCTTGTAAAAAGGCATTAAGCCACCTCATTGAGTCTCTCCAGAAAACTACCCTGGGAGTTGGTGTGCTAAGACAATGATCTGTCAGGATAATTAGCAGTATTCATCTGTGCCATGTCTCGGTAATCACCTTAGTGGCACGCTTTGGCAAGCAGACTTTATGCTTTTAGAATTTTATTTTTTTTTTTAACGTTGTACTCTGTACCACACCTAATTCAGTGGAACCTCTAAGTCCATATAAGGGCTACAATGATACAGAGATATGAAGCATAATAGCCTCTTTAGACTCAGTCAGTGGTTATCCAGTCAATATTAAAGCTGCTAAATCTCTGAAAACTAATTTGGAACGTTAAGATGCTTAAGTGGCAGCCATTTATCTTAGTAAATTTTAACTTTAAGGTATAACAGCCACTAATTCCTGTTCTGAGCCAGTATGTTTGCAGGACATAGTGGCAAATATTAAACATTTTGAAAGCATGACTCAAACATTTTGTCTGGTGTAATGTCAATAGCATCTTTAAAAACTATCATCTCGTAAAGGAAAAAATTATCATTTGTTTTGTATCTTTCTCTAACGAGTGCCCTTGGGAGAATGTGCATGAGATTTTTACTTAGTATTTCTCTTAAGTCAGTTTGCAGTGTTTATAACTATGGTTTGAAGCTTCTACACTGTGAAAGGAAATGTAACTCCAAGTTTGTCTTCAAAAACAAAATGAATCTTTACAGTTTGATTGCATTCTGGATTCTGGTGTAAATGTCATTTACATGAACTGAGATATTTGAAAAATACTGAAAACCTCTCTGTCACTATCTACCATCCCATAAAGATGAATTCTGGTAAACTCAGAACTCTAAAAAATCTCTGTGTTTGTCAGTTGCTGTGAATAACATTTCATTTCATAGCCATCAGCTTTGTGTAGCTTTGTTCACCTTTCCTACCCAACTGAAGTATAAATGTTAGGCACTGCAACTGAGTCAAACCATGATGAACAGGGATTAGATTGATTGTTTCTAGTTTTGAGTTTGTGACTAGCTTTGTATCTGCCTGCACAATTCACTTAACTTCTTGATATCTCTACTTGCCATTTTCGAAAAAAAAAATTATAAAGTATCTCACATAAAATAATTGGAATGTAACAAATTTAACAGAGAGTAAATTTAAATCAAGGCAAAAATCTCAGCTATTATGCCATGAAACTGTTCTCTCTTTCTCTCTCTGTTCTTTCAAAACATATCATGCATTCCTAGAAAATAATAATTTTGATACCATATGTCATCAAATCTCAGTTCTGGAATACTTAATCACAAATTAAGGATAAGGATAATCTGGAGAACTGACCCTTTGAAGCAAAGGGTAGATTTGAGACTGTCTCTTTCATGTCTTGAATGAATTTTCAGACAGAAAAAGGGTTCATTCCTCCAGTTGGTACATGAATCTTGCTTTTATTTGTCCCTGTCTATCTTCACAAGACTTTAAAAATATAATGTGTCAAAAATGCCATTACACTTTGTTGAGTAAATGTCAAAATGAACTGTTTTGACATTTCTGTAACATAAATATTTTGATTCAGCCAAAAGTAATTACGAATTCAATCCAAATTTATGACTAGCCTTACTGAAACTGATGATTTGCCAGAGGTAGGTTGCTCAGTTACACTTGTGATTCTCAAGTTTTTAACATCTTTTATAAAATTGCTTTTACAAACCTGGATGAAGCCCCTAGTTACATGGAAACTTTTATTATTACTGTTAGTCTCATCATTAGTTAATGAATTTTTCATTTTAGCACTAGACATCTAGACACAGAGAAGTACCTTTATTAAATCCCTCCAGAATTCAAAACCTGTGGAGTGTGTAAGTCTTGTGGAGATATATGCATCACTGAAGAGTTTATACTGTTTACTTTTTTTTTTCTAAAATACTTTTAAGTGCATGTGCGTAAGTTTTTTTTAAAAACATCTGTGTTTCCAGTTTTATTCTTTCATTTGAATCAGACTAGTATGTATCTGTATGAATAAGTATGTCTTTATATATTATGCATAAGCCTTATAGAACCATACATAATGCATAAGAACAAACACATTGAGTCCCATTCAACCTTTGCCGTAGAAAAATTGTCTTTGAACCATAATGTTAAAGTTTTGGTGATGTTTCTTTTGCATTGGAATCAGACATCACTTTGTAGGGAATTTTTCACAATGGCACCTCATAGAAGTTTTGGGGCAATTCTGCAGCTGTTCTTCTGATGGTGTGTGAAACTTAATTCAGTTTCTGTAAGAGGCTGTATTAGATACAAGAGATTAATCTGTTGTTGTTACATACTGTCTAAGCATCTACCACATCCTCATTGTCATATATTGTGGTTTAAGATTACATGAGGACAATGTGATCTATCCCTCAGAACCTATGTACCTCAATAAGTAGAGAAAGCAAATTAGCTAATGTTGCTAACCTTTATTTTAACCAAAAAAGAAGATGATGGTGAGGGAAAGGTGGTTAAAATTCTCCTAGCTGGCTTTAGTATCTTTGAAAAACAAATAACTCAAATGTGGAAGCTTTAGTGGGATGGATGATGAACAATGGCACATGAAATAGTTGCATTACTATTTTATGTTGCCATCATCTTAATTCTCAGTACCATTCATCAGTTTCATTAACTGAACATGTGAAAGAAATGGTAATAAAATGCAGGACAGCTCTGCAATTCAGTGTTGGGGCCCATAAAATGTTACAGTTTAGTTTTCAAAAGTTAAGAAAGAATGACAATAGACTGTACAGTATGAGAGCTTTGAGACTGAAAATTATAAACTAGGGATGGACGTGTAAATTGCCCAGCCACTTTAGTTGAGAAATCAGACAGAAATAACCAGAGTAACCCAGCAATATGCACGGATAAAGTGATCATTTTTCATTATTATATCTCTATCAATATCACTAGATGGTTTTAGTTCTGTATGTATGCACAGCTGCTTTACAAAAGGAAATATATAAGTATGCACACACAAATGCTAAAGCAGAATTCATACTTCAGAGATTTGTTGTCTACACTCCAGATCATTCTGTGAACTTGGTATCATAAATCACGATATCAGTGTGAGTTTTCCATTAAATGAAAAGGAGATTCATCCAGATAAAATTATCAGGCTATGTGGAATCCCAGCAAAAACAGGGCTGTGGCCCTGATCATTGGCCATCTAAAACAGATCTCTTTACTGTATTTGGTGATTTTGGATCACTCTTAGAGACTCGTACGTATGTTCAAGTGCAATAATAGGAAACAAATGGCATATGGTACTTTAGGGGACACTGTGAGATCAAATAAAACATCAAAGTTTTACAGAACTTGAAATCAAATTATTTCAATCACTTTCGTTTATCAACTCTAATGGGAAAAAAAAAAGTAAATATGTCTCTACAGCATATTGCAATCCAAATTAGGCAGACTCAGGCCAGAACAACTCAATCTGAAGATCAAGATGTAGAGACACTAGAAGTGGCCAAACACACAGAGAAGAAATATGCAATGATACTTTTAAAAATCAGAAAGAAAAGATAAAAGAAACATTTTTCTTGAAGCTTGTTCCTTTTTTTTTGAACAAGCTTTTGGTTTTATTTAAACTGAGTTGCATAATTTTTTGTGGTTTGTTTTTCAAAAAATATCATTTTGTAATTTTCCCTTCTGTAAGCATTATTAGAATGCATGAATTAGTTAAGACAGATAACAAGGCGAAGATTCATAATGAAGTAAAATAAAGTAAAATAAAATAAAATCACCTGCCTTCCAAGCAGTTTGCACTAGACTAAAAAGGCTGTAGGTCTGTGTTTGGCTATTACCACAAAATACCTGTGCCTTTTGTCTGGCACAGGAATTTGATGGTGGTTTTGTCTGTCTGTTCTCTTGATTTTTGTCACCAAAGTTTTAGATTTTAGTGCCAAGTTCATCTAATCTGCCATTTTTTAAAAAAAAAAAAATCTGGGAACAGCAGAGAAAATGACCATGATGTTAACTTTGTTGCCATAGCTGTAAATGTCTGCATAATTCATATTCCTAGTGTCATACAAACATACCATGTTTTTAAAAAAACATAACTCTGTTATGCTTTCCATATCAGTGAAAAAATGGGAGTGTGTGATTTTTCCCTTCTCTGCAATGTGTGAAACAGAATGTCTAACTTTTAATATGAATTTCCCTCCTTATTATTCCACCATGGTAAACAGACCTCAGAACTGAGTTTGCAGAGAGGTCAGTAGATGGGGATGTCTTCAATTTCTTTCTCTACAAAGTGGGATCATCCTGTCTTATGGTCTTTCTTCCTTAGCTGTTGAGCTTCTGAATTTCATGTAACCACCTGAGCTACTTAGGGAACTTTAATTTCCAAGACTTGGGCAGCCTGCCTACCTTTTCACACACTTAATAAAACCAGACAGAAAGAATTACAGACTTAAAAGGGAAAAGGGAGAAAAATGCTTATGGAAAAAGTAACAGAAGGTTGTTATTCTAAAGAGGGTTCACATTTGTTTCCAATATGAACCTTGAATATAGCATGGAAAACTAAAATAGTATTTTTCTTTGAGGGCTGCACCATCGCAAAAATGAATGGAAAGTGTGATTCAGGATTGCAGAGAATACCCGGCATACAACAATTTCAATCTGAGTAATTTCTAAGCAATTACTTCTCTCTACTTGGTTTCATTTTCTTGGGGTAAAATAATTGCCTCAGCATTGTTTCCCTCAGTTTCTTTTTTTTTTTTTTTTAATTATAGTGTATTTTTCATCCCAGTGTAAAAGGTAATGTCACGTCTGTTTTATAAAATGCCTGGTTTTAAATGTTATCCAAAGCACTGGACTGATCAGTAATGACAGGAGATAAATGGAGAATATGACTTTTTTAGCTCAGGAAGAAACACAACTCTGTGAAATGAGTCTTCCAAAGAGTTTGGAATTGGCTAATTTTTATTTGTTTATTTTCACTCAGATTTGCATGAGTAAATGCACAATAACATGCAGATTTAACTATACACCAGATGCAAAGTAGTAGCCAAACCCATCCCTGTCAAAAATTATGATATGACAACTTCATTAGTTCATTATTTAACATGCAATGACTTTTTCTTTCTCTTGCACTTCTCAGCCTCTCTGGGATATCGCACATCAAAATAGTTAATCCCTTGCTCATCAGTTTGATGCTGCCTCCCTGCAGTTTGCAAACAACTTCCCCTTCCCCCCAAGTTTGGCATCTGTTTCTCAAGACTTCCTTGGAAATACTTTAATGATTTTTAATACCTGTGATGAGTGATAAGAGCAACGTCTAAGCCTCAAATGATAGAACTGAGAAATTAAGAGATAAAGATAAGGATTTCTTTAGCAAGCACTGTGGCTACACAGCAACCTAGACACCTTATGTCCAAGGAAGGCAACTCCAAATATCATGGAACAAATAGAAATGTAGATTGTTTAACTGCATGTCACAAATTTAAAATGAGCTTTTTGATCTTGTTTTGTTTTGCTCTTAACTCACTACTCCGTACAATTGTTGTATTTAATTTTTATTTATTTATTTTATGAAGGGAATTTATTTATTTTAAAAAGGGAATTTCAAGGTGACTGTTCCTACTTAAATTCAGCTTCACAATGTTTTCAAGCAAAATTAATTTTGGACTTTTTTGCATGTTCTTGATATTGAGCACTAAGAAGATATATCCAGTTCTACTAAAGAGAAAAGTCCAGCACAGAGGAAATGGCTCATATTGTTACTGGAAGCTCCTATGTTCTTCAGTCCTTGTTCAGAGGACTGTTGTGCATGGGTCTATGGTAATGTCTTAGGTCATTATTATACACGTACGTATCAACTTGTCACGAAATATCAAAGATGAAGCTTCAAAAGACTGTCACTGAACTGCTGAACTGAAGATACCATTTCGGAACTCTTACCAATCTGCAAAACTTTTTTGTCTGGAAAGGCAAAAGGCTGTTCCTCCACATTCATGATAGTTTGACTGCCTATGGACTCTGAAACCATATTGGAAGAAAGGCTTACAGGGGGAGAAAAAAAACTTTAAAAATGCTGATGCAGCTGGAAAAAGTGCACAGTCTTTCTGCTTAAATGTCCCTACAGCAAGATAGTCATCATTAAAGCTTGTCCACTTTTTCTTACTGTATGTTTGTCCACCAAAAATAAATAATTGCCCCTTTCTGCAAATCTTAACTCTCTTCCCTTAAACCATCACAACTGTAATAACATGATGAAACCAAAAATATGAACATATGGCTGTAAGTCCTCCTTAATACGTAAAAGGTAAAGTTTCATTTAAAATACCCATTCCCATTGATAATAACGAAGGACAGTCCAGGTCATTTCATATTTGAGCAAGTCAAAACAAGGTTTCTCCCTGTCATAAAACAGAACTGGAAATTTGTTTGCAACAGCATTAGTTAATAGTCATCTTAGTAAGCCAGTTTTATTAAATATTTTTAAATGTATTCTATTTCTGTTTTTGAACTAGCTAACAACATACAATGATTTTTCAAATATGTTTGCCATTTAAACTATTTTGAGGATTAGTTTATAACAATAACAGTTTGTCTGTAGCTTGTCTGTAAGCAGTTTATGGAACCACTTTTGAATATATGCCATTTTGTTTAAGTATTTTCATCTTTATATCTACTCTCTGGACATTTATCCATTTTTCATCTTCTTACGTATATTTATTTTTTGCTATCTTTAGTCCTCTATGAATTGCTTTTGCCAGGATGATATTCAGCATTTCTCCCACTCTTTAATCAGACACAGGTGTTTTGTATATATCAGCCATTTATTCTGCTGCAGAACTAACCCAGACTTGCAGATTTAATAACCTTGGGTTTCTCTCTCTGGATATGAAAGACTCAGAGAAAGTGTATTCTTGGTGAAAGATAGTATGCTTGTTCAGCAATGGAAATAAATTATTAGCAAAAGTGTGTCTGTAATCTTGTACATATGGTCAGGTTGGCATCACTTCAGAGATCTTTGTGGCATACTCTTATTCAGCGCAGGCATAATTATCTAAGTATTGGCCCATGATAGGAATATGGACAGCTTCTTTGGATCCTCTATTGGACAGCAATATTGAGTTTATAGCTACCTCCCTGCTCTTTCTCAGCAGCTTCTGTAAAACTTGCTTAGGGGCTACCGACCCCTGGTCACTGAATTTCACTGAATTCAGTGACCAGGTCAACCTGGTTGTGTGGTCTAGGGGAACAAGAGGGTAAGCAACAGCCTTAGAGAGAAGTGCTTGGATTTGTTCTATGCAGAAGTAATTATACTACTTGTACAGAAGTTCTAAATTACAGTACCTATCTTATACATCAAGATACTGAAAATTCAAAGAGTTTGATAGACTATTCCTCCCTCTCTTTCAGACAAAGATCCTAATTGCCAGCTTCTGGAGTGTGTTATGAAGAGGTACCTCATTTTGTCTTAATTAACTATATAGGAATCAGGCCCCTGATTAGTACCAAAAGTTAGGTGCTGAAAACTAAACAATATAAACAGTTCTCTCAGCAACTTTTCAATGAAAACTGTCTAACAACCTCTTCCATGTTAGAACATTACAGATGATCCCGTAATCCTTTTTCTTTACCAACAAAAAGGGTTGAGAACTCACCACATGTTAGCTAGGTACTTAACATCAAGCACAATCCTGGAGGAGTTGATTGTACTTCTAACACATATTAGCAAGTTGAGATAAACCTACTGGAAGCTTCTTTTTATCAACCTACTGATTCATCTGTGAGTGGCTTGCGTCAATTTTCTTTATCTAACCTTTTGTTAACTAAACATTTTTCTTTTTAGACAAAAACTTTCTTAGTTATAAACTGTGTGGGGAAATACCTGTTCATCATAATGCAGGCTGAGTCATCATGCCACTGGCAGACTAAAACAAAGGTTTAGTGACATTTGTCACAAGCATGTAAATCATGATGCGAACAATCAAGAGTGTGACTAAGAGCTCTGTTTTCTGCAAATAATTTCCAATGTCTGCTGAATTTATGCTGTTTCTAGTGAAACCTGTCCACTAGAATATTTATGGGAAAGGAATGAAAAAGGGACACAATCACAGTAAAAGTAAATTCATTTTTAAACTGTGGATTTTGCTTTGCTTAACCAGTAGTAACTGAGTTCCCCCCTGCAGGCTTTCCGTGTTAGTAAAGTTGGCAGAATTTATCTTCAAATCAGCGGTGGTCAATTAGAAATAGAACTTACTCCTGTGTCATTAAAGTAGATGGCAATTTTGTCTTTATATGTAGTGGGCACGGGACCATGTTCATCATATTTTGCTTTCAATAACATTTTTTTCACATTCACAGCAGTTTACAAGTATTAGAGACAGTCTCCCAGCATGCTCTGGTCTTTGTAGGACCAATTTTATGTTTGTCCTCTCTGGCAAAAAACCCATCTCAGTAGGGAATTTGGATCATTCATTGAATAGTGAGTAATTGTGTGAGAAGAGGTTTCCTAAGAGTATTACATAGAAAGGAATTGGAAATGAAAAAAGGCTGAGTATTTTCCAAGATAGGAGAAGAAGTTAGCATAGGAGTAGGAACGCAAAGAATTCTGGAAATGA
Organism: Numenius arquata; assembly: GCF_964106895.1. Classification (NCBI taxonomy): domain Eukaryota; kingdom Metazoa; phylum Chordata; class Aves; order Charadriiformes; family Scolopacidae; genus Numenius; species Numenius arquata. The sequence goes on along the minus strand of NC_133581.1, from coordinate 61,862,999 downwards.
GATGCCTGACATTCTGACAGTGGGCAATAACACTTCTTCATCTTCCAGTTCAGAAGCTCTACTCACTGCCCCTTTAGAGAGGTGAAGATAGTTTTGAGGCCTTTATTTCTACGTATGCCTATTAGTTTTTACCAAAATGAGGAGTGAACTGGGCAATCCTAAGGATTTAGCTCTTGTAGAGGTTCCCTGAGCGTAGCTGGAGTATTAACACTTAGAGTGTTAAAATTCTGGACATAATTCTCCAGCTTTTTTTTTTTCATGGAAAAAAAAATAAATCTGGGCTTGTCTCAGGCTGAATTTATTAATACTTCTCACTGCAGACATTAGAGAAGAGAATAATCTGGTGTGTACATTGTAGGAACTCAACTGCTCTGACTCTCATGTGCTGCATTATGATATACTAGCATCAATGTCCCTTATGTATTTCCCTCTCTATCAAACCAGCACTGTAGCTTGTTTCAGCAGATGCAGTCGGCTTCATACTGTGCACTGAATATGTTTTCCCTTTGGTAAGTGCACAGTAGCCATAGTGCTGAGGATGATGCAGATGGAAATAACTCTCAGTCATGCAAGCTTGTCCAAGAATCCATGGGGGCTGATTGCTGTCATGTTTCGAGTGCATTACTGCAGTTGATTCATTCTGGAGTATGTGTGAATCTTCACCTTCTGACTTGTCCTTTCGGTTCAGACTTCACTTCAGAAATCAGATCTTTTTTCTGTTTATGAACTCATCATTTTCTTGCACCCTTACTATATATCCTTTCAACAATTACACACTTCATTATTTTGTCCTTCAGAACCTTTTCTATAATAAGAATTATTATAAGAATACTAGAGGGAGGTACCTACCTGCAGAGGTTCATACATTCACACAAGGCTAACTAATTTAGAAGACTCAAATTTAGTTCATGTAGTAAAATCTTCAAGATGTTTCTAAAAACTTTCCCAATTTTTCCCTGCCTGTTTATCAAAGAAGTAGAGCCTTTACTTGTACCTGACAGCACTGATTTATACTCATTTGAGAGAATCTTTTTCACTTTATGTCTGCAGTCTGTTTTCATGCTTTGGGATGGCTGACCTGAAGGTGAGGGGGGAGTATCAGAGATTCACTTTCACCTGCTTCTGAAAAAGGAACTTGTTTGGAAAAAGGAAAAAGCTCTAAAAAAGGTCATCTCTCTATTCCTTCCTTTACTTGTATTGAGACTGCCCTAATTCTTTGCAATGGCTTCTTACCATAGATGTGAAAGAAATTGCAAATCCATCTCAACAGCAAATGTAAAAGTTACGGAGACGTGAGAGAACTGAAGGGAACTTACATTTTTAGCTGCAGCCAAGGGGGTAGGGAAAAATAAAAAGATGGATCTTCTTCCAAACATAAAATTACCGAGTTGAATTGAAAATAATTTGAAAGTAGTTTCCAAGATTGGGATTCCTAAAAATTGTAATGCTGGCAACACAGGAGCACTTTGCAAAGATAAATAAATAAATAAATAACAAATAGATTTCTGTCACCAGAGAGTTTCCGATCCCTGAAGCAGTGAAAAGACAAGGTATGAATATTTTCAGGATACTGCAACGAAACTGATATTAGTCTGTATCATAGACATTGATATTTGGCCAGCAGAGCTTGATCTGCATCAAGTCAGTGTAAGAGAGGATGACAAGGTTCTTCATAGTTATAAACCAGGAGAACCATCACAACAGATGAGAAAATAAAGAAAGAAATCATCATTGTCTTTAAACTTTTTTTCTAGGAGATAGGAGAAAATAATTAAGACTGCTAAAAAGAAGTTATCTCCAGTCCCTCTCCTGAGACGATTATGCTACGGAACTGATCCCAAATATAAATAATGATAGCAAATATACTCAACTCTTGGAGCAGGTCATATAAGTAATGAAAGACAGTCCAGTACTGATGGGCAGCCATTTTTACTGCTTCATTTCAGAGTGATGTTGGGAAGTGGAAGGCAGCTGTAGTGTTCTTTGGGAACGTTGGGTGACTTTTAACAGAGGTATTGGAAAACAAGAGGCAAGGGGAGAAACAGTTACCATATTTTCATGTGAATAATCCACCTTCAGATGACCTGCACTCTTTTAAAAGAACTGTTCCTTGAAAATAAGTCTATAGATAACCCACAGCTACTGGTAAGGCACATAAAAATAGAAACAGACCAGATCAAAGGGAGGGGCACATGTTGGAAGAAACAAATCTGCCAGTAGTATATCAAATAGGGTGCATGTTAAGAAAGAGATGGACATATATAGGCTTAGAGGCAGGGAAGCAAACAGTGAAGAGTGTTGTGAGATCTTGTGCACACACGGAATTCACATTGCAGCTCAGGCTCAAGGTTGGTTTTTGTCTGTTAGTTTTTTAAACAGAACTATGTCACACACATGAAAATGTGGCCAATAACACTGTTAATACCTTTCTGTAATACCTGACAATACCTTTACAAATATTAACAATTTCCATATCAACATGCTATATAGTGTGTATATAGTATTATCTACCTTATAGAGAGTGGAAAAGTGATGCACAGAGAGAATGACTGACATCTTGAAATCATAGGGCATCTTGGTTGTTTAGAAGCAAGTATAATCCCATATGTCCTGTATCTAATTGGTCAATCAAGGTATTTTTTCGTTCCATGCCTTTTCTCATTAAAATGTTTTGTGTTTATGATGTAAGACATACTTGAAACAAGTAGCTTGCTGAAGTATGTAAAAGAAAGTAAATGCAAATAGAAAAGACAAAATAGTAGTTTAGAAAATAGTATCCCAATAAAAAACTTAAGAATATTTCTGTTTTACTTCTGATGCATATATATGTACTTATTCATGTATATGCTGTTAATAATTTCATTAAGTAAGAAAATTTGCCATGAGATACTTTTTTTTCTATTAAGAATGCAGACCCTAGTTCAAAACACTAGACATATTAACAGGTGCATAACAAGAAATTTAAGAAGGGGAAAAAACTGCTTAACAAAAAATGAGACATAGAACTTGAAGTAATAATGGCTATTTTATAATTTGTCATGAATCAGGTGAGTGATGGTACAAAAAATTAATCTCCACTGGAAACATGAAGTCAAGGGAGCATGTCAAACATATACCAAACAGCAAGGCTGAAAGCAGAACAGAGAATATTCTCAATGCTTATCTGAGTTGGAATGTAAACCAGGCTGCTAATGAACTCCTACACCAAATGATACCTAGATTAAAGTGAAATGAGTTGACGATTTACATGCAGATTTTTATGGGTATGGGCCTGCATTACAAACTCTGACTTTTTAATTGGTGGTGTTTGCTCCCAAATTAAGGCAGTAAATCCAAGTTATGAAGTTGTGTGGTCTATGCACATATTTATATATAGTCCTCTTTGAATAAACTGTAAACAAATTTGCTTACAACATAATGACAATTCCTACAGATTTCTCACTTTTCCCTCTTTGTGTCAAAACATAGTTCAGATGCTCAGCTTTTTCTTTCATATAGCTACTGCATCCAGCATTAATCAAATCTAGAAAACAAAAAACAGAAGAAAATTTACAAGAAGTTTGTCAAAAGGTAGAAACTATCTCAAGATAAACGTTACAACTTTTTCACAGGACTAAACATTTTGACCTTACCAGTGAAAGAGAAAATATTGTCAGTGATCCATAATCCAGATATGTTCTACATTAATTGTTCTCCCCACGTTTCATTTATACACATGTATACGTATTCCCAGAACAGAGTGAGGTTGCAAGCTGTCACCTTTCTTGCCATATTCTGGTTAATGTCCATGCCTGATCCCCAGAGTTAATCTGTCTTGAAGTGGAACTCCTAGCAAAGGCCATAGCAGAAATAAAGCCACCCTGCTACGCAGGATGCTCTGAGTGACTAGAACTATCAAGGCAGTATTGTAAAAGGTGGCACATCAGGTTGGAGAGCTTCGCTCCCTTCATTTGTTACAGGAATGACTGGCCAAATCCTGATTGCTTCGGTTGTCAACTCAATGTAAGAGCTCCTCCTGCTGACCCCAACCATCACAATATTGTCCTGGTGATGAGGAGTCTTGATTGACAAAGTGCTTTGCCAAATAGGAGTGAGTCAAGCTAACGAGTTCAAAGACAACAGAATGACATACGAAGATTACTTGAAAAGGGCATAGATATTTAAGCTGAGCATGGAAGAAATATTCCTAACGCACTTCTGAAGAACTATTCTTAACACCAATGTCTGTGTATTAAAAAAATAAATGGACACACTGAAAAGAATGTGCTGTTTTGGGAGACTTAATAGTTTTCAGACAAACCCAAAACAAATCACTAATAACAAGTGAGACTAAGGGAGCATCAAGATGTAAACAACATAGGAGCATAAACTCCATCACGGTGGTGACTTGGGATAAATACTGTTGTCACCTGTGCTATACTAAAATAGGAATTAGTGCTACAGTTCCTTTGTATTACTAATATGTGATAGCAGCCGTAGCATCTTGGACATTCTTTTTTTCTAAGGCTTGCTCTTGTGCCATCCTTTAGAAAGAGGTCAGTCCTGTGGACTAAGGTAGAAATTTCCCCTGGTTTCCTGCTCTGCAGTCTAAATAGCCCTGTCCAGTTAGGCAATGACCACTTTGTTAATGCACTTTAGCAGCCACACATCATTACACCACTTTAGCTTTGCTCCACTTATTAGGCTGAACAATGAAAAATCACATGAACAACCAAAATTTTAACAGTGCCAAAATAGCACTATTTCACCTTCTGCCTTCTCAACAGTTTTAGAGATCTATTGTCAGTGTAATTTAGCAGTCATATTGTGAAGTAAGACACTGTGTTTTTCTTTAAAACGACAATGCTTGAAACAAAAATTATTGTTGTCATCTCTTTCAGACTGAATTTAAACTTCAAGCAGGTATTTCCTTCCATTTTTCTCTTTCAAGAGGAAAGCTTGTTGGAAACACAGGGCCGATGACAGGCTCTTGAGCGTAAGCCAGTGAGTTACGATGACAAGAACCATTCTGAAGTGCTTTAATGGTGGATCATCCAAGGGGAAAAAAGAAAGATTAGGGCCGTATGTCTCTAGTGGGTACTTAATTCACATCTGACCTACTGGATGCTGGTAAATGTAGGTTATCATTGTTTAGAATGTTGGGCAAGCCCTCTCCAAACAATTGAGGTACTATTAGTGGGATATGATGTTATGAGCTGGAAATGATCCTATGAATACCTGCTCTTTGAAGAGGTGAAAGGTTTACCCCTTTTTGTATTGCCTTTTTTTATCTTTCCTTTTTAAACAGTTTTAAAGCTAGATGACATAATTATTGTCCCAGTGCTATTGCACTGAGAGAAGCCAGCTGACAAACCGTGCAGAAAGATTGCAAAACCGCAGTTTGAAATACAATCTCAAACATTTAAACATTTAAATAAATAAATAAAGTAGCCAGCTGAATGTCAGCACCTTAAAGCCTTGGCAGAAGAATAATGAAATGATCATCTGAGGAGATGCGTGGGTAATAGTTATAGAAATCTGTATTGCATCTCTCCCTACGTCTGGCTAAATCAGAATCCTTCTCCATTATTTTGCTTTTACATTGCTATTTAGCATTGATTTTGGCCCCTGTGCACAAGGCCTGCAGGACCCTTGCTCCAAGAGTGGGATTAAGCGAAAAAGAAAGGAGGAAAGATTTCCTGGCTCTCTCTGCTGTATTGCTTAGTATGAGTTAACTGTTGCCAGCGGTTTTCTAAGCACTTTGAAGAAGGATATAGCCGTAACATCTCCTTTTATGCTGTCTTCTAGACTTTTTGCTGGCATATTGACTATGTAAATTAGGCTTCTCTAAAGATGATACCTCTTCCTAAACATCAGTCCCACCTAATCTAGATGACATTAATATTGTACATTTAGATTACAATGCAGATAGCTTGATAAATTTATCTCCTAATTATGCAGAGGACTGAGTTCACCCATGACTGCAGTGCAGTTACTGTGTCTGCAATCACAGTTTCAGAAGTACCCACTGCTGCTAACTGAACTGCCAAAGAGCTTTGACTGGTAGTAGACCATAGTGACAGTCCATCATATTTAATCCAGGAGCAGCCCCCACCCACAGCCTGGCCACAGCAGAGTTAAATACAGTGGGTGGGCTATGCATATAAATTGTAAAATAAAACATCAAGATAAATCAAGGCCCACTAAAGTTATCTGTGTCATGGTGAGGCCAGTAGCTGCAACACAGCTCTCCGCAAACAATTAAAGGAAACTCCAGGAAGCCTGTGCACTGATCCCTTAAGCAAAGCAGTTTCAGGAGACAGAATCCAGCACAAAGTCTTTCCTATGTCTCTCCATCCCTTGAAATGATGCCACCACTGAATGCATGCCAGGTTGTTAGTGAAACTGGTGTGTAACAGACTTAGTGTACATTGGAAACGTGAATTATGTCAGCCAACATGGTTCTGGTTGGCCTTTTGTCCAGAAAGGATATCTGTTCTGATTCCCTATATCAGAACACAATAGACTGGAAAATAGTTTATGGGAAGATGGAGTAAGCGAGTGTCTGGATCTAAAATTCGCAGCTGTCCAGCTACTTCTCTTATGCACTGAATGGAAAATCCTAAGAGTGTGGAAAAAGTTTGGATTCAGGGTTGTCCATTGAGATTGGGAGTATGTTACTTTATAATTTCTTTAGTGGATGGCAACATAGAATGTCTCTGGGAGACAGAGATGGTCTAGGTGGTACTTTCCACATATGTTTTCCAGTTCAGTTAAAAACTTAAAATATAAGGTTTACTGTGGTAAACCTTTTTCCCTTCTCTCATCCAAATCAAGAAAGTTTGCCTGGCATTGCTGTTTTCACCTTAAAACTTTGGGGATTTTGCCTATTTGACTCTAAAGATTCTTATTAAAAGTAGCTAAAATATATTCTGTAGAAAATGGGAACTTTTTCCAAAACAGTTAAACAAGTTGATAGTAACCTCAGTTTTATACACTGAGATACTTCTGGCAGATAGTTTCAAGTCCACCAGAAGAACTTTAGCCCTTTAATGACGCTGGGTTTCTTCTTGTGAATTGTGCAAGCTGGTCTGGGCTGCCCAGAAGGCTGTTTTGATGGGGAGTTATCTTCAAGTACAGAGTCACGGAGCTGTTGTAGAAGAAAATGTTACATATTAAAGCTACATGGGTTATGAATTTAAAGAGTTACAGTGTCAGGAAGCAAAAAAAGGTTGTGGGGTTTTTTTGATTATTATTTCTTCTGGCACAAAGATACTTCCAGCATGGCCCAATCACCATTTTCTTCACCTTTAAGGTGACCTTCAAGATGTAAATTCTTCATATAGCAGCTCTAAACCCATCACTAACAGCTGAGGAACTGAGCTTTAAGTCACTGCATTTATGGCTGTGCTCAGACAATCTCCCTACATGCTGCGGTTCTGTAGTTTATTGAATCATTTTATTTTTCCATACAGCTCCGTCTTTCTGCTAGTACTGTTTACTCTGCCAGGCTCCAGCTACGTCTGCACTTATTTAAATGCCACTCCTAAGCTACCACTACACACAGCAAGCCTTTCCCTGGAAAAGGCTTAAAGTGCTGTAGCAAATCCATCTTTATCTAGGCTGGTCTGAACCAGGTGTCCATGTGACTGGCAGCACTCTATAGGGACAAGACAAGTGCTGACCTATCTTAGGAATCAAAGCCTTAAAGTATGTTTGTAAGAAAATGAGAATATTCTTGGCAGCTAAGTCTGTGAAAATGCAGTCCCGCTATTCCAGACAGCCATGGTGTGGGGATTCAGTCCAAGCCACTGTATCATAGGTGTGCATTAGAGGTATGTGCTCTGTACCCTGTACAGTAGCTATGAAATGCAGCTCCTGCTTTGAGCTTACTCAGACAAAAGCACCCTGGAGGCCATTAATAATGTGTAGCACATGTTAACTCCTACATCCAACACAGGCTTTCTGGATTGGAGCATGGCACTATTAGCCTTCCCCGCTTTGTGTCTCTTTCTGAACTCCCCTGTTGCAGCATTCATAGGAAATCAGTTAAGGAGTGGCTATCACTCTAAAAAAACTCTACTATATGAAATAATGCTCAAGCTCAGCTCAATAACAGCTATACATCTATAGATACGCTCCATTCTGAAAGAAATAGATCCATCAAATAATGTACCCCAAAGTGAAAACTAGTTTATGAAGCATATTTTCTATATTGCTCCTTTTGTGTAGGCATTTTTCTTTTTGCATGAACAAATCAGCGAAATGTATATATTTTATATGTGTGTGTGGATAAACATATATATCTATGAAAGTTCTTATATGTATACCTTACTGTGTAGTGGATGCTATAAAATCCCACTTCTCCTTGGAGGGAGAGCTGACTGCAGGGTGAGCGTGCAGAGACTGGCAGTGTTTTATGGAACCTGGCAAACATAAGTGTAATAACAATAGATGTGTCAACATCCAGAGTTTTCTGGCCAGACATTTAATCTTTTATGACCTGGAGATACTTATTAAAAAGATCCCCCAATGACTATTAACAGATGCTTTGATTTTATACATCTTTATTTACCTAGTGCTATAGAAGTGAACAACACTGTTTGTAAACAACTAAACAGTGCAAAGAAGCTATATTAAATATTGAAAAAGAGTGAGAAAAGACAGAGAAAATATCTCCTACATCAAAGGTCTTCCTACAAAATAAAATACTTGTTACAGTTGTTTGTATTCATATCATAGCTGCATTCCCTCTTCCATAATAGTGTGTAGTGGGACTGAGCCAGTGACATCATTGTCTTATTATGGGCACGGATTCTGGGCTGAAGTTCGTCATCCTGTCAACAGCAAGTGTGACCATTTGCAGGGCAAGGACATGTCAGGACACCTGGGACACATTTGTATATACAGCCTTTTCCTGCTGTCTGTCTGCCTGTCGCTTAAACTCAATCCCACCCACATTCCACTTAAAAGACCACAGTGGAAGGACAAGGGAAAGGAGGGGAAGGACATGGGGGTGGGGAGAAGAGGGAAAAGTGTTGATAAGAGAATACAATGACTGGAATGTATACATTGCGGGGGCGGGGTGTGGGGGGGGAGGGATGGGGGAGATGTGTATTAACGTTTGTTCTGTGAAGAGGCTTCTTCTTAGAGGAGCAGGAGAAAATAGCAGTCAAACAAAGACAGGAGAAACTGCTTAAGAGGAGTTAAGACATGATTTATGGAGTAGTCCTAATTTTACCTATGATTCTTAGTTATTTCAAATTTTAATAATTAAAATATTGTAAATATTTTATCAATTCTTTATATTGCTATCTCTTTGCATATACATACACTTAGGTATCTATATGTACATAGACCAGAAAAGAGTTAAAATTGTGTTTCCAGCATAAGTCATGTATCTGCTTTCTCACTATGTCTAACTAAATAAATTCAATTCAACTGCTCAGGGAAAGTAGGGATACTGGTCCTTGTTTTGGAATAATTTGTACATATGCATTGTACATTTCATTCTTGTACATATGCAAAAGGTGTAACATAGCATCTGACTTTCGGTTTTCATGGACTGTCAGAAGCTTAGATTGATCTCTCTTTAAAAGTATCTCCAGTGGCACCATCACTTCAGAACTATACAGTGCAGTATCAGCTTCAGGATTCATAATACCAATTCAGCATTACTAACAGTAATACAGCATTATTAATTCTTTCAGGTTCAGGGTCTTCCTTTAAGTTCCTCCATTCAGAGCTGACCCTTTAAAATGTGAATTCTAGTAAGTACAAGAACAAAGTGTGCTTGTTTAAATGGGAATGGGATATCATAAATGAGTCTATGTCAATCTACCCTGGTAGTAAAGAGGGCAGAAAAGGAAACAAAGACCTTGCGTGTGAGTGTGACAAGATTTGGGATAAATAATGTAGGGATGTTTAGGAACGGGGAACATTAGAGCAAAATTTTCAGTAATTCTTTTTATTTATGAATAAGCCACTCATGTAAAATCTACACCCTGTGGAGTAACTGTAGGTGCCTAATTGACTGCCTGTAAGCAAACCATTACAACTCTATTACTCCATCAGCTGCAGGGAGGACACAGTGGGAAAAAACAACTTGTAAGTAAAGTTTTCACACCCCTGCCTTGTGGTGAACTCCTCAGCTGCTTTTCACATTCTAAATCCAGAATGTATCTCTTCTCACAAACTCCCTATTTGTGTAGTGCTGGCATACACAGCATGCTCTGCTATGGCAATTGTGCCAGATAATTAGAAACAAATTTAGCCCTGGTATAAGCATGCACACAGTTCCCAACAAAACCACTGCCTTTATTAAGAAAAATGTCACAGTAAGAAAGTTCTGTGACACTTATATAAGTGTGAATGTGTCATCATACAGCATCAACAGATCTCCAGCTCTTCTTGTTTATCTTCACTTTGGCTATCTCTAGAAGTAGCCTAAGAGTGATGACTGCAACAGAAGGTGGAAAAAATTGGAAAGCAATGTGGTGGTAGTGATTAAATATATTATTCTAAAGGTATATATTTATTTTCAATGAATATTTTGTGGATAGAAAATAATTTTTTTAAAAGAAATATGAGAACAAGAGTATAGATGAAATCCTATTAGAAGAGTCACTGTATTCATTAACATCAAACTTTATATTGCTTCCTTCAAATTTCCTCAGCTTAGCTACTGACTTCTAGTTTCAGGCTACAGAAATGAATAACACATAGTAGAAAAGAAAACCAAAAATTAGTTCACTCCAATTTTCTAATCTGCTGGATATCTAAAAAGGTCTCTAGACCAGAGTCAATATAAAAACTACTGATAGTCTGTGCAGAAAAAGCCATGCACTGTGAGGAATGTCCCCCTGTGACCCAAGCAATATGCCAGAGACCCAGAGGATCACAGTGGAGATGCTCAGGAAACACAGTGACAGAAGACTTTTCTGAAAACTTTTTGAAACTTCCTTCTTCTGTTTGGATAAGATATACCAAGAGAAAGGCCAGTTGGAATTCAAAAATGCAAAACTAAAAGCGAACATGAATATGTATTTATACATGTGCATATAAATCTCTCTCTATATATAATTTCTTAACAGTTAAACACTGTCTTAAAAACTCCAGGAAAAATTGGAACTGTTTCACTTCAAGTTTGATGAAGTTTAAATAAGTTCTTGTTTTATCAGAAGGAGTCCATCTACCCCACCCATCTCTGTAGATTAACTGATTATTGCCCGTAATCCACAAATTTGACCAGATATCAATAGAGGTGCAAAGAAGAACCACACCTTAAAAAGGGTCAAGCTTGATCCTTCTGCTCATGATGCGTCATGTCTTATTAGAAACAATGAACAAGGAGGACAAGGAGGCTGCTAGTCAGCAGCCCTTTATAATCTCCATGATTCTGCTCACTTGGTATTCAGCTCCCCTATGATGGATGCAGAAAATCACAAGTGATTACTGCTTGTGGGAACTCATTAAACTGGGATAACTCAATTGTTTGCAATCACATATTCTTGCCCTTATTTGACTCAGCATCTGCTGTGTTCAGTCTGATGGATGTCACCCCTATGAGCCGAGGAATCAGCTGAGAGGACTGAGGTCTTTAGGATCTTAACACATGAGAGTTCCACATTGTGAACAATTCAAGGTACTTTAATTGCACTTAGTGGCATTGCATGTCTTCATCTTAGACTTCAGAAGTAGACAAAGGAAAAACAGAAAAAAAAAAAAAATTAAAAAATGGACTGAGACTTTATGTGTTGAATGAAGATGTTCAGCTTTACTCAGAAGCAATTACACTGAGGAAACCTGGCAGTGGAGAGAATTAGTCATTTCTTTTCCTGGGAAAGAGGTTTACAGGTATGTCTGTCTCTTTTTTACTACCCAGGTATCCATCTTATTAACCTTTAAGGATTTACCCTTTGTGCTTATAACCTTTTTAAAAGTCACAAAGATATTCATAAGAGTCTCTGGTGTATGTAAGACCACTCTTAAGCCATGGGGAAAGCCAGAAATGTTTCTACATTTTTCCATATACTAGTCTCTTTCTTACAGACTTCCTTCTTGTTAATAAGTTTTAATGATAAATCTCAGAACAATACAGGTCTACTGTTTACCTGCTTAGACAGTGACAACTAAGACAATGATGTACAGCACCTGAAAGAAAAACAAACAACACAACAACAAACACCACCCCAACACCTCCCTACCCCCACATAAGATGTACAGAAACATCACAAAATTAGAGAGGCACAACTGTTAGAGCTCAAGGTCTAGAAAAAGTATGGGTTTTTCTCACTACCTTTTTTGTATATCTTGTTACGTTGGGTAAAAGCTAAGCTTATTTAAAATTTAAATAACTTTCTCAGACCAGGCTTTTTATTGCTTATCTGTTACACCTGAATGCTAGTTAGAAGCTCAAGAAAGTAAAATTACCAAAGTTCTTACACAGAGCAATGTCCAAAACTATCCAAGGTGAGATCCAAGCACTTAGGCATACAGTCCAGTGTAATTTAAACACTTATATCCAGAAGGGTGATCGGAAAAACTCCATGCACTCATTTACATGTCTGAGAGTCCATAGGCATCTAAATTTTCTAACTTAGTGTGTCACTGCACACACCCAAATATGTCACCCTCCCAACTGAATGAAATATCTAAATGTGCATCCTCCACATGCCGTCCATCTGGGATGCAAAACAGTGTGCCCTTGTGCTAAGTCCGCCCAGTGGTCCAGGTCAGTAGGTGTGCTCTGAGCTCACTTCATGCATAATGACAGCATCAACTTCAGCACATTGCATAGCTCCCACAGTCACTTTCATTCAAAAATAGGTCAGGAGAAGGCGGCAAGTACTTTCGTAGCAAGACTGTTATGCAAAATGTGTTTAGTAATATCACCTCCTCCTCCTCCCCCTTGCTGGCTATCTTCTGAAAGAGAAGCAGGAGACAGTTGTCTTTGCTGACACTTCATATGACTTACATAGAGAAGTGCAGGCGAAGCGTTTTGGTTGCAAATCTTAGCTCCACAGAACCTAATTTGGACTATGGATAAGTGCCTAAATTCAGGAGAAAGACAAAATTTTAGATGCTTCCCTCTCTTTGACATTTTCAAATGTGTAGCTTAGACATCTACCATCCAAACATATTGGCTGATATGAATCACGTTTGAGAGCTGTACTGGAAAGTTTGGATGTCCCACGCTGCACCATGAATTCCACTCCTCAGACTTGTATCTAATTTTGAGGCACTGAGTCAGTGAGCAGTCCTCCAGTACTTTTTTTTCCTGATTTTTCTGATTTTTTCTGATCTTAACCAGATTTTTGGAAGTTCAAACTAAAGCGCATTGAACCTTGCTCCATGTATCTGTGACTGTCCAGTGCCTTTCTCTTCTGAATAGCCAAATGAAGGAAGTTAGATCCTAGCATTGTCAAACGGGCACCAAATAACTTGAAAATTGGAGAAAACGAAGTCCTACAGTTATTCCAAAGAACTCCTGGTCAGTGCCAGAAATTAAAGGTCATCGGTAACCCCAGAAAAAGTTCAATTTAGCAGATGAAATGTAAAAATAGAGGATCAGTCGTCTTCTGCTCTAAACTCTATGAGCCCTCCTTTGCCTCTAGCAGCTTCAACAGGAGCAAGAAAGTCAAAGCAGCACAGAAACGTTGTTTTGTTCATTTGATTCACAAAGATGACAATGAACTTGACATCTGTGAGCAAGATTTCTGTTTCAAAAAGCTACCTGCAAATGAAGCAAGGGATGCAGTAACAAGACAAACCAACAATAGTCATTTTATTTGTTCAGACAGTTCAGAAAAGAGCAGTTGCATGTAACAAGAAAAAAATGAAATCTTTAGTTAATATCATTTTCTGATATTGATGTCAGTGTCTGCTTTCTCTCACTTCCTTACAACCCTACAGGCTCCTAATCATGTTGCAACTGCTATTACAGTCTAACATGGACAATCACAGCCACGCAGAGGTCCAAGTCTGTGCTCTTTGGAATACTGTTTTTGAAAAGCAGGCAGTTGCAGTTTTTGGAAATTTTTGGAAAGGGGTGAATGAATTCAATTTCACACATGAAATTTACATTCTTCCATCTTTCTCTGTCAGATCTTCCCTGTGAATTGACCCCGCTGGTCAGTTTTGGGTCCCCTGTACTGTCCACTCTTCCCCACGGGTGTGACCCCTCTATGCTTTTCCGCTTCTGACCCTCCAACAGGGCACACAGCAAAGTGAGCTGACCTTGGTTGTTATAGCAATAGGTATAGGCGGGAGCCTCTCTGCATACCATTCCTTGGCATTAACTATAACTATAGGTCTTATCACTCTGAGAGCAAACAGTTTCTGCAAAATATGCTGTTAATTTCAGAGTTCAGTTAGTTTAAAGAGGCTTAGCTAAAAAGTAAAATTGCTGAACAGAAAATTGGTCCTGTTTTACGTCAAACCAGGACACGCAGCCAGAATTGCTAGGCTATGAAGACAGATTCTAGTCCACCCCACTCATCCTACGCAGCTCCCTTTCAAATACTTAGTGCTACTTTCACATTTTAAGTCCTCTTCAGAAATGAGAGATTCAAGTTTTCTGAATCAAAATCCATGATAAAGATTGGTTCATAGCACCTATAGGCTAGGTTTTTTAGCCTCGTGTTAAGGGTGCTGGAACATAGAGGTAGGATAAATAGCCTTACCGTCACTGAGTCAGTTAGAAAGTAAATCCAACATGGATTTTCCTGCTATGGCAATCAGACTACACTTTCTCCCTCCCAAAGCTGGCCCGCTTTTCCAAGATGTATTCATGTAATTCTCAAGGGGGAAGACCTAACTGCTTTATTTTTTATGAAAAGCCTATGTGGTCAGTGGGTATTAACTTGTACTAAAATTTTTGTCAAGATCTGTGCTAAAGGCTCATTGACACTGTCAAAGATACAACAAGCGTGCTGATCTGTGTTTGCATTTTATTTATGTTTTTGCATTTCCAGATCTGTTCCTGCCCCTCAAACCATTCAGCAGGGCTCCCTGGAGCTCTTTTTTTTGGTATCACAGTGAGGGTGCCTGCATATCATGGAAGTGCTGATAAACGAGGCCAGGTATATTTTAATAACCTTCAATGTGGAAGGTATTTGTGCACCACTCTTACACACAGTCAGTCACTGTGTATCTTGGCAAAGCAAGATCCATTTCTGAGGAAAGAGAACTATTTCCATCCTTAATAAGTCATTCCAAGTTTCCTGTGATGTTATAAATAATCGGGCAAGCAGCCGGCTTTATTCTCCCTAATTTGATATGGCAGACTTGGAGAGCAGAAAAGTTCAGTCTCAACATAAGCTCTAGAATTGGACTTTGACCAAGATTTCCCCCTTCCCTCTCCTAATGAGATAAAGTTTATCATAAAACATGCTTACCAAGGCAGCTGAGACAGGGCCCAGGCTTCACATCTATTTCCTAGGAGCCCCCAGCTCATAGTCAGCCCTGCGTGCTGTGTGCATGAGGTCACAGCGTGCTGGGTTTGCTTTGGGGAGCTGGCAGCTAGGCTGACAGTCTTAGCTAATACACTTGTCATTTGGGAAAATAAAAAAGTGCTTGCAAAACACAGCTTAAATTAGTTTGTGAGTAATTGGAAAAGGAAATATAAAGTCACACTGGTTTATATGCATGTCGGGAAGGCAGTGAGGTGATGCATTGAGTACCTGGGTTACTGGCAAAGGTCAAGCACCCTCATGACAGGCTGAGATCTTTTCAAAACTTTGGGGAGGTGCAGCAATCTTCACAGAACTTTCAAGAGCTTCACAAAGCAGAGACATGAGGAGGTTGCAGAGCTTATTTTTATGCATGAAAGAAGGTCAATTGAAAGGACACATTCCTTCATAATTGTAAGAGCGACAAGAGGAACTTGTGATTATATTAGAACCTGAGAAAAGACTATTTTAAGTCTGCCTCTGCAGATGACGCTTTGCAGCATTTTGGGAAAGTTATTCAAGCTGTATCTAATTGTCATTCAATTGTAAAAGAAGTTAAATAAATAACTCTTTACCTATGTCTTGGAAATACAGGAAAATTAATTAGATAATGTTATTGAAATCGCTTATAGGCGCTTTATAATACTACTGGAGGCCAAAGCAGTACATTAATGTTCATTACTTTCAAATACAAAGGAAAGGGGGTTTTTGTTGTTCAAATGCCTCGGGTCATATTTTCAGATTGGCTTCATTTCCAGAATGCAACCCAGATGTATTGTTATGGATTTTAAAATAAAATTATTGCTTAAAGGTAAAACACGATAATAGGAAAATTAACTTGTTCTGATGAGTCATAACATAAAGTAATTTCCCTTTAAAAACAAAACTAAAACCTCACTTTGCTCCCTTAACCCAGATGATATTCTTTCAGAAGAGGTAACATATCCATCTATTATGCTTCCTAAAACAATCTACATTTCTAAAAAAAAAAATATTACATGGGAATTAAGGATAATTTCCTAAAAAAGTCTACTTGCAATTTTAAATTCTGTATTAAGAAAATTAAGAAACTGTTAGGTGAGTTATACTTTCCTGTAATTTGTATGACTTCTTGAGAAAGAGTACCCAAGTACCTCTTCTTGTCCCCTCTCTCTTTTCTGTCTCTGTCCTTCTATTCATCAGAATCAAAAGAGCACTCTCAGAGTATGGAAACATCTTCCTGGATAGTGACTTGATGTTTTCAGGTAGAATGGAAGACGGAAAGAGCCTGAGAGACTGAACAGCTTGCTTGGATAGCGAGGCAGCCCTGTTGCCTGGAGCAGAACAGTTTCTGCTTCTGCAGCAGCAGGTCTGAGCAGCACAACCTGGCTGCTTTCTGGAAACTGTAGACCTGAATCTGATTTCCACAAAGGTTGCTTCACACCACTCAGGTGGTGGAAAGGAGTCTTAAAGTGAGCATAAATCATATTTGTACCTACTACAAGGCCTCTTTATATGGCTAAGTCAGTGGAAAGCTGCTTTGGTGTAAATGCACTTTAGGCCCTCATACTTTTAATTTGGCATAAAAAAGGAAAGAAAAAAGAGAAAGAAAACCCTTTCAATGTCCCAAGTTAAGGTTGGATAATAGCCATACTGTAACATAAGCTAGGATTTCAAAGGTGTCTCAGGAAACAGATCTCCAGCTTCCATTCACTTTTCAAGGGGGCCGAGTGACTCACTTCCTTAGACCTGTTTGAAACTCTATCCAGAACGATTACTCTGTCTGCGTGTGACTAGATTGTTTTCTAATGACTGGCTGCAGTCGCACAGAGCCACTATCACAAAGAGTCTCCTTTGGGTCAAGCAATAGACCTCTTTGTTTTCAGCACTGGAAGCCTTACCTAGCAGTACACATGTTCAAGCTGTAGCTGGCAAAGGTATTGTTTTTGCCTATGGCGTCACTATAGTGCCATCTCGGAGGAGCTAATCGGGATGAGGTTTGGCCTGTGCGTGAATGCTTACATGGCAGGTTCCCAAGCAAAACACCAGGTGTTAGTCATTCTGTAGGTCTCGCTACTCCCTTTGAGTCAACACTGAACCATTGCCCCAGAATTTCAAAAACAGCCAGCAGCAGAATTAGCCTGTGGCCAACTGGTGACTGCAGGGTCAAGGATTTTTGATCCACACCTAACAGCGTTGTTTGTTTTCCTGAAATGCCCGGGGCACTCGCAAAAGTTAGATCTCATTCTGTTAGAAGTTCAATTTGTATGTGAAGAGACTGCCCATGCTTCCATTCTGAGTAAATAGGCTGAGGAGTTAGAAGAAGACAGCTCAAAAAGATAAATAGCAGCAAAGAGATTTAGAGTTGGAATAGTTTCTGTGGTAGTTAGGAATCTCACCTCAGTAAATCCTCAGCTAATCTAACTTCAGGGAGCTGTCTAGCTTCCCCCTGCAGTGAGCAGAGAAAGACAGGCGCCTGCAGAAGATGGTCCCTCTCTTCCCTGACATTATAGAAGCAGTAAGGGTTACTCATGCCCTGGAGTTACCTTTGTTTGTCCATTGACAAAGGAGGTGTCTTAAGAGATGAATTTATGTTAAACAACTCCAATCTCCTTGGCCTTAGAGCTTTAATTGCAATATCATGACATTTATACATACTTTAAACACAGAGTAAACCGAACTGTTTACCAGCTGATATTATGGTGTATACTTTTAAGAATTTTATTGATTCATGGTACAGCAAATAAATGGTGATATTCATATACAGAGGGATAACAGACACAGACACACACACGCATCTGCATACATATTGTATATTCAATCAATATCTGAAACTGTCACCAATGTAAAACAGCCAAAGGTCCTTTCTGGAAAGCAGAAAGCCAAAAGTACAAGGTGATTAATGATGATGGATTTTATTGATTTTATTAGCAAACAAGTCCTCAAACAACTGTTCTTTGTTCTATGGAGGCAAAATTCCCAGCATACGGAGCATCTAAGTATTTGCTAATTTATGATGTGTGAAGCAAGGTCACTGAATGCATAGGATTTCTTACCCCTCAATATGTAATATTAGAAAATATCTCAAGACTTAGCCTCTGCAGGAGTTTTGCAATAATAAATGTCATACTCTTGGCATGGCCAGATTGATTTGGAACATCTAAATTGCAATTCACCCACTTGATTTTTAATCATTAGTTTGAAACCAGCCCAGGATGGTACTAAAACTGCAGCCATTTTTCACACTGACTGTATAATGTTAACTATCAACATCTTTGTTTAGCCATCATGGTACTGATTTGGATTTATAACAGTCTTTGCAAATTACAAACCTCTAATATGTAAGAGACCCAATATCGATATCCAGGGAGGATCTTTTGGACTCTAAGATGCAAATCTTCTTACTTACCTGTAGCCAGCTATGCATTAAGCATCTCATCTAAGCTACCTGCTCTGCGTCTCTGTATATTGGAAAAGAGAGACAGGCTCCTGAAGAAGGTGATTAATTTCTCTTAGGTTAGTCAGGACTTTAAGAAAGAGGAGTCAGAGTCTGGAGGTGTCTACCTTTATTCAGTGACTATAAATAGAGTCTTAGTAAATAGCTTATACCTTTAGATGGCTAAATTTAGGAAAGATTAATCCCACTCTTAATGACTATTAATCACTCTTCAGTAAATATCAGTCAAATCAGAAGTAAAGATTTTGTACCTTAGAACAGGAGACAAAAGTCTACAGTAGAAGCTGACTTTTCATAAATAGAATCATAGAATAGTTTGGGTTGGAAGGGACCTTTAAAGGTCATCTAGGGATATCGTCAACTAGATCAGGTTGCTCAGAGCCCCGTCCAGCCTGGCCTTGAATGTTTCCAGGGGTCGGGCATCTACTGCCTCTCTGGTAGTATGTATGTATGTATGTGTATATATATATATATGTTTGTATATGTATATAATCTTCCCCTAACTTGGAAAATATATAAAAGATTAAGGAGTATGCACCAGGGAATGTCCCTTCTGCTCATGCTTAGGGTATAATAGAAGGATAGTTTGCACTCCATTTTTAATGTGTGAATGTCACTGCCTTTTAAATTAAAGAAACATATTTTAGATCAAGCAGTTGTTTTCTGGAGGTTCTTAATCTAAAGCATTTTAATATTTCTAAATGTCTTTTTTTTTAATGACAGAAAATATGTTGAGCAAAATGAAGGTTCAAATACATAGTCTTGACTTAAAGACAAATCAGTCTTTCAGACAACATAAGTGACTGGAATTTTAACACTTTTGTTGGCAATATATTCCTATATCAAAAGAAATGTCCCAATACAAAGCTCAATCACTTTGAGATTAACTGATCATCTCACTCTTCAGATTGTTGAAATGTAAATTACTGGCCTCTACAAGCATGAACCTTGATTCTATTTCTGTGGTCATAAACAGCCACAGCATTGGCAATGCACTGCAAAGGGAATCTGACCAGTAATGCCTACCCTCCACTGCCTTGCCAGTAATATGTGGTAGCAAATTTGACAACTAGAAACAAGACTCCATCTGAAAGAGGGACTAGAACGTATTGCAGTGGTTTTTAATCTGCCAGATGGGTAGTCTGAACTCCTGAACTCTCCTGATTTGTATGAGGAGATACAAATAAAACCCATAAATAAAACCCATGGATGAGTTGTACCACTACTCTGGCAGAGTTCTACTCTGTGAGACTCTGTGCTGTTCTTGTAATATTTGTTTTTTAGAGCTCTCACACCAATAAAAAACAACTAAAAAACCAAACAAATAAACAAAAAAAACCCCAAACCTATCCAAAGGAGTGAACCTCATTACAATACTTGGAGCAGGAACCATACCCATAGTTTTTCAAAGTTAGAGGCCTTGGCCAGTGATTTGAGATCAAGTTCCACCTCTGTTAAGAACACAAACCAGAAGACACTTTTAAAAGTCCCCAGACATAATGTAGACAGCACAGCACTCCTAACCAACAGCCAGACACGTGGCTCCAGCCGGCAGGTCTAATGAACAAGATTAGTACCTGTTTTATGAATTAAAATTTGAAGTAAAAAAATAGTGTTTCATTTTCTCAGCAACCTCAATCTAATTATTACCAGCAGGTTCAGTTGGCAAATTTCAGTATTTTTCCTCCTTTCATTTGTAACTGAAAGACTTCAGCCTCTTATTTATTTTCCTTCTCCTCTAATGCTGTTGTAGTTCCATGCCAGCTAGTTCTATTTTCTTTTCCCCCCCTTTTATAAGGTTTCATTTTCCAGTAAAATAAATATATAATGTATGAATTGCTATAAAAGCTCACACTTTCACATTTGTTTCTCCCCATTGTTAGCAATCCAAAGTAGCCACATGTTCACAGCATGTCCTGTCTGGCAGGAGCACCCGTTGCTTAATTTCCTACCACCACCCTCACAATCCTGGCAGACTCTGACCAGTTAGATGCATTTGTTTTCCCTAATTGTTTGATGGCATTTTCAGAAAACCTTTTCCCTGGGAAATGACTGATCACAGGAGACTTCCCCAGACATAAGAAAGACTGATAGTCAGCAGGCTGAAGGAGGTCAAAGAGTGTTGTTGCAAGACTGTAATGAACTTGAAGATTTCTTATTAACTGTTATTTAAACATCCTATTAATCTGATATTTTTTCTCCATGAATTCTAAAAGATACTGTTGCTCTCAAAGTTAGGTTTGCAGCTCAAAAGACATTGAACTGTCAGTAGCTTCAGGGATCACTGACTTAGTGAGGGAATAAAGACCAGAAGAGTAAGTCTGCACACTCATTATTTGGAAGTTATGATTGCTAAGAGGTGGAACATAGAACACATTTCAGAATTCAATAATTCCAATAATGCAATAAAGCATTACCTACTAAAAACTTATTGAAGAAAATGTCTCCAGGGAAATCTAAAGTATTTCCTACCATTTCATATCCTCCCTCCCCACTTTCAATGGGAAACTTTATGGGAGAAGGGATGCAATTAATACTACTGCAGAGACAGCTATCAGTCCTTTTTCTAGGAGTACTCTCTCTATATTGTCACCGTACAATTTAGTGATTGAATACCTCAAAGTGGGATGGTCTGAGCATTGTCAATTCAGGGAAAGACACCAGATGCCTCTGTTTACTTCACCTTTAATTTTAACAGCTCGTACAACTAGATGGGAGTCTGGTAAACATTTAGTGCTGTAGATTCAGTTTTGTTTTCATAAACAGATTCTTTCATTTTGATGCAAGGTTTAATTTGTCTGTTACAGAATTTTTTCATAAGGGGAGATTTGCATGGTGTAAAGAAATTATTTTTTTTTCTTAAGATGGACACAAAAGAAGAGAGGATCAAGCCCATGCCTTTCAGCAGTGGGATTGTTATCTGATTTTATTCTGTTTTGAACAAAGTTACCCCCCCCTAAATGCAACGGGTAGTGCATTTACCCTAGGATAACCTCTAGTTATCCTAGGGTAAATGCACTACCCTAGGAATGCAAAAAGGGAGTAAACTGATATTCCAAGAGTCACCATTTTATTTTGCTTAATGGATTTGCCAACAAATACTTAATCTGTGCATAAACTTTCTCCTTTTTTTTCCGGGCAGCCCTTTGTGCTTTGATGAGCAGGACAGAATCGGAGCTGAACAGATTCTTTTGCATCCCACACATTTTTGCCCCACATCTTAATCTTCTCCCATGAATACCATGAATACCATGAATATGTCTAAGCAAGAAAAGAAGCAAGGAAATGGCTAATCACCCTTACTGTCTCTGGACAGTAATATCCTACAAGCAGGATCTAACCTTTAGTCTGTAGTTCCCTCTCATGATTTGTGAGTGTCTCTTTTATGCTTTTCTAGTTATGATTCTGTCAGTGGTATGTGAAGCATGCAATGTACCCTTTGTCTTTAATAGAAAAATTTGGGGTAATCATAAATGTAAAGCATATTAACTGATTTGATATGAATGAGCTTAACATGAAGTGGTGCAACTACAGTCAGAATATCTGACTACAGAAACAAAGCTTTCTTACAAAATCAGTAGGTGAGAATTTACATGTCTTCTTGAAAAGAGAAAAGAGAAGTAAGGAAAACAACAGCAACAAAATGCACACTTAAATGATCCCTTATTCATGCCCTAATCCAGTTTATGACATTATCTTGAGGAAAAAAAAAAATCATTATTTCATAAATTTTCTTCATTTCACTCAAAGCCTTGAGCATTTTTTAGCTTTTACTTGTACTTTGAGTCCTTTGTGATTTCAAAAGGCACAGACAGGAGAAACTAGATTTCAGTTTCGTTTTTAGCATCAAAGAAACATCAGCAAAGAAAAAAGGTGCGAGTGACATTATATCTATGTGGCAAAACTCCAAGCACAGATGTTCCCCATGCAATGGTGCAGTCACTGAGATACTTCACTGTGGGGTCAGTGACAAATATCTTGTGATTTTTAACAGTCTTTCCCTCAAATTACTTTCCATGGTATACTTTTGTATTGATGATACTGCTTCAAAAACTTTTTCCTACCTACCTGGAAATATATAAACAAATAATAATAAAGCAATAAAAATGCTAGTACACATTCTGCTCCATGTGTAACCAAGTAAATCAGTTTTTACATATTAACATTATTACAGTAATGGTCAAAAGCCTCACATTTGCAGCTGCTGTTGCTCTTCACCCTTTAGAGGTACCCAGAGGGAGGCTACTTTGGCTATGAAAAGTTCAGCATGGAAAAGAGAAGACACATATAAAAGGCGAGGAAGTATGATTCTTCCCAACAGCTTCAGTAATTTGCACTATTTCTTTTTTCCCTCAGAAAAAGTAGAATAGTGTATTTTGCAAAATGTAGGGCAGACGGCTGCTATCAAAATATGCATGTAGTTTATAAATGCTTTCTCATTTCATCAACACGTTTGTCTAAACTTCACTACAAAGTGAATTGAATCAAAACTCACACTCAATTATTGTACATGGGTACAGGCAAACACTGACCTAGAAGCATGGTGAGATTAAACATCCAGAAATGGATTTTATCCACTTCTACTACAGGTTACTACCTTGTCATTTATGTCTAAAATCTTAATTTCTTCCCTTCGGTATTTACCATTATGTGACCCTAATATGGCAGCATTTTCCTCTCTCGGCTAACCTACACCATATGATCTCCAGCCTTGGTCCTCAAACAACTTAAACTGTTCTCTCCCACATGCTCATTTTATGTCACCTAATGGAAACTATGGAACAATTTCCCAAATTAGCAACAAAATACTTATACAGTAACAAATAGTGAGACATGTGAAAGTCATATTTTGGTTTTTATTGCTGAACATGAAATTACTTCAAATTTTGCTCTTTACAGATATTCATACATAGTCATCTGGCACAAAATGGAGGCATGGCTTAAGTTTAAATAGTGAGTTAGCAAATGTGGTCTAACGCTGATGACTTATTTTTATGGACAGTCATGCTTTTTAAAGAGAGGAACACCTAAACTGAGTCACAGCTCTTCCACTACAATACCTATGCTGCTAATAACATCGTGTGCAGTGGCAGTGTTGCTTTATGGTGTGTCCATTCTCCCTGTCCATCAAATGTGACACAAGTGGAATAACGCAAGTCTCTTAATTCTAACTGCAGTACCAAGGAACATGGAGGACTTCTCTGGGTATGACAGTTCATACTTTACTTCAATCGTCTGGATTGGTTATTTGGTTATTAACCAATCACCATTGGTTATTTGAAATGATATTGGAAAATTATATAGACTTTTGATTCCAGCCAGAGCTCAAGATACAAATCTCTTTAAATGTTATCTATCAAGTTCCTTGCTCAGACTCACATTACCATATAAAAATGAATTATTAAAGTGAACAAGAAAATAAATGTAAATAAAACATAATAAAAGGAGAAGTTTGGATGAAACTGATTGCATCTTGGCCAATTCTGTGTACTCTTAGGTCCTGGATACACTTTCCAATATGTTTTTCTATGCATTTAAATTTAATTTCTTGGGTACATTAATATTTTATAGATATGTTTTGTGACTGGGTGGGATGTGTTTGGGTTTTTTGTGTTTCTTTTTTTTACAAATGATTGAGTTCTTTATTTAAACTTCATGTTCTCTTATTTCTGCTGAGATGCCAAGAGTCTCGAAGGTCTGGACACCTATAAATTAGAATTTATTATTATTATGGTGATTACTAAATATATTGTGTTAAACCCCTTGGGTCATGGCTGCAATATAAAGTTTTAGTAGAAAGGGAATCAATCTTTGATACTGCTACCACTACAACGTAACAGATATGAACATACCATTTCATGTACAGGAACATTAATAATACTTTACACTTAACTTTTCCAATCTGATTATCTCAAAGTACATTACTATCATAGATCGGATAACTTACGGAAGTTTTTCAAGTCTCTATCACGATCAGGAGTAGAACCTACAGTTAATTTTTTGCTTAGTCCCCTAAAATAAATTCTGAGAAACATTAATAAGGTTTTATCATGTTTATTTCATAGTTTATTTGCTTTTTACTTTCTCTGCTGTTTTATACTAAAAAAAAATGCCCCCTTTTCCACCTGGACAAAACAACAGAAAACCTCGGAAATAAAAAAATCTTTAAAGAATATAATTACAAATAATCACAAGAGAGACTAAAGTGCTTTTTGGAAGGATATAGGGTATATTTTGTCAAATGAATAAAAAAAAAAATTGTCTGAGTTTTCTCATTAAGTTTACCTAGCATATGTAATTATTATGATTGGTAACACATGGTATTCACAAATCAATTCAGTCTTGAAAATGTGTTTTTCCAGTGGGTGGCTATTTTTTGTGCATGTGTGAAGGATTTTATTCTTAACTGTATTCAAAAGTCTGTCTATGATACAGCTGGGTTTTCCCTATTGTTCTCAGGAACCATATCTCCAGCTCAAGCAATTTTGTATTGCTCCACTGACTTTACCAGAGCCATGCCAAATTACTCCAGCTGGGTTCCTGGACCCTTATAGTGAAAGGAAGCCATTGTCATTGCAAATCTGTAGTCTCAAAATTGAGGAAGATTTCATATTAATTTTGTTTCTAGATTAAGAACTACAGACTTTGTTACAAGGACATCTTTACCTGGGAAACATATTCTGTAATAAGTCTGATGATTTAATCTTTAACAATCATTCTAGAATGATCAGTGCTGTATAGATTTTATTAAGAAATGAGAATGTTCTATTGGTTTAACTCAGTATATTTACAGGATAGGTGCCAAAACTTTCAGTTCTGAATTAATTCAAGACAAATGGAGTTTTCTATTGTTACAGTAGGAATAAAAATTTATCACAGGAGAACAAAGTTGTATATTTGACAGTTGGACCGGTAGTCAGTTAGTCCAAATTATCCAGCTCAAGTCAAATTCATGTTTACTTGTCATGGACGCTTTAAAGAACAACATGGACAGGAACACGGAATTTTTCAATCGATACTTCAAGGACTGGTGGTCGAAGCGTGATCTCATGATTTTA
The DNA here is from genome assembly GCF_964106895.1 of Numenius arquata. Lineage (NCBI taxonomy): Eukaryota > Metazoa > Chordata > Aves > Charadriiformes > Scolopacidae > Numenius > Numenius arquata. The sequence continues at coordinate 61,837,074 of NC_133581.1, read as the reverse complement.
TGTAGAATGAGTCAGGTGTGGTTGCTAAAATGTTGCTGTAAGCTAGGCTGGAGTGAGCTACTTCTGTGAAGATGATCTCAGAAACAGTTTTATTGTGGAGAATGTGTGAAGATGCTTTCATGTACTTTAATTGGGAGTTAGGCTTTCTCATATTTATTGCAGAGTTAAAGTATAAATATTAGGCTCTAGGAGGAAAACACAATACTAAGAAAATCCCAACTCCCTAACTTTTTTAAGCAGGTTGTACGAGTCAGTAGATCCTCTCACTTTTCAATCTGCAGTCTTAACAGTCTATATTTCCTTCATTGCTTCATTGCAGATGCCTTGACTTCTAGCCTTTTATTTCTCTCAGCTTCGTTACTTGTAAAATAAAATCGATGTTCACCGCAAATTCACACTAATGTCTTTCTCTGTTCATTGTGTTAATGTGCCTAATGGCTGGCAGCAGTCAGGCTGAGATATGTCTTGTAAACTTGTGCATACTCCCATCAGCTCAGACAATATAACAACCACGAAAAAAATCCATTTAATTAAAGTGTGAATGAAAATGAATAGATGTTTTTAATCTTAAGTGTAAAAGAGTAGAGCCTTTCCCTTTTTCACTTCCACTTTTTTGAATTGGGGATTGCTGAGACTAGCAGAAGGAAGGAAGTTTGTCAAAAATATTTTGACAGTATTTAAAAGTGTATATAAAGTATACAAAAGGACTAGTAATGAAATGGCATTATCTGAACTAGTCAACATATCCTTCAGGCCATATACATCTTTTTGTTTAGATAATACTTCAGGAAAATGGTGTTTTAACCCTACATGTCAAGCTAACCTGACATGATTTTAATTCCTCCAGGCCTTCCCCTCAGAATAATAATTGTAGGATCATTACACCTAAATCATTGGACAATTCAAGTCAGAAGAGCATTCAGGACATCTCTGGTCCAACCTCCTGCTCAGAGCAGGATCAGCTATAAGGCCAGAACAAGCTGTCAGGGCTTTGTCCAGTTGGGTCTTGAAAACTTCTGAGGATGGAGAGCAGACAACCTGCTGGGCAACCTGCTCCAGAGCCTGACAGTCCTCAGGGTGAGACAGAATTTTCTTTACTGTTAAGGGAACCGAATCCATTGGATATTAAAACTCAGGGGGTTTCTTCTTCACAGTCTGTTTGCTGTTGTTCCCACTTGTGGGTCTGTCCAGTAGCAAGGCTGAGTGCACGTTTCCAAAACGCACACACAACTACAGAGACACAAACACAGAAAACCACAGAGTGTACATATGGCCAGCTGTAAGACCAAGACACACATACACAGAATCCTCACTCAGGAAAGTACTTAGGAACAGAAAAGACTTAGAAATGAGAAGACAGAACAGATTGTAGAGATCATGCACAGGGCTTGGCCAGAAAGGGTACTCATCAGCAGCCTGTTTACATGTGATCGTCCTTCCCCTGCACCCTCTTTTCATTTACCCACTCTTCTTCCATCCTGATCCACCTTGATACCTCCATTTTCTTGCTCTTGTCCCTTACTGTAAACATCCAATATGTTTTTCACAATCCTACAAGCCCCCTCAAATATTCTGTAAGAAGTTTGTCATTTCTCATGAAAGCCATGCTTTTCTTGTTTCCCCTCTTTCTACCAGTTATAAAGTTCTGTATGAACTTCCTCAAGGCTTTCAGTAGTTCCTTCAGTGTCTTGAGAGCTCTAGGCCCTGCTGTTGTTTCTGTTATCTACTGTTCCTCGGGATCTGTGTCTGGATGTTTAATGTATTACTTCCTCTGTATCTAGTCCCAAACTGACGTCTTTATATTCCCCATATCCTTACATTTCTATCCAGGCACAAGCTCTCCTGTTTCAATTTATGCTGTGTTGTGTCTTCCTGCTTCACACCATTGTGTGTCTCCATCTTCTTGATACACTCCTTACAGATACTGGCAGCCTGGTTTTAGGTCCTGCCAAAGCCAGCTTCTCCTCCAGGCTGAGCCCTGGACCCTTAACATCACAGGACAAGTCCTCCAGTGTCTGACCATCTTGGTGGCCTGTGCTGCATTTCCTGAAGTTTATCAATGATTTTCTTGTGCCTGGGGGACCCAAAAACATACACAGTATTCTCAACACGGTCTAACAAGTGCCACGTAGATGGAGATAACCCCTGTTTTCAGTTGGCTGGCTGTGCTGCTGGCCAAAGATGTTGTCGGTCACCTTTACTGCCAGGGCACACTGCTGGTTCACTTTCAGTTCACTGTCCACTCATCTTTTTCAGTCGAGCTGCTTCTTCAGCCAGTCAAGCCTCAGGCAGCATCATTGTTCTTTCTTCCCATGGGCAGGATTTTGCCTTTGTCCTTGTTGAATTTCATGAGATTCCTCTTAGCTCACTTCTTGAGTTGGTGTAGGTCCCCCTTGACAGCAGCCTTTCATTCATGTGTTACCAACTGGTCCCCAAGTCCTGGTCTCCCAGTCTTAAAACCAGGATGTACTAGTTGCAGCAGATACAAAAGGATGGTAATTTGTTATTTACAGAAACACTGCTTTTTGAAATTATCATATCATCCTCTTTTTTTCTAGTTTTCAAGTAGCAAATACATAGCATGGTGAATTAGCTGACAAGATGAAAGTTCCTGGCATGCAGGGCTCTTTTACTGCCCAGGATAAGGACTTTTCTGGTGTTTCAAAAAAACAACAACAAAAACCCAACAAAACAAAAGATAACAAGTTAAGTGGACTGGAAGTGCTATTCCCTAACCATGTGTACTGTATGTTTTCCTTTCTGTTACTTGAAATATTCTGAAGATTATTTTTCTGGAGGGTTTCTTTCTGAAATGTGGCCTAAAACTTGGCAATCAAGGTTACTATTCCACATCAGCTTCCTGGTTGCATGATTGCATACCATGGTTGCAAAACCAATGGCTAATTATATTTCATTATAGCAAGAATATCTATTGTTAATCTGTCAAATCTTTTACTGTAAGGTAAAAAACAGGAAGTATATAACAGACAGTAAATAAACTTCCAGGGTGACATTCAGTAAATTTTAAGAATTGTTAAGTAACTATACATGTAACCATGCATTTAGCTATTCTCAAACAATAATCCTGATCTTCAGCTCTCATATGGACCAAACTCACTGTGACTTCAGGAGAAACTTGAAGATAGACTGCTTAGAACATTTCAATTTGATGAAAAAGATCAAACAGAAAACATGCTTAAAAGTAGCATGTGGGTTGGCATGGAAACCAGGGCTATTAATCAGAAAAAATTGTGAATCAGACAGTAAAAGTGTCAACATCTCTTAAAATATACAAGCATAGTATAAACCCAAAATTATATTTAAAAAAAATTACATAAAAATACTGAATAGGCAACAAACATGCCTCCAGAGAGATTACTATATTTGTTAAGAAGGAAATTAAGTATCATTGGCTAATTCTATCTCTTCGGGGTCACAGTAATAGTGACATTGATTCATGTCATCTCTGTTGATGTTTTCAGGATTTTAGCCAACTAAGTTCTTTTGAGGAAATCCTTTAAAGATAATGGTTTCAACTAACTAATAATTTCGGCTAAATGAGTGAATAATCATAAAGTGGATGTCCCTGGAATATCATTACTAACTCTCTGAGATTCAGCAGGCTTAGTGAGTGGGTGTTTAGTAAGGGCTCTTCTTAGCTTTCTGTTGGCTAACTCAAGGTAATCTCAGGAATTTGAGGTTTAAGGAATTTGGCAGGTATGTTGAAGGGCAAATTCTCTTCTTCCCATGCAGTTAATCAACTGATAGAGAATATAAAACAGTGCTTGGATTAAAGAGCGCATGGATTACTTCTGTTTACATCCCAGGAGTAAGAATATGGTTTAGTTCTGCACAGAAGGGTGCATGCTATATAACCCAGCACTGTGCCAGGAGGACTTTCTTAGTGTATAGGGCTTTCCACTGGGAGAGTAATCTTTCATAATTTTTTAGTATATGCCAGGGTTAATCAAGGTTGAATGGATTAGTTGTCTGGAAACATTTCTGCAGACCTCAGAGGCTGCCAGCCTAGGCTGAAAAGGGTGTCTCATCTCTTCTTTTATCCTCCTCAACCTCATTCCTATTCCTTCGCTTCTGGTGATGCCAATGTGATTGTACACTCTCAAGTCTTGCAGGTTTAATCAGATTCAAAATCCAAATGTTTCAAGAGAGGAAGTGCAATAAATACAAGGATGGAATCAGGGAGAAGAATGCCATTACTATAGTAGTGCTGGATTATAATCGTACACTTAGGGGTTTACTCAGCTCTGCCTGAATTCAACAAGAATGTTTTACCAAATTTCATAAGAGTGACTTTTTTGCTTATATAAGGGGTTTTTTTGGGGGTTGGGATTTTTGGTTTTTGGGTTTGTTTTTGTTTGTTTGTTTGTTTGTTTGTTGTTGTTTTGGTTTTTTTTTTTTAAATGCTAAATTGATGGTGGCTGCAGATTTTATCCAGAGTATTTTTACAGATATACAGCCTGTAATTATTTTTTTTTTCTGCCTAGTAATGGTGAAGATGAATTCTAAATTCATCAAGTTTAGGTAGGAACCATGTGACATCTCATCTGAATCTTCAGAGATCGGATGAACTTGAGGGCTATCAGTCACATCTTCTGTGATCAAGCAGCAGGTCCTATAGGAAACTGGGCTAAAAAAAAAAAAATAAGATTGAGGCATCTAAAAGAGAAATTACATTTTTTCTTCCATTTTTTTAGTAACTTGATGTGCAGTGAGCACTACATCATTTTGTTAGTTTCCCCATCTGTAAAGCTGAGGACAAGTCTCCCGAAATACCTCTTTATGTGTGTGTGTATAAAGATGTATTGGTGTGTAAATAAATAGGTCTTTGAAGCATTTACATTGCATAGATACTAGGCATTCCTTTTTTTGTTTGGTTGATTTTGCAGAGAACATGCATGCCTTTGCAGCTATGTGCCATGATTTTCTGTGTCAAGCTGAAACAGTTTGTGCTTTCCTTTTGACAACCTGTATCAGCACAGCAAATTGTTTCATTAAGTGCCACTTGTTCAGTAAGTGTAACAGAATTAAAGCCGAAGAAGATGAATCATATATGAGGGCAGAGATCAAGGAGCTGTTTATTTTACAAATGTCACTAATAGGCATATTTTTTCTTTAAATCAAGGAAATGTTTGACTCATATCAATGGAAGCATCAGTATAATAAAAGGGCATCTGCACTTTTCAAGGCTTTGTGTATATAATTGATTTTCAAAAGAAATTTCATCACTATTTCATTCATTACTTCTGCGCTACAATATTTCTTAAATGTCGGTGGTTTGCAACTATAATTGTCAAGAGTATGATTCATAAATATGAGTTATTTTAAATAGAAAAAGAAAGAAGGGTCAAGGAACTGCTTATCTGTCGTTCAAGAAAACTTGGTAGGGCTGTTTTAAATTATTCAGCAAGGTTTATAATCTAAGGAAAAGACTGCAAGTTAAACTTGAAAAAGAATCAAATAAACCACTAAGTGCTGTCTCTTTTATGTATTTATTTGAATTCACAGAATATTTAATATAATAATTACTATGTGAATTCATATCTACTTTATGTGGAAACCCTGTAAAAACTGCACTCATAATGACTCTAAATGACCATGTTTATATATTTATAGTCCATGCCTATCTTGGTTGATGTAGCAGAGTGAGTCAAGGTATTGGCTACTAAATCCTCTGCTTTGGAAATCATTCTGGACATTTCAGCATACCTTACAGATACGTTATATGTTAGACTTACATTATATACATATTATGCCTGACAAAGGTGGAAGAAAGAGGAATTGGTATTTTTCTTTAAGTTTTACACCTAGTTTAGGCTTGCAGCATCAGTGGCCATTTATCTTGTAATTTAAGGATATATATGGCTTATCTTCTCCTAAGTTTTTTTCAATGCCAGTGCAGGTGGGAATTAATTTCTAAATGTATCAAATGTTAAAAAATTCTTTGAACATCTTAGAGAATGTTAGTTATTTTGCTTCTGACTTTATAAAAGGTCATAGTAGGCACCTCTTTAATACCCTTCGCTGTGTTCGTAGTAACAGAAAGCTTTCTGAAATGTTTCTCTTGTGGCAAGGTGCTTCTCCTGGGTGCACTTTGTGTAGGTGCACACAGTGATTGTGACTCAACTGTAGAGCAGGTGTTTTTCATACAAACCCCACTCAGCTGGTTGGTCACCCAGATGTCCATCATGGTGGATCTCCCTGGAGTGCATCATATAGACTCAGAGTGATTTTGATATAGGGGACCTCTTGTTGTACATCTGGTCCAACCCCTTTCTCAAAGCAGGAGCAACTTGGAGGTAGATTTGCCTTAGGAGTTAGATCATGGTCCATCCACACCTTAGTATCTTGGTTCCCTTCCAAAGGAGACCATGGTACTTGGATGCACGCTCAGGTCTCACATAATATGCACAAGTGGGTTATGGCTACACAGGCATACAGGCATTAAGAGAACAGGGCACAGGGTTGAACTCATCTGCTTGTAGCATAGATTAAGTTTTTGTGCTGTCACTGAACCTCAGTTATATATTACATAGCAAAATATGATATATAAAAATGCAATGGCAGTTGATCAGTAAAAGTGTATGCTTGGATATATCAGTGTGAAGAAACATAAGGGAGAGCTCATCACTAACTTTAGAGAATTTATTGCATCGAAGCTGAAATTCATATCTAATCCATTCCTAATTTATAACAATACAAATAGATGAGCAGAAAGAAAAAGCAATGTAATGGGAAGAAAAGACTGGATGAGAAAATTCAGGAGGATGGCTAGTCCAATCAGTTCTAAGACATGACCTTTCCATTCCACTGCTGCTGTACTACTGGGGGGTTAATCTCTGTGTGCAGCTACAATGAACAAATATTATCTGTAATTAGCCACAAGGGTAGCTGCACTCATAAATAAAAGAGGGCACATAGACTCTGATTTATAAAAAAAAAAAACCAGATGTTGCTAGAGAATGATATATTAAAATAAAGGCCAAGCAAAATCTCTGAACATTGATGCTTATCACTTCGAGAAATAAATGCTGAAATATACATTCTGCAGAAATAATTATGTTAATTTCTGAAGATCTTTATGCCTGAAAGACAGAGCTGATATTGAAAATGCTGTGTATGATGGTTTGGTAGTAACAAGATTTACCTGTAAACTTAAAACCAGGAAAGAGATCTTTGGGGTACATCTCCACCCAAGTCCTTCTGGCTTCAAGCAGTGTCAAAAATTACTCAGGCAATAAAGTTGCTTGTAAGGAAACATAGTTTCTTTCCTGACTGTTAGTCCTCACTTTCTGCTACCCCAGGATGAAACCAGCCTTAAGTACTGCTTTTGCAAGGCAAAATTTCAGAATGTTGCCAACAGAAAAAACATAGTTTTGGGGAAGGAAACAAATGATGTCTGCAAAAGATCTTGTTTCCAAGCAGATGTCAGTAATAAAAGAAAAGTGAAATAGAGAAAATCTATGAGGCAGAGGCAAGAAGGTGTTACCAAGTTCAAAGTTTTTTTCAAGTTTTTCACTACAGCTGCATTTCAGAGGGCCATTAGAGCTTACCCTGAAAGTCTATGAGGTCTGTAGAAGTGATTCACCACAACACTAACCTCTGCTGTTCAGTTTATTCAGTTTATTGAAATTGAAAGAGAAGATCTCTGTTAAAACAAAAAGAAAAAAAAAAAAAAAGAAAAAGAATAAGGAACAGCAATGAGGAAGATCCAGCACCTCAGGAAAACAGAATGAACAGGAAGGCAGAAAGGAATCTGTTATACTACTCAGGCAGCTGAACAGGCTGCTGAACTTTGGCCCAACGATGGCGCACGTCAGAAATCTGCCATGCACATTTCCTGTTTTGCATTGTTTCATGAATCCCAAAGCAGCTGCTGTGCCACTGAAGTCAGGAAAAGCCTCACCCAGCTTATTGTTTTGTACATTATGACAATAAATATTAATGATGTAAAATTAGAATTCTTCATGCCAGGGCCATCAGTCCGTCCCATGGACTTTACCATGGCCAGGAGCTTATGCTGATGTTTGACTTCCACCTTACAGCCTTAACCTTTAGGATTCCAGAGAAAAATGCCTGTTATATTTATATCAATTATATTATATTATATTGTATTATGTAATGTAATGTATTGTAATGTAATGTAATAAGAAAAAAATAGTCAAGGACGGTCTGGATTTTTATCATCTAAAGGGATATCATGATAGAAACACAAAAACTAAGCAGAGAGGTAATGTAGTTTCTTGGACAGGAAGCTTTCAAAGGAAACTGAGCATTCTGCCTGAAAATGCAGTGTCACTAGAGAGTTTTAAGACATTTTAGTTCCTTTTTGTCTCAGTATGATTATGTAGAAATTTTATTAAAGTTTAAGGATTAAAGTTTGTGGACATTTTCCTGAAAAAGCAAATTAGCTCCTACTCAAGACTCGACCCACCTTCTGTGGAATTAAGGTAAACATTCCCACTGACCTTAAAAAAGTTGCATTAAATTGTGGCTTTATTTGAATGAAGTGACTAAAGAGGCTACTGGGATCTTGCATCTGTGCTCATTTTTGAGCAAAACCAAAATTTGGACATATAGTCCTATGTTTTCACAGAATCACAGAATAGTTGAGGTTGGAAGGGACCTCTGAAGATATCTAGTCCAACCAACCTGCTTAATGCCTGTTTATCGGAGTAGATTTTAAAGATCAATTACTTATCCCTCAATGTACACCATAATGTCAGTTAAAAAGTTCTTCTGAGACAAGGTATCTAGAAGCACCATTTAAAACCAGATGTCGTCTAACGATTTTACCTGTAATGAGCACTACACTAGGTACCTCAGCTAACGTGATTTTCTCAGGCATCCCCTAGGACAAAATCACTATTTAAATTTATTTATTTTTATAAATATATACAATCCTGTCTCCTCCAAAAAAACCAAATTTATAGTTATCAATTACAGCTAATGAGAGTGTTTCTCTGAAGGTGTGAGAAAGAGAAATTATTAAAATACTCTGTACGTAAATATCAGTTTGTAATGCCTTGGTGACAGACATTGCCAAAAGCTTGTTACACTGTGTGAAAATATTTCTTGGTGCGAAAGAAAATAGTTCAAAAATTTTCCTTCCTTTGTTCATCAATTTTGAGACTTTTGTCATTACGAGATTTCTGTTATTCTTGTCCATTTGGCAGACTTTCAGGAAGGAGACATTACCATTAATAGCAAAAGCTACAACAAAAGATCAGAAGAGAATGAGGAATTTAATAGACTAAACCTGCTATGTTTATAATTAATTCAAAATCTTTCAGAAGGAGGACTCATACCACTGAAGTACTGGATATTAGATCTTTGAAAGGTATGTGGAAATCACCAAAGGAAGGAGAAAGTGAGGAAATCAGGTGCTGGAAACAGAATGTTTTTTCTGAAATAGTGAACATCAGGTTATTTTGATAATATATATTATTTTTTTATAGATATGATATATTATTTGATAATATATCTTATTATATATAACAAGATATATATTATATACCCTGCACAGTATCAGATTTTGTAAACATGCACAGAACTGTCAAGAATTTAAGTATCTGTACGCATTTACTGCTGTAAAGCATTAGAGTTTGTGCTTTGTAGACACTGCAGTATTTAAGGAAAACAACAGTCAGCAAATGATGTCTAAAAGGAGCAACCTTTTCTGATTTTTTAGCAGCTAAAAGAAGGAGCAGACCATGAGTGAAAGATATCTGCAAATCTTCTGGAGAACTTCCTTCAAATATTAAATGCAATAAGCAGTGAAGGGTAGATGATGGGACTTTCTGTTACTCATTCAGCATATTTTTACCCTTATCCACACAAGAACAAAATGAGCTAGAGTCCACAAGATAGCCAGCTCTCTCTTAAGACTTTCAGCATTTCCTGATGCTAGAGACAAAATGTCTAACTTCTTTCCTGAATTTACTATAATTCTTTTTTTACAAAGTTATCTTTAAAGAGCAGTGACTTGGATTTGCCTTACAGCTGGAAATTGCAAGACAATCAGGCTGAAATAAAGCACAGTATGCTTAGAGCAATTATCTAGCAACTACAACCCAATGGAAGAGTTAGATAGCTTTATGACTTATTTTATGCACGAGGTCAGCCAAAATAATCATTCTGGTCCTTTCGTTATTAAGATCTACCGTTCTACTTCATCTCCTTTGCTCTTTTATTGCTTTAAAATGAACTTGAAGCCTGATCTTAGAATCCCCATTTCCAAATGTTTCATAGTTACTGACCTGGAACTGACTCTGGCTGCCTTCTAAAGGTGAAAGGCTCCGCATGGCGTGCTGGTTTTAATGGTGGGCCTCACTAGTACACCAGGGAAGTGCTGGCTTATCAGATCTTTGAACAATAAGTATAAGTAACTGAAAGCGCTACAGAAGTCTACTTTCATGAGCTTCTGATATCATGCTCTTCATTATAGTTGCTCCCTGGAATTGTTGTTCAGACCTTTAAAACTCTAGGGGTTTCATAACATTTAATTGTTATCTCTTAGTTTTATTCTGGCCTCTCTTTGTGGCATGGGAAGCCAGTGCAGCAGTACCCTTTCCACTGCATTTCCTCTGCACTGAAATATTCTAATTTGGAGAAAGGGACTAAAATTTTTTTCCTCCTTAACTACAATTTTTCCTCCTCTAGATTTGAAATTCTGTGTAGTGGGAAACATAATTTAATCCTAGATCACCCTTTTCAGATCACTTCAGCAGTAGTTGTGACCATAGAAGGTTATTTTTACCACACCATTAGGGTACAGAGATTTTTAAAATTAATGGGAGGCAAGACCACAATGAACGCAACAACTTTACCTCACATTCACAGTGGCAAAAGTAAGATGTGAAACTTAAATTACATGCAATACAGTTTCGGTTAAAGTCTGAGTTCATAGAAAGTTGAAATCCAGTGCTGTAGTTAGGCTTGTAAATTCCTAATGACTGAAACTGCCAAGATCCATCAAAAATGTTATTTTATTATAGAGGTTTGTGTCTTAGATATATCCAGCTGGATTATGGTCATTTAGAATTCACAGCTTTCTGGTGTAAAACTGGCACAGGACGCCATTGCATAGCCAATATCATTGTAGGTTAATAATTTTTGGTCAGTCAGTGTGTGAATTTGAGGAGCCCTTCCAACAAGAAGCGGCTGATTTGGCCTTAAAAACAATTGTGGATTATCTCAAGTTGAGCCTTCCCTTTTAACTCTCCTCTCTCTTTGCCGGTACCTTGGGCCCCTCAGTTGCCAAACTGGACCTTTGACCTGTGTTTTAAAAACAAGAGTAGGTATTTCCTCTAAGGCATATGTCAGCAGCTCCATGTAAATCAGCCTGCCAGATGCAATGCCGTTGAGGGAATACTTGAGCAGGCAGCTTTCCCTCCGAGGCGGATAGACATCCTCTTAGCAATGTAACTCAAGGACAAAAGGACAAGGCAAATGCGATAACTCCAAATGCAATCTACCAGCAGTATAAAACCTTTTAATAGTTGGAAGCTGCTACTTGTCCTGGGGCAGTTTTGTCTCTTTTTCTAGTTGGCAAAATCTGTTGATAAGGCAGATAGCTTTGCTATCACGATTTCAAACTAACCAAGAAACTTGTAATAAAAGAGAATGTTAAAATATTTTGTTGGGCTTATTCGATTATGTGTGACTGTGGTTAGTGCACCATGATGTGTGTCCTTTTTTTTCATCCCCCGAAGGGAGAAGAAGCAAGTCTTCCATTCAGATAGATCACTGATTAATGTTCACGGCTCTCAGCATTTTCTGGCTTCAGGAGTTGTTTATTGAAAATATGTAGCTGAGTCTCAAAGCCAACAACATTCCCCCAGGGTGCCCATTAGGCAGAAGGGCAGCACAGTTGTAAACAATCTATTTTGTAAAGTCAAAGAATTTGATAGAAAAGACATCTAAGTAATATTTGGTAAATATTTCATATTTTGCAATGCATAGCTTGCAGGGAGAGAGAAAAAAGGGGAAAACAAAATTTGAAGGATTACTCAAGGGAAAAAAATATCTCTCTAATAATAATCTAATAATGTTTTTTTACAAAGTGGATACATCATAAGAGCCCTATCCGTGCCAGTTGATGTGAGCGGGTTCCATAGGTTTGGATGGAGAAATAGCTACCAGGAAACAGGCCACAGAGAGGAAAAGTGTGTTCTCTGAAGGTAGGGTGTGAAAGCTTCCCAATAACTGATAAAACTCTGGAGATTATTTCTTGTGCTGAACCCACAAGAACGGATAAAGTCAGGACATGGAGAACCTGATGCATCTGTACGAGGTCACAAGCACAGATGAGCACCCGCGGTGGCTCTGTACTATATGACTAGTAGCTGCTGTACGCGGATGAAGACTACAGGACTGATTATGTGTGTGTTGAACTAACAGGCCCCTGAGGGTCTCTTGTAACATCTCTCTAGAAGCCTCTGGCACATCACAGCCAGCCTCACTGCTTTAGGGGAGCACCCCACTGGGAATCACCCCATTGGGGCTGCCCTTCCTGCTGCTGCTTCTTCAGTCTGGTAACTATGAATGAGCATGCGAGGGTGCAAGGGAACTATGTGAGTACAGAAGCGTGCTGTGTTATCAGCTCTTAAGAGTAACAACTTGATTCTATTATTAATAACTGCTTAATGAATAGAAGGTGTTCTAAGAAATATCAGCTGTGATCTATGCCTCCTTTCCCCCCCAATCCCCTATTAGACAGGGGAATTTACAACCGATATGTGCTCTAAAGAAATGCAGCAACATCAGGGCATTTATAGGTGCCACAGGGTGCAATATACAAATTGTGGGTCTGCAAAAATTAGGCAAGCAAAGGTATTTTGAGAAGCAGATAAGAGTAGATAGCTGTACTTTATTTGCAAGAACAGCAGGCTCCCTGAAACTAGCATATTTCTTTCTTAAAATGTATAATTGTAACCTAATGTCCGATCACATCTTTCTCCTTCATCCTTTGAATGTCATTTTCTTAGAAAATTCTGAGAGCAGAGAGCTTGTAAGTGCTTGCACAGAAATTATCTCCACAATGTAAAATAACCCTGATTATTAAATTAAATAAATAATAATAATAATAACAATAATAATAATAATATCTGATTGAAATGGATGAGAGCTGGAAGTTTTAAACAGAAACTTGTGGGCATCCAGCTTCAATTTTGCATCACGTTAAAGGACTAAAATTGAATTTCATAGGATCCATGTTTCTCCTGTTAGTTTTCTCTATCTTTTTCATATGTAGAGCTCATCAAAGTATGTTAAATACTCATTCATTAAGGAGAATAATTTGTATTAAATATCTGCAGTTTAGAAACATCTCTCTCTAGTGATTACATCATAGACATATAACTTGGTTGTGTCTCTATTTGTTTTTAAATTCCTTAGGAGCCAGTTCTTATTTGATGAAACACACCAAAGTGAAACACTCTCATTTTATGTGTAGTATGATTGACTTTTTTTTTGTTTGTTGTTTTTGTTCCCTATTATGTTGTTTCTAAGCAGAAAAATAATGAATGACATTTGTAAAAAATTAACAAGTTTTTAAGCTTATAATAATATATTAGCAAACTTTCAACATCCATAGCAATAATTGTTTTAATGATTAGAGCTAAGTAAAATTAACATGAATCCACCTGCTTTAGCTTAGCATTATTGTTTAGTAAAACGTGCACACAGCTTCCCTTTTACTTTCATGTTCTCTTTTCAAAGTGGAGTCTAATGAGCTTTATTTCCTCTGTCCTCAAATTAAAAAAAAAAAATCAAAACAATAATAAAACCTTTAGAAGCAGCTAAAACTATGAAAATGTTCTGTAATTTAATTGTCAAATTTACTAAACTCTCAGCTAATGAGTTTAATTTCAGTTTTGGAATTAAATCCAAAACTCAGTGCCGTTTCTCATAGTTTCAAGTTTCATTGCAAATTCCTGATATCTCAAAATACAAAGTATCACATATTAAAAACTGACAATTGTTTTTAGTGTTCTTTTACACATTAATATTGTATCTGAAATTTAGATACAATTCTTAGAGTGTTCATATTTAATCAGACTTTATATTTTCATAGAATCATAGAATCATCTAGGTTGGAAGGGACCTTCAAGATCATCTAGTCCAACCATCAACCTAACTCTGACAAAAAAAACATCACTAAACCATGTCCCCAGCACCATGTCAACCCATCTTTTGAACACCTCCAGAGGTGGTGCCTCAACCACTTCCCTGGGCAGCCCATTCCAATGCTTGATAACCCTTTCAGTGTAAAAATTCTTCCTAATATCCAACCTGAACCTCCCCTGGCGCAACTTGAGGCCGTTTCCTCTAGTCCTGTCGCCTGTGACTTGCGAGAAGAGACCGACCCCCGCCTCTCTACACCCTCCTTTCAGGTAGTTGTAGAGAGCAATAAGGTCCCCCCTCAGCCTCCTTTTCTCTAGGCTGAACAATCCCAGCTCCCTCAGCCTTTCCTCATAAGACTTGAGCTCCAGACCCCTCACCAGCTTTGTTGCCCTTCTCTGGACCCGCTCCAGCACCTCAATGTCTTTTTTGTGGTAAAGGGCCCAAAACTGGACACAGCACTCGAGGTGGGGCCTCACCAGTGCCGAGTACAGGGCGACAATCACCTCTCGAGTCCTACTTACCACACTGTTCCTGATGAACGCCAAGATACTGTTGGCCTTCTTGGCCACCTGGGCACACTGCTGGCTCGTGTTCAGCCAACAGTCGACCAACACCCCCAGGTCCTTTTCTGCCAGGCAGCTCTCCAGCCACTCTGCCCCAAGCAACAATATGAATTAAAACAACAGTCAGTAGAGAATATTCACAAAAAAAAAGACGTATTAATCTCCAGCCAACCAGTACTGGTGGTGACATCAGTCAAGAAGCACCACAAATGGGCTGGAAAAGGGACATGAGACTGTTGTATCCCAAATGTGTGCCAAATACGGTCTGGACTTGGTCTCAGACCAGAATTTTCATCCTGGACCTTAGACTATGTTTTTGCAGTCATCATGTGCAGATCACAGTGCTACTGGACAGTCCTAGGCTCTCTCTACTCCACTAATCCAAACAAAGGGCCAAGACACAGGTTCAGACATTGGTCTTGCTGTTTGCCCTCATGCTCTTTTGGGTGATTTTAGTTTCTGCCAACTAGCACAGTCCCAGGAAATGCCTGGACACCAGGAACTATTCTCATAAAAACTAGAGATGAGGCAAGTGAGTCCAAGAGGCTGCTATCTGTGACATACACTTCCTAGGAGTGACAAAAAAATAAAGCCCTGGAGCACTTTATCTGCTACCATAGACATAGGCAATGTGATACAAATTTGGTCCAGATCATCAGGGCATTTCTAGCAAATTACTAGGAGCACACTGAACAGAGTTGATGCCAGAATTCTGATTTTGTGCCAGTTTTATAACAGCTGGGACAGGACACTCGGTATCTAATCCTATACAGGCTGTAAGAGAAAAATGACCTTAAAAAATGTTTGAAACACAATCAATAGAACCAGTTTGCACCAGTTAGTATTCTGTCACATAGAAAGATCACTTCTTATCCAGTACTAAATGTTCTAAGACTAGGGTGTTGTGGTGTTTTGTAAACTCATAGCCTGAAAACTTTTTCTAAGTGAATATTTTGTGTGTATAAATTATAGGTTTCATTTGGTCTCTTCCTGTCCTATTTTCCAGTTATATTATTACAATAATTTCATCCAACTGGAAAAATGTACACAACAGCAACCACAACATTTTCTACTGCAGTACAAAGAATTTTCCAGCAGGACAGATGGATGACCTGTGGTAATTATAATGTACTATACATTTTAAAAAAAAAAAAAAAAAGAAAGAAAGAAAAATTGTGTAAACCAGGGCACTAGGAACATTTTTATAAACTGAATTTTTCTGAAAATATAGGCCTATTGTAAGTGCATCAGTATTCATAAAACCACCCCATGTCTTATGTAGGTGGATTTTGATTATATTTTCTCATTCCAATATTCCAATTTACCCTTAAATAAATAACCATGCATGAAGGTTGGAGCCTTGAGGAGAGACCTCCCACCACTTCAACGCAGAGTCACCAATGGCTTTTAGTCTCGAAATACATATTTTATTAGAACATGCAAATAATAACCTAAAAATGAAATAATTCTTTCAGCTGGGAAATGTCAGCACTATTAAGCAAGAGAGACTGAACTCAAGATATAGAAGCAGACTTGCCTTCTGTCCATCTGCATCTTCAAAATAAGTATCCGTACAACAAACTTGGAAAGTTATCCAAGGGTTAAGGCAGAATCCAAGGGTTAAGGCAGAATGTTTCTTGAGGAAGAAAGTACTGAGTAGGTGGGGTTTCATCCAATGACTTACCCAAGTTTTCAAGCAAATTCCTAAATAGACCACTTAAAATCTACTTTGAGGGTAGCAAATTAATAAATAACTATGGGAAGCATCACATCTTTTAAGTCATTCTTGTTTCATGAATTCATGAATCTCAAGGGTGTGACTAATAACCAAATGTGAAAAGAATTCTTAGGTGACTGTGGCTGAGAACTTTATGTTTAGAAATTGGCAATGCTTCTCCTCAATCTAATGATAAATAAGTTGAAGTGTCAAAGAGAAAGCATATACAAGATTTATTATCATAATTATTATTTCAAACTATATTAGTTCAGCTTTCAATATGTCTTCATCCAAGAAAAAAAATCTTTTTTTGTTTAGTGTTGTGATTTTGCCTCAAACTAGGACAGTTAAATTAAAATCCACACCTCAACACATATAAAATTAACTGAATCAGAGATGATTCAGTTAAACCAAGACAGTTAAATTAAAATCCACACCTCAACAAATATAAAATTAACTGAATCAGAGATGACATAAGACACATGGGAATTATTAGAAGCCTTTATTAGAAGTTACCACAGAAACTTAACTGCAAGGTGCAGTAAAGATGAGGTACTTACCAATACATTTGAACCAGTGAATGATAGTTGGACAAATTCATGTGCCAGTTTCTATAAGAATCTGTTTACTTTTTCTGCTGCTTCTGAATTAGTACAATGAGCATCTTGGGCCTCATCTCTGGTGCTTGTTGACACAAGTGTCAGTGTTCCATGAAAAGGTACGGTTGATGTGAAACATTTGTCTTTTCTACTTTGTTTTGATATTTCTACTGATCTGGTTCATGCTTCATAATGTAATTAGAAATCTGAAATAACTATAAGAGATACATGAATGAGTGGTAACTACAACAAATTACTCTCCTTGCTTCATGTATTCTGAATATGATTGTTTCCACCAGCTGGTAAAGAAAGCGGTGGTTAATTTACCCATCACTTACATCCTGTTCCAATGCACATTGAGGTCAAGTGAAAGACAAAAAAAGATGATGATTGCTATTCTACCAACACGTTTAAGGTAACAGAAGACCCACTGTATTTACTGTTTTTCTTTTTTTCTTGAAGTACAAGCTCCTAGAATCAGATGATTATTTGGAAAAGATCAGTTTTAATTAAAAAGCAAACAAGCAAAAAAAGACAAAAACAAAACAAAACAAAACAAAAAAACAGAAAACACTTCCATCTATGTAAAAGTAATAAAGGCTAAAAAATTAGACAGATGAGTGGAGGAAACCTTAGGGACATTAATTTTAAGCCAGTCTTTTGGGATTAGAAAATTTTTGAACACTTGAAGTTGTAATTACAAAGTATGTATTTTAAGAAACTGAATCTACACTTTTTGTCCCTTCTCAGTTTCAATAAAATTTGTAGAGTTTGAAGTCATTATTATTTAGAGACTGATTTACCCAGTGACAACTGGCTCAGTATCTCCTTTCCAATCAGCTGACCCAAAGAGTTTTCTGTCTTTAAGATATTTAGCTTAATGCAATTACTAATTCATGAAGTGCAATGTTAAAGTAAATCTCCATTTCTAAATAAACAGTAAGTTTTAGTGTTTATTTAGATAAATAAGCTAACTTAGTAACAAATATAAGATTTCTACAGTATTTTTTGGCCCAGTGGAAGCCATTGTTTCATCATGACAGTTTCAGGACATGGAGTTTGAATAAAAAAGATGTGTTGTAATGATCTGTGGAAACCACTGGTTGTAGCCAAGTCCCAGGCCTAATGGGAACTGGCAGGCATGTTGTCGGTGATTTGGCAAATTCAAGGGAGGATGAGCAACACCCCTCAAATGGAAAATTTAGGGATAACTTATCTGGATATTTTGGTAAGCATTAAGGACTTTTTATGCAAGCTTTATTCATTCAAGCATATAAACAGTCATTTACGTTACGTGACTAGCTTAGGACACACAAATGTCCTCTGAGAGTAGGGCAGATAGTAACTGGTTGCCAGTAATGTCAGTCTGAGGCCAACTGATCCTGAGAGGAGCTGCCACCTTCTGCATTCCTGCAGGAGCTTTCCTGAGAGCTCACAGCAGTGAGTCCTTCTCCTACAGCGCAATGCAGTTTTTCTCTGCAGAAGAGAGTATCAGGAAATACATGTGTTCATGAGTGTCAAGCAGGATCACAAAAACAAGTTAATGTGCTATTTCTTTTCTTAAAAAATGAAATTTCTGTTGATGTCTCTTCACAGAAGCTATCTGAATTATGGTACGGATTAATTTGGTTTAGTAATTGTTCAATTCTAGGACACCCAGTAGAAGTTCATAATTGAAAACGAATCATGAACAGTTAAAGGACTGGTGGCTGCACTCAGGAGGCATGATTAAAATTGTACAAGTCTAGGATACCCGCATCATATTTTCCTGAACATTGCTGTTCTACTGCAGATTAATTCAGCCAAATGGAATATAAATCACTTCACTGACATATGTACTAACTTCAAACAAGTGGCTGTGGGGGAGGGGAGGACAGTTGTATGTATTATTAATATCAATACAAATAATATTTTAAATCCAAAAATACAAGTCTTAAGCAAAACAAAAGTATAAATCAGTATTTATGGATTAATATAAATAAGGTGTTTATGTTTATCTTATTAAGAATTCTTTATCATGAAATAGAAAGTGGCACCCAATTACTGTTTTTTCTCCTGTGTCCACTTACCATCAAAAGTTTTGCAGAGGCTTTAAATTGTTTGTTAGAAACATTTCCGCTGAGCTTTGCTGAGAATTCTTAAGAAGGAAATAGGGTTAAGGAGTATTTTTATTTTTTCCTAATTGTTATCTTCAGATAGGTCTAACTTAAGTCTTTTATCTCTTCTATCTACTTGATATCTTTTTAATTAAGAATAACTATCTCTCAGTTAATTGTCCTGGGAAAACTTTACCTTTGACAAAAGAAACCCTATCTTCATCCTGCTATTAAAGCACTTTGATTAAGATCACTAGACAGGGGTAGTTTTATCATCTCTGTTGGAACTTTTCTTTTACTTTATCTACACAAGGTAAAGGAAACATTTTTTATTTTCTTTTAAATAGGAATTTGAATTGCTCTATTGCTGTAGGGTATGTTTTAATGATGTTGTTCATCTTGTTCACTTTTTATTTGCAACATAAGTTTGCAAATTTACAATTACATACACAATGATTTATGAAATTATATTTAAGTGCACCTCTAATTACTCTATGTTAACAGCTAATGTAAATTATTGGGAGGCTCAGCCTGAAATAATCACCCATACCCCACATTTCTGAAGTATATAAACAACATTTAAATGTCTGAGGGGAAATTAAAATATTTAGAAGTAAACATCATATCCATTTTGAAATGGACCCACTTTTTAGAACAAAAGATCTAAATGTTTTATTTAGAAAATTTTGAAATGAGACAATTTTACAGTTTTTTTGAATTAAGTGTTTATTTGAGAATAAAAATAATATTAATTCAATGCAAATTCACAATTATGTTTTCCATCTATGAAATAACTGTCAGTGAAAATTATTTTTATTAGGAAAAAAGCCACTTCTATCTTCTAGAGACTTATTGTGTCATTTTCTGCTCTGTATTGATATGTTTTGTTCTGTAACTGACATTATAAGTAGAATAGGACAATTAATTATGTAGTGTACTTTCCACGTGGACGTATTGGACTGTTATTAGTTCATGTTTCCTGTGAACTTCGACCTTTTTGAAAAATATTACAGAGGGGAGAGGTGGGTGCTGTTATCTCAGTGGGCAATGGAGGATTCAATCTTACTAACAACATAGAGATAATGCTTTTCCATTTTCATGTATCCAAGCAGTCTGTGGCCTAGGTGGTGAGACATTGAAAAGATTTTGAGAGAAGTAGTATAACAGGTCAGAGCAGAGATAAAATGCGCATAATTACTAGTATGTTTGTTCAACGGCAGAGAATGGTTTGTGCCATTACTTAAGTAGGAATATATTTACCACATGTATAAATGTTTGCTCTTCTCATTAATCTCTACACTCTTAATGCAGTCTATGTAGTATTAGGGAAAGACTTGGTAATTTGTATTACTTAGTTTCTTGTGGTTTAAGTTCATTTCATTCAATGGTGTCTTGTCGTTGCATATTTTTCCCTCTGGATTTATTCAGTATGTTAGTCATTAATTCTGTCTCTGAAAAAAAATCCCGCAAAACTATACAGTTGTAAATATGACAAACATGTCTTAACTGTGTTTCTGGCTTAATGTTAATAATATCATAGTAATAAGAAATTATAGGAAATATAACTACATAACATCCCCTTAAATGCACAAAGATGTGTTCTCAATACTTGTTTAAGGAAAAAAAATTAAAGGATTTAATGGGCTGACAAGCCATTAAAACTTGAGTACATTTTAACAATTTGTTTCCTGGAAACTTTGTGGTCAGAGTTGTTAAAAACTAATAGATTTGAGTAGGGACAGGCAAAACTAGCTGCTATGATAAAATAACAAAGAGCCACTGAAAACTAAAATACAACATATAAAATCTGAAGAGTTACCTAGTGGACAGAGGTTGCTATTGTTCTGGCTGGTGCCTCGTAGACGTATTTCACATCTGGCATGCAACTGTACTTTCACCTTGCTTGTTTTTGAAATGTAAAAACAGCCATTGAATAGTGATTAGGATAGAGTCATGTGTGTGCCTGGCAAAGGTTTCTACAACTGAAATATCTGGCCCATACAGCACAGATCTGCTTTGTAGAGATAAGATAAATTTATTTCAATACATTTTGATTATTTATAATCAGGAGCAACATGCTCAAAAGTGTATTTTGTTAAAAGAGAGCTGAATTTCTTTCCATGTTCCTTAGACAAAGCTGGAATACTTCCTTACCAAATACGACCCTCCTTCCTGCACCAAACATATTTTGCATAATTACTTTTTGTTGGTAAAAGACAGATTCATATGTACTGATATTACATGATTTAATTTATTCACCAGACCTATCATCATTTCCCAGATTAACCAATACACGTATGCCTTTATTGTATTTTTAAGAAAAGGTAGCTTCATATGTGAAATCTATTAGCTAACACCAACCTCTTAAGACTGAGTAAGAGATTAATTTTCTGCATTCTTTTTTCTTTATCCACACTTCTTTTATATACACGTACTTCTGTAAGTTCTAAAGCCACAACCTTAATCTATTTTTATGCAATAGCAAGGCAAAAAACCATCATTTATTTTGAAGAAGCTAAAAGATTTAGATGATGCCTTCATACTTTGAAGACAGATTGTGCCGCCTTCTAGGTTTAAGGAAAAGATATACTTGATGGAAATAAGAACCAACAAGGAAGTTCTGAAATTTCACTATGTCAAGAGATACCGCTCCAAATTGAGTATAATGAATCAGGGAAAGAAGCTGAGTAGATGAAATGTTTTATTTTTTCAATGTTGGGCTACTCAACCGAATTCCCCAATGTAAGAATTTGTTGATATAGCACCAACTATAAAGTATAAATCGCCAGGAATAAGTATAACCACAGCCTGAAGTCTTGACCACAGAAGCGTCACTGTGAATATTACAAAGCTAAGAAAGAGAAAGAAAATTTTTTGAGACTGAACATTCAGAAGCTGAGAGAAAACAGAAAGGATGATTCTGTTGTCTATTCTGTGTTCTTACTGATATTTTCTTTAATTTGTATGTAGAGAAAAGAAATATTCTATCCTTTACTTGTCATACCTTGTCATACCCTGTCATACCCTGTCATACCTTAAAAATAAGGAACACAGTGAAAATAAGTATTCTATCATCTAGCATGTTTCCAGGTCCCTAGATCTGAGATAAAAAACAGATGCCAATTTCAAGCTCATTCATGAAGTACTTAACATTTAGCTTTAATAGTAATTAGAAAAGTAATTTTAAAACTTTCTGTTTTCTATTTCATTTAATATACATTCTTTATTTTTTTCATCATTTTCTGTGGAAGAAATTTAACTACTGTTTGTGCTAAACAAGACTGGGGATCAAAGGAGAACCACCAGGTGAAAAACAGAAATGAAAAACCTTCCTTCATTTCTTATAGTAAATTTAAAGAAACATAGGAAGATAGAGTCTAGTGAATATTTTATGGAAAATAACTAAATTCTACTACAAAGCTACATGTTACCAAGATTCCAAGATCTTAATTTCTAGATTAAAAACTGTGGAATTAGGTCTCTAGTTCATTAAACAATATCTACAATTTCAAAAGGTAGATGTGTCTGACAATAAGTGTGTGTCTGTCTGCTCTTAGAACTCTTAAATGTTTCTGGTCAGGAATTGTTTAGATAAAGTTCAAAATTAATAAAAAAGATTGTGCTAATTCAGTGAGGTCAGGCAGCTATCCCTTGGAAAGCATAGCACTGAGTTTTAAAAAGTCAGTACATTAAAAGCCACTTAACTGATTATTCAGAGGTTTCAAATAGAGAATACATATGAAAAAGCTGTGTCTGCACCTAACCTATAACTGGAATGATAAGAGAACAGCCCTACAGTCATCTAGAGTCTTTGGCAATATCCTGAAGCATGTCTGCATAGCACCAGAAGACTTTGCTGTCAACGTTCTATCAGGTTTTTCATTGCCAAAAGACATAGTGAAAGACTAGTAGAACTATGCTTCCATAATTAATGGAATTTATTTCCATACAAAGACATACCTAAAATACCTTGATATTTTTCACATGATGATCAATATTATGGTCTATAATACTGAATTTGGCACACAAGGAGAAGTTGGTATGAAATTAAGAAATGTATGTAAAGCAAAATAGAAAAAAAAAAAACAACAACAACAACATAAAAAACCAGATACTCAACCCCTTCCTCAGAAGGTAAACAACAAAACCCAAATAGACCATAGCAGCATTCAAAAGTAAGAAAGTAGAGCACTTTCCAGGTGCTGCACCATCTGAAAGCCACTATCAATACCGAATGCTAACATCTGCTGGCAAGAATAACTTGCCAGCTTCTAGGCATACAAACATGAAATTTAGATAAATGAAAACATGTAGAACTATGCTAAGAAAGCCAAAGTAAACATCAGTTCCCCAACAACACCCCCAGAAAAAGGAGCAATAAACAAAGGACAAAAAAGTAAAAAGCTGCATGACAAGAGACGAGGGAATATGTAATAGCACCAGAGACAGAAACAGCTGCTGTGAGAAGTGATAGTAAAACACTTCATCAACTCAACAAGATTCTAAGTAGCAAATTTACATTAGCTAAAGGATGTATTAGTTAAAAAAAAAAAAAAAAAAAAAAAAAAAAAAAAAAACCAAACAAAAACCAAAAAAACAACAACAAAGACCACAAAGGCTGTTTACCAGGTCATCCATGTTCACTTTCAAAGCTGAGTTCACAGCCTAACCTCCTCCTGTTCCTGACTTTTTATCTATAGAGTAAATGACTCTCTTCTCTGATACCTTCACAGTCCATCTCCCTTGCCTACATGAGACAACTGAAAAAAAGCACCTTTGTGCTCAGTACCATCCTTTGCTCAAATATGGAGTAGCTCTGTGTAAGTGCTGTGAAAAAATATTCTTTTCCTTTCTTATTGCCCAGGATGGGATCAAACTGTATCAACAATATTCGTGACAGACACTATACTATTTTTCCTTAAAGATCTTTGATGATGTGGTATTAACAACACCCATATGTAATCAGTTCAATGCTTCGTTTAATTTACTAGTTTGTAAGACAGAGAATGTAGTATTCATTTTTGTTCACTCTTTTATGTCCTTGAAAATTTTTATTATTAACTGTTCTTCTTGAAACACGTGAAAATATTTTTTCAATCGTTCAACAACTGCCATGTTTGCTAAGCTTCTCATTTTCTGTTTTTTGCCTCTATATTAACTCAGGTTGATGCATATCATTCTTGCAATGCAGTGCCCAGCAGTGGACATGGTAACAGTGTTGAACAATGTGGGGTTTACCCCTACTTTTCTTGTTTTGCCTCTGGTTTCCTTTTTGTATATTCCAGTGTGAAGTTTACCCATTTCACAACAGCAGGGACTTTGCTGCTTTTTCTTCATTCGATTATCTAGTTCATAATCTAACAAATGGAAGAACTTCTTCCTTCATTTTATAGTTGGCTATTCCTCCCAAACTGTTGTCTCTGCATTTTATTAATTTTTCCAACCATTTTCAAACAATTTCAGTAAATATAGATTGAATTTTAATCCCGCTCTGTTGCTTTTACATTCCCTCACAGTTTCTTATCTGCAAAGGCAATAAACCTGGCCTCTATTCCATCATCTAATTCTTCAGTGAAAATAGTGAATACAACTGGATCCAGAACTGACCTTCTAGCACCCCTATACATACCCATGCTGGAATGAAATAGCTTTTTACCCCTTCTGTTTCTTTCTTGTTGATTTGCTTACAGAGCTACAGTATAGAGTCCATATGACTTACCAACAATAAACTGATGTATTTAGATAGATTTTTCTGACAATAGAGTTCAAAATAAGAGCTCAGGAAAACAAAGACAAAAAGACTACCCAACAAACTACTTAATAAGATAGAAGGCAGATAATAAAGGAGAAATTTAACAAAATTTCACAGTTCTGAATTCAAACATTAAATTAGATATAAAGCAAGTGAATTCCCACACTTTGACAACAAAACGTATGCCAATAG
Source organism: Numenius arquata (assembly GCF_964106895.1). Taxonomy (NCBI): domain Eukaryota; kingdom Metazoa; phylum Chordata; class Aves; order Charadriiformes; family Scolopacidae; genus Numenius; species Numenius arquata. The sequence continues at coordinate 61,812,010 of NC_133581.1, read as the reverse complement.
GAATGTACAGAAAGAAGTAAAATGTGAAAGTTGGAAAGTTAATATTATCCGGTTTAAATAAAATTTGTGTCAAAATAAAAACTTCAAGCCCTTCACCTTTCTTCCTCAAATATTAATTCCACCTTATTGTATAGTTCTGGAAGCTACAAGTTTGCCAAAGATATGTAGAGAGATGTCTAAACAGCTGTGAAAGTAGATACCCCCTAGAAAGGAGATATTAAAAGTCATGAATTAATAACAGCTGCTGAGATATGTCAAAGAGTTTTGCAATCCTTCTCTTTACTGTTATTCAGAATAAGAGACAGAAATGTTTAGACTGTGTGTTAAGAACAAATTTATAGAATCTGTTATAACAGGTGTAACTTTGGGCAGCTGCGGAAAGAAGTAAAACTTATTTTAAGGTCTTCTTTATTGTAATTTGGTTGTGTGTGTTTTAATAGAATCTAGATATGTTATTTATACATAGATACAAACATACACAGAGGAATTTTATTGGGAGCAGAGGAAACTTTGAAAAGAACAAAGGAAGAAACAAGCCTGAATCCTTCCCTTCACAGCTGAGTCTTGCCAAGGGACTGGCTTCGTTCCTCCCATAAGCTTACAGCTCGAGAGAACAGTACACTTTTTAGCTCCTTGTGTCTCATAAGAAAAGATGTGCCATCACAGAAAAGTAGGACCTGAGACTAATAGTGAAAGACATGACAAAAACTGTTTGATCTCCTCTTTCCAATAAATTTATAGCTTTTTTTTTGTTGTTCTGATTCATCCTTGGTGTGTTCAGCTCCCTGAAATGTACCCTTCATACTGTATTAGAAGGTTGAACTGAACTAACTGTGACTGGTCCTCCCATTCTGCCTTGGCACGGTGCTGAAATGAAGTCCGTATTTTTGCTGAACATCTGGTGCTGTGGTTCACCTCTGCTTTGCCTCATAAGATCTCTTCATCATAGTATTTTGTTTTTTCAAGGTTTCTTATCAACAATGGGTTTTCACTCACAGACCTCAGAATAGTTCTCTCGTACATCCCTAGCACCTGGTCAGATTACTCTAGGCTAGCTTTGTTCTTTGCAACTGTGCCTGGATTGCATTGCAACTGGCTTCACCACCCAGCTGGAGTCAAATTAGCCATTGATGTAATAGTTGCAAACATGGCATTCATTGCATGACTGGCAGCTCCCTTCTACAGACCAGCATTTTGAAGAGATTCAGCTTTACTAGAAGTTTTCCTTTTCTTAAGAGTTTTCAACATTATTCCAGATATCCCACTTAGAATTCTCTGGGTCCTAAGACCCTGTGTTATTGATGTTTGTTTTCATTTGCCGCCTTCAAAGTAGTATTTGATTATATTCTCCATATAATTTTTAAAGGTGCCTGTGAACTAGGTGTACTTAATTTTTCCTTTCCCGTGATTTCCTGATGGTGCGTACTATGTACAGAACCTGGTAAGTGTTCTCTTTTTTTCTAAATCTGTTGTGTCTTGTGGTCTGGTTTCTTGATTTAACCGTGTACTTTCTCTGAACACTGCTTTGAGCATTTCTCTGCACATTTCAGCTGTATTTGCTGTTTAAAGATATTTTTGTGGAGCTAGATCTGTCTCTCAACAATCTCTCTTGAAGGCTTTAATCACATGTCCCACAAATGAGCCTAGCTTTAGTTAGCAAGTCTTATATGATTCCAGTGCTGCGGGTGGATGCCAGAGTTCACAGCTGTGTAATGTTAGCATTGGTTTTGGATATAAAAACATGTTATCATATTCCAGTTTCATTCATTTGTAGGTCATATTCCTCAGGCTCCTTTATCTGCTGTTCCAGTGTTTCAGGCAGTATACTTAGTTACAGTATCTCACTCAGCTACTCATTCTTTTAGCTGCCCAATGAACTGTTTAAGGAATTTCTTTTCATTTTCCTTTGTCTTTATTTTGTAACAGGATCAGTTTTTGCTTCGTGCTGCCAGGGTTTTATTTGGAAACATAGTAGTCATGGTTTGTGTTCATGCTGACTGCTTTGTTTTCAGTCATGCTTTGCATGTGACTTTGGCTCTTACAGCCATAAAGCAAACATCCATGCTTCCCCAGACCTCTCTTGTTTTTTCAGGTGGATTACGGTTTCTCTATGCCCATTTGCCATAGCAGGTTGGGAACCTCCTACCCAGATACGGGACGTTCAGAAGTCCTCCGCTTAGAGCTGTCTGGTAAAAGCCATAGTCTATGTACACTGTACTGCGTGTCTACTCACAATAATTTCAATATTATTCAGGAGTAAACAGAGGTACGATGATGTGTGTATTCTCCAGGTGCTTTCTGACACCTCCTGGATGTAGCAGATGTGCTTCTCCTGCCCACCCCCTTTAAAGAGCTGTGAAAATTATTTCACGTATTCTCTGCAAGTATTCTGTACATATAGAGCAAATCCTATGTAAAATGGAAGTGTTGGTACTGAATTACTCTATAGTGAATGCACACTTACTTATGTTTTGTAAAACAATGTATCCTTTATTAAGACAAATATTTACAAAAGTGTTACACTGAAAGTGGATTCAAAACACTTTGTTTTGCAGCCTTCTCCAAAGTCCTTCCTTGTGCAAACTGGGTTTTCTCAAAGGTTCAATATATTACTTGAAAGTCATGAGGAGCTGCAAGCTGTACTAGAACGTGTTTAAATCAGTTGTATATCATGCAGCTGTACTGTATAAGCATTGATTTATTAAACTTCTTTTTAATCAACAAACTGCATTTGGATATGTGTGTACTAAAGGTTCAGAAAGCTTGTCGGTAATCTTAAATCTGAGCAAAATCAGAGCAAAGGAAACTGAAAAGTAAAAACTTGCAGTTGGACAAGATCTATAAAATAAATTACTCTTAAGGAAGTGTCAGTCAAGTATTTAAAACTCCCTGGCTCCTTAGGCACATCATCTCATTAAGTTTATTTGTAAGATGATGTTAGCTTTAAAGTGGCCCTTGTTATTCAAGGTGTTCCTGGTGCCTCTGGCCATTTTCTGCCAGGTTTGTCATTTCACAGCCTGCCTCGGAACTCTAATACAAGTTAATCAATGAAACTCAAGATCTCCTAGGAACAAATGCCCAGACAAGAAAACAATCTCTTGTTTTGGCTTGCTGTTACAAACTGTCGTACCGTACAACCCAGCAAATCAGTCCCCCACTGTGCGTTAGAAGCTTTGTTAAAATACATTTCGCTAAGATGCGAATGTTATTCCAAGCAGAACACACAGACATACATGAAATTACTGACTTGAAGATAAGAAGCTCACTGGGAGGAATTACATGTCTCAGTTTAGCCTGATTTCAAGATAGCAGCTTGGACATGCAGGATTAGATTTGAAGAGGAATTGTGCTCCAAATCTGGACCCTGCTTAAATGATTAGGTGGGAGGTAGGTATAAAACAGTTTTGTGCAAGATCTCTAGACTCAGTACTTTTATTTTTTTTCTTGAAACATCTGCAATGAACACTCAGATTCACTTTAATAGAAAGTGTAAGTTTTCTCGAGAGAGAATAATACCAAAGGACAAAGGAGAAACAAAAAAAAAAAAAGAAAAAAAATACTTTCCTTGGAACAGATGTTGTAAATTTTTGTTTGTTTGTTTTATATGGAGGAATTCATACAAATACAAGCAAAATTATTAGCACTGAAGTCATCCCAGGCATTTGTTTTGACATACACTTATTTGCTGCATATGTTATGAAAGGATCTCATTACTTGATTTCAGATAAGAATTTGGACTCAGTGTATGGGTTGCTTATCTTTAAGTACAGTTGTGCCAGCAATGTGAACTCTGAGAAAAATATCAAGAAAAAAGAGAAAGATTTGTTTTCTTCTTGGGAGAGTTACATTTCATTGCAATGAGAGATTACAGTTATATAAAACCTTTCGTTTCTAAGAAACTTTTTGTGCTTGACAAACTGTATGCATGTATGAATCATTTCACAGAACTAGAACTATTTTCACCCAACACTGAAATGAAATCAACATGGCAGGTGCTTCAACAGTATGGCACAATAACACTGGAAAGGAAGAATGAAAAAGAGTGCTAAAATAAAGCTTTACAAAGAAAGAGTGTGATCAGTCATTCAAATTAGAACACAGAGATGCTTGACCTGTTTTTAGTTAAAGCTTTCCTTGTGAAGAAAGTCACATAAAAAGAAACCAAATAATTTTGCTGAAAAGCATTCAATCTATGTATTTTAAATTTTACATCTTATCAATCAAGCCAGTTCTTTTGGCACTAAGACTAGAAGTGGTAACACATATAAATAGATAAAATTTATAAGGAGATAAAACCAAATGATTCTGAAGCACCCTGTCAGCTATTTGAAACGAGAAAGTTGCCAACAGCATTTTAAGAAGAGATACATCTCCTCAGGATTTCTGCATATAGTTCTCGTGGTCAAATACTATGGCATAAATTCTTGACAGTTTGATCAAAATAGATTGTACTTGGCATTTTCCGTATCTGAAGCAAAAGAAATACCATAAACAAGCCTTTCAGTTTATACTCCTTTTCATCATGGTTTTTAGTAAGGATGCAGAACACTTTTCCTCTCAGCTGTCACTGGGACTCTCCTGCCCCCAGGGCCTGATCTGCTGCACATGTGGACACCAGTGGCAAGGTTCCGACTCTATCTGGCCCCAGGACAGGATCCCCTCAGGAGCTCAGCAGTGCTCCATTTTCATTAGCCATGTGTTTGCTACTGAGTGGATAAACATATGCTGATCAGCCAATGGAGAAAAGCTCTTTTACAAACATTAATTCTCATGATACACATGAGAGTTAAGCAAGTTTTTGTTCTACTGATTTCATGCAAAGGCAATGCCTGAGACATGAAGGTGAAATTAGGCTGCAAACAGAGCACTTGCCACTGAGAATGAAATCTAGGAATACTGTTGACTTGAATTCCCTGTTGTAGCTAGTAGGCAAATTTCTTAAAACTACTTAACACTACAGCAACTTGATTTAAAAGTTTTCAGGACAATTCTATGCCAATGGAAGTTACTGAAATGCTGCCTTGCTAAATTCCATTTAGCCTTTACTGCAGTATACATCTAGCATAGGTCAGTTTAAAGAATCGTTATTTCTTTTAAAGAATGTGAAGTCTTATAATTGTGCGCACCACAGATTAATTAATAATAAATATCCCTTATGCTTAAAAGTCATACTAATAATTAAAGAAAATAGTTGGAAGTTTAACTGCAAAGTAGGGAGTGCTGCTCAGAAAACTATGCTGAAAATGGGATGGGATTTTTATATTATTTTGGTTGAAGAAAAACATTTGGAGTATTTTTTGTTTCTCTTCTGTGGGTTTTTAGTCTTTTGCTTAGCGGCAGGATATAACAACAACAAAAGGTGCTATGACTGGAAATGTTAGTCTTACTATTAAAAAATACCTGCCTGAAAATAGATCAGAAAGAGATTATAACATTGGTCTGGTAAACTGACGGTGCCAATTGTTAGTATGTATGATCAAGAGAGATGACATAATAATAGTTTCTGCTTTGCAATTAGATTAAGGGTATTTGTATTTCAAACCTTCATTACTGAAGCAGGAATGAGAATTGCAGCAACAGTTTGAACTGCATCTAGAGAAAAAACTTCACAGTTGACTACACATCCAGCCAGATGTACAAAAGGGCTTCTTAGCAGTGTAGGAAAAAGGTTTGGATCCACGCGGAACAAAAATGAGAGTCTGAGATTGTGCTGGGACCAAGGTGCTTCTGCTGCTGGAGAGTCAGGGTTGGACTCTTGTAATGTTGTAGCTGGACCTGCTAGTACTCAAGGATGAAGATGAGAGCATCTGTAATATTTCTCAGATAGTATGAACTGATTTCTCAGTCTGAAATCTTTGTTGACAATGAAGAGACTAACCTACTAACCTAATTTGCAGCAAAAATTTAGAAAAGGGATGTCAATAATGCATATTGTTTTAGTTGTTGCCAGGTGATATTTCTACTTTTCAAGGACTCTTTTCATCTTCCCATACAACCTGAGAAGGAGCATGGACAGAACAACAGAACAGCCAACAGAATATTCTGTATCATAGACGTCATGCTCAGTATATAAATGGGGATTTGCTGGGGGGGAGGAATCCATGATCACTGCTCGGGAAGGTACCAGTTCACCAGGTGGTGAGAGTGATTAGTGCTATTATTCTTATTGCGATTGCTATTTTCATTTTCTGTTATTTTTCTATTAAACTATCTCAACCCATGAGGTTTTTTTTCCCCCTCCTTTTCTCCCTCTTCTCCCTGCCCTTCTGAGGAGAAGAACTGCATGAGCAACTGCATGGTCCTAGCTGCCTGCTGGGGTTAAACAACAACAAGGATAATAAAAGAAACTGAAAACCACCCTGAAATCAGGACTGTGCAGGTCACATGCTGAAGAAGATTATTCTTATTTCATAGTTACAGCCACTTCTGAAGCACAGTGAAACAGTGATGGCATAGAATAACATGCATCAAAGTTCGTAAGAAGGGCTTAAGCAAAAAGTCTTCATCAACTGAAACTTCAAGTCATTCTAGGCAATTAATCAATCTGCCTGCTAAGAAAAATTCGTTTAAGTATTTGTTCAACTCTTCAGTCAGTCTATCTTCATGACCCGTGCACATTCATGGATTTGAGTTTTCACTCATCAAGATGCTCACAGGAACAGTGATCCAGTGCCACAGAAGTCAATGGAAAAAGGGTTTTGCTGATTTCCATTGGATAAGGCCCAAAACACACACTTAAAGTCTTACATTGTACTCTCACACATCAAGCATTAAATACTTGCACATGGGAGCAGTTGCACCCAGATTGACTATATTAAGTCTGCATGGGACATTGCTCAAAACAGAGGAGTACAGATGTCTCAGAGCTCTGTTAGAAAAGTCAGGAAACGGAAGGAATATGATGCAATTTATAAGACACAATCATAACTTAACAATTCAGAAATATCAGAATGCCAAATACAGTTTTTGCAGGCCCTGAAAACTTGTAATCACCTTGTACAGTAAAAAATAAAATAATAAAAAATAAATAATTACTTTTTCAAAACAAAAAATATGCCTCTGTTTTGGTTCACCATGAGAAGGGAAAGAAAATTAACTTGTCAAATAAATTATATGCTGTGAATCACTTGGTCGGGTCTGTTCATTAAACCAAGCCTTTTACAAAACACATTGTTCTATATGAAAAATGCTTTTTCTGTTTCTTCCCAGCTGCATGAAGGTCTTCCATTCAAAGTTTCATTTTATTCTGCTAATTAATTACACATGCCTTTGTAGTTCTAACTTTAAAATGTTATTTGAAAGAGAACATACTTTTGAATCAATATCAATCACATTGTTTTATTTTCTCAAGGGAAAGGAGGATGCTCAAAGGAAATTAATCTTATGTCTACACTAACTTGTTTCCACATAGAATGTGCTTCTGGCCTTTGGAAAATCTGCAGCACTGCTCACATTTATTTGCAAGTCTCTCTATAATGAATTTTCAAAATATCTTCTGGCTTTTTATTTGACTATTTTGTTTCAGGAAAAGTGGAGTGCAGAGTGATGTCCTTATAATCACAGGACTGATATTGTGAGTTGGCTGTTCTTTGTCCCCAGTACATGATTCTTGGTTACCCAAATTGCTCTTAGCAGAACAAGGTGGGACATGGTGGAGTTCTCTAGTATGTGATAAGAATGGGAAAGGCCAGCCCTGATGTTTCTGTCTCACACTGTCCTCTCCATATTGCTGCCAACAAGAAGAAAAAGAAAAAAAGAAAAAAGTTCTACAGGAAAGTAGTTTATAAAAATTAGGTTTAAGTATACCAAAAAAAGAGGTTTCAAAGTTCACCTGTTGAGATTTCCTTCTGTACAGATCTCTACATTGCTAATTCCTAAAATGTGATGTTTGTCATCATATTGTTTTTTCAAAGACCAAAAAATCACTCAATCATGTGAAAATTATCTTTTTATTTTTCAATTTTCAGAAATGGTTCCTAACCTTTGGACAGGGCAAAAACAAGAAAAAATAGGCTGAATTTTATCTAGTACTACGAGTACTACATACTGGTAGTATTGATAAGTTGACACCATATTCTAGTTCCTATTAAAATTATATAGCAAACCCAGTAGACTACTGCATTGCAGCTCTTATAAAAATGTTTTTTGGGAAATACTAATAGTAACTATTAGAAGTACATTTCAAAGTAAATATTGTTATTCTCATAGAGAAATGTTCAGGCTTGGAAAGGTGAAACAATTTGCCTCATATACACAGTAAATCTTTGAGCAGTAAGATGAGAGAGTCCAAGCCCAACCCCAAAGTTCTGCCTCGCAGCCTAGGATTCCACAGGTAAACACGCTGTTTCCAATTTTATTTTTGGTTTTTTGTTTTTTGGGTTTTGTTTTTTTTTTTTCTTCTTTCTTATTTACACTATTAAATACTATTTTCTATAGACTGAAAAATGTTTGATGGCAAAAAAAAAAGCAGTGAATCTCAAAGTAAAGCTTATTAAACATTATAAAAATCCTATACATCATAGTATAGGTGTATTCTTTTGAACTTTTGAACTCCGGATTCTTCAAAGCACTGTTCCCCTGAATCTATCAAAGAAATGTGTAGCGCTGCTGTGGAGAGGATCTTATTCTTGATGTGGATTACTTGCTATCTTTTCGAGAGAAGAAAGTCAGTCTTGTCTCACGGAAATCTTTGAAGCTCTTTCTAATTAGAAGGACCTCTTCTGTTATTTTTGTTTTTATTCATTCCGCTCCTCTTTTATGGCTAAAACTATTCCAAGGAGATGGTCTTAGCAGTTGACTGCTTAGCACTTAATCTGTTCCTGTTGCTTATTCTTCCCTTGAAGTCACACTCCTGTGTTAAAGGCACTGAACTTTTCTCTGTAGCCACCGTTCTGTATGCAATAAAGCCATACACCACAGATACCAGATGCAATTAAACCGTAAGTCAAACAAGCAAGGGAATGCCAGAAGTGGAACCGTCATCTCTTCAGGCTCAACACAAGTCTTAATAGCTTAAGTCAAAAACTAGTATGAACAGTAAGTTTTTCACTTGCTTCCATGATCTTATAGCTATGACATCTATACTAATGTCAATACCAATGATAATACTGATATTAATAGTAACAACAGCAACATCCAAATTCAGCTAAACTGTCAGTATATTTTGGAGATTCCTCATTCATTGCTGACAACAGATGTCAGCAATCTTCTGTTTTCCAAGTTGCTTTAGGACATTCTTGTGTTCTTCAGAAACCACCCAGACCCAGCAACACAGCAGCATCTGACTGACCCAGGGCCTAAGCCTTAGCTTTGGCTGCTCAACACCAGTGAGTTACAGAGTATTATAGACGGCTCGTGGGAGAACACGCTAAAAGTGCAGCTCCACACATCTCTGTCAAATACACCAGCACTAAAAAATAAATTTATACAAATTTATGCAATTGTCTTGGTTTCAGCTGGGACACAGTTAATTTTCTTTCTAGTGGTTGTTGTGTTCCAGATTTGGTATGAAAGGAATGTCAATAATGCATATTAGAATCAGAATCAGAATCAGAATCGTAGTGGTTGGAAGGGACCTCAGAGATCATCGAGTCCAACCAACAGTAAAAAAAACAAACAAACAAACAAAAAAAAAAAACCACCACAAACAAAACCACCACCCACCACCTGAACACACAACAACAACAACCAAACCAAAAACCATCACCCACCCACACAGCACCCCACCACAAACCAGTAATCTTGGACACTAGAGCATGCCCTGAAGAACCATGTCTACACGTTTCTTAAATACCTCCAGGGATGGTGACTCCACCACCTCCCTGGGCAGCCCATTCCAATGCCTGATAACCCTTTCAGTAAAGAAATGTTTCCTAATATCCAACCTGAACTTCCCCTGGCGCAACTTGAAGCCATTACCCCTTGTCCTATCATCTGTGACTTGGGAGAAGAGACCGACCCCCGTCTCTCTACAGCCTCCTTTCAGGTAGTTGTACAGAACAATAAGGTCTCCCCTCAGTCTCCTCTTCCCCAGACTGAACAACCCCAGCTCCCTCAGCCTCTCCTCGTAAGACTTGTGCTCCAGACCCCTCACCAGCTTCGTTGCCCTTCTGTTGTTTTAGTTGTTGCCAGGCAATGTTTATACTTTTCAAGGCCTTTTTTCATCTTCCCACAGAAGTTGAGAAGGAGCCTAGAAAGAACGATGGAATGGCCAATTCCATAACATAGATGCCATGCTCAGTATATAAATGGGGTTAGCTGGGGAGGGCAAGAACTTGTGGTCACTGGTTGGGATGTTGCCAAATCACCGGGCAGTGAGAGTGACTTGTGTTATTGTTATTATTATTACTGTTTTTTTATTTTCCGTTTCTCTTATTGTTTCTATTAAACTGTCTTTATCTCAACCCCCAAATTTTGGGTTTTTTTCCTTTCCCTTTCCCCTCCTTTTGTCTCTGCCCTTCTTGGGGAAGGGGGAGAACTGCATGAGTGGCTGCGTGGTCCTACCTGCTGGTCGGGGTTAAACCATGACAACAGTAAATTAGGATTTAAAATTATTATAGCTAACCCATTATGGAAACAAATCAAGAACTTTTAGTTTGTCTTAAACATTTTCTGTGCTGACAAGGGAACCCGCTTGTGTCTTTAACACACCAAACTACAGGTGTTAGACTTCAGTAAACCCATTCATTCTGCCCATATTAGTATGAACATTATAAGACTGTGAAAACTGAGTTTTGTGTTTACTAGATTCTCATGCCTGTATTCATCCCATTTGACACCTTCCTGTTTTTTCAGATTTATTATTAAGGTTTAAACCATATCTGTGGAACATCTTTTCAAGTGTGTATCCCATATGTATCTCATGAATCCCAGCTTTGGTGAAATAAATTAATGTTATTTACTCTGAACCATTCTTAATTACAAAAAGTCTCTGCATTTGCTCTTAATCAGATGGATTCACTGGTGTTTGTCCTAACTTGATTGCGACTTAACTATCCGTCTCACTGTATAAACATTTTTCTCAGATGTGCTAATTTTGTTATATGAATTTTATTTCTTTAAATTATTATTCACTTTGTGGATTTATTATCTTTGTGGTTGTTCCCATCCTTCAAGCTCTTTGTTGTTTTCCCTACAACTCTGATCACAACACAAATATGAATCCTAGAATTTCCTGTGCTTACATAACTTGCTTGTATTTTCCTGTGAGGTATCTGGAAGTCAAGAACAAACTAATCTGGGTTGAAGAAAGAGTATCTTTGAAAAGGATTTAGAATATGAATGCAAGTTGTATGTCAGTCACCAGAATTCCCATTGACATTTGAAGCACCACCTTTGGTTCAGTAAATGCATCGCCTGCTGAAAGAATATTCAGAGGAAATATCACTACATGTGTGTCTTTTCCAGGATTTTCTCCAGATATCCATCAACTATTGACAAAAAAAAAAAAAGGAATACTAATCTAGAAGGACATTTGATCTAAAACTGTATCCATGCCTCAGTTAAGCAAGAACATAGACAATCTTGACCAAAACATCTTTCCTTAAAGATTGTTCTGTCTTTCCATATCTAAATCTTTCTTGTGGTCACTACAAAAGAGAAAGGTTTTATTTCTTTTCTATTCTATTGGTAGCTGTCCTTATTGTTATTGTAGGTCAATGAACACTTCTCTAAGCTCATCCAGCTCCCCTTCTACCTCCAGCCTAAAATAGATACTAACTTTTTTTGGAGCATGATCTGTGAGACAGAGCATTCCTTTCAGCTGTATTCTGTGTTCTCTTGAGAGCCTTTTCATCTGCTGAAGAGCTTCCTCAAAGCCATGCCTGTGGTGCCTTGTGGATACAATGGGGGCATGGCATAGAGAAAGCCAAGTACTTGAGTGAAATTACAGAAAAAAAATCTTTTGTATTTTCTTATGTGCTTGTGTAGTTATTTGAACTAGACGTGGAGAACAAGATTGTCGTGATTTGTCTACTTTCACAGAATCACAGAATCACCTAGGTTGGAAGGGACCTTTAAGATCATGTAGTCCAACCTTTCACAGATTCTGTTCACCAAAATTTCAAGAAGAGTTCCTCAATTTAAGATACGTCAGTTCCTTTCTGCTTTTCATGCACCTTTTAATAAAAGTTTACTTATATTGTGTCCTTATGTTCAACACAGTACTTTACAAACTTCTGTAATAAAAGCTTTTAATCAACTTGTTGTGATTGATTTAACAGGAACATTTCCTTGTAGTACTACACATGTTTCAAAAATCAGACATATCTTACAGACATCTGCTCCGTTCAGTATCTGAGATATATTCAATCTATGGTTCATAAAATAAGGCCTTGTACAGCACATAGCTAGTGCCTCACGGCCAGCTTAAAAATTATATAGTTGATCACAGCTCTGTCTCATTTAAACATACAATAATTTGGACTCATTTTACTTAAGTATTATGCTAAGCTGCTTGCAATATTATAATATCCTTACATCTCAACTTTATTAATTTCAAAACTTCAGGAATTACAGAATTCAGTAAGTTGTCTAAGCAATGCGTGCTAAAAACAAACCATCTCCTTCTGTGAACCCACTTTCCATGCTCCACACAGGTTTCTTACAAGAAATTCAAACTACTTCTGGCCTGAATCGAGAATATTTAAAAGATTGTCTGCATTCGTGGGAAGAAGACTGAGGAAAACAGTTCTGCTATTTTACCACAATGAAACTTTTCACCAGAAAGACATATTTCATCTGAACAGAAAACAGTGTTTTCTCCTTGATACATTGAAGACTACATATTGAATCTTCATTATTGTGCATAAACCAGGAACTAAGATATTTAATGGAATGCATTGCATTCCAAATAAATACAAGGCTGAGCTTTGGCTGTATAAAGACATCATGACTGAACACCCCACTCCTCTACTCCTCCGCCTCATACACTGTCAGGAACAAAATGGTTTAGAAATAATTTTTGCCTGAAGGATTAGATTGTAGCATTAATTTAGCCACTAGCATAAATTCTGTTATATTCAGAGGTATGTTCACTCTTTATTTCCAACATATTCAGAATACCTATAGCTTTCAGCAAGATACAAAGCTAAATGAACTAGAAAGAATGGGAAGAAATTCTTTGGCTCCACACTGAGAAACAAAGTCACTATTATAAAGATGGAAAATGTATGGTGGAGACAAAAGGGGCAGTGAAGCCAAACCACCAGCTTTATACAATAGGAGAAAAAAAGAGAAAGATGTGATTTATACATTTTCATCATATTAACCATAATGTGAGTTTAGGGAAAGCTTCCACTGTGCATCTTGACAGCCAAAAATCAATTGGAAATAGCATGATATGCTGGAATGCCAGGCCAGTGATGACATTCACACGTTTATAAGCAGCCAAAACGAACATCCATACTTTGTGTTACAATGAACAGTGTCTCTATATGTGTGGTATTATCAAGTCTCCTTATGAGAATGGGTTGGAGTCATAGTCTTCTATGACTTTGTCTTCGTGTTTAGCTCACTTCAATTTTCTTTTTAGATTAAATGACACTGTGATAGGATGTGACCAAATGATAAGGTCAGAAAAAAGAGGTTTTTTGAGTACTGTGCAATAAGTAATTTGAAGAAATTAGAAGAAAAGGCTGGTAGCAGACATTTCTCAATAACTTGTGAGATAAAGAATGAAGCTTGGTTATAAATAATTAATGCAAAGTAGGAGTTGAAACCTGCAATACAAGGAAGGTGCTACATTAGATATATCTTTGGCCTTCTCAGATAAAAGATTTAGACAATTTAGCAAGCATGTACTTGATTTGAGTGTATAATTACAATGATTATATATGCTGATAGGGTAATTGAATTTGCCATTTGACAATTAGCCATTTGCACATACAATTATCTAATTTAATGTGCATAATTTCAAATGAAAAATGATGTCCTTCACAGGTTTTAAAAATCATTTTCTGTATTCTGGAAACTGGGATTAGTGAGAGCAGTTTACTACCCAACACTGATCAGCATTTTTGTAATCCACAGTCTTTAATCAGATAAGCATACTCTTCCACAACTGCATAGCCCATGTACCTAGCTATAAAGAACATAGCTGTATGCCATATCTTTATCTCATGAGCTAAAAAGAGCAAATAAGTTTTTCTGCAATTTTTTTTGGTTAACTACTAATAGTGGAATGCTAATCACGCTCAAATAATGGAACAGAAGAGACGACTGCTAACTACTCCTGCTGTGCTTACACTCATGGTGATCCCTTAAAAATCTTCTGAATGTCTGCTTGATTTTGATTAGTTTAAGCTCTGGAAATTCCATGGTACAATGCAGTTCAAGAGGCATGCTGCATTCAGCAACATCACAGTGCCTTGCAAGAAAGACAGCTGTAATGATGCACAGCAGCCATCCCCCAACATAGGTCATCAGTCCCTTCTGGCTGTTATTTTTGTTTCCATCTAGATGATCATAAGATACCAGTCAAAAATCTGGAAAATCCATTATTGCAAACAGTTCCAAGGAACACAGAAGTTAGCAGAACTGTGGATATGTCAGATAATGACATTAGGCAAGATCGCTGAATTTCAGTATCCCATTTTCTATTACAAACAATATTAATCACTTAGTTAAATACAGAGATCCCAAAGCACTTTTCCAAAGTAGTAAAAATCATAAAATAATAAAATTTAAGCCAGGAGCTTTCACTGTGATCATGTCTGGCCTACCACATAATACATTCCAGGAGATTTCACCAGCCATTCTTATCAATTCCTAATGAAGTGGTAGAGGCAAAACTGACTTCTTCCTTATTACTCACTGAGTCGGTGGCACACTTGCAAATGCAGCTCAGACTCTGGACTTCCCGCACTGTTCTTAGACCGAGAACAAATTCTCATGTGATACGATAAATGAGAAAGTATTGCACAAAAGATTTTGAGCCCAACTTTTATTTTGCAGGGACCTGTAGCAGTACAGTAACTCCAGTGATGAGAGGTACTTTTGTTGGGGACAAAAAAATAAAAAATTAAGACTCCCCCTTCCCCTCCCCACACATAAACAAAACCAAAAGGAAGGGAGCAAGAGAAACGAAAAAGAATGGGAAGCTGGGCAGCTAGGAAAAGCAGTGATGTGATCTCCACGCAGACTTTCTCCTCTGGGTGGAAAGATGGTTAAACGCTAAAACAAGTTGCCCAAACTGGTTGTGAAATCTCCATGTTTGAAGAAATCAAAACCTAACAGGACACGATTCTGAACAGTCTGCTGTAGCTGACCCTGCTTTTAGCAGAGGGTTGGACTAGACGATCTCCAGAGGCCCCTGCCCTTCTCAGCTACTCTGTGATTTTGCAGCAAATGTTAGGGCACTGAAGGCAATGTGCAACAGATTTGGTGTGTTTCAAAGTTATCAGAAAAAAATTACTGTCATTTCACTGTGAATAGAGTGCAGATTAGTCATTTAAAGAGATCTCCTAAAATGAGCTAGTCTTTTCTCGCAAAAATCCCATTCATGATGCAAAGAGGCATAGAGGACCACCAAATTGCATGGCATGCTCTACTTTAGTAATAGGGATACCTACTCTTGACTCTATGAAACCCCAACATTTTATTTCATTTTTAGATGTCTTGCCACTGGTCCTCTACCACTGCATCCTGATATGCAACATGTTCATGTTCATCATTGTTGAATAAGGCTCAATTGCCATTACTTAGTGAAAATAGCAGCTTAGCCTACAAATAACACTCATCACTAATCATAAAAAGGCATCATATACAAGCACTTATGGTATAATCTATAACGATACTCTTAGCTCAGTAGCCAGACAGTTCAAAATGTATTTAATTTCTGTGCATGTCAAAGGCAGAAAAAATTGTCATATAGACACAGAAAAGGAAGTTTAGTTTCTATTCTTGTATCTGCCATAGCATTTCTGAGGGTTAATGTAAACAAAGCTATGTTACATATAGATCGGTAGTAATCCAAGAATATTAACATTGTAATATTTCAGAAAGGTGCTGGAAAACTCAAGTTTGTCATGTATGCAAGAGTCTTAAAGGTAATAGGAGCACATTGTATTGTTTCTGAGTCACAGTAGAAAAAAAAATAAGGAAATTTTATTATTAGGGTTGTTATTTTGCATTTCTTGCAAACTTAGGTTGAATTCTGCCAACAGTTGTCCTTCCCTCTGTTGTCAGAAAAGAAACCAGGGAGGACTCAGTTCCGAAAACCGATGGATATTCTGCCATCATGCACTATGCCAAGGATGACAGCGTGCTTTCAAGTTTTGATACTGTACTGGTTTATTCCCCTGCTGGAGTAAATTTGCACTCACTTCTCACCTCTCTGGAGTATGTGTTGTTATCACATTGTGATAAAGCACTGGGCATCAAAAATACAAGGTATTGTTCTATCCTGATGAGAATGTTTCATTTTAAATATGTAGTTGAACTTTAACTGGATTCATTAGAAAGTGATTAAGAAAGGACAAAAGAAGGTTTTATACAAACAGCTCTGCCTGAAGGGATTGAAAGTGATCTAAGTGTATTGCATCACCCCAGCAATTAGATGTGTGCATAATTCAGAAGCTTTTCTTCAAATCCCTTACCTAAATCATGAAGAGAATGGACATGAACATGGATATCCCATCTTGCAGGTGAACGTCCTATTCACTACAGGGTGTTCTGCAGGCCTTTAAGCCCAGAGCATTCCTTTGTAACTCTCCCACCTTCCACAGGCACCTGTGAGATGAATGAGAGTATGCTACAGTTTCCCCAGTTTTCATGAGGTCCTGTTGTTTGTCTTGCACACAACTTACACATTCTAAATTCATATCATACAGATGATCAGGCCTATAGCGGTGCTTCTCTTTAACCGGCTGATTTGAGGCTTTAGTTTCCTTTCAGTTCTTGCTCTCTGGGAATGTATTCTTAATGGCTAATTTTCTTGAAGTTATAACTCCCTAACACCAGAAACAATCTAATTTCACTGACAAAAACACTTCAGGATTTTTTTTCTTTCCAGTTACAAACTATGGTTTGTGTTAAAAGATACTCAAGAATTATAATCTGGTTTTATTACTAATCTAAAGTTATGAAACACATACTATATATAACAGGCCAAACTGAGATACTTATATTTCTAATAGGTTCTATGTTTTCTTGGAAACAGCCTCAAAATCAACGAGTTAAATGCTAGGGGACTAAAAATATTGTCTATACAGACAAGGCATCAGTTTGTTTTGTCAATGGCTACCTGCAGCATTGCAATTCTCATAAATAGCAAATGCCCCAAACCTTAGAAGACATGACAGCAGCCCCAGGTGCAACATCCTTTGCCAAATTACTCTGTTCAAATTGACAAACTGCTTTAGGAAAGGATAGTAATTATCTTTAGATACACTGCAACATGGGAGAAGCTTGATTTAATTTAATCAGTAGCACTGTAATTTAAGTTATGATGCATGCTTTAATTATTCAAAGCACAAATGTTCTTCTCCGAAAACTTTCATTAGGGATCCAGACACTGGGAAAACCTAGTCATATATGACTTTTCTTGCCACAGTCACTGTGATTATTAGGGCTTTTTTTCGCCTGAGATTTTTAACTAATTCTGTTTTGCTAATGATTATGTCCAGCTATGTTAGAATTGTATGACTGATAGAATAATCATATACTTTACTTATAGTTAATTATGCATTAAATTTACAAATTCATTACAGTTTGTTCAACTACTTTTGGCCCAGTTCTTGATATTTGCTCTATTATTCCTTTCTGTCCCAATCGCAAAATTTCGTATTACTATAGAACTCCTATTTGCAACACTGATTAAATCAGTTAACCATTTATCCCTACCACCTGAAAAAAGTCATATTGCATAAATGGTTCATGTGAAGCAATAAGAACAAAACTACACCCAAAAGAATATTGCTAAAAGCATGATTTTTGAAGTCTTTCCTAAAACTGGGCAAGATAAGTAGGCTAACAACAGCACTAGATTACTGATCATTACAGTGCTTCGCATTTACATAACACTCCTAAATATTTCATAATATATACATGACTAAATTAAACCTCAAATGCTTCCAAGAGACAAAGGAATAAATTACACTCACCTTGGAACTGTACATTCTAAGACAGAGAAATGTTAAACTACTTAGTGAGGCTGTTTAAAACGGGGTGGGGGGGGGACGAGGAGAATCCCAGAAGTCGTGCACTTGAGCCTTGATCAAACCATTCGCACTGCTAGAACAATGCTAAAAAGGTACAAGTTTGCAGCCAGAGTTTCCAGTTGATTCACATCTATTGGCGGAACTGTCTTTAATTTTAGGTCATCCTACTCCTGGTAAACAAACCCTCCCGACCCCCAGTGTAAAATATTACAAAAATAAGCAGGCCTAAAGAATATTCTTTGCTTCAAATCCAGTCAGTTGTGAATCCTATAGAATCACTTTGCTGCTTTGGGCTTTCATTGCTGTTATTTTTAGTGAGAAACTAGAGTGTTTTTTGTATTGTAAAATATATTGCCATTATTGTTAACAAAGACCCTAAGCTACGCTGTGTTATGTGAAAAAAGTCTTGAGTTCTGATAAAATATATCAGCTCAGAACATGATCTGCACTGTTGATCTAGTGTACATCTGCAGCTTACAATACACGTACATATGTTTCTTACACTAGTAGGCCATAGTTTCATACACTTTAAGAATTGAGTCCCCTTCTGATGCTGTTCCTCCTTTGTTACAACTTTGTTACCCGAGTTACAACTAAATATTTCTACATCCCCACCACTCCCTGCCCCAAAAGCATGGCAAAAATTGGGATGGAGTATTTTAGCACCAGTACCTTTTTAATATGTAAGCGATCCTATGGTTTTAGTCACAAATTTCTCATTAAAACCAGTGGGAGTCTCAAGCTGTCCAAAATGTCTGGGTTTTAACAAGAACTAATACAGCTTTAACAATTAAAGATATCCTGAAAAGTTTAGCATAATGATCAATAAATGAAGAGGGTCTTTGCTGCTCACTATTTTATCTCTTCTCTGAAGTCATTGAACATGACATTTCTCCCTCAAGGCAATCAGTAAGACAATATTTAAAAGTCATCATTTCAAGATGCTGTCCATTTGACTTGTTTCCCTTTGGATTTCACAAACAAAACAAGACACTATTCATATTCCACATGGCCTGATTATATCCAGGGAATTCATATCTATTCTAAGAAACAGTCATGGTAAATACACTTAATCTGAATCACAGGAAAATTAATGCCCTTGCATGATGTTAAGAAGCCCCAGTGCTGGAATGACACTCCCTCTTAATGAGATGCAAGGACTAAACTTCTGCTACTGGCTTTATGGAAAAGGATTCAATATCTCCACCTAATAGTTGGGGGCTGGAGTGGTTAGGTCAGGTGTCCTGGGTCATTATCATAGCCAGTACTACCTTCCAGCCTTCAAAGCCTCCTGTGGTTCACGTTTGAAGCATCTTGGTACACAGTGTTGCCATAGAAAAGGTTCTGCATTCACAGCCCAGTAAGTGGAATGATCCCTGTTTCTATAAAATGTGTCAGTCTCTTTGGATGAAAGACAGTTCAAAAGTATTGTCATGGTTTCGGCTGGGACAGAGTTAAGTTTCTAACTAGCAGATGGTGTGGTGCTGTGTTTTGGATTTGGGGTGGGAAATAGTATCGATAGTGCACTGGTGTTTTCGGTTGTTGGTAAGCAGCGAAGGCCTTTTTCGCTCCTCACGCTGCCCTGCCAGTGAGCAGGCTGGGGGTGCACAAGAAGTTGGGAGGGGACACAGCTGGGGCAGCTGACCCCAACTGACCAAGGTGATATTCCATACCATGTGACATCATGCTTAGTATATAAAGCTGGGAGAAGAAGGAAGGCAGGGGAGGAGGATGACATTGGGAGCAATGGTGCTTGTCTTCCCAAGTAACCGTTACACGTGATGGAGCCCTGCTTTCCTGGAGAGGGCTGAACACCTGCCTGCTGATGGGAAGCAGTGAATGAATTCCTGGGTTTGCTTTGCTTGTGTGCATGGCTTTTGTTCTACCTATTAAACTGTTTTTATCACAATCCACAATGTTATTTTCGGTTTTACTCTTCCGAATCTCTCCCCATCTCAAGTAGGGGATTGAGCAAGTGGCTGCACGGTCCTAGATGCCAGCTGGGGTTAAACCACAATAGTGTTCTCTTCAACTCTGTTTCTGAGTGCTGGATAAAGAGGGGACATTTTGATATTCCTCCTAGCACTTTTATGCAATCAAACCCTCCTGCACTGCATATTCTGTCATCACCTTCTAATGCCTGGAGATGTATAATCAGACCTCATAAATGAGGCATGCTGATGCATCATATATAATGAAACATACTCCTTCTTATAGCAAAGCAGGGTGCATCTGGCTTCTGTGCTCTTAGAAACAGCATCAATCTAGCCAGTGTACATTCAGTCCTTGCTGATGCACATTCCTGTTAAGAAATGTTTCTTTTAATTCTGGGACAAATGATGACTGAAATGAACTCAATACATCTACAAATCATTTCAATGGGTGCCTGAAAAAGGGCATAGAACGTTATGTTGGCTAGAGGAAGTGTCAGCTACAATGGGAAACTGCTGTGTAAAGTTTATTTAGTGAGTGCATAATGATCACATCAGCCAGGATATTACAATGTTGGAAGCAATTACTAATTATGATACACAAGATTCAAAAGTAAAAGCAATTTGAACTGCACAGAGGAGGATAAAACAAGCTCATAAACAAGCAGCTTTCCTTAAAATATTCTAATGTGAGTTATGATGTGGTTTTGTTGTGCCCAAACCACAACACCCCTCCTCCAAATATATCATTTTTGTGTTCATGAAGGACATTAAAAGTCACAAAATAATGAGTGGGTGTTAAAAATAGCATAGAGAGACCAGGATATAAAGAATGCATTTAAATTCCTGAAGACAATTAGCCAAATAATTTTTTTTAAAAAAAGCTGTTATCTAGAAATATGAATCATTTCTACAAACCTAGTTCCTTTTTTTTTTTCCCCTCTCCAAATATGCAGTAGAAGTTACATGTAATCAGATTCTCAAATGGTATATTTCTATGTCATGTCACAAACAGAGGATTACCTCTTAACATTTTATAAAAACATTTCTCAGTTGGGTGCACATCACACTGGTAGAGAATGTGTCTATTAAATGATATAATTGGCTATGGTTATTGCAGTCTAACAATTTGTGACTGGATCTGTGACCATTTTGGGGACAGGCTTATAAAGGCATCCATGGTCACCTCAGGTGAACCCATCCTTAAGTCCAAACTCATCTCATAACATTGACGACATGAGCACCTACTTGTTACAGGTTTCGGTCACCTCCAAGAAACGTCAGGAGGAAACAACTCAGATCTGTGCTACCTGTCGTGCAAGTGATCATCAAATGACATGCAATGCAAACGAAATTGGAACTCAATGTCTTGCCAGGATATATGACTGCGAAGTCCACCACAATTGAGATAAAGTTGGACAGAATCTGTGGGCCAGGTGAACTCCAGAACCAAGCTGACATCTCCAATCAAACCAAAGCACTACATGTCTTCATGAAGCATTACGTAGAGCTATCTCACCAAAAGCTGAAACAGATGCAGATTTGCACTGCTATCTCTTAGCTTTTCTGCTCCATACCTTAGAAGCATGTTGCTCAAATGCATCTACTTTTGATAGAGAACTGTAATGTATCAGAAGATTGAGATGTCAAGTGTCTGCAATTTTACCACCTTCTCCCCTAAAAAATCTTGTGTTTTTCACTCCTATCTCCTTGTCTCTAAAGTACTAATTATTTATGTATTATATTTATGATTTACTACTTTGTGGCTTTCTTCTTTCCTACCTTTGCAGCTCAGTGTCTTGTTCTCACTATTTCTGACTGATTCTTTAACATTGCATTTATTGTATTCACCCCCTTTCACAGCTTCTTCTTGTGTCTATTAAATGAGTTTTCTGTGCTTATATGACAAAGTTCTTCAGATTTATAATCCAAAGTACAGTGAAGTAATACAGGACAAGTTAAAAGACTCTGACATGATAGATAAATGACCCTGTAAGTTAACAACTTTTATATCTGTAATGACCTGCCAGTCATATACTTTCTACACAGGCAATGTCTGTAAAGACTATAGAGCTAAAAAGCTTTGCACATAAGCCTAAAAGAATCACAAATTTATTTTATGCATAGCTAAGATAATTTTAAATTCATCTTCTAGAAGAAAAAACAAGTCAAAACACACCCAGCAAAATTCAAAAGGTTGACCTCTTCGCCCCTGGTGTATACTAAAACCTTTGACATTGTGTAGAAATAGAATGGTATTTAATGTCTGTAATTTGCAGGCAAAGGAAAGGCTATAAAGGCTGTGCAAGGCCATAACAAACCTAAACGCCTTGGAATGGTAACAGATATTAATTTAAATTAATGTTGTTTATTTTTCCCTGTGAATTTTATTTTTAGTATGGTGACATCTGGTTGGTTTCAAGCTATTTGGACTTAATATCCAAGCCCTGACTAGAGTATACACTTTTAAGATATAACACAAGGTGAAAGTTAAAATGAGGAACTCTGTAAAGCATCTTTCTCAAAGAAGGTACTACTCTGTCAGGAGCTTATCCTATTGCATTCTCCAAGATTTTTTAATTTAAAAAAAATGCAAATATTTTGAACTCAAATTATCTACATTTCTAATTTCCCCCTACATGGGTTGTTTTCAGCTTCTAAAACTACCTGAAATCCTTCAATCTGAAAACACTGGACCATTTAAAAAAGGTTTAATTTTGCAACAAATTAAATGGAAGTGACATTTCAACATTTTACCCATCTTTTCCTCATGTTTCAACCCACTTTTACAAATGCCTTTTAAGTGTTTAAAATGGAATACAGAGCAGTCATTTTATGTCACATATAGGCTTACTTTTAAATGACACTGAAAAAAAATCTGTTATGTAGAATAAACTATTATTACCAATCTTTCTATTGTCCAAAGAAAATATAAACATTACATTATGCTGAATATATTCCTTTCGATGTCAGTGTAATTGCGTTGACAATATCACCTGACAATCTGGCAGTGATTTAAAAATTGTTGGTAAGAAAATTTCAAAGCCTTGTGGAAAACCCTCACCAAGTGCACATGATTTCATTGAGTTGTCATGGGATTTACATTCTAAAAGTTCTCTTTCATCAGAGATTATTTATCCATATTCTGAGAAGGTGCAGGACCCATCCAAAACCCATCCCATCCAAAATTTATAGATACACGATTTTGTTAAGATGCCACCTCAACTTTTATTTCGTTTACCCTGTCGGTTAACTGATCTGGACACACAGCTCAGATTTACAAGTGGCACGCAATGATGCAATGGATCATGTTTTGGGTCAGTGTGTCAAATTTCTGCCTTGCCTTTTCACTGGTCCCCTTTAAATCTATCTACAATACAATCGTATTTACATTTGTCACTTACATAAAAGCAAAACCAGGAATATTCCATCAATGGGTGTTAGTCTCACAGAAATTTAGAACATTTTGCTGATTAAAAATGTTGCCACAAAATAATAAAATTAATTTCATGGTGTGGCATATGCCCTTGGGCTATTTGTAAGAGTGGTCTCCTTTCCCCTAGACATACAACTCATCAAGTCGCTGACTGCAGGTCAAATTTTCAAAGCCTGCACCTGTATGAAATGATTATGCTTGTTGAATTAATCACATCTGCATTAGTTTGTGCTAATGAATTGCCAAATAACTGCATACATCTTGTGGCTATGCAACTCTGTGATTCTAATGACATTCAGCTGTATACTTGCTTACTGAAATCCAAGCATGGTATGATAGCTGGTAGGTGCCCATTTTTCTTTATATATATATTTTTTTTAATTTATGTTGTTGGCATACAGTCTGTTTGGCATTTTTGTAATCCATTAATAGACACCATTTAGTAATACTGGTTGAATTAATTTTGAAAAGACATATGCTTTAAGACATTTAATATGAGGGAGAAATACTGGAAAAAATAAACCTGGAAAGATATACCATTTTACATGGACAAAAGAATTGTGACAGAAATGCCAGAAAAGTCAACCAAGAAATAGTAGGAGTAACAGAGACAGTAAGACAAAAATTAGGAATCTGTTTCAAAAGAAAAGCCTAATAAGGAAACCTTCCAGGTATGAAACACTGAGTGAGAAAGGGCCAGAAACAAATACATTTAAAAAGCCATGTACTATTTGATTTCTATTGCACTGAAATTTGACCCATTGTCCAAAAACATCTCTCATTGTGAGCGACTTCAGTCATAAATCTGAGCTGCATGTCCAAGTACGCTAAACTCATTTGTGAACACAAATGTAAACATTTGTATCTGTCTCTTCCCAGAACTCTGTAATGATCACATTATGCTTAGGCAGACTTTGTGTACTAAGTATTTCAGGATTCTTCAGCTTTCTAAAATAGGTAATGAGTTATTTCCTGTTCAATGCAAAGGAGACTACTTCATGGTTTCTCATCAATGTTTCAGTACAGGAAAAGCCAAAACCAATCCAAATCTAAAATTCAAACAACTTGGATTGTAAACAAGTGTTAGCAATTTTTAATGGAAAATACAAAATACACTCCCTCTTTATACCCCCAAAAAGTTTTTGAAAGAGTGTTAATAACTGTGGAGGAAGTTATTTGTGGATACAAACTTCTATTTGCAAAATTAGATGAAAAACAGAGAATCAATCATCATCTTACAATTCAGTAATAAGGTCTTAATTTTTTTAAAAAAGTTTTTCTTACATAGGAGATTTAATTCAGCATGTTTCATTGCATAAAAGATCAGAAAGCAATTCTGAAAACAAATATACGAGCTTTCTAAATAGCAGTTTGGCTAATTTGTATATGGGGCTACTAATTTTTTGTAAAAATAACTTGAAAATATATTTTTGACTCATTCTTATCTCTTTGAAGCATTTTGTAATCTAAGCGGTTATTAAAGTCTCTTGTTAATCTTGGATGAATTAGGGAGCCAGGGTCTTTGAGGCTGAAGTCAATTATGTATCAATTATGTATAAAGAGAGTCCATTATTTACAGCACCATTATGTCCCCATCTCAGTTATTACACAAGTCTATTCCTATCATCTGGAAATTACCCATCCTTATTAACTAACATTTCTAAGCAAATTGGCCAATGACAAGACAACCGATGCTCTCCCCCACCTCTTACTCCATGGAGAGGAAGAACAGAGATAAAGAGATTTTTTAGTTTAGGGAAAAACTAAACTACTTTAATGAAATATTAGTAATAAAATTAAAAGGAAAGAATGAAATTGTTACACTATATACAAATATATACAAACCTGTATCAAGTTCCCAGGGAGATGTCACTGGCAGGTACTGGGGAATTTCTAGACTGGACTCAGGTGGGAACTGGATTCTAGATCTTGCTTCAAGAACATATAGAACAGGATCAAAGGCAGAAGAATAAACAGGGTCCTCCTCAGATGTCTGAGCATGACAGATTGGATGGAATACCCTATTGGTCAGTTTGGGTCACCTGATCTGTCCACTCCTCCCCACAGGTGTGACTCCTCCACAGTGTAAACGACCAACTCAGTTGACCCTGGTTGCCACAGCAGCAAGGATAAGCAAGAGCCTCTCTTACTGAACAGAAGGTTGGCTTTGCTCCACCTCAAACCAGGACAGCATGTCAGTGTGCTTTTCCTTTCCTCAACCCCCAAAAGAAT
Organism: Numenius arquata; assembly: GCF_964106895.1. Classification (NCBI taxonomy): domain Eukaryota; kingdom Metazoa; phylum Chordata; class Aves; order Charadriiformes; family Scolopacidae; genus Numenius; species Numenius arquata. The sequence continues at coordinate 61,786,253 of NC_133581.1, read as the reverse complement.
GGTTTGTAAGATGACAGAGCAGAGTTTGGCCTTAGCCATTTCAATTTTCAGCCTTTGTACTGTGCGGTGACTGCAACATCTTTAGCTGATAGCTAATTATAGTAAATCTTGTCCATTAGTAAACAGCCTTATTAAACCATACATTCCCAAAGATGAAAGTGTAAACTTGGGTCCCAAAACAGTAATTTGAAAGGATTTATTAATATACTTTCATCCTTTTCTGGGCTGTTAAATTCTCTTCACAACCTTTTCAACTTTTCATTTTGCAGATTAAGTTTACAAAATCAGACTTTAGTAGAAAGCAATTTTGAAATGTTAATGGGTTTTTTCTTTTGTTTTCCTACATTTTCCTCTTGCCCAGGTTTATTTACTCTAAACTTTTTCAAGGTATCTGGGATTTTCATCAATATAATGCTATTTGGAACTATACAAGGTAATTGATTAGTGTGAACAGTAACTATCAAAATTGTAATTAGGAAAATATTTTCAGCCAGCAGTCACGTTGTTTCTTTGTTGGCAGTATACCTGATGTTTTCTGATTTCTTCCACTCTCAAGCTAAGGATTTGATATTGAGAAGAAACTTGATAAGGGAGTTGCTGAAATTATGCAAACTGCTAATGTCATTGGTCTGTGTTTTTTCTACAGTCTTATTATAGTGAAGCAGAGAATATCCAGTTTCCATCAACCAAAAGTACTTCAGTTTGTACATTGAGAATGTGCTTATTTTTGTAAAGAACAGTAAATTTTCTAGGAAAACAGCCTAAGTACCTATGAACTTTAAAGCCCTTTGATTCTTTTGCTATACCGCTGACTGATCTGAAACTCACCTACTAATTTTTCACATGAAACAAAACCGCTCCTCATTAATTTTTAATCATTAAAAAGATTTTTATAAATATAAGATGAATTTCAATTACCTTATGTTTGTTTCTCTAATTTCTAATTAACAAATCCTGCAATGTTAATTGGTGCTATGTTATAAACAGCAAAGTAACTTCAGTGATAGTGGAATATTAAGGATAATGAATTTGAATTGTATATTTTCTAAAAGTATGATGAAATTTTATATTTTAAAAATAAAATTATATTTATATATTTTTTAATATACATTCTATATCAAAAATCATGGATTGGTAAGGCTTTTGGGTGTCTCTCTCGTGCAACTCCATTAGGGACTTTGGAAAGAAACGTACAGATATGATTTGTCTTGAAATTTAAGTTGTCATTGCCTGTTTCTAGGAGCAAGGACTTGATATCTTCAGTAGTAGCATTAACATTATATTACAGTGATCCACACAAACAGTACAGACTGTGGACAGCCAACCTGAGGAAAGTTCTTGAGAATATTTTGACTTTTGTTCTCTCTCTCTCTTGCTCTCCCTCTTTTATTACTGATTATGCAAAAAACCCATAAAAGATCAGTTTACTGGGCTCTTTTTTTACAATTTTTTTTTACAATTTTTTTTTTTTTTACAATTTTTACAATTACTCGGCTCTTTTTTTTTTACTGGCTCTCTTCTACCACCAATTAAACAAAATGACAGGACCATACAAAGATGTCAAAAATACATAGCTGTCATTGGCTGTTCTAGCACTTAGGATTACTCAGTAACTGGTAAGTCTTTTAGTTATATTAGAAATTATTTTTGAGGCTAAAATATACACAATCTAGTGTTCTAACAAATAAACAGCTGATGTTAAAGCTAGGTGAACTTATCATTGTCACTATCTGGAGTGTAATGTCACAAGAATGAGTTGGTGCCTCTGGTCTTCCCAGGCTCAGCAACAAAATAGATGAAGAAAGAGTTACTTCCTCCTTTAATAGCTGAAGTATCTTCACCTGACACCACAAGACAAACTCCTTTTCACTGCATGTTATTCTAGTCTTGAGTTCTCCAAGCTACTTCTCAGTAATATTTCATTCCCTTCTTGGGTTTGGCACCGCCACAGTAAATATGATTACACTTTGAAGAATGCTAATTCTAAGAGGTACTTCGGCACTATTGTGTCTGCCCTGTCATGGGGTGAGGAGTCCAGTTGTACAGGGGTGGCACAGAATTAATTTAACACTTATTTTCAAAACCTTATCTGGTATTTTTATGCTGTGACATTTAAACATACCATCTGGTTCACAGAAAACTCTCAGCACAAGCGAGATGGTGCAAAGCAGAAGCAACCTTCAGGTAACCAAGAATCAGACAAAAATTTATTCTCATGAAATAGTGAAGATATGTATAGAGTAGCTAAAAAAAGTTATCTAAGTTCTTGAATACAAGTCCAGCTCCTCACAGGTGAACAGGAGGCAAAGCGTTAAATAGTTTAGTTTAGAATGGAATGAATCTAATGTCTTAATATGTCTGTTCTCTTAAAGCAGTTCTCCATTTCAGCACTACATGTGTAGTTTTTTAGCCATTCATAATCAGCTGAATGAAAACTGCTCATCAGGCTCCAGTCTTCCAACACTAAAGATGTTTTTAAAGAGGCTCCAAATTTGGTTGATAAGAACTTACACTACACAGTACAAGAACATCCATTCTATTCAAAGCTTTGATAACATACAAAACTAAGCACCACATGAGAGATATTGAGCAGCTCCATCTCCTATTAACTTAAATCAGAAAGGAGGGCACTTATCAACTCAGTAGACCCAAGAAAATGTTCCTGCGTAAAAGAAAAATGAATTTTCCAGCACATTTAGTTCCAGGGGTATCACAATAGCTTTTTCTCACATGGCATGATTCCTAGTCAAATTATGCAGTGATTATTCTATTTTGGTTTCTGCATTGAATATGCAGTTTAATTGCTCAAAGAGAAACACTTTGCTATTGAATGTAGAAGAAAAGAAAGAAAGGAGAATAATTTTTTTGGCTGAGTCTATCTTGCTGCTGTGAAGCTGTAGGCTATCATTTTTGTTGTCCAGCTTAGAGAAAAAATATCTGGTCCCTGCCCTGGTTGCAACCAGAAGAGATTAAATGTGTTTAGGAAATGAAACTTTCCTTCTTACTCCTTTGAGGAAATGCTTTCTGTCTGTAATATGTTAACTCTCTAGTAGTACTGGTAATATGTTACTAGAATGACACTTGTAGCCAGGGTGACTCAGTCTGGTTAGTATACCATCTGTCCTGTGAATGGAAGGATGACAATAACTTGTGACTAAGTGGCCATCCATCATTCCTGGCCAGCAAACAGAAAAATTTCTATTCATACATGTCTAAAAAAGTAAAACGCAAGAAAAAGCTTAAATCAAGAGCCTTTATTATTATCCAACGTAGGCAACTGCAAGAGTCTCAGCTGAGTACTTGGGATGCCTTTAAACTGGCTTCTACAACATTTTGCTTGTGTTCAGAAATGGAGGAAACCATGGCAGTGAATAAGCCTTCATGCTTATGTCATCAACTGTGACCAAGTACATAAATTTTTTATTATTGTTGTTTTTAACCAAATAAAATATAATAAAAGAGAACATACGTGACTGAAATTTCCCAGACCTTTTCACTGATCAATACGATGCTGCATTTTCAAACATCCATAGTATGGATATTTGAATGTACCAATGTTCTCTTTACTGTCTTACAGTAACTGTAAATAACACTAGTGCTCACAGTAGTGATGATATTATATTTTGAACTATTACTTTGGAATACTGCAGTATTTTTATTTTTCAAGAGCAATAAGTTCCTTCATTTTATTTGGCACTTGATTTGACATTTTCAGGTTGACTCCAGTTGAAATTTAGACACTCAGATCTTCAACTAATCAACTGATTCAAGTTAATGGAAGCCAATAAGGATATAATGTATACCAAATGGAAGTATTCTCTTTTCACTTAAAGTATGACTGACTACTCTGTGCTCCACTTCCTTTGCTTGATCTTCATTGCATGTCAAGATAAATTCAGAGCTAATCCAATTTAATTTACTCCTCAATTACAAAACCTGCCTGGGGACTAACACAGAGATGCCCAAAGGGTTGTCTATTTTTAATCTGACTATCCTTTCCGTAAGTGCTTTATTCTTTAGAGCCTCAGAAATGCCAGCTTCTAGGCCAATGATTCCCAAAGCCTTAGGGCAAAATCAGTTGTCAAACCTCAAACTATATCATTTACTTTCACTGGCTGTCACAAAAAAAAAAAAAAAAAGAAGTTCTATAGTTACATACACTAGGTGGGGAGCACAGTTTGTAAACACTTTTTGAGGGTTAGAATTGTATATAGAAAATTACTGTCTTTTCAGCTGGTTGGTAATATCTATTCCAGGAGAAGTAAAAGCTTTACAGCAAGGCAAGAGAACCAGGAGAAGAGACATTTATGTATCAAGTTGCAGGTAAAGAAAGAATATGGAGAGTAAGTAAAAAGCATAAATGATGATGAAAGTGTGTACAGAACACGTCAAACTTAAATGCAAAGTAGACAGCACATTAAACAAATTAGGAAGCGTACATGAATATACACAAAATGTTAAAACTGCAGCATCCAATTCTGCGTTTCTGAATTAAGTATTTCTTTGATCACATGATTTGTTAATTTATGCCAGAAATCAATTTTTAAAAAAAAATCCTCACACCTCTGGGTACATTTACTCTATTTTTTCATCCCTCCAAAAGAAGATAAATAGTCATAGCATTTTTAGGACATTTTCTTCTGTAATCATCATCATCAACAAAAAAGGAAGTTCTACAAAAATATATGAAAAAGATTTTCCAGATTTATGCTGGAGGAAACAACTGATAACTTTGAAGTGCTATAGCTCTTAATAAGCAGGGTTTTTTTTTGTTTAATTAGAGTAAAAGTAACTGAGATTGGGGTTTTACCATTTGCCTCTTAATTGGAATGAAAGTTACACATACTAAGAAAGCTAAATTAACATGTCAGAAATTTAGTGTCAGGGCAGCTCTTAATGCACTGTTTTGAAAATTGTTGGGTTAATCTTGGACAAATAAAAGATAAAAACAACATAAAACTGCATTTACTTTTGTGCTGAGACGCATACAAAAAGTTAATAAAATGGGTATGGAATTCAAATAAGACATTCATTTCCCAATTTTATCTTGCTGCAAGGTCTGACTAACTATAGATGCAAAAAGGTAAAAAACCCAAATGGTACTAAGGCAGTTAAATTGCCTTTCTTGCTGTAAATAGTATTTGAGCAGTAGAGATTCTGAATTAAATTATTTATTACTAAGAAGCAACTGTATCTCAATATCTACTCAAGACAGATTTGTTAACTTTATGGTTAACAGTGATCTTCATTTTTGCCATCATGCCAGACTTGAAGGAAAACTTCAAGAGACATCAGTCTACTACTATTTGTAGTACAAAATCAAAATTGAAAGAAGAAAAGAAAAGCAGCTCCTCTTCATTTTTAGAAGTAAAATAAGAAAACAGGACTATGAAGACTGCATTGTGTTGGTTTCTAAGTTATGTATGATAAATAGTGATATGTGCCAGACACTGAAATCTATTCACTATTTAGCAGTTTGAAATGGATATTTAAGTCAGGGCTGTGCTGGATGAATCAAACACAGACCATGGCAATATAAACTTCCTGACAGACAACCCTTATGAGGAGGAATGAGGGCTGTCTGGGATTTCCTAGAAACGAAGATGATTGTACGGAGTTACTCGTGTGCAGCATGTTCCCTGATGCCTGAAAGCACCAGACGTGCTGTGCACGTGCATCACAGCTGGTCTGTGACTGTGCCATGAAACCACTCTCTTCAAACACACTGAATTTATCATGTAGGTGATGTACTAGGGTGTCACACATGCACAAAGATCTACCTGATACTTCCCCAGCTCCCAGCTCCCAGCTGTCAGGCATGCTGTACAGGCACATGGCAACTATGCAGCTTAGGCTTATTAATCAGTGCTTCCAAGAAGTAGTATATTCTCAATACATAACATGCTGTTAATCTACTCACACTGACAAAAAATGGTCAGAATTTCCAGGTTCTAGGATGTGTATGGCAGACCTGCTGCTTGGTGGGTGTGACTGATTTTTTTTGATTTCCAAGCAATTGTCGGATGTCTTAATGAATTTCCTGGATTGCCTTTTTAAATGGAAAAAGAGAACATGACCAGAGAACAGAGGCTGAGAATAGCTCAGGGAATGATCTTCCCAAGGTTCAAATGAAAGATCAGTTGAGTCCAATCAAAATGTACTTTATTTTTTTGCTAAGTCACCATGGTATCAAAAATGCACTGCTCATGGTTGTAGAGAGTTGTATCCTCTGTGAACTAAACATCCAAGTGTCTCATACTAACCCCAAGCAAATTTTATTCATGATGAATCTGGCCTAAAAGTTGGAGGGAAGAAAGTTAAAATGTATCTTCTTTCAGTTCACCCTCCTGATCACTGCCTATTCTTAGCAATAGATATTACAGCATATTTGAAGGTCTTTAAATAAAAATCCACATAGATTTATATATATTTAGGCCAACATATTTCTAGGACTTTTATTTATGAATTTCAGTTATATGCCATAAAAAGAAAGAGGCTTTTGGATACCTCTTAGGCTCCAAACTGCTGAAAACCAGACCCTATCAGAAGAATCAGACATTTTAGGTTGTTGATGTGTTCAAGCCTCAAAGTAAATAGACACTTCAGATTTCTGATTGTGTCTCTCCAGGTACCTATCCTTACAAGCTGGGTGAATTCCATTTGAGAAGACTAGTTCTCTCTAGGCTTGACCAATTCAGCTATGATCCTTTTAATTAAAATAAAATGCCCACAATCTGCTTTACAGGTGACCTGTGCAAATTAGATTATTTCGTAGTTTATGAAACAAAAAGTTTAAAAGTCTTTCAATAAAAATATTAAACGTAAACTCTTCATAAGATAATGGCCAATACACTCTGTGATGTATTTAATAGATACATTCATGCTGCAAATACTCATTTTGTGATATTTCAGGAAATTGTCCATTCTCCCTTAAGTGATGAGAAAGGGTGTGTTCTTTGTTTTTTGTTTCTTTTTTTCTTTTTTTTTTGTGACCTGCAGATTAATGTTTCTGTGGCATGAAGATCATCATTAAACAATCTTATTATCTCTGTTTGAATGAAAAAGCAATGGTGCAGAAGCAGCAAATTTCTGCATACAGATGGTATATTAGCTTGTATCCGGTATAATGGTAATCATTGGACTTTTATATAAGCTTTGATACTGAACTTCCAAATAGTGAATTATTTTTCCTCTCCTGTACTCAGTACCCTTGGATTTCCTGCCAAAATTCATCGGAGTTGCCAAGAGATACCAGTGTCCTTTAGCAATTATATCAGGAACAAAGACCTCTCAGTCAGACCTCTGTAACTGACAATGTTTAATGCTTCTGATCTTCAGCATTCTTTGCTAACATTAACAGACAGCATATCAGAAAGCCCCAGAGCTACATATCATCATTGTTCCTGTCCTAAAACCAAAAGTCATAAGTACAGAGGTGTTACGGTTTAAGAAACCCACAACAATTTGTTGTTGTTTAGACAACTATTCCATCACCTGATGACCCCTCCACAAGATGGGAAGGGCAATTGGAAAAAAACAAGGAAACCCTAGAGCTGAAATATAAACAGATTTAATAGACTAAGACTAGATGATTAACATTAATAACACTAAAGAACAAATATTGATCCCAATACCAATATAAAATATAAACGGATTATACTCAGCCAATTCTATCAGCAGAAGCTGTGCACTTCCATCACTGGATAGCAAACGTCAGACGCTGCAAGTGCTGTGGCTTCGGGAGGAAGCGAAAGGACAGGAGTCCAGTATGGGACAAGAAATTCTCTGGACCACTGCCATCAAGGGAGAGAGAACTTTGCAGCAAACTTTCTAATTTATACTGAATATGATGTTCATGGTATGAAATAATCCTGTTGGCCAGCTTGAGTCAAGTGCCTGCGTCTTGCTCCTCATCCCTGCACCTGGCTGGGCCTGAAAACACTGAGACCTTGAAACCCTCATATCATAGCTGGCTATATAGTAAATATTTTCACAAATTCAGACATTAGAGCCTTCTAAAAGCACAGTTTTCTCAAGTATTAGAAGATAAATTAGTCCTGTGTCACTCAAACCAGGAAAAGAGGTTAAGTGAAGCACAAGGCTTCAAATGAACTTTATTCTGTAGTGAGCATTGTGTAGCAATAGCAAAGCTTCAAAGATAATAATGAAAATTGTGGGCAGAGAAGTCAGCCAACTTCTCTCCTCCTCCCTTGCTCTGGACTTCATAGGGAAGTCTCTGCATTTCAGTTCCAAGAGGATAATTAAAATAGGGAAGGCACAAGAAGAATGACACGTTGTCCAAACCAGCCTGTATCACCATCTTATCCAACATACAACTGAAGTCTCTTCCAAGCAGCACCTAGAATCAAACACTGGCTCTTTTTCAGCATGACGTAGTCTAGTAGTTCAGCAACATACTGCTCGTGCACTGAAGAAAACTACTGACAGCTAGGCTGAGCTGGAAACGTCTCTACAAATCAAGTAAATAATGACCTACTAACCAGATCTTCTATATACATAAGCAATAATGATGAGTCTTACAGTTGGAAAGGACCACTGCCTTAGGAAAAAACCCACAACATATCCATGATGAAGTCATCAGTCATCTAATATAATTAGCAGTTAAAACAAAAACACATGAAAACTAAAATTATTTAATTTTTCCTTCTTAATCAATTTAATAAAAGTAATCATTTACCCCTGGGTATGTTGATATCTGAGTTGTTGCCCCAAGCTGAATTCTGAAAAGTACTTTTGAAGCACAGGTAAGATAATTTCTCTTTCTTGTTTTCCTTTTTAATAAATGAAGAAGATGCCTAGGACTTAAGCAGAGATTTCTTACAAGTGAAGTCACAAGCAACCTCATCCAACTCTAATCAGGTTGATATTTTTTCGAGTTTTCCAAATCTGTCTTGACCTTTTCTGAGATTCTCTAGTGAGAAACATCAGCATGATGTATATTTTAACTTCCACTGGATATGCTTGTGTTGGAAATCCTAAGGAAAAACAAAAGCTGTTATTCAGTAGCAAAATGCACAAGGGCTCTTGGAGGTGATTTTTGTGATTTTTATTTTTTTTTTCTCTGCAGAATCCATGAAATTGAACTGACTTATGGGCAGACCCCTCTTGCATCAGTTAAAAAGGTTTTTTTATGCCAAGGTATGCTATAAACCATTTTTTTTAGCATATGTAATAACTGCATTTGTCAGCAACAACCTACTTACAGCACCAAGAACTTAAACCTTGACAGGCATCTTTTCAAGCTACTATCTTCTGAACTGTTTCTCTTCCTTGAGGCTACCTTTATGTTTTTTATAATTAGTAACAATTTTGTATTGATACAAAATGGTCACAAAACATAAAAAGTTCATCACTGAAAGCGTTAGCGGCCATTCAAGTAGTTTGTTGCAGTGTTTCTTCTAAAAGAGTTTGATAGTCTTTCCAAACTAGTTATTTTTGGACAGAGTAACTGCTTCGTCTATACATACTGGCCTGCAAGAGCATGGTCATGTCTGTAAAACTTCTGGAAAAAGTAACTGGACTGATTTTGTAATAGTCAGGGTAGTATATTAGGGTTCCTTCATGACAGATGGATGAAAGACTGGTTCTACATGAGTAAACACTAACATTTCTACTGTAAGAAGAAAATTTATAAGAGTTCTGCCTATCACCAGTATATATGTAAGTGGCAGACAGAACACATAAAGTGGAAATGGCTATATTTTCTGTGTGAATTAAAGGCATTCAATTTACAGTTGATAACAAATTTGCATTCTGCATGAATAATGGGTATTCCACCCTCTTAACAACAGGGGACAGTTTCAGTCTCATGCAAATGCTCACTGACTGCATTGTGGCAATTAAGACAGATGGTGTAGGGATGGAAGGGAGGTAATGTATCAGGGAAAGCATTCTCTTTTTTTTGAGAAAACACAGTATTCCTTTTAGGATATTTTTTCCCAGCTTCTGGGACCAAGATGGGTAAAATAGAAAGATGAAGTCCATCATGCAAAAAAGCCCAGAAAAGTCTTTGCGTTATTCCTGTTGCTATTTTCAAGATTTATGGTTCTAAATACAAGCTGGCTAATACTTTCCTCCTCACATGGTAACTCCACAGCCTGCTTGGCATAGGTACAATTATTCACAGCTGTATGCAAGATGTTGTTAAACGCAGAACAGAATCTCTAGCTGCCTCCTTCATACTGTCAACAAACAATATTCAGCTGATTTCTCTCTCGAAACAATTACTCTAAATGACAAAAACCTGTTCAGAGATATTGAGGTATAGCAGAAGAAGAAACAACATATCAAAGATGAAACGGTCTCGTTTTACTTTAGGTTACCAGGAATAAGGTGCTTCTGTGCTCCAGGTCTATTTGGTTCAATGTTCCACTATTGTCTCATTCTTCACATAGATGCAGGTGAGTGTAACCTGGACAGCTTATGTATATTGAGATGGTTTTAATCATGCAGTTATCTAGATTAATATTTGGTTACTCAGTCAATTCCCTCCACACTATATTCTCTATCACCACAGGAAGATAATTCACAAAGGTCTCTCTGTACACACACCCCTCATAAATAAAAATTAAGACTGTCCCCTAGATTTAAGAAGTTTTGTTTAAAAAACATAAAAATTAAAAAAAAAAGCAGTGTGAACTTAAATTAGCTTGTATACTTGCTTTTTTATTCAATTATCACTTCAATTACAACACTGCTACTATCCCAATGTCTGCATCCCATTCACATCTATTTCAGACTGAAGGATTAATTTAGAGGAGCATCAAAACTAGAATATTTTTTTAGTTCAGGACTCCAAATCCTCTGAAATTTTGTATCTCTATTTGATTTCAGAGTGATATATGGCAGTTATTTTTCTTTCTCTAAGGATATGATAGCTTGATGGGGGAGAATGAGGACCAAGGTGTTATATAAAATGGTATTTCTATGAATTACTGTAGTAAAGGAATGACCTTAATGGAAACTTTACTCCAAGTAAACTTGGTGTTGAGTGACTTTTTTTCTGAAATGCAGGACATCAGTTAAAAAACCAAAATAGACATCAACAACAAAACAAAAAACAAAACCAAACCTTCTTGTCAGAAATCGCTTCTCTCCAAAGAGGTATGTGTAGTTTATGTGTTTTTTTTCTAAACACCCTCCCACACCCTCAATGCAAACAAGAAAGACAATAGCAAGCATTTATTGTAGAAGCAAGCCTGTTGTTAGAACTAATGGTTTCTATGGGTTTTGGGGGAAATTCTTTATCAAGTAAAGATCTGGATGGGAAAGATGGGCATTGGCAAACATCACAGAAGTCTAAAACCCATCACCTTTAAATTTGAGAGCCCAGAATAAAATGTATTGAGAATGCTGAAAATCTATTTTTTTGAAACAGCACTTGAACTGAAATACTATGGGAATATTAATTTCAGGGACTCTGAATATAATCTGAATGTTTTCTTTTTGGGATTTGAGGATTCCAACAATGAAACTCTAGATTCTGTCTAGAACTTGGGCTAACTTAGTAAATGTGGTAAATATCATAGAAGGAGGCATTTCGTCTAGTAGTCACAAGGTTTAGCAGGATGCTTCCATCTGTTACAACTGGTTATAGCTATTCCCCATGACAGCTGTTCACTTGTAGGCAAAGAGGGGGTAACTGCTTCAAAAGTAGTACCTTCTCCTAAAGATAAATTGTGAAATGGGGGTGGTTAAGACAAAGGGATGAATTTCTGCTAAACACTGAGATACTTGGCATCACAGTTGGCTTAAGCAACTGGAAGATAAAAAAAAGGTTTTCTTTCAGAAGTGCAAGTTGTCACCATGTATTACCAGCATGAAGCAACTTGCCTTGTGTTCAGTGAAGCATTTAAATAAAACAGTCAATTTCCTAAAAATCCATTGGGATTCAATATCTGTTATTGTGCAATGGATCTGCTGTGACTGTAACTCTGCCGGCATTGCTTTAACTAACCCATTGACACTGATGAGGGTTTTTGAACATTGGAGCATGTCCACTTTCACTGCCAGATGAGCTAAAACATTAGCTGTGGAACTGGCAAATCATACTAATTTAAAACAGCTCTTATTTAAGTGATAACATTAATTTTTGCCTTTGGAGCCAGTTTTTCAAATGCTTGCTCCATCAACTGGTTTCAGAAGAATCTCACAATTAAGCATCAGATTTAAAAACTGCTTTAAAAAATGGTCACAGCTGAGAAAATGAGACTGATATTTGTATTTCGGTAACATTTCACCAAGCACGCTGCATATGCAAAAATCTTAACACAAGTTTAAGTGTGCCAGAAAATTAGATATTTGAATCTGTTAACATTTTTCAGATGATTCTGCAAATATATCTATCTCTTCATGACTTATTTTATTTTGAGTGCAATAGTTCTCCATTTTTATACCACAATCTATAATATAGTTAGTTCATTCCTGAGTAATTTCTGTATTCTCGCACTGGTCAGCACCTGGTTGCTAAGTTATTATTATCCCCATTGCTAGACCTTCAATAAAAAAGTTAGTAATTTTTGTGGGGGGTTTGTTTTGTTTTGGGGTTTTTTTTAAGAAAAAAGAAGTAACAACACTTTTCAGTCAAGCACAAGAATATAAGCATATAAGTGAACTTTATTTCCATTGCCATAAAAAAAGATTTGAAATATTAAGCACCATTCTACAGATGGTGAAAGTCAGAACACAAATCACCACAGCTGTGTGTAATGTTGCTCTCCACTTGTGAGGAGTACACCTTCTTGAGTATATGCCAGTTTAATAATACTACATTATTTTAAAGTCATTTAGCAGTCTCTAAAGAAGCGGGTGCTATATATTATCCCTTTTAATAGAATTTCTTTACTGGATACACCTGGAGACTAAATTATTGTTCAGCAACAGGATGAATAGAACAGAAAATACCTTACACATTTTTTTCCTTCAATGTGTTTCTGGACAGGCATAATGGAGCCTCAACTACCTGGTATATTTTTGATAGAAAATCAAGAGAACAAGAACAAAACCATGATCCTTCCAGATCCAAAAAAAAAAAAAAGAAAGGAAATTTTTAATAAAATACCTGCTAAAACAACTAGACCAGATTCAAAGGCCACTGAATTTGAAAGTAACTATACAGGATATTAGTTTTATGTAATTAGTGTACAGAATAGAAAAGTTGAAATAAAAATATTTTCCATCACAAATCAGAAGTACCAAAACATGTAGAGCTCACAATACTGAGAGAATATCAAGTACAGTTTAGAAGTTTCTTAACATATTCAGCAGAGCTGCTTATTTTAGAAAGGCTTTCCAAAGTTGGCGAACTCTTATTCACAATAGTTGTTGAATAGTTTTTAGAGAGATTATTCATCAGCCACAAATCGAAGATTGTAGTTATGGCCTACAACAACTGCTATGCTTTGTAGACCCACCAGAGCAGGATTTATTTGCACTGATGGGTTGGTTACCTGTGTCTCCACGCATTCTCTATAAAGGAGGCCTATGATATAGTTTTCACATTTTCCCTCCAAGTGCAAATATGGTATACATCCAATCTCAGTGCTTTTAGGTTAGGAAAGCTACCAATATTTTGAGAACAAAAATAGCATCTCTATAAAACTACACATTATAAAGCTTTCTTCTCCGTAACAATCTGCAGTGTACTCAAAACAATTCTCATTTGCACAGATTTGTAACAGACTTACAAGTACAATACTAAGAAAGTTAAGACAGTTATAAAAGTAAGTTCACTCAAGTACGTACTCAAGGCGTGAGTCCCATTGCAGTTATGAGTTAATGTGTTGTCTTTCATTTTTATGTACCCTGCCATCAGTAGAAAATATAATGTGGTGTATGCCTTGTAGAATATAAGGTAACATTATTTCTTAACACACCAAATCACATTTGAGCTTTTTACATAAAGAGACACTCCAGCAGGGGCTATGCACAGATTGCCATTTAATGCATAACTAATGATGCAATCGCATTATTTCAATAACACCCCTCATCCAATGTTTTCAAAGCATGCTCAGTATTATAATAAAAACACTATTAGCAAGAGGAGGATAGTTAATTGGCATGGAAATCATGATAAGGGATTGGTCCTTAAGACCAGCTAAGACAGAACTTAGAGTAAATAAACAGGAGTGATAAAACCATGATTTCCTGAAAATATTACTTTAACAAAACTGAAATATATAATGAGAATATGTAGGTTGCCATTTCAAATCATTTTTTGGTAGACAATTTCCTAGTGTTGTGGTTTCAGCTCTTACAATGTTCACTCATTTTGATCTTGATCACGGTATTTTTTCAAAACATTTTGAAATTCAAAAATTTACTTCCAGTTCTAAAGTGCTGACCTTTTACTCTCACTTTATATAATGGGAATTTTGAACTAGGAGACTCTCCTACAGACTACAAATTGAAATTCTAGGTTTTGGTCAGTGCTGTTGCTACCAGCAACATCACCATTGTTAACTCTGCAGTAAAATCTGAAACTTAGTATAGTCTGAGATATCTAGTAAGCTCAACTCTAAAAGGTACAATTCAAAAATGCAAATCTGCTGCCACTAAACATGTAATATCTAAACATAAATACGATCCTTAAAATACGGTTTCTTTAATTGTATGCACTTATCTTGCCAGTGATCAGTTCTGTACTTTTTTTTACTGTGACACTTTCACAAGTTTGACGAGCATAGCCGATTTTCAATTTTACTCTGGATAGAGTATCATTCTTGAGACCACATTTTGGGTTCTACCATCAAAAGTTAAATCTCAGTGCAATGGCATGGCAGTTTTAGCAAAGCAAAGTTTTTAGCAAAGTTTTAGCTGCAGATGACTATGTGTTTGAAATGGAAAAACAAAACAAAGCCCTAGAGCTAGCACTTCACAGGGAAATTTGTGCCTCTCCCCTAACGCCCCCCAACCCAGCGTTGAACAACATACATGCGCACAGTCTTGAAAAATTTGAGACTCAACAGAGTTCAGCAGCGGAGGATTGATGGTTGAACTGCCGTAGAGCCCTGGGTAGTCTCCTGGGATTCAAAAGGTAACATTTTCTGGGATGTTTAAGAGCCACTAATGTGTGTTTTAAGACTATCAAACACTTCCCTAAAGATTCATAGAGCACATATAGTTAACCATGTGGAAAAGCACTGAAGTGCTATGACTTCTGTAACTCGCTTTTGTTTCCATGCCAAGCGCAGCAGAGAGTCCTGTGGGAGCAGCCCTGCTCCCTTCAGCTGTTGTCACTGCTCTCTGTGTGCTCTGTGTCACCAACCAGATTTCCTTATAAAAGAGACACCAAGGAGGTTAAAGCTGAATCCAAACTAACAGGCCAGTTGAGGGAATAAATCTTCTAAATGAATGAACATTTGCCAATATCTGATTTATACAAATCCACACCAAATCTTTGATGTCCTTTAGGATTAATGTGCAGTGGGAGACGAGGCGGGTTTGCAAGTTCATTTGCTTTTGGGTGGAAATATACAAACATGCATCAATTAGTTCAGAAAATCGCACATCTTGTAGACTAAACTGATGAAAAAATAAAGTGTTGAATATCTGCAGACCCAGACTACCAAACGATAAAATATAATGATTATCTAACCTGCACAGTGAGTAAGCCTGATCCTCATATATCTATAAAAAATAGGAATACCTGCCATTGCCACTTTATCTCAGTATCAATTCGTAAGCACACTCAAATTAATAGCTAATGAAGAAATGCATGTCCTATTGGGAGAGGTTTACTACATAAGTTGGTTTTAAATAGGGATAGAATTATCCACTTTACAATTATAGGGATAAATATTAAATAGGGATAGCATTGCCCACTTGAGATGACAAATTAAAAGAGGGTACACAGCTTGTATGTAGGTAGATAGATTAAAATTAAAACCTAAAATTATAAACATTAAAAGGTCTACACTTTGTGCTTCACTGGAGGCTTAGCCAAATCTTGCTCTGAACTACAAGGTTGAAAGCCTTATTAGAACATACTTTTTGTGAGCTTGAGATCTCTGTCATTTGATTTCAGCTGAGCAGACAAAGAAAAGAAATTTTCAATATCATAGATTTTGTTGGAATGTTTATGATGGGGTTTTAAAACCTAAAATCTATGAAAAATTACTTTTTCATGTTTTTTTATCCGAACATCTTACTCAGTTGTTCTTGTTATATCCGATAATAAGCCAGAATGAATAGACAAAATCCAGTACATCAGAAAGAACTCTTGTAGCCCTTATTATGTGTTTGTGAGCTAATGAACTATTTCAGAAAGGAGTAAAATGCAACTAGTTAAATATTTAAGAGTCCCCTCATAACTGTCAGTTGAAATGAATCATCTAAGTACTCGGTGTTTGAACATCTGCAACATTACTTTTGTTACTAAAATCTGTTGCTCAAGGACAGTTAAACTCTCTCATATTGTGGATTGCTTTTAATGGTTCTTTGCAAGATATCTCTAAGGTTCAGACCTGATAGTAGAACCAGGACTTGACAACTGAGGGAGAAGATTTAATTAAACATGCAACTATTTTGACTAAATACTGAACAATTTCTTCATTGTTTCAGAAAAGAATAAAAACAGGACACTGAAAGATAAACTTCTCACAAAACAGAATTTTCATGTCTTTTCAAGTCATCTCTTCTAGTCTTTTCTTCCTCTGCAAATTTTCAATTTAGTGGGATAGTGTTTGCAAGACTGATGGCACACATTTTTACAGCTTGTATAATGAAACTATCTAACAGTGAAACAGTATTTAACAATCTCATGGCTTGGCTACAGAAACATTTATCCTTTATTTGACTGCACATGGAAACAATATGGAATTTAGATAGGAATCCAGACTTTCCTAAATTTAATATATAAAGATATCTTTATGATTGTGGATAGACAACAATTATAGATTGATAGATCAACTCCATGACAAAGGTATCTGAAATAGCATGTGATCCTTCTATCTTTTCTGAGTACAAATAAGAAATACATTGTTTGGTTTGATGAAAAGGTTTATTCATCTTCATTCCAGATACTAACTTCTTTCTCTGTATTACTCAGTTCCATTATTGTATCTTTTGGAATGGGATGCAGGTGGACTTCCAATACAGTCTTATGTATGAATATAATGATGAGTTGGGTATCTAAGAAGTACATTGTGTTCAAATTCAGACTGGGTAGACAGCAGTTATATAAAGAGCATGATAAGATGTAGCTATCTAGAATGGAGCATTCTGGAATAAGGTACTTAACATTAATGTTACCACCAGTAATGTTCCTAAACTTTGCTATGCTAGGGAATACAACTTTGGCTACATTTCACAGAACATAAGACTACAAATTGGAGACTCTTTGAAAGCTATTTCTGTACTATGATGCAGTCACTAGATACTAGAAGATTTAGTTTAATTTATTCAGCTCTCCAGAATGGTAGAAATTGCTTTGGAAGCACAATCTCTTACAAATTGGCTAATTATTGCATTGGAAATAATCACTGAATTGACTATATATATACATTTTAAAAATTATATATATACACATATGTATCTTTATCATTAGTAACCTCCATACTGTTGTTTTAGTGTAAAACTTTGATAAAGTTTAGATTATTTGGCATCATGACCTTCAAATCAGCAGCAATTAAAAAAAAAAAAAAAAAAGGAGGAAAAAAAAAACACACACCCCCCCTTAGTAAAATTAGTCAGATAAAATTTTAGGTGCAAAATGTTTTCTCAGACTACTTCTCAGAATTAATACATCCTCCATTACTAGCAGGTCTCAGGAGTTTGCCTTTCTATAATCACCAGAGCCAGAGGATTCTTCCTGTACACAATTTCACACTGGTATACTCCAAGTTGTGGAGCTTTCAAACACTGTTTAAGTTGGATCGTGTAGGTTTTCACTCGAGCTTAAGTCATATTTATAAGTGCAGGTGAAGAAAATACCCTTTGTTATGAATGGTGTTCCTAGGCAAAAAAAACCCCAAAGAAACTGAAATTTCAACTTTTCCAGAAGCAGGTGGACCTACTTTATTGATTTCTGAAGATCTAATCTGCAAATGTAAAAGCAGTGTTGTTCCCTTGTTACCTGCCTATTTCAAAAATATTAATGAAACAGACTCTTTGTGAAAGGGATGGCATTAAATATTTAATTTATTTCACCACAATATTCCCAATCACTATGAGTCAATTAGAAATACATTAATGTCTGTTCTAACACTTTAACTGAGGTTTTCAAATTATGTGAAAAGCTTATATTTAATTTGCTTGCATATTCAAAATGCAAAAATGTTTTCAGAGAAAAAAGGTGATAATTTTAAATTATGTGAAAACAGAAGTAAAATCAAAATCTGCTTTTAAAATCTTAGTCTTTTTTTTATGTAATATCACTTTTAATGCTTTGAATTTATATTTACCATAGCAGTTGTCAAGTTTAGTACTTGCTGAAGCCCACACATGCTTTTCTACCTTTTTAGTTCTGCACATATGTATACCTGTCAATTTTCTAGGACATTTCCTCTCTTCTGGTGCTACTTATACAATGTTATTGGAAAAACAGTACAGGAAAGTGATGGGACCACAGCGGTGTATTAAACAGTCTGTCACTGCTAGCGTCACTGAAGTGATGCACAGATGAACTTGTAACGAAGATTCTGAGTGGTTTTCTTTCCGGTATGGATCATATGATGTGAGTGAAAGGGTGAAAAGGGGATGACATGCAAGGGAGCATCCAGTCTAACAACAAAGAGCCAGGGCCCACTCAACCTTTATATGTAGTAGCTTTCAACTCTGCCTTGGTGCTCGAGCTTCGAACAACAGTTTCACCAAATTGGATTACTGCTAGATCAGTAATTTGTATGGTCAGCAAGTTTTCGCAGTGAGATTGCTCCTAAATATAAAGAATATATAAGCACTAGCACTTCTACAACCTTGATGCTCTCTGCAAGAGATATTTACGTCCAAATGCACCTTTTTTTTTTCTTCTTCTTTTATTCTACAGATTATAGTGTTTCAACACAAATAATTTATTATCATGTGTATGAACTTTTGTGACTAACTTTTCGTCAAATCTTCATTAGACATTGGTAGGTTATCTGACCAAAAGGTAACCATACTAAACTCACAGAACCTTGTGAGAATCAGAAAAACACCAATGATAGGTACAGGAATCAGTGTAACGGAGAAGACTGAATCAGCTACTAAAAGCTGGTCATCAAAGGATACCAATTGTCTCTAGCGTGAAATCCCCCAAGATGCATCAATGAGATAAACTGGAGTCAGAAGGCCATGCAAACCAAAGTGGAATTATTGCCTAAATGTTTATAGAATTTATTATGGGATCCCGGAGGATGAGAATTTTTGGATTGTATAAAACTTAGAGGGTGTTTAGGGGAATGACTGAGAGTGGAGCGGGACAGGAGGTGAGGGAAGGTATCAAGGTGGATCACAGAGGAACAAGTGTGGATAAACAGACAGAAAAGGGGATTCAAAAGGGCTGGTGGTGTGTGAACAGGTTGCTGGTCAGTATGCTTGTCTGACTGACCCCTGGGCATTATCACCTTAATCTGTCCTGGCTTCTTATTAAACTCCATTATTGATGATTTTCCGTATATGTGTCCTCTCTGCTACATGTAAGTGTATGTTTAATGAGCTGCTAGAGAATTTCAGGCCAGTTTGGAATCTGCTTGCTCTGGCCTTTTTTTTTTTTTTTTTTTTATATCTGTGTCTGGTTTCCAGCTACTATATATATATATATACTATATATCCAGTATCCAGACACATATTGTGTATGTGTGTTTGTGCCAGCAGAGTCCCAACTCGTAGTAGCTTAGGTGCCTTAGTCGCTTAGCCTCAGTAATATCAAGGGCATGCCATTTGCAGCTCTGTAACCTTTCATCGAAACTGCCATAGAAATTTTCCCTTGCATTCCCTATTATTCCAAAGAATAATAATTCTCGGACTGTTGATCTCAGGGCCTTGAACCTGCAAAACCCTGAAATTGTGTGTATGGTAGGTTCTCATGGTTTCATAACTACCACTGGCATCAGAATCGCACCTCTTTCCGCCTTTCCTTAGTTTCTTGTTCTGCCAAATTTAGTTTCACAGTAGAGAAAATCAAGCCTAGTGCACAACAAAGTAGATAACAGTAATTTAAATGGTTGATAAATAGTATCGAATAATACATATGTGAAGACACTTAACTGCCAATCAATATGCAATACCAATTAGCATGTTGCAACTAGTGCCAGAAGCAGGACCAACCAATTGAGAATTTGAGCAGATTCTAATGAGAACTATATAGTACTATTAGAAAATCAT
The DNA here is from genome assembly GCF_964106895.1 of Numenius arquata. Taxonomy (NCBI): domain Eukaryota; kingdom Metazoa; phylum Chordata; class Aves; order Charadriiformes; family Scolopacidae; genus Numenius; species Numenius arquata. The sequence goes on along the minus strand of NC_133581.1, from coordinate 61,765,928 downwards.
GGGAAAAGTGATGAGCATCATCTTCACCACCACCTGATCATTGTCATCTCCATCATCCAGTCAAAATTTTCTTTACCTATAAAATCCACACTACGGAACCTGCACAAAGTATTAAAATAAACTTCCTTGACATAGGGCAGATTAGCAATATTACTGTAGCAGTAAAGGAAGCAAAAGACAAGTGACATGAACTTCTGGCATTAAGGGTATGATTGAAATGAATTTTGCATGCTCCAGACAGTAAATTGATGAACTGGCTACTCAGTTTCTAACCATGCATAGCTAAAATAATTTCTGTTCAATTTCAACTTCCTGTGCCATTTGGCTCTCTAAATTTGAGTAAACAGGCAAGAATACTGTAAACATATGTTTCATACACTTCCCAAGTCAATCGTTTTCAATTTTTTTTTCTTGGAAAGACTGTCAACCTGAGTGGGAATTATTGGGAATTATATAGCTGAGCTGGAATTAGTGAGACTCAAGTGGTTTAGCCTGAAAAGGTGATTCAGGAGAGCTGAGCAGCTGTACAGGGTGTTCAGTCTGGACCCTTGAAACACAAGTTCCGTCGTGAAACAGTAAAATATTGATCTGGTAGCGTTCCTTGCTCTGCAGATGCAATATTGTAATTGAATGGAAACCTAATTAGAAGAAAACCTACTTAAAAGTCACAAAGCAATGAAATCCAACAGTAATTTCAATAAAAATTCCTTTGAACAATATGTTTTTCCCCCATCTGAGGGGGGGGGAGTACAAAACACAACCTGTCATAGACTTCATATTGTTACAGTTAGAGACTTCTGTGCTCAAGTAATAAGCCATGTTTTGGAGAAGAAGGGCAAGGCTGTTTTATTTTTAAATATGTGATTATGACAGGCAACATAGTTAGACATTTTTCAATCTTCAAGTTAGCAGAAGGATAATTATATTTTATAATTAAACATTATTATATCTGATAGTTAATAAAACTTTGCTCCTTAAATAATAAAAAAATAATGAATCAAATAAGAAAGCAGAAAGAACAAAACTTCATGGACTGTAGAACACTAGTTTCATGTGTAATAATAATCATAAAAATCCCCCTCTGGCCATAGTTTCTACACAAGCTAAGTTGATTCCAGTCATCCTTTAAAAAGTAATTAGAAGATTGAACAACATTTTATAGGTGTTAGTGCTAAATTGCTCAGAGCCTGGAAAATATATCACAACTGCCAGGCTCCATTTATCTGAGTTTCAAAGCCCCATATATTTGAAGCCCAGCTTCTTCTCAATGATTGCAAGGATCATCTGCTCACTATCACTGCTGTACATCAGACTTACTTACATTGTTACGGGATGAACCTCGAATTTAGTTATGGGTAAAGTCAACTTTTTGTTGCTTACATTAAACTCCTGTCTGAAAGCTCATCATTCTTTCTTGCGAGATGTGTGGTATTTCCTGATACCTGACCAGATAAGTAATATAGCAAAATCAGTGTCATTAGGATTTTGGCAATAAGCAACAGAAACAGGAAAAGCTAAAAAAGTACCCTGACCCTTTTGAAGCCTCAAGACATTCAGCTGAGACCAAAGCTTGGTTCTGTTACTGCTTCAAAAGCCCCCTAGCATGTTGCAACCAAAAGGTGAGCTATCAAAGACTGTCACAACAGATGATGTCAGGAACTCATGAAAATTTGACAGTGGCTCTCTATAAACTCTTTGTAGCTAGATTTTAGCATGGAAGGAGATAAATGTTCAATAGTGATAGGCTACAGATAAACAAGAAATTTATCCTGTTTACAGATTCAAAAAATTTTCTTAATTCAACCAGTATCCATCCATCAGCATCCCCAGCTACCTTAGAATAGGAAACTGAAGGAGTCTGTGTTGACATTACAGAATATTTGTCTTAGCTTTCATGTATTTTATTTTACTCAAAAGGAAAATTGATACTTTTTTCCTATATGCCTATTGGGTAGCTTAAAACATTCCTTCTTGAGTAAGTTTTTAGACGAAACATGCTAATTTCAGTGTACTGCCAAATGCCAAACGCCAAACAGGCTGCCATTGATACCTCTAAGTTTGACTGCAATTTTTTCTTTTCTGCCCTGTGTTGTTTTGCCCAGTACCTTGGATGGCGTTATTTTTCCTTTGCAGCCTGAAAAAAAGGGACAACCTACACAATGATCTTTGCATGGCTAGTTTAGCACTTGAATGCTGTATAAAAATATTTAACATCTATGTATCTCTCTAGTACTTCAGAATGCTTTACTAATATTAGCTGCTTTTCCACTCTCCTTAAAAAAATGTTTAACAAGCACACAGTGTTTGAGCCATTTTAACAAAGAAAATAATTTTTCTCCTTTTGCCTAAAGAAGTATATATGATGTTTTCAAAATCATTTTAGGACCTCACGCTAAGCACTTTTGAAAAGTGGTTGTAATGATGAAGTCTTGATAGAAAAATAAACAGTCCTTTGGTCTCAGGTGAACTGGAGATTTTTAACTGTATAACTCTTCAAGCAAAAGTTGAAGCTCTACAATACCAAGACCTAAGACAGCTGTGAACACTGTAGAACATCAGAAACCTTCAATAACGTTTGTTACAATGTTCTCTAGGAAATCAAGTTAAATTTTGAGTAGTAGAAGAGAACTTTACCTCCTCTCTAGATAAGGCAGGCTCACTATGAGAAAGGATGCTTTAAAACAAAATTATCCCAAGAAAGACACATTGCGGCCATAAACAAAACTATTACACTCTCTGGCTAGTAGTACTCTGTGTCCTAGGGTCATCCACAAAGAGTCAAGTTTTGCTTGCTATGGAAATGATACACATAGAAAACACCACCACCCACCAGTATCTTTAGGAAATACCTTTGCTCTTCATCTCACATTTTGATTGTAGGCAAGTTTCATGCTTTTATATACCTCTTGGCATTTACCTTTATTAGATTCTTACAGCATTCATCTGGAGAACTTTCTACATGTTGATAGCAATCACAATATGAGAATAACTGACAGATTGAGCAAAATAATTCCAGTTTTGTCAATGCTGGAGATATCATTAAAATCCCTGTTTCTTAATTTTCTGATTTGTGTTTGGTTATTTTGAACCTGAAATACCATTTCTTCTTTTGCTGCTGTCTTCTGATATTCCCTTGTTCCTGTTGATTTTAATTTCCTTCCACAGTCCTTCTTACTAGCTGTCTTGCTTTCCACATAAAATCCTTCCCTTGAAATATTTGGAAATAAAAAGGATGCGATTTAGTTAACAGAAGAAGGAAAGGAAAAAAGTAGATTTCTGTATCTCCCTGATTAAAACACTTATTTTGAGAAGGAAAGTGTTTTTTAAAAAAGTAATTATGGAAGGGGAACAAAAGGATATTAGAATTCTCAGAGTACTACTTGAAATATTGTTTAGAACAACTAGCATTATGAAAACACTGATTTCTCATCTTTCTGTTTGAAGCAGTGATGTAGTTCCCTTATTTCCCTCCCTTACAGTGTGACCAATAAATAGAAGCCTAGTTATCAGCCTCAACTGAAAAAAAAAGTTATTCTAAAATGCAAAAATATAGATAGGAAAAAATCATTAGTGAGAGACAATATTTACATTTTCAAGGCAAACAAACAAGAGGAAAAGAGATGTGAATGTACTATTTGTGACTTTGCTGAGACGAAGCAAAGGGAAATTGTTTCACAGTCAAACTGTGCTGAAGTTAATTAATACAGAAATAAGTCTACTAAGAAGGGACTTTTGCAGTAAAACTGCCAATCGGATTATGAAAATTCAGGGCAATTTGACTGAATAGAGAAAATGCATTAGAATATCTGTACTATTACTTCTTCCCATTAAAGGAAAAGATTGCACGTTAAGGTAAGTAGAGTTTACAAAGATTTGACGTAGCGAGGAGGAATTTTGCATTCTTCCGAAAGTTTTTCTAGAGAAGAAAACATTTTTTTTTACAACAAAATCACTCTTTACAGTAGGGTGGGGGGGACACTTTAGGATTTTGGGGAACAGGTAAGGGACAGTCAAACAGTCATCGTCTGTTAGTCATGTTTAAATAATCCCAGTGAATTACAAGATTTTGCTGCAAATTGGTATAATCTTGCTTCCGAAGCATATTAAGCAATTGCTTACTACTCAGAAATGTGGCAATTTTTCAGCTTTATTGTTCTCACAAATGCTTTACCTTGTTTTGCAAATACCCTGTTTGGTTTTTTTCTTATTTACATACATTTATTAGATAAAAAAGTCCTAGGCTGTAAATCAAGCACTTGAAACTTAAAAAATGTCAAATATGCACATGTATTTCTCCAGCTTCAGCATCCACTTTACAGACTGGACGAAGAAGGGCCCAGGAAAAACAAGGTCACATGCTTCTGCAACTTCAGTGTGCCATGATGGTAGGTAGGGAGATCAGAACTACTGTTATATCATTAGTATACTTATTCCTATAAGTTCATTCCTTGAGTTTTAGACGTTATTAACATATTCATGTAATATTTGTATATAATTGTCAAGAACTATTTTCAGAGAAACTATGTATAAAACAACAGTTGATTAGGAAATAGCTTCTATTCTTAAAAACCTTTCATTAAACCCAGGTTTTTATCTCTAAACTTTTGCTGGTTTTCTAGTAGAGAAATGGAGATCTCCAACTCTATAGGTAAGGATAGAGCTTGCAGGTGTTTAATTTTGTGTATTGCCAAACTCTTCCTTCCTGCTCAGAGGATTCCCAGTGTTTCCATAGAACACTTTACTGTTGCTTTCATTATTGTGTAAACCAAATATTTTTAATATTTATGCTGTTGTTATTTTTGCCTTTTATCAAAATGTTCTCTGTTTTATAGGTAGCAGTAAAACAAATAAATAAATAAAAATATTTCCAAATTTTTAGTTTAGGCTCCCAAATTATTAGTGGTAATGCTGAATGAATTTCTAGTTTTGAAACTAGAAGAGCATTTGTTATTCATTTTGATGAAATAATTGAGTGCTCCACACATATGAATATCATGACATCTAAATAAGGAAAGTGAGTTTGAAAATGTCATTCTTTCATTTTCCTTTAAAAAACATACATATACTAAAACTGCTGACCAGATTAAAAAGAAGATATAGACATCAAGGCAGTAAACATTAACAAAAATCATATAATAGTAGGTATTCAAAACTTTTTAGGAGTCTTTTGTTTTCAATATGCTTACCACTTTTTTATGTGTTTTATGCAGCTTTATCTAAAAAGTCTCATTTCTAACACAGATCAGCTTTAAATTCTGAAATAAAGTCTAAACTCTAAAATAACATAATTCCCATTAAAGTGCAATTCCAAACATATCTCAGTATACTTCCTTTTGTGTAATCCCAGATCTCATCCTGAGAGTTCCTTTGCCTTGGCTTCCTCAGTGAGGCTGCTAAGAAAGGTATTGATTAGCACCTTTCCAATGTTCATAAAATAGCCACCATAATTAAGCTGTTTACTGACAGCCTAACATACCCTCATGAGATGGGAATCTGATGTTGCTGTTTACAGATCAGAACCCTGAGACTGTTTTAGTGAGCACAGAAATTAGTTATCCATATTTCCCAAGGTGCGAGATGTACCATGTAATCTGAAGGAGTTCTGGGATAGGAGGACAATGCTTGTGGGAAGGTGAACACTTTCCACTCCTTACATATTTTGCAGCAATGACACTGATGATGAATGGACATGCTGGTATTTGTGGGTGTATCAAGTGGTTTTGCTCATTGACAGAATGAGCAAGAATGCTATTACAGATAACAGGGAATAGCTAGTGGCATTTTATTTATGTAGGCATTGACAGCGATGGGTGCATTATTTTGGAAGAATTTCATTACTGAGGCGAATATTCTGGCTGTTTACAGTGCTGTTGTATACCTATCTTAAAGGTGTGTTCTTCATGGATCAAATATGCCCTAACTAGAGTTTCCTTGGAAAACTAAATACCTAAATCTGCTTGATTTGGGGATTTAAATACACTTGCAGTATCTCCTAACACATATCTATTTCACCATAGAAACACTCTCCAAACTAAAAGGAAGCAAGCCAGAGCCCAAAATCATTGTTATATCTTTTTCTTTTCACAAGAATCCTTGTGTATAACATCTCTATGCTGCATAAAATTTTACTGTTTCACAGGCAGTTTATCTTGGAGCTTTATTCAGCTGCCTCAGATTGCTGAAACTGAGACTGCATGTTGGAATTTGTTGCCCTGCTATTGTGGATTATTGATATGTATGCATGAGTAGAGCAGCCTACCTAATCTGTGAATATTAAAATAAAAAATCCTACCTGAATCCTTTTGTCCTATGTTTTTTTATGTGTGTCCACGTATGTATATTCTATTCAATTCTGTTAAAGACACACACACAGAAGATTCATTTTCATGTGTATATTTCAGGTTTTACATGTTATATTTTTTTTCTTGTAAAATATTCCAGGACCGGTACATATTGTATAGAAATGCTATAAAATCTCAACTAGTGTTTTTAGCAATGTGGATGCGTTGTGAGAGCCAAATTCTCAGCTGTGAACTGAAGGATGAGAAGGAGATGTGTTTCACTACAAGTAACGTAGGAAAGTAATATTCCTTATTTGATACCTATAGTACACCATAAACTAATGCTTGCACATTAAACTGTGCATTGAGAAAGGACAATAAAGGGGGATGCCAAATAAGGCTTCCATGTCCTTAATCCAAACCGCTGACTAGATCTGTCTCACACTTCCAAGCAAGCTGTGCTCTGTCTGGATTGCACTCTGTAGATACATCTCCCAAGAAATAAGAAGAAGGATTTGACTGTCTGTCCCAGGAACCAAAATGCCTTGCTTCAGTTCATTGCTGATAATTCATCTCTAAGATAGGAACAAGACAGTACTGCCTGGGTAGGAAAGTTAAATGGGAAAAAATACTTCATAGAAGAAGTGGAGAAGAAAGAATACTTGAAATGCATGAAATCTAAGAAATTCTTCTGAGTGATGTATGAAATCATGAGTGCATGAGGAAAACTATTCTGTAGATTTTATATGTACTTCAATCTTCTGTAGTGTAGGTGCATGTATAAATAGCAAGAGGCAGCCAGAACGCAAGAATCAAACTCTCATAGCTGCTTGACCGCTTGATCATTTCTTTAGGCAAAGCAGAGCCTAAAGAAATAGTTACAGTAACACTTTGAAAGTAACATACAGATAGCCCTTAAATCCATATTTCTTCAGCATCTGCCTTTGCTTGACTGCCTTGAGTATTATGGAGTGGGTTCACAAAAAAAAATGGCAGATTTTAATTCATTGAAAAAAAGAATAGCTGTGGTACTTAGCATCATTTACAGTCATGGTCACAGTTCACACCTGTGTTGCTCTATAACAAGTTTGCATTCTTTACCACCAGACAAATGGACTTTCAAGACCAGGGCAACAAAATACACTAAAAGAATTTCCCACCTAATGTGTGTGAGTGAGCACTTAGATCTTCAACTTGCAGGCATTTTGAAAATACTATTTCTTATGAAATGAGATGTAGCACTGGGGGTAGTTTCAATGCTGACAAGCCTTGCAAATATCTAAATCCTGGAAAACCTTGGGTAGTCTGCTGTGGGGAAATAAAGTACTATAACTCCTTGTAGGTAGATCTGTGTTTCTGGTCAGAGGTCAAAAAGAATGTCTGTTTAACATCTCAAGTCTTGATCAATTCTATGTTAAGAGAAATGTGGTAACAAGGTGTTGGGATATGGGAAGTAGTGTGACTACAGCTTGAAAGATGTAGGAAGCATCACTCGGCATCCCAGTACTTGTGAATTAAGTCCAGGTGTTATGTGGTCTGCTGTACATTGCTTCAACTTAAAGGTACTAATAATAGACGTTTGTTTTCATCATTAAAAGAGTAACTTCTGATTCAGCTGAACTTTGAAATATCTGATTGAGTGCTATATTCTATTTCTAAATGAAATTTGTTTAGATTATGAATTTTGTGTTCTGAGTATTAGAAATTACATACGCAAAGAATTTCAGACATAGTTGGATGCTTCATATCTCCATTCCTCATTTTGCTGCTCGAACGGGAACAAACGCCAATGTTGTAAATTGCAAACATAACTTCAAATACTTATAATTTGGGATTGTATAATGACAAGTGTCTGAAATTCTGTCCCGTTATCACCGATTTGGTGGTCCTATTGAATGGAAGCAACAGGTCTTACTTTAAAGGCTTTTATATCGTAGATTTGATTATCAACTAGTGCAACTCAAACTCGTACAAAATAAATAATAATAAAAAAAAGAATGGTATCGTAAGGCACAAAAACCCCCAAATCCAGTTTAAGGCTGGATGTTTCATTGAGCAGATGGGTATTCTGGAGATTCTGAAATGATGGGAAAGCTGGAGCTTTATGGAAATTAATTCAACAATTGTTCAAAATATCATCTGTGTCAGGATAGAAGGTGTAAAACTTGGATGGTGTGAGGGCTTCAAATGAAACAGCCGGGAAGGGAAGAACGGAGGATGTAGAACAGAGGTGGAATGAGGTGGTAGGTGAGATATATATATTCATCAGGATGGACCCCCAAAATACATTGGCTGTGTTGTCATTTATCATGAGAACTGCAATTCCCATTTGAAATAAAGGAAAGCTCCCTTTGGCAAAGCATTGACAGCTGCCTCAATGACTTGCTTAAGAATTGCTGAAATTTGAGGTGACGGTTTTGGCAAGGAGTCTGGGTTCTTGTCCCTTCAGACAGGGCTAGCATTATGAAATCGCTGTCTATAATGGGTGCAGAAGTAAGATGTGAGGATGTAGGAATATCACCCACCTACAGATGCAGCCAGCCATAACTCAGTTTCTTATTGGACAATACTGTTGTTAGAGCTCGAATAATAGCATATATTACCACTAGTAAGTGTCTCAACATATGTCCATAAAATGATTGGCATAAATATTAAGACCCCACCTACAGTACTGTATCCACCTCTGGGGTCCCTGATACAGGAAAGACATGGAGCTGCTGGAGCAGGTCCTGAGGAGGGCCACAAAAAATGATCTCAACATATGTCCATAAAATGATTGGCATAAATATTAAGACCCCACCTACAGTACTGTATCCACCTCTGGGGTCCCTGATACAGGAAAGACATGGAGCTGCTGGAGCAGGTCCTGAGGAGGGCCACAAAAATGATCAGAGGGATGGAACACCTCTCCTATGAAGAAAGGCTGATAGAGTTGGGGTTGTTCAGCCTGGAGAAAAGAAGCCTCTGGGGAGACTGCATTGTGGCCTTCCCATATGTAAAAGGGGCTTATTAGAAAGACTTATAAGAGAGAGACTTTTTACCAAGGTCTGATTCACCAAGGCTAGATTCAGAATAGATATAAGGAAGAAATTTTTTACGATGAGGGTGGTGAAACACTGGAACGGGTTGCCCAAAGAGGCTGTAGATGCGCCATCCCTGGAAAATTCAAGGTCAGATTGGATAGGGTTCTGAGCAACCTCATCCAGTTGAAGATGTCCCTGTTCATTGCAGGGGAAGTTGGACTAGATGAGCTTTAAAGGGTCTTCCAACCCAAACCATTCTATGATTCTATGATTTAGTCTGTCAATTAAGAGTTAATATTAAATAAAAATTGAAAGGAATTAAGATGACATAGTAGTGCCCCACACTGCCAATGTAGACCCAGGCTTCCTCTATCTTTTTTTTTATTTCTAAAAGAGAGGGAGCTGAGACAGTTTTATACAGGATTAATGGCATTCATGAGACAGATATCTGTGACAGGCAGCAGCGCAGTAGTTGAATAATCTTTATGATTAGATAGCAGGAAGAGGTTAGCTGGAAGATTGCATGAACAAATAAGTATAGCCCAACAATTTTTTTAAAAAAGGAAATAAGAGGGGATTGATGACCAATTAATTGAAAAACTCACAAATAATATCATTACTAAAAGAAAACACATTTTACTGAACTGAACTTTAGCTGCAGGGCTGCATTAATGGTCTATGTGTATGGGTAAAACAAAATATATTTACATTATCAGTTCTTCATTCTGTGGATAAATGTTGACATTTGTAGGCCAAATTTTTGATGCAGGAGTTTAAAACTCCATGTTTCCTTGCTTGAGAATAATAAGGAAAGAGTGACATTTTAGAATAAAAGAAAATACCTTTGGCAGAAAAAAAAAAAAAAAGGAAAAATAAAATCTAGAAAACCTCCATGCCTCTGAGAAATTTACAATTCTTAACTTATCTGAACAATAACTTCTCTATAGTCACAATTTGTTGTTAAATAGTGATTTTCACTTATCTGTTTAAGTGGTCATAGTTTTCTATTAAAAAGTGTTGTTTGCAGAATTTGTATTTTTGTATTCATAATGACTGTATTATCTGTATTATGTTAGCAACAAGAAGTTTCAACCAAAATCAGAGTCAAGAAAACTAATTGTAAAGGATCTAGATACTCATAAAATGCTTACTTCATACACTGTTGAATTCACAGTCTAAATTTTAGGGAGATGAATGGTTAATATTCCTATCTCTAATGTGATATCCTTGAATTGACAGTAAACAGAGTTTTGAAGGTCGTATAAACAAGACATTACATAGCCGACAATTTACACTCAGATCTTCTGAGTTTGAATTCAGTGCTTTAAACTTTAGAACATCCTCCTTTTAAGGGCTAAAACAGTTCAAAAATTGTTGATTGCACCAGTAATGCACATTAAATATCCACGTTATCCCAGAGTATGGATAAGGTCATACTAGCTCAAAATTGTTTTCTGATTGGATCCGAGACGTTTAAATAGAAATCAGAATCAGAATCAGAATCAGAATCGTAGTGGTTGGAAGGGACCTCAGAGATCATCGAGTCCAACCAACAGTAAAAAAAAAAAAAAAAAAAAAAAAAAAAAAAAAAAAACCAAAACAAAACACCACAAACAAAACCACCACCCACCACCTGAACACACAACACAACAACCAAACCAAAAACCATCACCCACCCACACAGCACCCCACCACAAACCAGTAATCTTGGACACTAGAGCATGCCCTGAAGAACCATGTCTACACGTTTCTTAAATACCTCCAGGGATGGTGACTCCACCACCTCCCTGGGCAGCCCATTCCAATGCCTGATAACCCTTTCAGTAAAGAAATGTTTCCTAATATCCAACCTGAACTTCCCCTGGCGCAACTTGAAGCCATTACCCCTTGTCCTATCATCTGTGTCTTGGGAGAAGAGACCGACCCCCGTCTCTCTACAGCCTCCTTTCAGGTATTTGTACAGAACAATAAGGTCTCCCCTCAGTCTCCTCTTCCCCAGACTGAACAACCCCAGCTCCCTCAGCCTCTCCTCATAAGACTTGTGCTCCAGACCCCTCACCAGCTTCGTTGCCCTTCTCTGGACCCGCTCCAGCACCTCAATGTCCCTCTTGTGGTAGGGGGCCCAAAACTGGACACAGTACTCGAGGTGGGGTCTCACCAGTGCCGAGTACAGGGGGACGATCACCTCTCGGTCCCTACTTGCCACACTGTTCTTGATACAGGCCAGGATGCTGTTGGCCTTCTTAGCCACCTGGGCACACTGCCGGCTCATGTTCAGCCGACAGTCGACCAACACCCCCAGGTCCTTTTCTGCCAGGCAGCTCTCCAGCCACTCTGCCCCCAGCCTATAGCGCTGCCTGGGGTTGTTGTGACCGAAGTGCAGGACCTGGCACTTGGCCTTGTTAAACCTCATCCCGTTGGTCTCGGCCCATCGATCCAGCCTGTCGAGATCTCTCTGCAGAGCCTCTCTACCCTCCAGCAGATCAACACTGCCACCCAGCTTGGTGTCGTCTGCAAACTTACTGAGGGTGCACTCGATCCCCTCGTCCAGATCATTGATAAAGATGTTGAAGAGAATTGGCCCCAGTACCGAGCCCTGCGGGACACCACTCGTGACTGGACGCCAGCTGGATTTAACTCCATTCACCACCACTCTCTGGGTCCGGCCCTCCAGCCAGTTTTTAACCCAGCAGAGGGTATTCCCATCCAAGCCATGGGCAGCCAGTTTCTCCAGGAGGATACTGTGGGAGACTGTATCAAAGGCTTTGCTGAAGTCCAGATAAACAACGTCCACTGCCTTTCCTTCATCCAGCAAGCGGGTCACTTTGTCATAGAAGGAGATCAGGTTTGTCAAGCAGGACCTGCCCCTCGTGAACCCGTGCTGGCTGGGCCAGATCGCATGGGTGTCCCTCATGCGTTGCATGATGGCACCCAGGATGATCTGCTCCATGATCTTCCCAGGCACCGAGGTCAGACTGACAGGCCTGTAGTTCTCTGGATCATCCTTCCGGCCCTTCTTGTAAGTAAATGTAAGTAAACAAAAAGCAGAGAAAAAAGCACTTGAGATATGTTCCCATTCACCTAATGTAAGCTGTCTAGCCTGATACAGTCACTTAGACTACTTCTATAGTCAACGGAGGTAAAAACAGAAATGGATCTAAAATGGGAAATTCAGTCAAGCCTCAAGTATGGGTTAGGATTATCTTGAATTAAGTCCAAAGTTATTGCTTCTTGGAGACACTCTCAGTTTACTAAAAAGGCCTTTACTCGATGTGGTTAGTTTAGAACAGAAACATATTTGAAGATTTCCTTTATAAATCCACTTTTAGATTGTTCTTAACGAGAGCCCACTGCTACACTGTCCAACTGTACTTCACATATCATTATAAATAATTGATTTGGAATACATAATTAAGTATATTTGCCATCTCTCTTTAGACTAGGCGTAGTAATTCTTGCTTTCTTTTCCTCCCAAAGAAGGATTGATATATAATTTCTTTTCTTTTTCATTTTAATCTAAAAGATTAAAATCTAAAGAAGGATGCTCTTATTTCTCTAAGGTTTCTATCCTTAAGTTAAAATAAATTTTTGATTACGATTTGTAGAGAAAAAAATTGTACTACATATTAAATTTGTTTTCTGATGTTTACTGTTGATACGAAAAGAAGATCTGTACTTTCTACCAGTAGAACTGCATAGGCTCACATGTTAAAAGTACTGAGAGATATTTTCTTTTCAATCCATAGAAAATGAGAGCAGGCAGTTATATTGAGTACACCTCTCAAGTTCCATTTCATTCAATTCATTTTCCAATTTCTGTTTCTATGAGAACCATTTTCCATACATTCTTAGCTCCAAAGTAATTATCGGACTCTTGAAATCTACAATGCAGATTATTTCTTTAGAAATAAAGCAAATGAAAGCATTCTGATTGGGTATTTTCAATTTCTTGTTATGACATTGAACCACAAAGCCAATAATGTAATAAGCTAGGTAATGCATCTGAGACTGTTTTCTAGTCTTTCCCCAAAGAGGTTGCTGGATCCATTCGATGTAACAGCATAAAATATAAATGAAGTCATTTATGAACTGCTGTAACTGAAATCCTGTTCCAGGCCAGTGCTGAAAATGAGACTTAGTCTCATGTTTTCCTCATATTGGGGGAAATAAATGAAATTGTTTTCTAGCACATGAGGAAAATATTACTAAATTCAAAAGAAAAAATGAAACAAAAAAAAAAAAAGAAAGAAAAAAGAATGGAGCTATTTGTAATAGTTATATTAAAATATAAAATCTTCCTGAATGTCTTTCCTTTCAAACAGCCTATGGCTGTTTATATTAACCACATAACGCAAAAGTGCAAATTGTGCTCTCTCAGAGAAAACAGGCTGAACTTGGGTTAGCTACATCATGAATGCTACAGGCTATGGATACTGAATTTTATTCAGAAGGATTTCCACTGAGATGCAGAAAGAGAGGTAGCTGGACCTTGTTTTTAACCGTACACCAAAAAGTAGAAATTCAGAATCTTTATATGATTCTGAATCATGTTAGATCCTGCTGTTGTATATCCAAGCAAAGTCCTCATTTTGAGGTGAAAGAGAATAGGATTCATTCAGGAATAGCCTTGCCATTCAGTGCCATGTTTAAGAATGATATTTAACACATTACTTGTTTTAATTTGTACTGAGAATACTATCTCTTTCAAGAAAAATTCATAGCATTGTAAGACCAAATCATCCTTTGTTTTTTTTTTTTCCTGTATTTTATTTACATTCACCTTGGATGTGTAGGTAGCCTTTGACATTACACAGTCTATTTAGCATGATAGCATAAAATGCTGTTTCTAATTAATTTATCATTATCATCAAAAAGAATAAGACATGCACTTCAGTGGCAGAGGGATATAATTCAATTGGCTATGAACGCCAACTTACAGGAAGAACGGGAATGGAGAAGAGTCCTTGAATAATGGAATTCTGGTCCAGTTTAGGTTGCACCTTTGGAAATCATCCAATCCGTTACCTGTTCAGAGTAGGACTATCTGCTACGTTGAATATTAATTTGAAGTTAGATCAGGTTTCATGGGGTCTTTTTAAGTAAAGTTGTAAAGCCTCCAAGCAAGGAGGCTTCACAGCCTCTCTGAGCAACCTGTTCCAATGTTTTACCACTCTCACAGGGAAGAAATATTTCCTTTTATCTAATCTGGATTTCCTTCATTGCATCATGTGGTCATTGCTTCTTGTCTTTTGATGTGCGTCACTAAGGATAATCTTTTCTTTATCCTCCAGTTAGCCGGGTGAAGACAGACACTAGATCCCCACTTAATCTTCTCTTCTTCAGCCTGAACAAACTCAGTTTATACATCAGGTGCTCTTGACTCTGGCTCAACATCTTGGTGGCCTTCCACTGACTCATTCCAGTCTGTCAATGTCTTACTTGTATTGACAACTCTAAAATTTTATAAAATATTCCAAATTTGGTCACTAAGTGCTAAAGAAGGAAAACCAATCAGTCCTTTTGACCTACTCACTGCGCTTATGAGGTTAACCTTCACTGGTGCAAGCGTACATTACTCATCTATACACAATTTTTATCTACCAAGGCTACTATGCCTTTTCTGCAAAGCTACTTTCCTTCAAGTCAACCCCAAGCCTTTACTTCTGTGTGGCGTTACTCTGCCTCTGATGCAACAACGCATTTTTTTTTTGCTGAGCTCTGTGAGGATTCTGTTAACCCGTTTCTCCAGGCTGTCTCCTGAATGGTGTTTTAATATCATCCATTCACTGAGGATGCAGTCTATCCTACTGTCCAGGCTGCTAATGATGATTTTAAATAGTATTGTCACCACCATTGCCGCCATGAAAAATGTGCTTGTAACTGCCTACCTGTCCAAATTTGAACCCTTAGCCCCTATCCTTTGAGCCTGATGGTCAAGACATTTTTCCCCTCAATTTATAGTTTAACCATCCAGACCATATCTCTTCAGTTTGGGCACATCTGTGTCTCTTAACACGTAACCTTTCAAATTTTCTTTCTTATCCATAACAACTCACACAGGAGGAAGTTATATTTTTAGCTGAAAGGAACATTTAGTCAGTCACGGAGTGAATTAGGATACGTCCTAGCTGTAGTGCAATCCCCTGAACATATGATACAAGAAAGGCAGAACTATTTAGCATGTGATAGTACTAGCCTTCTATTTCTTTCTCTGTCTATCCATTTGGCTTTCAAAGGAAAATACATGAGACGTACTTAAAGCAAATGGGCATCATGATTAATAAGGACATCACACTGAGACGCATAAAACTGTCCTGTCTCCTTCATCTGTTCTTTTGGTGCAGTGATTAACCTTTGAGTTTATGAGTATTTTTGCACTTGCCTCAGATAAAATATTTTATGACTTCTTACCTCCCAGGCAACTTGGATTAAACTTATCAGGTCTGGGAAGATAGTGGCCCATAATGACTGTTCCCTCGGAAATCATATCTACCTCCTTACCACATTATCAGAATATTCTTTGCACAAAACAGATGGAAACATCAAGACAAGAGACAAGACAACTTGTTAAGGTCACATTCCACCTTCCTATACATCATTCATGCTTAATTGATTCCCAGCCCCTCCTAGAGACAGATTGCCATACATTATGAGAGCTGAGAATATGAAAAGATCATTTTCTTTTCCCCATTAATTCCCATTTGGAAAGGCTTCTGCCTTTGCTAAAGTTGCTTTGGCAGTCTGCTTGCTAATGACTGATCACTGCCTTTCAACACAGAAATAGGCCAGAAGAAAGTAGATTTATCTTTTGGCAAAAGTATCCCTCTCTGACACAGCATTTCAGGTATTCTGCTTTCGGTGTCAGAGAGAGGAAAAAAAAGGAGAAACCAAAGAGATTCAAAAGAAGCCACAAGACACATCCCTGGAGATTGTGGAGGTGAATAGTTTAAAATGGCATCTTTCTATGTACTTAGAAACTGGCTCATCACTGTTTGAGGAAAGCTGCTTAGCTTCCCCCTCACACCTATCTGATGTCTCCTTCCACACTGTACAAAGAGGGAGTCAATCATTTTGATGCACGTCTCCTGAACAGGATGGATGAATAATTGAGTATCAAATCTGAACTTGCTGTAGACCTCCTAATAATTTAGGGACATTGAAGCAACACGAAAGAAAAAAAAAGCAAGCTGTAAACATGATTACCAAAGATCTTTCTGTCTTTTCTGAATATACTTTCTTTTGTTAATTTAAACAAATGCAATGTTCAGGAGTTGCTATCTATAAAACTGCTAATATAGTGATATAGGAATAGCCATACCAGGGTGAAATGCTACAATCAGTCTGCACACAGGATTGAAAAGATATCGTCAAGGAACATAAAGTCTAAGACTCCTCTGGCTGCAGCACTTAAAAAAATAGATATTAAGCCAAAAATAGCAGGTAGCAGCACAGGTGGAGAATATCTTATTTGGAATCCATGCCATTATAATAATACTGCCTGTATGCAATTCTTAGAGGTGGAAAACTGGATTCTGTAAGTGAATTACTCACTCCACTGCTCCTCTGCCCTAGCTATGTGAAAAGAAGTGGATAGAAATCACTTCTAGGTCTAGCATTTCAGTTTACATAAAATACAGAATAGAGATCTAAAACGCGCTGAACGTGCTACTGGCTTTAAAATGTTGTCAGGTTCTATCCAGTTGAAGTCATGAGTACACTGAATAAATTAAAAAAAAAAAAGAAAAGTCCCCAGATATGACTGGATCTGCATCCCAATTTACCATCAAGTACGTTTTGAATTGCTGGGCCTTGAACTATCATTTCAAATCACCCTCATGTTTTCAACTCCTATGTTAAAATTTTGCAACAGTGCGTAAGAATATACCAAAGATCCTCTTAGATCACACACAAGGATCAGTCCCTCTGTTATGCATTTCCTCTTTTAGAATAGAAACCAGATGTTCCTTGGTGGGGTAATTTGGAAGTAGAATGAAGTGGAGACAAGGATCTTTTTTTGTAACTAACACCTGCTTCATTTCCTTCAGCACTCTCAGGACCCTTTTATGTGCACTGAAAAGAAAGGGAGAGGAGAGGGAGGAAAACCAGAGGCTTTATTTGCCCTATCCATTTCAGAAAGCAGCTTCGTGTATCAGTTTGCTGTAGAGAGAAGTATCATCTCTGTACTGCTGTTTCTGGCAGAAATATAAAGTATAAGCTGTAAAAAGCCTTCTTTTATTTTCCCTAGAGCACAGCCATTTAGATGTAAACTCTTACAGCTTCATTGCAAGACACTCTTCGTGCAGAGGAACTGTCAGGTCAGAAGAGGAGAAAAAAAATGAAACAGATGAGTTTCCTTTGCAGTTTCCCAGTGGGAGAGCTCTGCTGAAGTGCTAGTCCAGCTCTACTGGTTTCTGCATCAACAGATGGCAGACAGCATTCCTTGCGTTTGCGTCCCATTTGGTAAATCACAGGTCACATCTGGTCTGGCCTCTGTTCTTTCTGAACAGATGGGAGTACACGTTCGTTATCGATCGCAGCAAGGAGACGGGGGGATGATAAGGAGGAGTGTACACAAGACGAGGGGGAAGAAGGTGAGAGTGAGTTAGAAAAAGAAACGGCAAAACCAAAGAAGCTTTAAAAAAGGAGAGAAGAACTTAAAATGATCACTACGAACAAAATAATACCATTGGTGATAACTAAATATGGCCAAGCAGCAGCATATAGATAAATGGTTATTAAAATTTATTTCAAGATGTAATGAACAATTGTGAGTATTTGCTTAAAGAATGTGATGAAGGTGCATAGGTTAAATGTTTATGTGGTCTACTACCCAAAGCTATTATATGGGAAAATAAAAGGTTCTTTCCGCACAAAGTCTGAACTAAAAAACAGAAAACACACAGCAAAATGTTCTCAGTCGCTGTCAATCATAAGCTTTGTTTTAGACAGAGAAAACAAATAAAAAAAAAGAATCTCTTTTTGTAATTCACTTGTCACCTCGTAGACAAGTATATCAAAACTTTTTTAGATATTTTTCAACTTTCTACTAGAAAATGGGATAGTATTTCTGGCTTCATATGTAACTTCTTTTAACTGGTTTATGAAAATGTATGAATTTTTCATCTTTTATTTGTACTTTTAAGCATTCATCACAATGTGCAAAATTAAAGATATCTAAGGATTTTAAATAGATATTTTTAAATATTGGTTTTAGTTAGAATTTGAGTTTTAGACTACAAAAATAAAAATCCAATTTCAAAATTTCAACATATTCTACTTTCAAAAAGTGTAAATAACCTAAAGCTTGAAAGTTAATTTGCTATCATAGCCTCAAATGCACACTGCACAGACCTCTTTAAATACAGCAAACTCATCTTGTCAGTAGGGAAGTGCCCACATGCAGCATAAACTTTTAAAATATACCCACAAAAAACAAGCACTGTTGATCCTTAGTCTAGGTGCAAACATATTTCACACTTGCCAAATATTACCGTATTAAAATAAATGTACTTTTTTGATAATAAGAAGCAAGGTAGGCTTGAATCACCTGACACAAAACAATGTCATTTAGAGCTCTCTAATTGGAGATACACATGAAGAGCTCTGTGTCTTCCTGGAATGCAACAGGTATAATTTAGGTCATTTTGTTTGAACAGGCTCTTTTGGCTCTGACCTCTTTGTGGTTTACACATTTCTACAGTCTTAAGGTATATTTTGACAAGTGGCATTAATTGATCACGCTGTCGAATAGTACCACTACTGCTAATAATGTAACCATTTTGAAAATAAACTGTTCAACAATTTTCCCATTTAGCTATTCAGATGGTTCTGTTTTTCTTCAGCTCAAATAAACTGTGATTTAGGGTGGCTTTAGAAAAGATAAGACTATTAGCAGTGTTGAAAAGGCTAGAAGCCATTCAAACTAGACGAGGCTAAAACAGAACAGATATGCAAGCAGATTTTTTTTTCTCTTTCTTTTTGTTCCCAGTCAATGGGAAAGTCAACATGAAAATTAGTATCTAGCCATCATCTCAGCAGCAATTCCAAAGAAGGAAAAGCTTTTTCTAGTGTATGAAACATCATATTTAACATACTAGCTCTATCACCCTAATATTTCTTGCGCAAATCCCAAAGACATGCAGAAAGTTTATTTTTGCTGTCAGAATGATCTTTTAAGAGCAAGCACTTTTATATGCTTATGCAAAATCAGAAACAGACTTCATTACTTTTGGAGATAGCATCTTAGTTCTTCACCAGATACATAGATTTCAGCGAACCTGTATGACTATGAACCTCAAGTCATTTCTATCCTAAAGTCAAAGCACATAACGAAGATCCCTGTCTTATTTGGTAAGTGAAAAGGGTAATACCCACAGATCAAGAGTGTTGCTGAATCTGGCTTTCTGACAGAAGCTCAACAATAATCCCAATTATGAAGGTTTTATTTAAATATTACCATTCATTTAAAAAAATATTCCTTTAATATGAACTTTATCTCCAAATTTAGCTAGATGTTCAATATAGGAATACCTAAGGCCTGATTTAAAAAAAATGGGACTGTTTGGAGGGGATTGTGGGGTTTAGGGAAATTTTTGATTACTTTTTCGGTACTCAGAAGAATATAGAGTAGATTTTCAGAGAGGGCTAAGCTGTGTCTCCTCCTGGTCCTAAATGAACTGGCAAATTCTCATTAACACTGAGCACAGCGATAGCTCAAAGTAGGTGTTAAGAAAAAAAACACATCCATTGCATATAAAATAAACCTGGAAATAAGAAATGGAATGTAAAAGCAAAGGGACTGGTAGAACAAAGGAGCTGTGCAAGTGAGACAAAATCAAAAATTCTGAAAGTGTGGCAAGAAAAAGACCATAAAATGCATGGGAATCAAGAGAGTTTTTAAAAAAGTGTTGTGATGTGCTGCAAGCAAACCAAAGGCAGAAAATATTATACCAGAGGAATTATAATACAGTTCTTCTGTTTCCTTTAGCTCATGAACGGGCCAGACATAGCTTCTATATTGGTCTGTACAACCTGACTAATAGCGGAGATAGCATGAGAACTAAATTTCAGACTTAAACATGATATGGAATTCAGAGTGTAGAAGACTAGGCGACCTTGAATTGGATTATAAACAAATGGCATACAATAGCACAGTGTATTGTTAAGGTTCCTTGGCACTTTCCATTAGATATATTCTTGAACCTTAAATGCTTGCTGATACCGGAAGCCAGAGAATATCACCAACTATGTAAAGTGGAGATAACTAGAGGCAGAGAAAAGAGACAGGAAATTAAAAATGGGGATAAAGAAGAATGAATGGGGATAAAGAGAAAGAAAGAAAGTTAGGTAAGTCACAGAAGGTTCACGCCTTCTCAGAAAGTCCACCAACAGTGTTCAAACAGTCCTTGTTCTTTCCAAATATCTGCAACACTTCTGGATTTCCCAGCATTAATGTACATCCCAATTGCATTATGAACCCATGTTATGATGAGACCTGACTATGCACCCAAATATGCACTTAACTGCTCTCATTGCCCACCCCTCCGTTGAGCCATGTGTTTCTACATGAAGAAAAACCGGGTTTCAAGCTAGAAGAGAGTCACAAAATGTTCACATCCATCACCAGGATCAACTCCAGCGAGACCAGGAATAGATTAAGGTGCACACCTGCTTTTTAATCTGGAGAGAGCCTATGGAACAATAATTAATGTATACCGTTTAACTGGCCTTGATATATCCGTTATGTAGCTGCTCCTGAAATGTTCATGAAGACCGTCTAGGGCCTACCTTTTAGGCTGCATATGGAATGAATACACAGATTTTAACGAAGTAGCAGAGTTTGAGAAGATGAACAGGAATAATGAAATTTGCTGCAATATAAATATAAATCACATCTCACTATGCATTTCAAAGTACTTCAGCTCCTGCTTTCTGCATAGGCTGATTAATTCTGAGCTGTGGCTAGGCCCTCCTGCAAGGCAGCCTTTTACTTAGGAAAGATAAATGTTACAGAAATGCAAGGGAAAAAAAAAAAAAAAAGATTCTTTTTCTGAGACATAAAACCTTTTTCTGCCTTTTTTTCCTCCCACATTTAAGAGAATCTACTGACCTTAAGATAAAAATATACATACTTACGCCACTCCTTAGAGGGATTTGTCCAGCATTGTAAAAGGGTAAACATATATCACCTGACAACTTTCAGAATGAGAATCAAATAGTCTTAGTTCTGCTAGTGATGCTCCTTAGAAACATTGTAATGTACTGGTTAGGACATAGGTATCTAGCTGACCTTTTCTAAATGGAATCATTGCTTTTCAATTGTTCCATAAATCCATATTATCAAGAGCCAGTGGAACATCTAATTTATCCCAAGTTTAGAAGCTTTTGTTTTGAGTGCAGGATAATCCCAGCTTTCTCTTTCTTGCTGTAACAAGGGAAAAATGTAACATATTTGAAGGTCTCCACAGCTGCAGGTGTGTTACAATCCATAAACTAGATACATGGCAAGAACTACCTTTATATATCTTAATAGATGAGGTACCGTTAATCTAAATTTGCATTATTTAATTCCTGGAAATGTCAATCTTCAAACAATTAAATTATGTTTTCTGTTTTCCTCATAAAAAACAATAGTAGTTCATATACTCTTGTAGCTTCTACATTGCAGAGAAATGGATACCATTGTATTCTCCCTGACACCCTTCAACTGTTTAAAACCTTTCTGTAAACTATGCCTGCTCTAAATAAAAAATCATTCATCAAAACTTTAAAATAAAATGGACTGTTCACTGACCTAATCAGATGTTACTTGTTTTCCCCATTCCTATTTCCTTAAAGATCTTTTTTCTTTCCTAAATTTCAAAAATATTCCTACTGATACAGGAGGTTGCATAAGGGATAAACACTTTAATTTTCATTCTGTTGTGACATTTATCATACCAGTTTCTGAATAATGTGTCCCAACGTGTCCCTCTTGTGTGCTGATGATAGAAAGCAAAATGATCCAAACAATACTGCAATCATGTCTTAGTTGCACATGACATTTATTCTATGACATTCTAATTTGAGAGTTACCAGGGGTCCCTGTTCTTCAGAGGTGACAAATCTGGTATCCGTTAAAAGCTGAAATGAATAAATTTTATTAAAATATGTGACTGTTGTTTCTAAAATAACTCAGGGGAAGCAGACTCAAAATGAAGGTCAACAGCCCTAGCACTGGCAGTTTAGATATTGTCATAGATTTTTGGGTTTGGAATAACCAGTTCCTTACTGCTTACTATATACTCGTTTAAATGTATCACACAAAGGCAAATAGAAGCATTCCAAAGGACTTTGAATATTGGAAAAAATTAGTGTAATCTTTAGATAAAAGTATAGCATAGATACCTAGGGACTATATTACTGTACTTCCCAGGTGTCACTTACGCATGCCATTTAACATACGTACTGACATGTTTATACTTAATAGCTTTGATTGCAAATCAGTGGGCACCATTTTCTAAATAAAGGTGCTTTTATTTTTTCTTTTCTTTCTGAATTAAGACTTTGATGTAGGCTTAGGTTTTTGTATTTGTGACAGGAATTACAAACAGGGAATTGACAGCTATAGATTGGTTTTGAACTACAGCATAAGCAAGTCTATGTGATAAAGAATACAGTATTTCAGGCATTGGAAAGTGCAATAATTAAGACTGATTATAAAATCTTATTCTGCTTCCCTTGCGTATAAACAGTACAACACAATTTCTGATTCAAAGTGCCTAAGACTTCCTCTATGCACCCTATATATAACCTTTACCTGATTCAAAGCCATTTAGATTTTGGGTTTTTTTCACCAGTTATTTTGTTTTATCACCAATTTTTGGTAAAAGGCCTTAAGTCTCATTTAGTAAGACTTATTTGACCCTTTACCCACTACAGACATTTCTAGGAATTAATTCCAGGAATTAATTTCCTTATCAAGTTTTCTATGGGGCTATGCATTTAGTATCCATGTGAAACGAAAGAGAAAAACTGTATTTTTTTCTGAAAAATCATTTGATGCACAGAGAGATTTTAGTCAAGTGTTTAGGTAGAGATGTTCAGATATTTCTTGCCTGTGTACTTAACAATTTACGGCACAAAGTCTTTTAAGCACAATGTTTTTCACCTGTTGCACCAACAGCTTGTCCCTGCAGCAAATCACACCTCCAAGGGCTCTACTGCAGAAATGAGGAACCCAATTCTGGGAAAAAACACCAAGGAAAGGTTCCATTTCAGCAGTCTGTGCCAACCAAAGAAATAGGACACAGCTTTTCAGGATGCTTTTTGATTGCTCAGCTTAGAGGTGTTAATTGGATGCTCTTAATTTTATTTTCCTGAAATCAGTTCCTGCTTCATTTCCTTCAGTTATTAACTTTGTAATGAATGAATTAGTAAACTGATAGACAACAGTCTCTTTTACTACACAAACCATATTAATCTCCAGAACAAGCTTATCTTTTGCACTAAATGAGTCAAGGCACATGTGGAAAAATATTATATGACTAAGTAGTTATAGAAATGAAAGGTATATTACAATTAAAATATCTGTGCATAAAGTGATCTAATTTAAAATGGTTTAGGAAAACCTGTTTGGTATTCTTTGTAGTTTCACAGCCATTTTTTAAGGTTCCTTTTTGGGACAGGATTTCAGACAGCATGAAGATAAATTCATTTTTAGATCTTATACTTTGTGGTTACTAGAGATGAATGGCATCTGAGGTAAAAAATATAGATATGTGATAAAACAAGCAAGGATTACAGGTTAATGTATTTTCTGATTGCAGGCTATGTTAGGCAATCTTGGTAACCAAGAGTTTGATTTATTGCTAGAATATTTGAGCCTTATATGGTAGGGTAAGGATTTGTGTCATGGAGGGGTATATGGAATACGTTTACTTCAGTGAGTGTGATGATTGTCTGGAAATAATTTAAGTGGAGATTAAAGACAATTTTCCAGGAAAAAAAAAAAAAAGTTTATTATTGGTCTATGCAAAAACGAAAGGTAAGAAGGTGACTGTGAATTCATGATTACCCTTATGGACAGTAGGATTCATCAGGCTAGCATTAATGTTAAAGTTAGGTTTAGGTTCCAGGTTGCATATGCTAAAAATCCACCTCCATTAATGGACATGTTTAGGCTGTGGAGGTAAACTGAAGACTAGTCTTATTATGGTTAAAGGCTTTAAGTTATGGAGCAAGTAGGGAGTTCTGGCGAATGATCAAGGACAAGGGACAAACCAGGCTGGTTAATTGGAAGATCATATTTTGTCACCACACTGTGTTAGTAATTTTTAAGGTTTATTTTTAATTTACTGTTTGCTTTCAGGGCTGTGAGAGGAAAAACCCACTCATTTGTCTTATCTTTCCAGTGCAGTACTTTTTCCTACGTGATGTTCTGAAGGGATTGCTGTGGTAGTCTCTTAAATGCTTCAAGTGACTGGGCATGCCTTTGGAGAAACAGCCACAGTTTCACAGGTTTCATAATCAAAGGAAGAAAAACAAACCTAACTCTCATTCCTCCACCCATCCACCTGATCTTAGTTAATATTTTCCTTTGATAAATTCGATCTCAATTTGCACCCTCGGAAAATCTACTCTTGCACTCACTAGAACAATTCCCGCCTCACACTGTGAAATACATCCAAATCATTATTTTCTCCACTGAGAATCAGTGTTAACTAACAGAGCTTATTCTCTGTTTCTTCGCTATGTATAACCATCTCCTTCATGTCCTGATGTTTTTTTATGAAGTCTATTTCTATATTAATTGCTTAAGACACTGTATAGCTTTGTCTCTATATTTTTTGTCAGTTCTAAGAATAACAACAACACTTATTTGAAGTTTAGCAGTCAGGATTTGTTTCCTTCATAGAAATTAATGTTTTATTTCTGACACTAAAGAATTTTCAATTAGCTAGAAAGCTTGTCTTCAAAAAAACCAGTACATTAATGCAAAGAAATATACTAAGGACAAAACATGTCTGCAGACTCATATACTAGCCATATATACTAGCTTATGAATTTGAAATAGGCAGCAGTCTTTCACTTACAGATATGCTTAAAATCTGTACCATCTTAGTACATAAGCTTAGTATCAGTTTAGTTACATCATTACTTGACTGTTTGTCACATTAGAGTGTAGTTTATGGATCTGTCAAGATGACAGCAGACAGCCATCCGTGTCTCCTGATGTTATCAAGACTCAGTCTTCATGGGACTCATCAAGCAATTTTAGAAGACCATGAATTTGAAATCACTTGACCTGAGAAGCTGGACATGAACCTGCTAAGTGCTGTTTTAACCAGATATTACAGTTTTTAAGAAGACTGACTAGTCTATTACATTGCAAGTTTCAGATACACTTCAGTGACAGAAGGACATGCATTTCTACACCTCAAATTAACATGTAAGATTAAACAAAAACCTAGAGGAGGTAAAATCAATCAGCCAATAAAGCACAATTTTGCAATAAATTAAGAATCATACAATGGTTTGTGTTGGAAGGGACCTTTAAAGGCCATCTAGTCCAAGCCTCCTGCAATCAGCAGGGACATCTTCAACTAGATCAGGTTGCTCAGAGCCCCATCCAACCTGACCTTGAATATTTCCAGGGATGGGGCATCTGCCACCTCTCTGGGCAACCTATTCCAGTGTTTCACCACCCTCATTGTAAAAAAAAATTTCTTCTTTATATCTAGTCTGAATCTACCCTATTTTCAGGTAATATTAAATTAAAATCAATGCAGGTAATAGTAAATAATCAAGTTTACTAAACACTGCACTTACCTGGAATCCTGGAATACCTAGAATCTAACGATAGGGCAACATCTAACCAGCCTACCTTCTTGCAAAAGACTTTTTTGATAATAACTAAATTAATAAATTGATGGGAGAAATAAATTACATCACTTTTAAAGGTTTTGAGAAGGCCTGACACAGAACTCAATAGAGTAACATAAATGCAAAGAAATTTTATAGCCATAAGTAAAAGGTCAAATACTGACACTTTCTCAGTTACTTCAACTGTTTAAAAAAATCCCCCAAACCTCTGTTTTACCTCAGAAAAGTATAGGAATCCTAATTAATATTTTGTGATGGTACGCTATATATAAGTAATAAGGATTATCCCTCATTCCGTTTGTCTTCTCTGTCATCATTGTATGATTTTCTCCCCCGATGGAGAATTTATATCTTTTCAGCTTTTATGAAAAATAATGTCTAAGGCTAAATAGTAGATCCTCCTAAAATTGACAGTAAGGTTGGGACGTTATTGCACGGCACTCAAGTCATGAACTTCTTTGTTTATGATATTAAAAGATGGGTCTCTCTCTCCTCCCACATCTGATTTATAATCTAATAGGACTGTGGACATTTCTGTCCAGTATCTTACATATTATCAGTAGTTTTGGCTTACTTGTATTCCATTTTCTGTTTGAGATGGTGCAGACAGCTGTAAATGCTCCAGGTAATGATATACTTAACCCAGGCTTACATTGCTGCATGTTTCCTTTAAATCATCCCTTAATTGTAAGTAATACCAGAACTAGCTGAATCACCCCCATGAAGCTGCTGTCCACACAACCACACCTCTTTAGCACACGTAGTAATACTGCTTAACACTGTTAATTTCCAGCAAGTCTATAGTCTGTCCTAGTTCAGAGACCTCTATTCAGTCAGATATTAATGAATTTAAAGTGCCAAATTATATAAAGTTCATGTGTAAAATACCCTTTGACAACACTATTGTGCAGTGATCAAGTACATACACAATTTCATAAGGAAACAAAAGTTTGTACATGTATCTTATTTCTAAAAAAATAGTGTAAAACAGTCTATAAGAAAATGTGTAAAATAAAAGCACATAAAATGAAATTGTATTCTTTTGGATGATAACTGGCCACATCTGTGCAGATATGTCACCTTATATACGATGGTGTAGACAGAAAATAGGCTAATAATTTACGAATAAAATTAGTGGATTAACTACAAAACTGTACTGATACCACTAACTTATCTTCCAGGGAACCATTAGATTTCCTGTTAGTGTAACATCTTCAGAAATGAGTCAGTTTGTATGAGATTCAGTGCAAGGTTTCCTTGTGTGAGCTAGGCATCTCAGGACCATTTATGGTCTGGGAATATCTAGAAAATACAGCCAATAACACCTAAGAAGTGCCTCAGTTCCTTCTAAAACAAACATCTACTACTGGTTAACCAAACAGCTGTCCAGTCTCTGTTGAATGCATTGATTGTAACAGAAGCCTGGATACCTAAATCTCCCCTAGACACCTACAATGAGATGCCTTAGTCTGGAACTGATTTCCTTCCTTTGTGTAAATGAAAGTCTTACAGAACTTTTATGTCTGCCCAAGTGTTTATTGAAGACTGAAGACATTCTGATCCTCTATCTAATCACTACTATAATAAGGAAAAAAAAGTCATTATTTTGCCTTCTTACCTAAAAAAGAAAATAAAAAAAATAAAATTTATACTTATTATTTTATCTGTGTGCACACCCAGTGGGACTTGAGCTGGAAAAACAGAATCATTCTTGTCATGTTTGGTGAAAGTCCAAAACTTGTATTACTCTTGGAACAAGAACCAGGAAGGATATTTAAAAAAAAACCAAATCCAATAAGAAAATGCAGCAAGAAAGGAAACAAGAAGCAATGAAGGAAGAAAGCAAAGAAGGAAAATTAATTTCTGGCAAGTTTTTTTTATAAAAGAAGATGGAACATGTAGATTTTGAGAGTTGCTCAGAGAAAGCCACCCTGAAGAACAGGTTTCCTACTTCTGTCCTGTTTTATTCTCACAATCAACTTCTGAAAAACTTTTATATGGCAAAGGGTGGTAGACTTGCTCTTGTGGGTATATGTCTGACTAAGCCACAGAAAGGTCTAGAGACCTCTTAAAGGAGAGCTTTGAAGACAGACCATCATAGGATAATTCAGGTAGCAAGGGACCTCAGAAACCCTCTAGTCCAACCTACAGGGTCAGCTAAGGGGACAGACCAAGTTCTTCTGGGCTTTGTCCAGTCAGGTCTTGAAAATCTCCAAGAACGGAGACTGCACAAGATCTTTGGGTAAATACTCCTCTGCTTGACTGTCCTCATGGTGAGGACTCGTATTGAGTCAGAACTTCTCTTGCTTCCCTTTATTCCTTTTGTTTCTCATCCTCCAGTCATACACCATGCAGTGAAAAGCCTGATTCTGTCTTGTTGATAACCTCCATACAGATGTTAGGTCCTCCCCGAAACCATTTCTTTTCTAGGCTGAACAGCCCTGGACTCCCTCAGCCTCCCCTCACAGGGCAAGTGCTCCAACCCCACAGCCTTGGTGGCATCCAATGAACTTTTTTCGGTTTCTTAGCTTCTTTCTTGTACTGGGGGAGTCGAAACTGGACTCAGTGGTCTAATGAATGCTGAGTACAGTGGGATAATCACTTCCTTTTGACTGTGCTTTTATTCATATAGCCCAGGATGCTGCTGGTCTCTTTTGCTATCAGGGTGTACTGTAGACTTGTGCTGCCCACACCCCCTAGGGCCTTTTCAGCAGAGGTGGTCAGCAGCCATGCCACCCCCAGATTACAAACCAAGGATTTATCCCAGCAAGGGTATGGTTATTCTTTCCCACGTGCAGGACTTTGTATTTTCCCTTTCAGAATTACACAAGGTTTCTCTTAGCCCCTGTTCACCAGCCTGCCAAGGTCCCTCTGGATGTCAGCCCTACGCTTGAGTGTATAAAGTGGTGCTGACCCTTTCCTCTGTTTCTCCCCCTTCCACCTCCCCCTGTTTGGTGTCATCTGCAAACTTGATGAGAGCACACTCCGTTGCCTCCTCCAGGTCATTGATAAAGGTATTAAAACACACTGTGATAAACATACTGCAAATACACCAGTGGAGAATTAGGTTTTGTAGGCTACCCGCCCTTCCTCCAGTTAAGTTCCCACTTTAAAAACGTGCATCTCTCTGCTAAGATGAGAAAATGGCAAGAGAGAGGACACCCTGACTTCTACAAACTTTCTGAGTGAAATACTATGTTATCTCTCTCTGCCTTTATAAGTTTTCCTTGCAATGCCAAGAATGCTTCCTCAGAGCAGAGGATCAAACATACTGCTGCAAGGTTTCATTTCTTTGCTCTTTACCCACTCTGCTCGCCAGGCCCAGTAGTTCCTGTCTCTCCCTCTCACATAGTGTCCTTGTATTGTCCTCCTATTACAGCATATCTGTTACCACACTTACAAGAAAATCTAGGGTCTACATTACTTCCAATGTTTGTCCTTACTTCATGTTCTGTCTGTGCTCTCTTTTCCTTACCAGCACATAACTAATATTCTCTTTTATGCTTAAGTTCTCGATTCCTTTTATTCCTCCACCTTATTCACACTGACCTGCATTCTGAAATTCTTTGAGGTATTTCAAGCAGGGTACTTCCAGCAGTGAACAAGTGGTTTGTTTGAAAGAACTCCCCATGACTTATGAACCCGGACTTGAGAAATATTTAAATACTTTGTAAATTTATTGCTGTTGAGAAAACCATACAAATAAACCACAGCTGCTGAAGAAGTCACTCCAACTCCTTTAAAATGCTTACACAATAGCCCATTTTAGAAAAATCACTATCACGTCTCTCGGCTGTATAGTCTGTTTCAGAATCTCAGATGTCTTTAAAACCAAGTGTTTGTTGCACTTTAGAGATGGACTTTCTCTCTCTCCTCTACTATCGATCATGTTTTACCTATTAGGTGAGTAAATAGAGACTTTTGGTGTCCAAGGGTGTTAATCTGGCAGCTTTCACCAGTGGTGCAGTTAGCTGAGAAAATATATGTGTGTGAACAACAGAAATAATAAAGTTTCCCATCAAGCTTTGACACCTCCTTTGAATACTTGAAAAGAAATACTATGTGGGGAAACTATTTAAAAATTAGATTGAGTAAAAAGCTTGCATAAACTAGATTTCAGAAAAGAATTTCCTTCTGTACAGCAGAACTATTGGTTCTCAGTTTTTGGGGTGGTGGTGGTGCTGCTGCTGCTTGTCCAGAGTTTTCTTGTCAGAAAAGTCTTATGCTAGCATCAAAATCAAACCAGAACCATTCACAGAATCACAGAATCACAGAATCACCTAGGTTGGAAGGGACCTTTTAAGATCATCTAGTCCAACCAATGAAAAAAAACCAAAAAAAACCCCCAAAAAACCCACACACACCCCACCACACCACCCAACACTAATCCATATTCCCAAGCACCATGTCAACTCCTCTCTTGAATACCTCCAGGGATGGTGCCTCAACCACCTCCCTGGGCAGCCCATTCCAATGCCTGATAACCCTTTCAGTAAAGAAATATTTCCTAATATCTAACCTGAACCTCCCCTGGCAAAACTTGAAGCCATTGCCCCTTGTCCTATCATCTGTAACTTGGGAGAAGAGACCGACCCCCGCCTCTCTACAGCCTCCTTTCCTTTATTCCTTTTAATAAGCAAAATCTATCCAGGTTTGCAATTCAGCTGCCTTCTTTAAAATGTATGTTACAATTATTTTAAACCTAAATAATTGTTCTTTTGTCCCTGTGGGCCTTTGTATCCTTTCTGCATTATCTTCCCACACCATACCACAATCCCTTCTATTGTAAGTCTGCCCACAGCACCACAGGCTTTGTCCTGATCATGCTGATAATATGCAAGCTTCCCTGTTGCTAATTCTGATTTCAATTAAGTGATACGGAAGGAGACTCCAGGGCCTTAGACAAAGGTCTCCTAAGAGCGGTCTTTAGCATACAGACTTTATCCCACAAAGGTATCTTATTATTTTTGCAATGATTTCTGCTGGACTCGGTTGCTTTGCATCTTTGTCTTTTCCTCTCCCCTACTGAAATTTCTGACAGTTCACTGAGAGGCCAGGAAAAAAAAAAAAAAAGAAAAAAAAAAAAAGAAAAGAAAATAATAATAAGAAAAACTACAGGAAAAAAAGTTAGGAAGCTCAGCAGTTCATACAACAACCAAATTCTGTGACTAGATAAGAAGCAGAGAAATCAAGTTAATGTTATGACCATTAATGACATTCACACAAACTCTCTTAAGAAAATCAATCTTATATTAAGGCATACAATACGATTAGATGAAGAATGGAATATAATGTTTTCTCAACCCAACTCCCAGCATCAGACAAAGGGCCAAAGATGAGAATCTTCAAGTAACATTGTTTCACAGGGATTACCATGGACAAGACAAATTCAGTTATAAGCAAGTTACACAATCATCCCTAAAGGTTCAGGAATAATGATCACTGATTTGGCATATGACATGATTATGTCAAGTGCTTATAACCTGCAGCTTTTCAAAAGCTTAATGTTGATAAACTTCATTATCTCCGTTGTTCAGATGAATAAACTGACACTTGGAGTGTGCAATAACCCAAAAAACCAAAAAGTTGAGACTAGAACACAGCCCTTCTCAACTATTAATTGCAGCTCTTGTTTATGGTTTCAGTCTGCCTTCCCTTTGTGTTATCTCTATTTTCTGCACAACTCAAGCACTGAACTATAATAATTTGAAGGAACAAAGTCTACCATTTTTGGAAGCTCTTTACTGGGACCTTCTAGATCTTAGAATAACTTACTATCATTAGAGAAAATCCTGCTAAGAATCACAAATCTGAGTCAAACTTCAGTTTGTGAATAAAGTGACTCTGTACAGTAATTCTGCAGTGCTGGTTTGCCATCTGATTACTACAGCCTAACGCACACTCTCACACAAAGCAGAAAGAGGAATAATTTCTTTTTTCTATTTATGGGCAAAATGGGATTTTCATCATGTACGTCAAGACAATATTCTTCTACATTTTTCTGAAAGTACAATTTAATAAATATTTGTTAATACTTTTAACGCTTCCTATGGGAGACTGCTAATCATAGCTAAATCAAGTCTTTCCTCCCACCACCTGCTGAAAGTGGAAAAAAAATGAAGCAAAATGGAACTCTGCAATTGTTGATGGAAAGTGGTTCGTTCACTACAATCAATAAGGGAGGTTTCAAATCACACTTCCTTATAATATAAGAATGTTTCTTTGGTTTCCCTTTTTTCTCCACATTCCCTTGTACTCTTTTTTCTTTAACCTCACATTCCTCAAAATTCTTTGGACCTTAACTGTATGGACTAGTGTGGCTCAAACAGATTCCAACTAACTGATGGACTATGCATCTTTGCTTTCGTGTTTTAAAAGATGGAGTATTAAGAGTTGTTTAAACGTGTCAGATCTTTGGATTTTCCCAAGGACCTTAAAATCAGCTTTCTGTATTGATTAAATTCCAATTTAACATTGTGTATGGCTGTATTTTATTCCCTTCTTTTCATCACACATAAAGTTGCTACCATTGTAAAAAATTATGTGGCAATCAGTTGAGCTAAATGAGGTTAATTTGTGCATATATGATTTTCAATCATAACTACAGTTTTGAAAATCTGTTGCCTGTACTCACTGGTAATGGTGTTACCTTAAAATAGTTTTCTAACAGTATGCCATCTTTTTTTCCCACTCTCTCTTCTGGGACCTTTCCTTTAATTATTTTAGAACAGAAGTCAGAATTTCTCAGGATTTGAAAATATGTGTAGAAATACAACCAGTTAAGAAAACCCAAAACAAACACAAAAACCCTATCAAAACCCCCCAAAAAATGAATCTCCCCCAACCATTTTGGGAGATTAAAAATACCATTATGTATTGTCAAAAGATGATGCGAATTGGATAAAGGGAAGGAGGAAATATCACACTAGGTTTTATATTGTTTACACAGGCTATGGTATTGCAGCAGGTAGACTGAATATGTTCCTACTTCTATTTACATCAAAGACAAAACATTCTTTGGACTGCAGTTGTGCAGGATCAGGACCAAAGAATCATAGACAGGCAGGACTGTGATAAACTGTGGAACCAAGTGATAAATTGTATTTACTCTGCACTTGTGACCATCTCCCCTGCACTCTGACCACTGATCCATCTCCCTTAGGGCTCTTTTTGACATTACAGGCCATGAGCAACTTCAAATTCATTCCAATTTTCTTTTCTAAAGCAACATGTCATGTCTCTTTTTCCCCCAGAATTATCCTATCCCAAAACTTAGGGCAAAAATATTTCAGTCTTTTACTAAAGACAAGTTTAAGAATGTTTTACCACTGTTTTACCACTCGTTCTGGATGACAGCTGTGGATGAATATGTACAAAAAATGCAGTTCCTGAAGTTTAATAAGAATTAGACTAATCATGATTTAAATATTAAAAGGGTTTGAAACATTATTTTTTAAGGAATTTAGAAATTTGCCAAAACATTATTTAAGGTTAAAAAGGTGAACACATGAATTAAAGGGTTTAGGCCAAGAAAAATGAACGTTCTTTGTTAGCTGGTGGAGTGATAAAGCTGAAAATGATGTGATAATCGAAACATTTTGCTTTTTTCCTTGTTTTGACTGAAAAAATATGTTTTACTTTGTTTTCCTTGCTGTGGCTCACAGACAAAATTCCTAACTAATCATGCTACTATGTTCATAATTCTGTAAAGGTACTTAGAGGAGCTTTACATTAATTGTAAATGGAGATTTCCAACTTTCAGATCAGTATAAGTGCTTGCATTCGGGCTTACGAACTTCTATGGTATTCGTATAGCTGGAAATTTAGGAACTTGTGAGCCCTTTGAAAAGATAATCAGTGAGGTTCTTTTGTTCCTTTGTGGTTTAGTTTGCTTATCTGTTACAATGTCCAGATAAACAAGACTTTTGAAGCATTTTTCAAAAACCTTTCTGAATTTTGTGCGATATTACATAAAGTATACAAGGGTGTATTTTCATGCAAAATATTGACAGGTGGTCATTTCTGAGTAACTTAGCACGTAGAGCTCATGAACGTTTATCAATAAACCTTCACTTCATAAAATAGCATGTTGCCATTTATTGCTAGCTTTTTTAACAACATCATAAAGCAATGTTAATGTGAACTTCTAATACCCCTTTATACTGTATAAAACCTGTATATTACAAACCTAGTTTGTTCCACAGTGGTTTTAGCTGCTTTTAGCTACCTAAGCAGCTTTTTAGCTAAGAAAAAGAAAGTGTGAACTTTACCTGTGCTGTTGTTGGGATGAACTAAAGGACTAGAACATGTAACTCACAGAAACAGCTCTGGACTTTCTATCTCGGCAAAGATATTCAACATTGTATGTAATATATTGCATTCTTTCTACCTATGACTAATAAAATTTCAGGAATGTTTTACAAAGGTGAGTATAGTTAAATTTCATAGCAGTGTCTGATTCTCTGTGGTGCCACTACAGCCAGTTTTCGTCTGTACATTAAGTCTCTACATAACAGTATGCTTTGAATATGTCTGTTTTGAAATCTGTGCTTTGATTACTCCTTTTTGTTTCCACCCAGATAAACTGGTCTCTAAAAAGTATCCTCCTTGTACCAGGGGGTTAATGACTCCCCAGAAATAGTAATTTCTAGCAATGGTTAATCCAAGATGACCTGAAAATTAAATTTTAATCCTCTGATTTCAAACGCAATCAGTTTAAGACTGGGATAGTATATCAGTCTCCATCCATGACTTTGTTTCTGTGTTTTCACACTAAAGTTTAACAGCAGCTCATTCTGTGCAATGTTAAAGAGAATTTCAGTGGCCCAAATTCCTAACTACACTGTAAAGGATAAACAACTGCACAGTGGTTTCTGGAGTTTTGGTTGGCTGTGGAGGAAAAACAGGGGAAAAAAAGACGATACCCTGCTTTAAGCTCTATGGTAGTTGTCTTATATTTAATTATATTTAAATTAGTGTTGATAGAATAAAAACTAGATGCTCAGATCTTACGGACCAGCTTTGCTCTTTTCCAAATTCCATGAAACGAAAATCCAGAAATGGTCATTGTGTGTTTTATGCTATGGTAGCATTTTACTGTTTTAGGAAGAGAGGCCATTAAGTCATTTCACATAAGAAAGAAAACTCCTGCCAGATGAACCAGTAATCCAGCAAAAAGTTGCTTTCCCACTTTTGCAGTTCACTTTGGTGAATGAACTAGACTTATCTTTCTTGTTTTTGTGCTGATATAAAAGTACTTATCCCTCGTCATCACTTACCAAGGTGTTGTTAAGGACCTAGTGAATTGTTGCTTCTAAAAGATGGCTGTACGGTTTATCAGCTAAAATGTGGCAGACTGGGGCAATGGGAAAGCACAGATTTCAAGTAGCAAGTTCATTCCACAAGACATTATTTGCAACGCATAAGGCTCAGATCTAGAAACAAAGGAGAAATAAACATATATTAGTGTGCTTTGTCAGAATACTACCAAATACTTTACAGTCTTGAAGGACAAACATGCATATCTGGAAACAAAAATGTCTGGAAACTCACAAACTCATGTTTTGTGATACACAAAACATACAAATAGTATGCAAACATTTTATACAAAATATACAAAGATTTACAAACATTAAAACAGTTTGGTTTTGTGTTTAATAACCCATATTTCATTTTCCTCACAGGTCTTTTTCACAATAAGAAAGTATCCTCTAATGTTAATGAGTTATTATATGCAGCTACTATGTGTAGTGAAGGCTTTATTCATTTTTCAGAGAACTAGAATATATTTTATATCTGCCTCAACAGTTATTCCTAGAAACTCAGAACTGCCCATTAAACGTGCGAAATGCCTTCTGTACTGCTGTATAGAGACAAAGGACTATTCCTGCAGCACACCAAGCATTCTGCTCCTAGAGGAAAAAATGAAGCCTTAACCAAGAAACCATCTTACATATTAACTTCTACATTCTTTTATCATTCCTGTATCTTCCCCATGATGTTGTTTCCTCAATCTTTTCCTTTTCTTCATACCAAAGAGCAGTCCTTGATGATCTGATGGGGACTGAAAAATTTAAAAGTTTAGAGAAAACAAGCAGGACTTCTAAGAAATTAATACAATCTGGTTTATTACTAAATATATAGGATTAAATTTATAACACACTTTCTCCCAATCCCCACCAGCAGCACCAGAAATAAATGTTTGAATGACAGACTGCTTCATAAAATCCTGTAACTAAGCTTACAATCTCTGGCACCAGCCATAAATTCAAAGTGTGAAATGGGATTATTTCATTTGCAGTGAATTAGTGTCTGTGTTAATAGAGTTCTAAATATATAATCATATAAATGCCAAAAAGAAAAAATCTTAAACAGGTTTTCTCTGTGCAGTTATTTCCAATGTAGACCCGGGAAATGAGCCAGATCCATTCACCTTTGGGAGCAATGCTTCAGATTTCTCCACGGTTGGACTTTCCGTCTAATATTCCATGCAGAAAAACAGGCAAGTCATGGGTTTTATCAAGCTTTGTCAGATCTCTAAAGCATCATAACTTCCTCCATTTTTTTCTGTCTCACTCTTGGATTTTTTGTATAGCATAGTGCAGATGCCAAATAGAGGGTCTTTAGGGGCTGTTTAATTTGGACCACAGCCAGCTTCTCAAACTTGTTAGGACAACATCTCATCTAGAGAGTGATACAGTTCTCTACAGGTAAGGAAAACAAGCTTCAACATTTCTTGAACTTGAGCCAGGTCTGAATATCTTGCTCAACGGAGTGGAGTTTTATTCAAACAATACACTTCAGAAAATCACAGACCTTGATCGCTATGAGTTTTCTTATGCTAAGGAGAGCTGGAGACCACTGTTGTCTCTTGAAAGACTATCTGAGGCCATAAATTGTCAGCCTACTTGAGGCAGTTAGTTGATCTGTTTTGAGCTGATTGAACTGCTAATGAACACTAAAGTCTGAAATGCTGTGTTCAAAAATTGTTAAGCATCTGATTTCAGCCCTGAAGTGCACCACGGTTCAGACGAAGCTAATATTTTCTCTACTGCTTCCTCTTTTCTGTTACCCATTATCTCATCTATACATACTCATCTATATTAATATATTTAAATCAACACTAAAATGTGTACAGAAAGCAAATTTTAAATTACTAACTACTAGTTATTTGATTACAAGTATTTGGGGAGGAAACCAGATTATATATAGGTTTCAGAGAGAATCTGAAGTAATACCTAAGTTTTATTTCTGTTTAAACTAGTGAATTATGTCTTTGCAAGGTAAATATTTTATTGAACATTAAGCAGGTGAGGCAGATGATTTAACTGTTAGGGGGGAAAATAGGCCAACTAGTAGAAGAACAAGCAAAATGACACAGACTTCTGATTCAAAGCTAGAGATGGAAAAGTAGTTTACAGAATTTATTAGCTAACGTTTCTGAAAATTTTGTAAACACATGATTCAGCTCTGTTTCTATTTTATAGTCATTTTCTATGCATATATTTAAGCAAATATATTGGTGGCAGGAAAAGAAATGGTAATGAGAAAAAAAATAAACAAATACTACCACATTTACAAGAAGGAAATTCTAAATTACTAACTGCTAAGTACTTGATTGTAAGTATTTGGGGGGTGACCAGATTGTAAGCCTTTATTCCTGCAAAAACATCCTACACAATAAAAATTAATTAAAACACAATCTGGATGTAGAAAAAGTTTCCACATAGTTCTAAATGTCACGGGTTTGAATGGAAAGTTAATTCATTCTTAAGTGCATTGCTAAATCAGGTCCACACTGAACTTTAGAGATTAAATATACAGAAAGATAAGCTCATGAACAAGTTATATGTGAAAATTTACATTCAAAAATAGTCTATTAATTCATTTTGAAGAACAAAATTTAAAAAAATTGACCAGTTCATGTACAGAGAGCCAGTAAAAGCTAATTAAATAACTATTCCTGTAACACCTACAGAGCTGAAATAAAGTATAATTTTCTGGTTTTAGTTGATCTCATTTCTCAAGTAGAGAAATACCAACTATCTATGTGCAAATATGTGTATATACTTACAGGGTTAGGTATTCAGATCATCGTTACAATTTGTTCTAAAGTTTTCTATTCAAAATCATCCTAATATACTCTTAAAATTATACTTTGTGTTTGCATTGTTAAACAGCATTTTGAAATAGAGGTATTAAAATTATTGTTCCACAGATGAGATCAGTATGCTAAAAAGATTCTCATAGTCCATTTCTGTTGCTGACTAAGAGTTTATCAAAGCCTGCTTTACATTTCATTTTCCTGCCCAATACTGCTTCTCTCAAAAAAATCCCAGTACAATAATTCAATTTAAAAGTCCCTAAGTGAACAAAGTTTTCTTCATAGACATACCAAAAATTTTACTGACGGAGAATGTTAAAGGCCAAGTGTACTGATGGCCATCTTCCAGATGATTTGAGTTTGAAGACAGAACTCATTGGGTAGGTGCATTCTTACTGGCTTTGGATATAGTTATATATATTGGTTTGTGAAAAATATTTTTTTTGTCTGTTGATTTTGAACTGAAAGTCAAATATCTTCCAATTTTTCTGGTCTCTTGCAGGTAATCACTCACAGCTATCCAGGGCAAAATTATCTGATTAGGAACAAAATGCTATATCTGAGGTTATACTTTTATAGTAAATTGAGAAAACGTGGCATATCTAGATACAGTTCCTTTCATCATCATAAAAAAGAAAAAGTCCTAAAATATTGCTGAGTAATTACATGCTAAATGACCCTATTTGTCTCCTCTGACTAAAAAGGTAAATCTAGTATGCATAGTCCAAGTACTGAGATCAATGTGACTTGATCTAGAGTTAGCTGATATAAAACAAGCTAAATTTTCTACTTGGTTTCAAAATCAAGGAGATTTTTTTCAGTTTAAGCACATTTTTAGATAAATACTCTTTTTATCAACAGAGTTTTACAATGTCTGGATTCCATTGTTCCATTTTTTAATTTAAGATATGAGGTCCCCTGCTGCCAGTACAATCAAAATTAACCTGTAGAATAAGTTTTTACTGAGAAAACATTGAATGCCCTCTACCAAATACAACTTTGCACTTTATAATCATCCTACAATGAGAAGATAATAAAAAAGTATCATAATTACAGGGTTTGTTTTTTTTTTTTTTTTTTTTTTCAGAAATTAAGAGAAAAAATTGCTTTCCAGTCATGGATAGACAAGCAGTCTTCACCAGCCATTCTAGCCGACGTGACTAACCAGAAATTAAGATGCTATCCCTACAAAGTAATTACATTTTTGCAGGGAAATTCAGGTCTCAAGCTGTCCTAGCAAGCACTTCATTTTGATGAAGATTTAATTTAGCACACATTTCTCAATTGAATAATCTTTAATCATTCTGAATTCTACTATTATTCAAAACATTCAAAGTCAACTTTAATTTTTTTACCCATTTTCTGATTCAGTCTGCTCCAGATACTTTCTGCAGTATTTTTCTAGATTTCCAGTTTCCCCTAGCTGTTTCTACAACTGATATCCAACAAGTGACAACTGAATAAAATGACACTATGTCCCAAAGCATAGGGCTTATTAAAGCTGTACTTTCTTTTCTTGTGTAGAGTAGCAGTATGGAGTTTCTTTGTAATATGCAATGTATAAAAAAACCCAACATGGTAGGAATTAAAATATATGTGAAAGCTCATGAAAAGGGAAATTCTCCGAGATTTCCAAACCAGTTTTGACCTCAGGAGTTTTCAAAGGTCCAAATGTCTCTTTAATCCCAGCCTGCCAGCATTAGTCAAAGCTTATATTTTACATTTAGCTAGAAAATGAGACTATGAGACATATTTTAATTAAAATATCAAGATTTTAGTGTGTGTATGGGAGAAAAAGGTCCTTTCTACTTTATATGTTCTATAGGGATTAGTCTTTTTTACAGACAAGTGTGAGAAGACTGAAAGGTTTCAATTAAAATTTCTTCTTATGGTTGTTACACAAAATACAGAGTCTGTGAGGAATTTCATTGACATGAAATTCTGAAAATAGGTGTACTGAACCTGATGGGATAGGACAAACCTTACTAACAATAACTCTGTAATAAGGAACCATGATAGAAGCTTACTCCCAAAAAAGGCTGCACCCACACGTAATGTCTGTCCCTCTCTATCTGCTTTCCTGGAGGTCTTCACTGGAAGAAAATGACTGGTCTAATTTCACCATCATATGTACTCTGTTTTCCTGAACAGAAGCAGTAAGAAATAAGACTGGAAGGCAAATATCAGATTAAGTGGTTAATAACAAAGTTTCCGTTTGTGTTGCACAGTACCTCTTTATTCAGGGACAACTTTCTAGGGTTCAGATCAAAATCTTCCTGGAGTTATTTCACTGTACTGAGTTATCCCATAATATGTTGTAGAGTTTTTAGAAGCAAAACCACCATATGGTACGTCCAAAGCCAAACAGCCTAGTTAAGATGAGAAAACTGCACCATTGATTGTAGTTCCTCATAACTGTCCTCATTGAGGAATAAAAACATATAAAATTTAATTACATAAATTTCATGTTCTGTTATGTTCTGGTGAGCTAGACTGAAGTAAGGTCTGAAAGATAAAACTCATTCCATACTTTTATTTGCATAAAAGGCTACATGATTTCATACCTTGTCCATATATCCTCGGACAACTGATTGATAGATTGATACCTCTAAATTATTAACTCTTATCAAAATTTCAGAGCAGAGAGGATCATTTATTTTGACAGGTTTAAGGCTATCTGGAGCGATATGCCAGATTGAGATTTTCACAATCATATTCATGTAATTTCAAAGATCCATCAGATTTTAGAGGCCAGATCAAGTTGAAGAAATTGGAAAAACTGCTGGAGTGTGCAAAAGTAGAAATGAAGGCTAGATATATAAACCATGATAGACATGTAACCATGATCAATTATTGCAATATTAGACCATTTTCAGTGTCTTCTCTGGCTTTGAAGACCTGCCTTACCTGTGTAGCTATTGCTTAATTGCTTTCAAGACATACTTTAAAGGATAAAATATTCCCTTTAGAGATAAAGAAAGAAAAACAAGGATAAATTAACACAAAAATTATGCTATATGGCCCAAGGGAAACCCATTAGATTGCAAGCAAATCAATTCCATTTGTTTTCCTTTCCACTGATGTATTTTTAATGTAGGTGTCCTGCATTGTAACAGGTATTAAGTGATGGAGAGCATTTGATGCTACATTTAGTAATGAAAGAAGTCAGATGGCTGAAATGAAACCAGCCTGAGAGTCAGTTGAGTGGCAGAGGACACAGACACAAGGCATGGGAGCAGAAAGTAAAAAAGAAATTATAAGTGTCTTTCTGTATGTTCTGTCATTTAATTTGATCACAGTACCCTCCAGTGAGTTTAAGAGGTTTGAAAATGGTTGAGATAGAACACCATAATGAAGGGCTGCACAAAAAACAAACTAAAAAATATAGATGTGAAAGGGTAGAGAATACAAATAGTGTGGTAGAGAGCTGTTGAGGAAGGGAAGACATTCTTCCTCAGGCAGTGCATAATACAGAGAATAACGGCTGAAGAGGTCACAGAAATAACAGGAAAAAGGGAAGAAAACATCAGGACACTGACAAAACAGTACACAATATGTGGACAGTATCATGGGTCATAAAAAATAAAATTGAGTCATAAATTGATTTTGCACTCTTGGTTTGCATCTCATAGTAAAACCATGAAGGAGAAAAAACCTTACCTGGAATAAACCTATGATGGTTGAATTTGATACAGTTATCTCCATTTTACACTAGTAGAAATTATGACCTTGAGGTTTTGGAAGAGACTTAAGGATTTGTGAATAACTAAATAAGGATGCAGTCGACGCAGTCGATTTCACTGTAGCCATCATTTAGAAAAAAGTGACACCTATGCATTGTCCATGACTTTGTTCTTGAAAAAATACA
Organism: Numenius arquata; assembly: GCF_964106895.1. Taxonomy (NCBI): domain Eukaryota; kingdom Metazoa; phylum Chordata; class Aves; order Charadriiformes; family Scolopacidae; genus Numenius; species Numenius arquata. The sequence continues at coordinate 61,723,790 of NC_133581.1, read as the reverse complement.
GAATGGCTTTTAAAAAGTTTTAAAAAAGACAAAGAGCTAATTACTGACAGGAGAGGGCAGGGGGCATGACCCTCAAGGACAGACTTCTTTAAAAGTAATTTTTTTTGTAACTTCTGGCTGAGATATAAGTGTGGGAATCACTGAAGACATACCTTGCCTCCTTTCTTACTTTAATTTGTACTACGCTAGTTATCTGAAATGAATATAAAAGGGCAGCACCTTCTCCATCCCCAAATCTGGTGGTGTTGCTACACATGAAAGGGAAATTCTAATTGTAGCTGTTCTGTAATTTCTCATGCATCAAACCAGAGCAATATTACCATGAACAGCATTATTACACTTGTGCACCAAAGTCAGTCACAGAACACAGAGGCAAAAAAGACCATCAAGAATGAAGGATCAACCCATAAGGAGGATTTCCTAATGGTTTGTTCAGTTTAGTTTTCAATTTTTTTCAAGCAGTGGTGCTCCCTGTCTGTCTTGGAAAAGCTGTTACAATCTAATATTACAGTCTAATAAATCTCACCCAGACACATTTTTTTTTTTGCATAGAGTGCTAGTACAGTGAGGTTCAAGCTTACAGTGTATTGCCTACTCATCATTGTAACACCACATGTGCACACTTGTAGTCATTCAGAGCTGCACTGCAGAGAAATGACTGGTTTAGTCCACAGTATGACTGATCACAGAGAAATAAACTATTGCACTGAAAATTCAGTGCAATTCATTCCTTAACAGCTCCCCCACATACAAACCATAAAGCCAAAAGATTCTCCTAATCAGCTACTATCCAGAAAAGTTATCAGCATGAAAGCTCTTCCGATTATGGAAGTACTGAAATATATTCTTATCAGAGCTTTTCCTAACCCATTTTCCTAGAAAGCCTTTTACAAAGATGTTAATTCTGATTAACGGTAAGTCACTGGCTTTTTAATCAAACATGCATGGAATCCATAACATCTGCAAAGAGGTGACCAGGTATTTTACACTCAGTTTATTTAAAATAAATGCACAAATAATAAAAAAGAAAAGAAAAGGTCTTACTTATATCTCTGTAAAATGCTACTCATTCATTTGAATAATAAGCTTATTTGTGAAATCCACTTTTTTGCTACTATTTACCGAGGTTTCTAAATATGTAGGAAGCCTTGGTGTCTATTTGTGCTTTTTATTGTGCTTTTCAAACAACAGTTTTAACTCAGGAAAAAAAAAAAAGAATACTGATGAAATTGTAGCAATTTCATATTGTGAAATTTTGAATCACATTCTTGGTTCAAGATTTGTTGACCATCTGTCCAATCCAACTATAAATTTAGTTCAAATCACCTTTTCCTTGTTTAACCAAATGAGCTACCTGAAAATTAGTATAAGTAGTCATTCGACATCCTGCATGATCAAAAGTGTGGTCAAGATCCAGATTTAGTATTCAATATATGTCGGCTTACCGCAGCAGCTACCCTTACTTCAGTTTTTGATTTGCTGTGCTAAATTGCTAAAATGATACTTGCTTTGGATTCTTTTGTGAGGTAAAGACCTAGCAAAGCAACTCAAGATCTAGAGCTGTTAGAGGTGACCAGACCAAAATTTCCTTTATGAAAGAGGAAGTCACCATACACCCATTAAAAGGAAGACTTTGCATGATTCCTACTCAGAAAGCCATTTCTTTTAAGTGAATATGTTTACCCTCCGTTCATTAATTCCTTCCACTTTATAATTAAGATCCATCCCCAGAGGAGTTTTCTCCAGTGAAGGATAGAGATACATTTGGATGAAACATTTTTCAGTGTACTGTGAGTAATGAAAAGATTTAAATACCCAGGGCTGACACAATAATATTTTAATTTGACCTAAAATCACGTAAGAACACAGCATACAAAGTCTGTTCCTCTCTCATGTCTGCTCTTTATCAGAAGTGAGGTAAAAAAATAATCCAGTAAAATGTTCTGAAATCTTCACTTTCATAAAAAGTAGGTCTTTCTCTTAATGTGTCCCAGAAGATTAACTGAAACAATTCACAGATGTTTAATTACTTGAACAACTTGCCTTCCTCCTTCTCTTCCATTTGATGAATATTAACTATTTCAATGTCTCGCTTATCCTGAAATCATCTATCAGCCCACAGTCAAATGTCCAATGCTTCAAAACAGGAAACAATCTAATAAAAAAGTGCAGCCAACGAAAATTCCAAAGACATGAAATCATTTGCTAAAAGTGATGAATAATTTTTCTTCTTGCTGAATGCAACTTTCATTCTTAATACATTCAAAATTTACCTACATAAATTAGTCTCAGTGGGAACTAATTATTTTTTTTCCCAATTGTTCTCTTTCATCAGGTGGAAAAGATATGGTTCACAATGAAGGTCTTCCCCCCACCTCTAATCAGGAAATCACTTGTATACACTGTGAATTTGGACCTATTTATTCCAAATAATGTGTCAACAATGCATAAGTGACTTCTACCTAGGACCACTTAACAATAAAAAATGAAATTTTATCAAAGACATGTTTCATAATCAAGTCAAGACTTACTCTTTCAACATGTGTGACTGTCTCCTCCATAGAATTTTTTCTTCCTTTTTTATCCTTGCAATCACCCAAATATTTCAATACAACACAGTTATCTGGATGACTAAGCTTCATATCCTTCCTAAAGATAAGGGGTTTTTTTTAAATCAACTGTTTTGAGAATTAGGAATTAGAATAAATCTAAAAAGACAAACACATTGCATATTTTTGAAAATCAATGATTGAACTGTACAGTTAAGTTAATCTGCCTCATATTGCCACAAGCTCTCTATTCATTAGTCTGAGGGACACTACAGAATGCTGTCAGTTATATGTCTTTATCTGAGTGATGTACAGGTCAGTTAGTGAAGCAGAGGAATGTTTAGGTAAACCATTCTACATATTTCAAGCCCTTTGATCTCCCTTGGGAGAGGGTAAAGATCTGTATAATATTCCAAAACTGAGGATGAATGGTGAAGCACAGATGACAATTACAGCTAACAGGAGTGTAAAAGAGAAAGTGGTGATTTGAAGCAATTATGGGCACTGATAAAGTGGCAGTTTATCTAGCCAGAGCATGAAAGCATTATTCCAGAATCCACTGCTATCTTACAATTGGGGAATTTTAGGTTGTGTGAAGAAGAACTTTGGACATATATGTGTGTGTATGTATTATGTCCTTTTTTTTTTGCTTCTTTATTTCTTTATATTGTCTGGATTCAGCAAATAAGGAAAGACATTAGCTTTTTTTTTTTCTTTTACTATTCAAAACAAGTTTAAAAAAGCTCACTAAGATCAACAAGGAACAGCAAGTAATTACTTATAAATATACAGGCTTAACTACGTAGAAAAAGTCTTTATGGACCCTCCTCATGACGTCAGCTTTGGTTTGTCTTTTCATAACCCTCTTTTGTCTCCAAGAACATAGTCAAGCTGTACTGGTTTTGCACTCCTCATTTTGTCCACTTAATTCAATAATACTCAACTTGTTAGCTTGTACTTACCCTTTAAATTCAACTACTGGACACACTTTATGGCCTTACTTTGTTCCCTAAAAGGTTTGGGGCTTTTTTGATATTCGGAGAGAGAATTGGGGACAGGATGCCAAGAGAGAGAACCAAATTTTGCAGGTCAGCCTATGTCTTGATGTTAAAACTTGGCTTTCTAATTGCTACAAAGTCCAAATGTTTGGTTCTGGTTTATTGCTACCTTTTATTTAAATACTGTACTTTAACAATGTTTTAATATATGTGTTCACTTCTTTCCTATCACAAGGAAAATCAGTGGACATCACACTGAAGTATTATCCTGAAGAGGTTTGCCATGAAATATTCCCATGGTGTGCAATCAGATGCTTCTATAAATAGATAGAACTACAAAAATCAAGGAATGACACCATACCAATTAAAATTCAGCACATGCTAAATCTCTTCCCCTCTCTGAAGTTTACTTGGTTCAGAGTGTTTCTACAGCAGACGTAGTACTAGATGATTAATACATCAACCTCACAGTATGAGAGTTGGTTTAGTTATGAAATACATGAAAATTATACAAATGTTTCTGCCTTAACCTCTTCATTTAACATTTCTCCATATGGCAGATGAGCCACAAAATCTGGTGCAAAGATGCTGAATTATTGATATATTCCATTCCAGAAATGGAATTTGTAGCAGGTGTGCTTGAAAGTCAAGGAAACGCAAAGAAAGCAAGTTAAATCTATACTGAACATACCATATAATACCACTTTCCAGCACTTATTCTGGAGCAAAGTTCATAAATGTCTAGTCATCAGTGATCAATAAAATCACAGAAACAACCCTAAATTAACCTTTAAAAAGCAAATCCTGTGGACAAAGTATATTGCAAAAGAAAAAAAAAAAAAAAATGGCAGTTAGTGCATTCTTTCTGAAGAAATCCAACTGCAGAAAAAACCGCCAGAGGACTCAATACAGCTTCTGACAATTTTTAGAAAGCATTGGAAGATCTCTTCTATACTAGAAAAAAATCTTACTAAACGAGGCAAGTCTTAAGCTCTCTTCTTTCTTTAATACTGTTCTCAAAGTTATGTTTGTGATAAATTTACCTTCACAAAACAAAATATAAATCTTCAACATCTTACAAAGACAAAACATATGGAAAGAGCTACCATTAGGCTAATTCACAGCTCTCATCTTGTTGACATCACATACCAAGATCCATCTGACCAGCTTTTAGATGACATATTCATGATACCCAAGTTCAGTTTTTGCTCTGATTTGCCCTCTTGAGCAAAATTTTGTCTAATTATTCATGCAGCCCTCAAAAACTAACCAAGCCTAGAACTCCCAGCTACATATCAAATTTCAAGTATCCCATAATATTTGAAAAGTCATGGCAGTCAGGTGAAGTCCCTAGTGACTGGAAAAAGGGAAACATTGCATTGATTTTCAAAAAGAGTAGAAACAAGGACCCTGGGAACTACTGACCTGCCAGCCTCACCTCTTTGCCTGGGAAGATCATGGAAGAGATCCTCCCAGAAGCTATGCTAAGGCACATAGAGGACAGGGAGATGATTCAAGACAGCCAGCATGGCTTCTCCAAGTGCACATCCTGCCTGACCAGAATGTCCAGCGGGAGATTGGTGACAAGCGGTATCTCTCAGGGGTCTGTACTGGGACCAGTACTGTTCAATATCTTCATCAACGACAGTGGGATCAAGTGCACCCTCAGCAAGTTTGCAGATGACAACAAGCTGAGTGGTGCAGTTGAAATGCCTGAGGGATGGGATACCATCCAGAAGGACTTAGAGAAGCTTGAGGAGTGGGCCCGTGTGAACCTCATGAGGTTCAAAAAAGCCAAGTGCAGGGTCCTACACCTCGATCAGGCCAAGCCCTGGTATCAATACAGCCTGGGGGAGAATGGATTGAGAGCATCCCTGCTGAGAAGGACTTCAGAGTACTGGTGGGTGAAAAGTTGGACATGAGCCAGCAATGTGTGCTCACAGTCCAGAAAGCCAATTGTATTCTGGGCTGCATCAAAAAAAAGTGTTACCACCAGGGCAAGGGAGGTGATTCTGATCTGCTCTTTTAAGACCCCACCTGGAGTACTGTGTCCAGCTCTAGAGCCTTCAGTACAGGAGACACCTGTTGGAGCAGGTGCCGAGGAGGGCCACAAGAATGATCAAAGGGATGGAACACTATCCCATGAGGACAGACTGAGAGAGCTGAGGTTGTTCAGTCTGGAGAAGAGAATGTTCCAGGGAGACCTTATTGCAGCCTACTTAAAGGAGGCTTATGAGAAAGATGGGGACAGACTTTTCAATAGGGCCTGTTGCGATAGGACAAGGGGTAATGGTTTAAAACTAAAAGAGAGTAGATTCAGACTAGATATAAGGAAGAAATTTTTTATAATGAGGGTAGTGAAACACTGGAACAGGTTGCCCAGAGAAGTGGTAGATGCTCCATCCCTGGAAACATTCAAGGTCAGGCTGGATGGGGCTCTAAGCAACCTGATCTAGTTGAAGATTTCCCTGCTTATTGCAGGGGAGTTGGAGTACATGACCTTTAAGGGTCCCTTCCAACCACAACTATTCTATGATTCTATGATATCTTAAGTGTGCAGCACTTATCATTGCAGCACCCAAAGATAGACTTGAGTGAGAAAGCAAGTCAGCACTTGTAACTTCATTTTCACTCCAGAACAGTTTGCCATCTTCAAATCTAGTTTCACACAAAGAAAAATAGTTACATATATTAATCTCACATATGAATTTTTTTTTGTGAGTATGTGCTTTTAGAGTGAAACGTAAGATTCAACATGGGAAGAAGATTCATGCTGAAGAAATTCTTTTTTATATATTATAGCTGGAGTCAGCTTTGCTTGAGAAGGCAAGCTGATTGTGTGGCAGTCGGTCCTGAAAAAAAGTAGACATCTGTGCCTGTCAATCCGTATATAAGAGTCAAAAAGCAGCACAACTGAGTTGTGAAAAGAGGGGACCAAGTTATGAGAAAACTTTGTTTTCATTACATCCAACCTCCTTCTACCCCCTAGTGTCCTAGCTGACCTCTGATAGCTGCACTGATGTAGCTTTCACAGCCTCCCTCAGGAGTTTAGCCATTTGCCCCGTACAGTTCAAAATCTTTTCTTAATGTCTAGCCTAAACATTTCCTTCCTTAGCCTCAGGTCACTGATCCTTGTCCTACATCTTCTGAGACTGTGAATAATTCCCTGCTTTCAATTTCCACTGCTGTATTGAAGGTATGAGACTGAGAGCAAAAAAAAGACAGAAGAGAGGGAAAAAAAATGTTCCCTAGTCTAAAAAAAACACTCAGCTCTCCCACAGACCATGAGTAACAACAAGATTATCAAGTTTTTTAACCTTCTGGCTTTATCAGAAATTTATAAAGTAGCCTGACCTATTGTATAGTACTATTAAGGTAGCACTACCCTGGATTAAACAAAAATAATCAATAGACTGGGCCTGTCAAGCACTGACGAGGAGCCTTTTACTTGCTCTTTCTCTTCTGCTTACTGGATGGGAGCCAGCCAGCACAATATACTGTAGCTTAAAAGAGTTTTTAATGAAAAAATCTTGCAATGTAAGCTTGAACGCTGCTGCTTAGGCTAAAAAAAGAGGATAACGTAGTCTGTCATAAATTTATCTGAGGCAATTAAAATGCATTTCCACATTGTATAAACAGATGACAAACTGCTTATTTCAAAAAATAACAGAGGGATGAATTGAACTACAGAGTTTAAAGAATTAACCACTTCCATTGGGATGCCAAAGGCTATGGAAATCTGAGTCAGATCATAGAGGTAATGAACCACTAGGCATACTTCATTATTCATAACACTGGACATGCAGTGGGGCAAATACTGTAAAACATAGATCTCTAGTACCCAATTTACTGCTACCAAGACCCTCCTTGCCCCCCCGCAACCCCCCGAAAAAAAAAATCCAACCCAAAATCCCCACAACCCCACACACTGGATTACAATTAATCATAATTAGTTATTTACTCAACATTTTACTTGAAAAGTTTAATCTATTGCAAAACTCTACCAAGTATTTGAAGCAACAAAGAAAGTAACCATCTCCAAACTGAAATTAATCCCAAAGCAACTGAGCAACGATGTATTAACATTTTGACACAGTTAAATGTATAACTATTTAAGTGAAACAGAAAAAACTAAACAGCAAGCATACCAAAACAAACATATTTTGTCCTTGCTGGAAAAAAAGGATTGAGATATTTGAAGCACTGTCTCAATATTGAATAAAATTATATCTTTCAGAAGGTCTAAATTCCTCATTTTAATAGAGTTGGTGGGCTTTCATGACATTTAACACCTTACCAGGGATGACTTGAACTTAACAGGACTGTTTTGGATTTTATATGAGAGGTTTCCCATTTTAATATGGATCCTATCCACTTCCATATATACCACAGACATCAAAGAGAAAAACAACTTCATTTCTTTCTAAGATGAATATGGTAAATTAACCATATTGAAACCTCTTTTTGATGGGTTCTCAGTTAATCTATGAATAAGATAGACACTGTAATGCACAAATTAAGCCTGTGTTTTAGAAACTTTTTCTTTTCTCTAGTTATGCAGAGATAGATTTTTTTTTTGTTTCTTTGTTGTTGCTTTTTTGTGTGTGCTTAAGTTCCAGTTTGAAGAGACAGAACATTCTGAAAAAAACCACAGATTATACTGAGCATATGGAAACATATTCTGCATCCAGCTTTCCTCATGCACCTCTGCCTCAAACCAATAATGGGTATAAGAGACAGCTGGACGTAGTTCACTGTTTTCTCCAGTGAGAAAGGATGGAAGTAACATTACTTGAAAACCAACTTTCTTCTGATGCCTGAAAAGCAAAGAGGAAACCTTACGCTGCCATGTGATGTGAAAGGCTGATCACAAGCGAAGTGTTCTTAGACATTTCTTTCCACTCCTGTTACACCCAGCCTGTAATAGCTGGCCACAATGACATCATCAGTAGTGGAAACTGATGAAGCAGCTAACATAACATTCCCTAAAACAGTGTAAACATTGATGGATGCTCCAAAGGATGTTTTACATTTGCTAGCCTGCGATCTGTTTTATTACATTGACAAGGGTGACCTTTAAAATAATGTATTTGCTATAAAAACAAAAGGGAAGGAAACTCTCTATAACCTGAATTTATTACCTATAAAATCACTTCCCAGCAAGAAGCCTGATTACAATCAAAATATCCCACCAAAATGAAACAATTTACCTGTGATCAATTTAATGTGGTAGTAAAATCCTAATTATGGGCAAAAATGCATTCAAGGTTTGTGGTATTGTCTATAAAATTTGCATGGAAACTAACATTCAGTGGTGTGTAGCACATATGGGTAGGCAGATGGCTAAAGAATTATTTTTAAAATCAGGACTTTTGCTGACAAAATATAGAATTGGTAGAGTATGATCAGAAAGCTAAGAAGTTATTTACAGGACAGTAAGCACATGTGCAGTAGTTGGATTTCTCCTTACTATACGGAAGATAAAACAGACCATTGTGCACAGAGTAACAGAGTCAATGTTTTTAGCAACTACACCTTCCAATACGTTGACAAGTTCAGTTTGGGGAGTATATTTGTTTTGTGTTGGGTGTTTTTTGGCTGATTTTTACAAGTAAAATATTTCTAGCTCAGGACACCTGAAAGCCTGAGCTATCACAACTTTGCTTTTTTTGATAACTTCTAGTCTAAACTAAAAGCTAAAAGAAGTATAGAGTCAGACAACACTCTGATTAAAGTAGGATTTTATGAATAAATTTGAAGAAAAATTCGCATTAACTTTTATCTTAAAGTAGAGCTTTTTAAGAATCTGGGTTTTCAGCTATCTCCCTTTCAGATGACTACTTTTTTGGAGTACAGCCATGACTTCTGTAAGAAAGCTTTGATCCGAGATATAACTAGTGGAATCTCAATCCACATATCATGCAATAACATGGCTATGTACCTTAGAGGCTTGTTACAATAGGAGCTAGGCTAAGCTGCACAATCAAATACTCTTATTTGGAGTCCCATTTCGTCCCACATTAGAAAGTAAAAACCTTTGTGGTCCCACATTCGAAAGCAGAAATAGACAGATACAACTTGAAAGAGAATAAATGTTTGTAGAGGAAACTATTTACATTTATGGAAATTGTATAAACACACATAAAAACAGACAGCATCTGAGCAGGAGGATAACCTGAAACAGTCCTTCAGAGGCAGAGTAGGAGGTTAAAGAAACTTAATCTACTCTCCTTCCTTCATATAAGTATTAGCCCTTCTTATGTTTTCTGTACCATTTCGGTGTCTTTCCCAGAAGGAAGCATATCTTATCTCCTAACTGATCTTTAATTGTATTTATGAAAGATGTTTCCTTTCTAGCATTTTTAATTTTTATTCAAATATTTTCTTCCACTATTGTCTCTCTAGTCTGTCTAAACATATATTAGCTCACTAACAATTGGGGAAGCTTCTGGTAACATTGAATTAAAAGCGGTAGAACACAAAAACTGAAAGCTCCAGTGGTGTTGTAAATTAAACTGTATTATATTATCTGTTTCAGATTCTACTTGTGTTTGGGAAAGGGTCTCTCAGGGTCTACCTCATGCTTGTCACTGAATGGTGGAAATGGTGGTCACTGCAGCTTGAATTTCTTGCAGCAGTTCCATCCTTTTTACCTTACGTGGTACCCCCATCTCTCTGTAACACATCATTTTCTCCCCTATGTGCTGGTATAACTTGTTGAAAGGATAACTCTCATTTATTCTCTAAGGACAAATAAATTTGTTTTGGCTTACAGGACTTTCTTGCTTGTCTTTTTCTTTTCTACCTCCTCACTTCACTATAACATGTCTTCAGTACACATTAGCATAAATACATGAGATTTGGTTGTCCCTATGTACTTAATTCTTTTCTATGGATACTGAGGTCCCAAAATTAAGATCCTCCCACACTGCTGATGCAGCAGAACTGAGAGGAACTAAGCTCTAATTTTGGCATTTCTATACGTTTAGAGGAACAAGCACAGTGAAACTGTGATGCCTTTGGCAGCACAGTCCAGCTATGCATCAAGAGCCTTCCCACTCCACAGAAGCAGCCTCATCAGAGATGCTGCTGTTTCAGGAGAAGGGACATAATGGATCAGGAATTGGAATTGTCAATTCTCCCTCTTCTTGCCAGTTGTGTAATACAACACCAGTGTCCTGGCTCCTATTTGCCAGGCTGCGAGCAGGCACAGAAGGAGGGACTTGACCAGCGATGTTTGCTGCTCAGATATGTGTTTCTGCTCCCAGAGAGAGTGCTGACTGGAAGCATCTCATAAGCCAGGTCCACAGTCAGAAGTTGATATAGGTTTTCCTAAATAGCTAGGTATTTGTGATATCTAGCATATTGAATAAAGAAAACAAAATGGGTACTGATTTCGTACAAAGGAAGAGAAGTTGCATGCAAAATATGATGCACAGTTGTGAGGTGGACTCTTAAAGCCCTAAGCCCCCATCCCTCTCTGCCCTTTTGAAAATCTTCCTTCCCTTCTCCTTCTATTTATTCTGCATCATGTAATCCACAGTGCAAAACTTCACTCCTGAACAAATTACAGATAAGTGGTAAATATTCATGGAATGAGCTGAGGAGTAAATGAATTTTCTAAAGGAAGCGTGTTTGTGGTATATGTCTATATGTGACTTAAAGAGAAATGGAGAATTTGCTCACTTTGTTTAGCAAGATTAACTTTGCTTTGCTTTAACAAGCAATATCTCTCACAGATATTAACAGAAAACATATTTTTCAGGCTTTTTAAGGATTATGTTCTGACAGTCCATTACTATACTGTGCATTAGTTGGGGGTAATAGGCATAGATTTTACTACACGGTCTAAACTTCATTGGGGACTCTCCTAATTTATAAAGGCATGAATGAAATTAATTGTGTTTTGTACAGAGGTTCCTAGCTGCATTATTAAATTAATTTCCATTACAGGGGATAGGCAATTTGATTTGCTTAAAACAAAAGGAATAAGCAAAAAAGTCCAAACCTCAAACAACTAAGTAAAAATCTATGCTAAATAGTTATTGAGTATATAGTATTGACAAAAATTAGTGACAGAGATTTATCTTTACTGTGCATTTCAAGCAGTTTGTTTTCATTTTTCATGTTGCTGCTATTTGCCAACCACAATTGCCAAATGTTTTGATAATTAGTAAGTCCTAAATGAGAGTAATTTTTCCCCAAATCTGATCAGATGTTAAATTCCTGGGGTTTGTGTTTTTCATACTGCAAGCGTAACCCTTTAGACACACAGTGCTCTCAGTGACCATACCCATACGGTAGGGACCTGGATATCTGTCAGTCCCTTCAGATTATTCATGTGCCTTTTAAGTGCAACACATATTTGCAGCCAACTCAGTCTATTGTACAGTGCACTTATACACATGATGGATGTGCAGCTCCTGATGGAAAAAATAGCTTGAAAAAGCTGGAAATATGACATCAATAAACCATGCCCTATCTGGGATATTTTCAGCCAAATAAGCATGTTTAATTCCCTACCATGTCACTGTGTGTATCTCCACAGTTTTTGCATGTGGTTAGCCAACATCCTGAATTTTTGTGTGCGATATGGTAACCCTATGCCAGATATCTGATATTTCCCAGATTGTCCAATACAGAATCTGCTTCTTTTCATACATACCATGGAAATGTCATTTTCCTTGGTTAGTTCCCATGTTTTCTGGTTTCCATCTCCTTCTGCTCCTTAAATGTAAGTTAGGCTCTTACCTAGACTCCCAGAACTCCTGTTGATTGATTTCATGGAGTAGTACAGACAGCGGTAACGTAATCCAGTGGATAGAGGAACAAGAAACAACTTCAGGCTGGTCTCAGCTATGCAAGGAGACAAAGAGAAAAATACATTGAATTCCAAAGCATTCATAACTATCATTCCTGGGGCCAGGTTTCCAAAGAACAGGGAACTTGATACATTTCAAAGCAATTGCCTGGCAGTGTGGTTGCCCACTGTGATTCCTACTCCCCTATACATTTCAAGCATAAACTGCTCTTTAGGTTTTTTTGGTATTACACTTCTAGAATAGTTTTATTATGAATTAGAGTACTGTGTAGCAGCCTTGAGCAAGATCCTGGATTAGTGCTTTATAACACAAATTAATTAGGAGTAATAATAACAGAAAGGAGATGGGTGAAATCATAATGTGTACCTTAGGGAAAACTGGTTTGACTTCATTGTAACCATGCAGTTGGAATTTATGAAGTGAATGGCTATAATTTTGTGAAGTCAGCTAAAAAACAGTTAATCTTTATTTCACTTTGAAAGTTCATTTAAGAAAAAAAAGGAATATTCTCACTTGAAGGAAACTCCCCTGCACTTGAGATTCAAGGGGACAAAAGAGCTTAATCACCAAGAAAGTATGCCTTTAAAGAATTCAGTTATGTATGCATTATTCACAGAAACATAGTCAGTGGTTTCATAAGGAACCAGACAATTAAGGGAATTCAACAAAAACTCAATAGGGGCCCTTAGCAGAGGCAAAGTCTGGATTTCTAAAAAGGTTCTGAGTCACAACTTCACCAGCTGATTTCTTCATGGGAAGGGAAGGGAAAGGAAGGGGAGGGGAGGGGAGGGGAGGGGAGGGGAGGGGAGGGGAGGGGAGGGGAGGGGAGGGGAGGGGAGGGAAGGGAAGGGAAGGGAAGGGAAGGGAAGGGAAGGGAAGGGAAGGGAAGGGAAGGGAAGGGAAGGGAAGGGAAGGGAAGGGAAGGGAAGGGAAGGGAAGGGAAGGGAAGGGAAGGGAAGGGAAGGGAAGGGAAGGGAAGGGAAGGGAAGGGAAGGGAAGGGGAGAAATTAAGAAAGGGAGGAGGGAGAGAGAAAGGAGGGATTAATAAAAAAAATTATAACACAATTTCCTTACTGGAAGATCTATATTATGGAAACAAAAAATATTTGTCTTAATATGAGATTGTGATATTCTGCACCTTTAGTTATACCAGAGGACAAACTAGAAAATCTAAATATTTCATAAATATAAGTGATTGACTAGATGCTTAGAAACAATTCAAATGTTAAAAAGAAAACCAAAAGAAAAAAAGCACTCATCTTTTCACATTTGTGTGATATTGTCCTCTTTCTAAATCAATAGACATCAGAAAGAATCTCATTCCAAGGGACATCGTCCTTTCATTTCTTCTTGCTCTGACCATGAAAACAATAATGGCATCTGATTCAAGATTGCTTGAAGATTGCTAAATTTTGACTGAGAATGTCAGGGTTGAGGGTTTGCCACAATATGTTCTGGACTTTTCAGGTTATTGGTGATGTGTGTACTTTGAATTTTAAGGACTACAGTGTAATAGTCCTCTCGTCCCTGGAGATAACTCTAAAGCAATTGCAACTGCTGCACATGACCTGATGTTGCTAACACCACCTAGCAGGAATGGAGTCCCGCCGTAGAGATTAGATCACCAGAAGTACCAATGAGAGAGAAGAATCAAAATTACTACCACGGAGAAGGGAAACATGAGCAAAATCTGCAACAGGATAAAAAAAAAGTCTGGGTTAAAAAAAAAGGGTGGGGGGGGAAGGAGACAAAAGATGCAGATGCCATTTGGCAGGTACTCTGGAATATCCTTCTCTTTTCAGACCTGCAGACCTTTTGCAGTCTAGCACAGTCTATGTAATATCCAAAACATAAGGGGTTTTATCACTTTTAAAAGCCTAATTTCAATGATAGCCTATTATCATGACTGAGGCATCTTATTCTGATGGACAGAACATGGACTCCTAGATAATATTGGGGTTTTTTTTCAGAATATTCTGCCTATTGTCTAATTGTGCATGTCTGTATTGCTCTTTGGCCAGAATAGGTACTCTTAACACCCAGGAAAACTTCCCACCAGGAAAACTTCTGACTTTATTACGTTAGGTGTCTAGCTTTGAAGGTAGAAACAACTTTAGTTTTGGATATGGGATACAGATCAAGATTAATGGGTCACTAGCTGGATAACGTTTCTACTTTTGAGTATTGACTGGCTGTCAGATCTGCTGTTGAAGGGTATTACTCTCCTATCAACAACATTTTGCCTAATGACACTCTTGTAAAGGAAAAAATTGAAGCAGCTACCAGGGTACCTAAAAAAGAACCTCTAAATCCTCAGTTAGTGTAAACCATGACATGCAGGTCTCTTCAGTGTCACATGTTATTAATGAAAAATATTTTAACTCACCACGTCATATTTTCATCTCACAGCTATGGGAGCCCCTTCTTTTACAGAGAGACACACCCACTGTCAAATTCCAGGGCCTTATAAGCCAAGTTTAACTGATGCAAAGTGAGCAAGATGTACTCGGTGGTGATGGTGGGGTGTGTACGATAAATAGAAAACCATTACCATGCAGCCAAGGGAAATGTGCCCCTCTGGTCCCCATCTGTTTCTTTAACGGACTGATCTACCCTTATTGTGGGATTGACTGCGTTCTGGGCATGCTGGTTGTGACAACTTGCATGCAGATGGATGTCTGTAAAGAAAAACACCCATGGTACTATGGCTTGCAAGGAAACATCTCGGCAAATTTAGAACCAGAAGCAAGGACAAGCAGGACTTGGTCTCCTTTTGAAAGGCTTACTTACATCAAGATGAACAGTTCGCTTTCCGTAATTCTTAAGAATGACAGAGATTAAAAGGAAAAAAATAAAAACAAATTAAATAAATATCTGATAATACCATAAGAATCTGGAACAATCACCAAAATGGCCATCAGAGCTCTGAATAAACAACTACATAAAGTCAGCTCTAAGTGCCAAGCAGTAAAGTCAGCTCAGCGTACTATTCGTTCAGTCCATTTCCTCTTATTAGGTTGGTAGGGCAGAATCTGTCCAAACTATTGGATAAATCTGTCCAAACTACTTGTAAAATATTATTCATCCATAAATTCTAAGCAACTAGCTACATGAAAGAACAAAAGCTGAATTTATAACACTAATGGGGGGCAAATTTTCTAAAGCTATGAAGATAAAAAGTCAAACGTAATGCATATAAATTAAAGTAACAGGTATTTTTACATAAACAATATTACCCAGGCAGTATACCAATTCACTCATACACATGCAAAGCTCACTTATGCAGAATAACTGAACTCAGAAATGTATGGCTGCAATATTAAGAAAGCAAATGCCACTTCAATCTTCAAGAAGTGCAAGAAAGGCAATCTGCAGAACTACAGGTTGGTCAGCCTCACCTCAGTCTGAATGAAGCTGATGGAGCAACTAATCCTGGAAACCATTTCCAGGTACATGGAAGACAAGGTGAACAGGAGTAGTCAGTGTGGTTTAACAAAGGGAAAGTCATGCTTAACCGACCTGATAGCTTTCTACAATGAGATTACTACAATTGTGGATGAGAGAAGAACACTGGATTTTTACCTTGATGTTAGTAATGTTTTTGATATTGTTTCCCATAACATCCTCCTAGGCAAGCTGACAAAGAATGGGTTAGGTAAGTGGACAATGAGGTGGGCTAAAAAGCTGACTAAGCAGCCAGCTCAGACTATTATGATCAATGGCACAAATTCCAGTTGGAGGTCAGTCACTAGTCATATACCCCAGGGGTCAATACTGGGTAAATAGTGTTTAACGTCTCTGTTAATGTTATGGACTACAGAGCAAGTTTGCAGATGATACAAAACTGTGAGGGTTGTGTTGCCATTTAGAGGGACTTGAACAAGCTGGATTATTGGCAGAGAGGAACCTCTTGGAGTTAAATAAAGGAAAATGCCAAGTCATGTGCCTGGAGAGGAACAACCCCATGTCCTAGTACACCTTGGGGGTTGACTGTCTGGAAAGCACCTTTTGAGATAACGACCTGGGGTCATGGTGGACAAGCTGAAGATGAGCCACAATGTACACTTACAGCAGAGATGTCCAACAGTCCCCTATGCAGTATGAGGGAGAGTATTGACGGCAGGCTGGGGCAGGTGATCTTTCTAGTCAGCACTGGTGAGGCCACCCAGTATAAGATATGGATGCATTGCAGCAAGTCCAACAAAGAGCCATGAAGATGAAGGGACTATACCATCTTTTGCATGGGAGCCTGAGAGAGCTGAGTTCATCCAGCTTGGGTAAGGGAAGGCTTGGGGGCATCTTATTGATGTGTATAAATACCTGATGGAAGGGAATGAAGAAGAGGGAGCCAGACTCTTCTGAGCAGTGCTTAATGAGAGAACAAGAGGCAACAGGCACAAACTAAAATTTATGAGATTTCATCTGAACACAAGAAAACCGTTTTTTTACTGTGAAGGTGATGGAACACTAGAACAGGTTGCTCTGCTGGGTTGTGAAGTCTCCATCTGTGGAGATACCCAAAACATGACTGAACACTGTCCTGGGCAACCTCTTCTTGATGACCCTGGTTGAACACAATCTCAAGAGGCACCTTCTAACCTCTTCAATTCTGTGTTTCTTTAGTGTACCCACCAAAACACACGTATTCATACAACATATGTTTTTCTTATACATGAATGTTTCAGAATGCATTAAACAAGAAAAATACGGAAAAATGTGTTTCAATTTATTCTATCCACAAAACCATTGTGAATAACAGACACAAACTGTAGGTATTTTTTAGCAGTTGATTATCTAAGAAGTATTCAAGGCCAAGGTATCTCCAGTGTCTGTATCTCTACAACTCAGGAAGATTGGTGTTAACTTTGCCTTTTGCCTCAATATGTGTGGTAGATAATAGAATGGATATGGGTGGTGGGGAACAAAAACAAAAACAAAAAAGTATGGTAAAAAAAGTTGGAAATAAAGTCCAAGCTATTTTTAAAAATATTAGTATTTCTGGAGTAGAAATAAGGCAAATCCAAACTGAATTATACTAGAAAGGATATTTGAAGGTCAACATTTTACAGAGGTACACACACAGACACATACATCATAAATATCAGAGAAAAGATGTTTTCTGTGTAATGATTAAGAGCAGATAAATGGGCTGACACACTCCTGTCACCATTCTCCTCAACACATAAATGCAGACTATTCCATTTAACATAATTACGGATGATTATGCTTTTAAAAAGTCCCCTGGATTTAATATGCTTTAAATTTAAAATGACTTAAATATTGTAAGTTTTAAAATATGCCTAATGCTTTTGACCAAAAAATATTATTTCTCTGTCTCTGTACTTTGCATTTTTAAATGATTTGTATGTTTTAAATAGATAAGTTTTTTATAGTTGGAATTATTTTTATGAGTCATAAAGTCTACTTTTTAAGACCTTGTTTCAGCAAGACATTTCCCCATACTCCTACTATTAAACTTGTGAGAAGTCCTGTGACATTAGCTTTTCAGGCAAAAACTTAAGATATTTCTCATTTAAAGCAATAGCATGATATGTGATAACCAAATTATCAGCTTCTCACATACAGATTTTCATCACAATTGTGAATCAATGAAAAAGTGAAATTAAATGCATTCTTCAGCATAATAACCATTTGTCTGAGTTTGGAGAAAACATTTCTGCCCCCACCTTTTCAGAAAAACACCACAAAATGAGCAGGAAGTTATTTATTTAAATTGCAGAGTTCAGTCACTAAGTTTCTGAAAATTAGTGGAGTGCAAAGAAAGTCTAAGTTCTCACATTTACAAGCACTTAGAAAAAAGAGGCGGGCCAAGGAAAATGAAGATGACAAAAGAGTTTCAGATCTTGCAGTGATATTGTTTGAAACTGCAACTTTGAGATCAGACACTAAGGAATATGGAGACAAAATAGAAGAGGCTTAGCTAAAAAGTAAAACTACTGAACAGAAAATTGATTCTGTTTTACCTCAAACCAGGACAAGTGTTTCAGTATCAGGCCTTCCAATATCAAACCTTTCATCACATCCTTCATAAAGCAATGCTTAATACAATAGTTTTGAAACTGCTACAAAATAAAATTAATATTTGCAATTAATCACATAGCAGGAAAAAAAAAAACCAGAAAAAATCTTATTGTAGAAAATTATTTGATATAAAATTTGTTTAACATTTCCAATGGCAGTATTACAGGTACTGTTGAATCAGGTACAGGCCAAGATGTTAAATTTTAATAAATTCATACTTGGATTATTTATTTTTTTTCAGGTGTCTACTTTTTCTACCTCTAGGTTCTCCTCAGAAATTTCATTCTTTTGTATATCATTATTTTTGGATACAATATATCTGTCTCCTGCATGTTTTCTACAAGTACCCACAAATCATTAATTTTATGGTCAGTTTCATCTCTTCTTTTCCTGTCTATCACATCTCCCAAATCTCACCTAAAATCCATTAATGTCTTTAATTGAATTTTCTGGCCCTGAATCTTCACATTTACGTGCTCTAATATATTTTATTTTATATAAGTAATTTGTCTCAGATCAACCTATTCTATAAGGATATCTATTCATTTTTACTCACAGTCATCTTCATTCCCTGTATCAAATTTGTTCTCTCTCTTATTTATCCTTAGTAGAAGAGTAAGATTGGTACTGAACCACTTCTGTAATCTGCCATACAAACTGATTGCTAGAGCTCAAAAGGTTTACTTTTAAAACCCAGTAGCTAAAGAAGTCTGTCCTTCTAATAGTTTTCAGGTGTAGTCAGAGACTTAAATTAGTCCCATGCCTTTGACTTGAAAGGACTTTCTCACCCTTGACACCACACCTTACAAAAAGTCTCCACAAAATAAAAACAGTAAAAATATTACTCATACTTTTCCCTAAGACATTATTTGTCCTTACCGTACTATTCTTTCAAAGAGAACTTCAAGAAAAATTGTTTTTCAAGAACAAGGAGCTGCCATTTGCAACATTTTGAGTCATAAACTGATAAAATTGAGAAAAAAATGACTCCATCATGCAGCTACTTAAAGAAGATCAAATGGTAAGTAGCTTATTCAGTAGATTATTTTTGGATTTAGAAAAACAAAGTTCTGTGTTTGTCAGAAACAGCATGCCTCAAATTGCATTGAAAAGTGTCAGGGTTAACATTCTCTCAATTGCAGTCATACACATGGTCCTGAAGGATCCTGTAATCTTTGCTTTTCACAAACTTGTTTCTCTCATCTTGTGGTGTATTGAACTTCTGCTTGAGTGCTAACAATTGTTCCATGCCACAAACATTTGTGGAGGGACTGTTATACATTGCTAATGTATAACACATATATAATCTTTTCCTGATTTACTCATTTAAAACTTGCCTAAAACATTTGGAAATGAAAACTCTTAGTCTGTAAAGATGCCAGGGAAACAGTGTTTTGAAGAGATTCCAGTCAACTTCCTGGTGAGCAAATGTCTAGCACATCACATCCACTCTAAAAGAGCAAGATATTTTTCAGAAGAAACAGGGAGAAAAAAAAGTCAGTAATCCTCAAACTAATAGTCAAACCATAGACTATTCAATATGCCATACAACTCCTAGTATATTTCTAGATTGCCCAGGGAAAATTAACAGAAAGTTGTTTTGATAAAACATTTTGTTCAGAGCTATGTTTTACAGTTTATTGTGGTATTCACCGAGTGAGTGAAAGTAACTCTAATGCATCAGGTCACTTGTAGGAAGTGTATGGATCCTTGCCTAGGGACAGGATAGCCTTCTTGATCTGTGAAGGGTTTATGAGTATAAAATGGAACAGCTGAAGGAAGACTGACTGTAAAAGGTACTCTAAATGGGACACTGCACAATGTCTGTACTTCAGTGAGACTGGAACAAACTGATGCTTGAAGTGTCACTTCAGAGTTGTGTTCTATATCTGTCAGAGATTTCTTCCACAGTTTCACATATTCCATTGAACGTCCTACCTACCATGTCCTAGTGCATGCTAGGATAGGTCTCTTCCCCTGAATCACAAATAAACTCTCCATGAATCAACCTCTAAAGCCATGTTGTTCATTCCAAAAAATAAACAAATATATCTTTTTAAATTAAAAAAAGCCACCAAAACATTTCCACAGCATTCTCCATTCTTTATTCTTATTATTGTTTCAATTGAATGTTTTTATGCTTATGAAATCTTTTTTCCCTGACAAATAGTTAATTTTTTTTGAATAATATTTATATTACCAAAAATATATTCACTTTTTAAATCTAACTCAGTTGCCTTTTGAGATACACCATAAGGCATCCAAACCATCAGTATAGGGCTTCAAAAAATATCAGTGGTTGAGATCCAGTCCCTCCTGGTTGGGTGGGTGCAGAGAGGAAAGGCAAGAAAGCCCAGGGGTGCTCAAACAGGTTGTCTGTATTAAAGGAATACAATCAAGTTTCAGTGCTCTGGACCTAGTTAATTTGTGCCAACTTTTAGCTATATGTGCCATGCATGGAGGGAGAAAAAATAAAGTGGATGTAGATCCATTTGAGACATAAACCTGGCATAGTTCAGAGTGACCTTAAAGTGACTGCAAATATCGGACTACTTTAGGTAAAGTATGGGTGGCTCATTGCCTAAGGGCTCTGAAAGCCTGTAAAAAGCTGCTGACATTCCAGCAATGACCTTTCTGCCTTCCAGGTACCATGGAAGACAGATACAGCTTGCTCTGGAAGAGAAGTACAGAGGGGGTACTCTAAAAACTTCAGAGCTTGAGTATCTGCCACCTTGTTGCTCCACTGAATTACTGGCATGACACTAATCAGTCAAAAGATGCACATGATTCATTAAAAGACAGTGTACATAAAAACATGGCAAGATTTGTCTTCAGGAATAAACTGTTACAGAAAATGTCAAACTGGTCCAGAATGCTTTCCTTTTTTTTTTTCCTCTGAAGCTCTTTTTTTTTTTTCTTCTCTTAGACAGAGGTTTTTATTGTTCTGGGTTTTTGTTTTTTGGGTTTTTTTCCTCCCTAAAAACGGATTATATTGGACAGTGTAGGGCCTATAAATCACATACATTTGTATCTTCCCTCCCTACCTGCTCTTCCTTAGTGCTTTGGAAGATGCACATGCATATTGAAAAGCTTTCTGTAGTAGATGGAGAGATCTATACAGGAGATCTACATGTTTTGCAGAACAAAATGAGAAGCCACAGAGGCACCTGATGGGTTTGTATTATAGGTGATTGTTCTGGCAATGGCTCTGCTTAGAACTCATCCATTTTGTGACTCTGCAACCCATGCTACAAGACTGTAAGAAACTTTGTCCGTTCTGGTTCATCTTGGAGACCAATTCATGTAAGTTGGTGGACTATGAGTTTCAGCTCCATTCCTACATTTAACTTCCCTCCAATGCAGGATGTGCCATCACAGTTTCATCAATACAAAAACATTAGGCTGGTAGCTGGTTTCTCACTTCTCTCTTGTACTCTGTTTAGTGCTTTCCAAGTGGCATGTGGCTGTGCTAGCTAGAAATTCATCACATAGTAATTCTGAGTGAACAAAACCAAACCCAACCTTTTGACAGGAAATATAAGCACACTCCAGAGTAACTGCAGTTGTGACGATCTTAACTTCTTTTTTCCTTCTATTTACTGTTTTTGATGAAAAAGCAGGATTCACATAAATGTTGTCTTCCTACCTGTTCAAGATAACCCACACCATCTTTCCAATATCATCTCCCAAAACTGTTATCAAGGCCCAGGTTAGCACATTATTTCTGCACAGCATTATAATGGGAATAGCTGTATCTGATGTTATAAAAATCTGAATGACAGAACTCCAAATAACATTTCACAATAAAAGATAATTGCAGTCCATTGTCAATCCATGTAACGTTCCAGATATCCTCAAGCTATTTCTTATACCAAACTATACTCAAGGAACTACAAACATGCATTCATTCTGAGACCATTTTCATTCCTCTGTTATTTTCCATAAAAGCTAATAATTGATAAATGTGTGTTGCTAACAGCTACCTAAACGATTTATGCTTTTTCTTGAACTAAGGTAAAAAGCTCTTTGCTATTGCTATCATTCAGCTCAAAATAAAGTATAGCTGGCATGAAATGTATTCAAACACTTTCATTTATCCTGTGTCTTCCATAGTTCTACTATTAGAAGGAAAATATTAACACTGATGAAAAAGTTCAGTTTCCAAAGTGATTTTTTTAGTACAGAAAGAAAAAAAAAAAAGAATGAATTTATTTAAGCATGAATCTTTTTATTGAAAGTCTCCCAACTGAATGTCCTCTCTGTTCTTTTTTCCTTCTTTTTTTCCTTTTTTCTTCTTCCTTCCTTCCTTTTTTCCTCTCTTCCTCTCTGTTAAATTTTCCTTGTATTGTTATTACCATGTTTATTGCTGTCAGTAGGTAAGAAATATCCAGACACATCCCCCCCCAAAAAAAGAAAAGACTTTCCTACAATTTTTAAAGGGCTTTCTGTAAGACAGTCCTCTGAGAATTAACTTGTGTGCCCTAGAAATGCTCACTAGAAAATTGTTCTCTTCTGCAACTGTTTCTGAATCAATAAACTCTTACTTGAGTACGACACTGGAGATTGCATGTTACACTGAAGTCTTAGTCACTGTTTATAACCAAATAAATGAATGCTTGTATATATAAATTAAATATACACATTGTTGGGTTGTTTGGATTTTTTTGAAGGTAACACTAGGAGTAGGGGACCAGTACTGGAGTTTCAGCTGAGCTAGAAATCTGTAAAACTACAGGTGTCATTCTCTTCCTTGTGATTTAAAATCTGCAAATTAGGCCCCAGAACTAGTTGAATTGTTCACCATTATTTTATATTTTGTATACTGAAGTATGAGCCATTCCATCTATCCTTATAATCTGTCGTGGGATAACATAAAACATCTCTAAAAGTGCCTGTGTTTTTTCCCTGGATATAGAGGGACCTTAGATTAGCTATGTAACTAGCAAGGTCCAAAATTTTGTCAGATTAATCCTCCTTTTTGCTCCTTTCTTTTAAACTCTCCCTGCACTATCAACTACATGTACAATGACAATGACAAAAAGGAAAATCCCATGATTTCTAATTAAGTTTCAACACTAGCTCTTCTCTGCCTCTGCCACAGAGACAAGGGCACCATGTGTTTATTCTGCCATTGCCTGGCAAAGTCTTCCTATATCAGTGCTCCAGCTACTGATTCAATCATCTGCCTAAGAAAACTGGTGTTTCTATACATACAAAATTTGAGAGGGGCTGGTAGGAAGGCATGTGGTTCAGGTTCAAGTAGTTCTTAGTCAATAACATAATAATAAAACACAAAGAAATTTTTCACCTCTTTACCAGTTATTCCACTGGTGTAAATTTTGTTGTGCAATGAAGTGTTTCTAACAATGCAACAGTGCTAGTATACACCAACTGGTAATCTGGCCCACTACGGGAATAGTTGTAAAATGGTTTTGAGTGGTTTCAGAGTTGCCATTTTTCACTTCAGATGTGGCTGCATTCCTGTGATAAGAAATCCTCCTATACAGAAAGTTTGATGCCTCCCTTAGATGCAACACAAAATATATTAACTCAGCACAACAACTAGGATTGACATAGCTTTTCTCCCAGAATACAAATTCCAGCTCTAACTGCATTAGAGCTCTATTAATTTCACGATGTTTCCAGCATGGTTTTACTAGCATACTTTCGCAAATCATTAATTGTGCATTCTGCCACTCTAGCTTTAATGACATTGTAATTTATACCCAGACTGCTAGAGAAATGAACTGTAAAGTACAGTTTTCATTAAACAGTCGGAAAAAAGTAATAAACACACAAATAAATACTTACTAATAAATGAATTAATCACAAGCATTTCAAAACATTGGAAATATCTCTTGAGACACAAACAAAAGAAAAAGATAGAATACTAATGGAAGTGTGAAACCCAAATTGACATCATGGGCAAAATAAACCATCATGAATCTTACCAAGGATTTCCATCAAATCATTTTTGTCTTACTTTAAAACTACATGACCACTGGAAAACTGAATTTCCATTTATTTTGAGCTGTTTTTCCATAGTACTTCCTGGGATTATATATACTAAAAAAATTCTTGAAAATCTCTCATGGATGCTTCTAGATTTTTTTTTTGTTTTTCCTTTCTCACCACCTCTGAAATATTAAATAAAAATAATAATACCTGCAACCTTTTCTCTCAGTGTGGAAGTTGTAGTTTGATAGCAGCATTCAAAGACAACTGAAGTCTTGCAGTATAACTGCAAATTTTCAATGGGACATGGAACAACCCAGGAAGACATAGTACATAGCAAGACCTAGTTAGAATGAAAAAAGTCTGCCAAAAAAAAAAACCAAAAACAAACACCCTTTCTGGCTACAATGAAGGCAAACTGATGAGCTGAATTGGGAGAAACACATTTACATTTAACTGAATGAATGAATACAGCCAGACATCTGTATACCAGCATTTAATAGAGTGGAGAGAGTACAAAACAAATTAAAGAACTTAAAAACTTAAAAGAACTTAAATGCTTAAAGGACTTAAAATGAAATTTTTACTTCAGAATTTCATGTTGAATAGCATTTTATTAATTTTTTTTAATTAATTTATTTATATTCCCTCCTTTTCCTCCCTTCCTTCCTCCCATCCTTCCTTTATTCTTTTCCTCTTTCCTTTGATATGGGAGTCATCTGGAAATGGCTTCTCTTGGTTTAAGGTGTCTCCTCCCAACGTTAACTTGTGTCAAATGAAATCAAACTGGGCAACGTTACGGTCATTGTGGGGTTTAAGCAAATTCAGTGTAACCAAAGTGACTATGCATGTCACCAAAGTGAATTTCCTGGAGACATTGTAGGAAGGTAATTTTGTGACTATTGCCTTCTCTGCCTTGAGATAAAAAGTGGAAAGGATTCTTATTTCTTCTAAGTCTGAAATGCTGTGTATCAAATCCATCACCTTAAATGACACATTTCTACCCTCACTTTTATTCCCAATTTAGTGCCTGAGATTCCTTTGTGCAAATTCCTTTCAAAGCCCTTCTGTCTAAAAATAACAACTAGCAGATACAAATTATATTGTAAATCTTTTTCTTTGTCCAACATATGATATCATATTATTATACATTTACTTCTATTCCTTTTGTTCTTTTTCTGAGTATCTCTAAGTTGGTTTCAAACACTTAATCTTGCCCTTTGAAAAATCTGTATGGTTTCCCTTTAACTATCATTTTGTGATCCTTCACAAAACTTTAATTTTTGCTTACATTAGAGTATCTATTCAGCAATTTAGTTTCTTGAGTCACTTGGGTGACTTCTCCACACATCTCTACGTTCCTCTGTGTTATCTATTCAATAAAAACCCTCCAGGGTTTGTTGTTGTTGTTTTTTGGTCTTGTTTTGGGATTTGGGGGCTTGTTTAGTTTTTGGTTTGCTTGTTGTTGTGGGTTTTTTGAGGGGTGGGGGTGTGTTGATCATTGTCTCTAGTGGAATACATCTTTTCGCTCATCTTTCTCAACCCTTGAATTATTTCCTGGCTCCATCTCACAATTCCTTTACTATTTTCCTCAGATTTCCATTTCCATTGCTCTTTTACCGTGTCTTTTCCTTTTCTCATCATGTCGCTGATTCACCTTTCTATTTCCCTATTCATTAATTCTAGTATCACCAGTATTATCAACATCACTCTTACTGTCACTTTTTCATTTTAGCTATTATTCCTTCTTTTCTACCTCGTCTTTTCACGATCTAGAAATTCCTGAACTTACTTTAAGAGGCACCTACTTCTCACTGGAAAGCAATTTAAAAGAGTTTGCAAAAAGAAAGCATTATAAAATACAATATTATTAATATTCTTTTTTTGTTGTTTTGTGCAGGCACCAGCTGCTGTTCTTGTGAATGGAGCTATTAGGAAGTAAGAAGTGTCAGAAAACAAAAAAGGAAGAAATTTGAATGGAAAGACATTTTTAAATCATCCTAAAAGCAGAAAGCACAAAAAATAGATAAATAACTCAAACTGAAATAGATTCCAAACTATTATAAGTATGTTATTAATAACATTGATTGTTAAAACATCCAAGCCCTTGGCTAAACTTTTAGAATTCTGAGGAGGAATGAAATACCAAAAGGAATTCTATATTTGATTAATTGCCTGATAATGTGTTAAAGAGTTTTTAAAGGGGATATTTTCTTAACTCATCATTAATTCTGTTGCAGCTGTCTACCTCCCTTGTACCATCCAAGCTCTAACCTTTTTCCCTACAAATATTGTGTTTATAGGGATTACTTTATTTTTGTTTTCAGGAATATTTTCTCATTTGTGAGAAGAAAATGGGACATGTCTAAAAATTTTCTCATGATTCATAACACAACATTCATTCCTTGTTTTATAGTTACTATGTGTGCTTCCAGAAGTAAGCCATTACCAGACATTTCAGAATTAAAAGATCATTTAGTTTTGAAGTCATTGCCAAAATGCCTTTTAATCATCAAGTTTTGTCTTCATAAAAGGCTTTCAGGTTTACTGAAAAATTAAGATTTCACAGTATTCATTGAAGTGCTTTTGAGAAAGATAATATCCTGAAGATATAAATCCAATTATTTAGTTTCCATTAAATTAGCACAGTTAAAGTTGTTTTGATACCTGAGGGGAGTCTTTTCTATATTTCTGAAAAAGGAAAGAGAACAGGATATGGTAAAACTTACAATAAAGGAAGAGGAAGGCAAATGTTGGACACTTGTATTCTGGGAAAGCTTGTAGCCATAGATGAAACCTGCAACAGTCTCAATTCTTAATAAGGATTAGACTCAAATACCAGTCCCTAAATTTTGTAAACTTTCTTATCCAGACTGAAACATTTGGACTTTTTTATTTTCTTTTTTCTTTTTTTTAATTAGATAGAATTTCTGATTGTTCAAAATTAGAAGTTAACTGCATTTTCATAAGTCATTTTTAGTTACTCAAAACAAATTTATCAATGCATTGGATATCAAGTACAGCTGATAATTTATTATTCCAATGGAAAATTTTCTAGGAATTAGGAAAAGCTAAACACCAGGACAGATCAATCATAAGAGATCAAACAAACTGTTCTGATCTAAATAAATCCTTCAACTTAAAGGATTAAGTTGTTAAACTCTTCAAGAGTCAAACACAGATCCCGATTAAGATAGTTCTCTTTCATATAGGGTTTTCTTTCAATTATACCTGGAAGGCCAGATATTGGGATCCTACTGAAAAGCATGTGATGGAGAAGGCTTTGAAAGGAAAAATTACTAAAAAACCAATACCAAGCTAAATGGATCTCTGACCCATTTTTAACAAATACCTAATTTCAACACTTCTTCCAAACTGTAGAAAAGAGTACATAATATGGAAACTGAACAACCTTCTGGATTTCAGCTGTATGAAGGAGAATCTATGAAAGTTTTTTTACAGAAACACAGAACAAAAACCAATGATTCAGCTGGAAGGAAAGCACTTAATATATTTTGAACAAAAATAATTATATGTAAGAGCTGAAAAAAAGTAATACACTTAATTTATAGATTAGACATAGAGAATGGGATTAATTTAAAATAATTCCATATAGCTGCAGTGCAAATTTCAACATCTACTCTAGTCTTTCTTGTTTCCTCTTAAACGTAACAGAGTGAACAGGATTCATTTGATCAACTCTATCTGAGGTATCTTTTTTAAGATTAAATACATTATGCCTAGAAACAATTATATTTCATGTGATAGCTGATTGTGATTATTGTATGAGATAGTACACGTGACCATTGTCCAAATAGCTGTAGGAATGGGTCATTACAGTAGTATTCTGTGTGTGAGAATACTTTCATTCTTCACAATAAATCCAGTAAAGCCTTGTATAGGCACATATGGTAATCAGATCACTTTAAAATTAGACTACAGCCATTTCTGAAGCTGTGTGGGGAGTATGGTATCGGTCATCAATAAACTTTTGGGCAAAAGCTGTAGGCCTTCTGTGTGTACAAAGCACTTTATTGTTTGTTATAAGTTTTTAACAAAAAATTCAGATTTGGATCTGAATCCCACAAAAATGCAGGGATATTGCAGGCTCAGATTTTGGTTTAACTTTAACTCTATGCTTTTTACAGGATAATAGAGACTAACTATTCATGCACTAACCCAGATCATTTTTGGTTACTTTTTTCTGGGCTGTAAAGGGGAAAAACAAAACAACAAAAAAAGTGTACTTGTGTGCAATCTCTGAACCACTCAAGAAGAACCGTTTTAGATCAAAGTCATTTCATGATATTTTTTCAGAAGTTAAACTTAAACTTGTGGCAGAACAGACAATGGTTCTGTCTTATCCTAAAAACCACTGACAGATTAATTATTAGGAGTACATAGTGACCATTGTGATTCATTGTAAGGTTTTTCTTTGTGCACTGAAGCTCAGATCTTTCTTTCTACCAGTTTATAAAGCCATTAGTCAGTTCTCCAGCCACCGTTTTTGACTTTAGTCCATGTTGGAAAACGGCACCATACAATTTACAAGAGCATGATGGATACAGCTGTGTAAATGAGCAACCTGCACATTACGCATTAGGACAGAAATTACTGCTTTCAAGAGGCAAATTTATACAAAAATGTGATCAAATCCATTTATCAGAGGAAAGGAGAAAAACCTTAACTGATCTCAAAGTATTTAAACTCCTGATCTACAGCTAAAGCCCTTGAGCAAAGATCAGCACAGATCCAAACTTCTCCAAACAGTACATCAAATTACTCTTCTTTTATTCATAAACATATCCATTTCAGCTCTGTTAGGTAAAAACTGCATTTTTTACAAGAGTTAGCCACTTTTTAAAGGGAAAATATTCTGTATTACGGTTTGGGCCCCTGCTGAATCACAGGGATGGATACAACTTGTTGATGCAAAGGTTCTCAAACAAATTCAGTGCTCTACAAATATAAACTTTAGTGGCAATGTTTAAATCAGAATCTACCTCAAAATGCCTGTAGAAGAATCAGTATTCTAATTCAGTTTTTTATCACAGGTAATATAGCAAGATAGAAATTAATAATTTAGGAAGCCAGGAAATAAGTTCCTTTGTTACAGTGTCCATTGCCCTGCTCCTTCAAGCAATCCGTACCACATTCTCCTTTTTGCAAAGTAATCAAGATCAATATTTAAATGAGCTTTCCTGTTAGAAGATAGTTTCAAAATCTCACTTTTCTGATAACTAAAAATGTCCAATCAGTTTCCACTCTGAACTGATTCACGTGCAATTTACACACCTTTAACCTACATGTAGATGAAATAAGCAGGTGCTTTGGCCAGTACATTCTCAGAGGCAATAAAATGCCAGACAACTCTGTCTACACCAAAACCTTAGAAAACCTTCTTGCAGTTGTCTTTTTGCTGCTGAAGGAGATGCATATAAAACAAATTATCAAGTTAGTATACATTTTCTGACTTCAGCATTTTCGTATTCATCTCATACCCCCTGTATCATTTACAACCAGAAACTAAGACAGCAAGCTATCCTTGTTTCTGACAGAATGTTGAGCATAATATTCATGTGTTCATTTTGTAGTAATAGTTAAATCTTGCTGCAGAATATGTTGCCAGCATAGGAGAGCATGCATTCGAACGGTGACTACTGAGGTTATTATTTATGTTACTATATGATTGCCATATTCAAAAAAAAAAAAAAAGGAGGTCACTTTTATTATGTTTCTATAGTTCACTAATCATGTATCACAACTTATGATTGGCTGTGTGATGCCCAATGTTGTGAAGTTAATTGATACAGTATTATATTTGGTTTTGTAGTGCTGTTCTTTCTTTTATCTCGAAGAACGCTATTTGAAATCGAGGTTTTGCAACTCCATAGTTCCTTACTCCTCATGAAATAATTTTGCAAATTAATAAATCGTTCAATGGTAATTGTTCTCTTTATAATGGGTTTTCTTCAAAATTGACAGTTGAAACTTATTTCAAAATATTGTTTCATAATGCTGCATTTGAGTCTCAGAACATATTAACATTTAAATTATTCTGAAAGTTCTGCATCTTAAACATAACGAGGATAGAACTGGATCATTACTAGAGTAACAAATTAATCAACTGATAACTTGATCAGTTAAAACAATATTCCTTAGAGTAAGGGTGTCTAAAATTTCAATCAATTGAATGTAAGTTTTGTTAGAGTGAAGGTTAGTAATTTGAGGAAAGTATGATGGGCTTTACAACCTGTTATTTGCCTTGGCTTCCTAAATGACCAAGAACTGCAAGCAATAAAAGATATAGTTACTCTGTGCTAGATACAGTTTTGTAACACCAGTGCCAGATTAACAATGGAGCTCTTCTGAACCACCAATTCTCAAAGTCAAAACTCAGTCAACATGTAGCATGTTATTTAGAAGAGGGAGCGTTTGGAGTGCAAATTTCATGCTGATTTGAAAGTTAGGTTGCAGATTATTAAAAGCAGTATGGATTAAAAGCAGCATTTTTTGTTTGGTTGTTGTTTTTGTTGCAACACTGCCTTTCCAGCCGCTTATTGATTTGTAACCTCCCAAATTTTCTTCACATAGTGGAAGGAAACAAAGTGGAGACCACCCAAGCTACTCCCAAAGTATGAATTCAGGCTTCAGAGAAAAACATACGTTCAAGTGGCCAAATCAAATTAGACAACCTTCCTTGAGTAAAGGAAAAAAAACAGAAATCAAAGTTAAATATTCCCCTTGGGGGGATAGCATACAGGCCGATGTTAAAAATGTCAGTTCTCAAAGGTCACCCGAAGGTAAACTGTCAATGCTATACTGACTGCTTTTTGTTGAGGAGGAAAGAATAAACAAAATCAAAATTTTCAGTCATGCAGAGAGTAAATGATGTAGGAAAAAAAATGCTCTAAACTGAAAAAATTTTCACTAACACAGCACAAACATTGAAAAAAAATAATAACGTATGTAAGCGAAATCTGTCAATAGCACGGCACATGCTTCCACCCTTGAACCTAAAGAGAATATTCTAGAATTATTATCCTTAAAAGGAGAAATAGACAGTGAAAATGAGTTACGATTCATTGGAATAGCAGAGAGGTCTGTCCATGTCCAATAGTCAATGTATCATAGTAGACTATCTCCAATATACATTAAGACCATCTAAAGCACATGTATATTCAGTCTCATAAGAAAAGATTGTCCCAGACACATAGGAAAGATAGACAAGTCTTTCTTCTGTCAATCCCATAGTGATTCCACTAGACTGCAACTGCTCAACAATAAATGAAGTGGGAATGTGGCCCTGGATTTTTACTGGTGATATCCAGATCAAATATTAAAATAAAATAAAATAAATAAAAAAGTAGCAGGTTGATGTAGTTTATATATAATTCAGTTGCAAATGAATAATATTTTTGTGACAAAATGAATATATCGTGGGAATCTACCATTATTCTATTATGAAATATTAAAACACTTATAAAATCAAATAGCCTGATAAAAGTAATAAAAGTATAACATGGCATGCAAGTTCCATTAAAACAGGAAAAGACAAAAACTTACATTACACAAAAACTTCCAGTGGACCTAGAATTAACCTTTATTACAGTTTCAAAAATTTAAAAAACCTTATTAGGAATACTTACAAAGTAATGTTATTCATCCCTGCTAGGGTTATTCAGTTTAAATTTCCAGCAAATCTCTTGTTGGCATATGTTGCATTCTGTAACATAAGAACTCTTTCCTAGATTAACCCATTTGTTTGCTCTTCACTTCTTTTGGCTAAGACCAGTTCAGTGCATGGTTCTTCTAAAGCTTCATTAATGCTTGAAAGAAGAACAGGTGAAACATTCACCTGTTACAAATATCTGAGTTAATAAAACCTTCTGCCTTATAAATGGATTGTTAGTTTTGATAACACTGTGTGCACCTTGACAGAAACTGACTGGTGTCTTATTCCACACTTCAGTCCAGTTTCTGAGAGAGTAGAAGCAATTCAAATGAAACATGACTGTGAGTATTATGATAGATATTTACCTTTTAAATGTCTGGGGTTTTGTTTGTTTAAATATGCTTATTATACCTGGCTACTTATATCACTGTAAAAAATTGTTCTTTTCCTGTTTGATGTGTTATTGGTCACTAGATTTACTAGTGTGATGTTACTCTTGATCCATAACAGTAAACCTAAGTATGACAGCAATGAATAGCAATCAGAGGGCAAAACTGCTTCACACTTTCAAGTAAATATAAATGCTACTAACATTTGGAAAACACTGAAGACACACATATTTCCAGAAATGAATTAAGAATTACTGGATATTTTCAAGCCATAAATAATGTAATATCTTAAAAAGAAACAGAAGTGAATTCTCCATGGATACTTGTGTGAATACTTCTGAAAATCTCTTTCTTTAGTCCATGACTTTTGATTAAGGCTGAAGATAGCAGAGTGCATGGGAGCCTGTTGCACTAATATTCTGTTATGTAAACAGTTTGCTGATGGTAATAAGGTAAATATTTTTTAATCTGAATCCCAGATAAGATGATTTAACCACTGTAAAGTGAAATGTTTTTATTTTATTGCCACTGTATGATGGAATGTCTTTCTCCACAATGAGAGCTCTTTCTTTTGTCAGGGCTATGAGCACAGTACTACAATGAAAAAGCAGAAAAGAGGTTGTGCAGCAGTACTAGTCAAGCCAATGTGACTGGTTTTAGCGTAGCTTTTGTACTCAGAGTAAATGCTTAAACTGATTGATACAATGGTCTGTCACTGTATACAAGGTCATCCATATGAATTGCAAATAACCAGGACAACCCAAAGATCTGACTAGGCAGTATGAGATGGCCATAAATGACTGACGAGAAGTGCCTGAGAGAGAACTGTCCAGGGACAAGACCACTTCTGCTGATATTTAAGGTGCTAAATCTGTATCTGTGGCATTGGCTGTACTCCTCTTCCTCCTCCCCACATCTCAGATGCAGTTGTGAAACTCCATATGTATTTTCTAGCTCTAAGGCAGCTCAGTGTGTTCCTAAGAAATAAGAAGTTTCATGGAGCTTTAGTGGGTTTGGTCTTCTGAATGACCTTGGTGGAACTTGTCCAGTAAGAGAGGAATACTTGATTAATTTTCTGGCTGTCTTTACATTTTTAGCTAACATTACCATTCCAAGGGGAATCTGAATACAATGAAGTAAGGTTTATCAAAACTCAAATGTGGGCTCAAAGATTACAAGAAGCCTTGAGGATTTGTAATGGAAGATAGGTAGAATTTCTGTACTTGAATAATTCAGTTTTAGTCCTTTGTTTGTCATTCACCCCACCTATGTTTTTCCCTTCTCTTCTTCAATAGACGAATATATCAACACTGAAGTAAGAATTATGCCTGATTTAATTCATACCTTTGGTTTTTTTCATATTTTGTAAATATATTTATTTCCTTGACTTTTCTTCCCTGAAATCCCCATGTTACTGTGACATTCCAGTTATGCCATATAAAAGGGTATTGCTATCATGCCTTCCTTGTCAACTGCTGTCCGGGAAAAATGACCATTGTTAAAGAATCTGAGTTAATTATTTAACGTATATCTGAGCTATACAAACTTCAGGTACATACAAAAAAACAGTGTGTGCTACCAAATAAAAAGCCTTCCCTGTAGTATTAAAACCCTTCTCCATGTTTCTTGCTAGAATACAAGAAGTAAGGAAGAGAAAGAGGTAACAAATTCCTCAACTTCAGAAAACGTCACTTAGGTTTTGGCTTGCAAACGTGAACTATAGTTTTCTTATGCTGTTTTCTTATGAACATATCCACCTCAATAGTGTATCATTAGGTATGTAAAGGAAAACATGACATAGAAGAGGGCTTTATGCTGTCCTGATTTTAATAGCTGTTAAAGAAATGAAAATTATGTTATTTTGTATTTAAGTGCAGCTAACTCAAGTATCAGTTTTGAATGAAACTACAGCAAAGCAGAAGAAGCCATGTAAAAGGTTCTGGCTCAAAGAGTGATTCTCTGCAGTGCTACATGCTGCAGGTGCCACTACCACAGCTCATAAACTGTGCAGCTGTCATCCCTATTGAAGAAGAATCAAACAGAGAAAGAAAAGAGAATAAAGCTGGATAAAATGAACATAAATTAAAATTAGAAATATTTATGAACAACCAAGTCCTAGACAAAAATTCCATTTATATGCAAAATTTTATTTATTTTATTTGACACTTGTTAGATATAATCATTCATAGAAATATATAGATGTGTAACAGTTACATGTCCCAACCACATTAAGGGTTGAAAGGGTTTATGGAGTCACTGCATCTCATTTCCAGGAGGGTCCTTCAGTTTGTGCATAACTTCATGAACTGCTTGGGGATCCCTTTTCTCCAAGGTACTAGAAATCACTATGGAGAGGAATATGGATTGTTATTCTTACTTTGTGGTGGTCTTTGCAAATTAAATCTACTCCAAAGTGTGTTTTCATATTTCTGCCTGTTTTCTTTCTGCTGTAAAACCATCTCCTTACTGACCCCAAGATTACAAATACATACATGCAAATACGTTCATGCCTGGTATGTGGAACTACCTTGCTAGCTTTCTTTTGTTCTTCTCTCTTTTCTTCTCTCTTTTTTTTCTCTCTCTATTTTTTTTTTTTTTTTTTTTTTTACATTTACTTAGCACTCAGTGCACTGGACCCTCACAGAAGCATTCAGAATTCTAATGGAAAATAAATTCATTAAGGTCAGCATTCTTACCAACTATAACAAACAGCTGATTAACATGATTAACATCTGCAGTTCTTGTTATGTCCCACAGTGTTATCAGTACAAACCCATATGGACCATGATTTAGAAAAACTTTTCTCCCATTCTTCATAATCTTGCAGTAAATTAAATAAAAGGGGGAAAATAATAAACATACCAGTGTTCAAAAAGTAATATGTTTCTTTATTAGTGACCTGGTGGCTTACAGAAATGACAGATACTCATGTGAACAAAAAACAACTTGGAAAGAACAGTTTCATACCAAGAATCAGTATGCAAAAGTGCAATCAGAACACTGCTTGTGTGCCTCTGTATATAATAATACTTTACATAGGGGTGGGAAAACAATCTTACAAAATACCCTTGGGATCTGATTTTTTGCAAATAAAACACAAATGGTCTCAATGGTGCCTCTCAGTATAGTTCTAACTGAAAGGCCAATTAGCTAGTATTTTAGAGATGCTTTCAAGATGTGTTGATTTTTGCTAACTTTGTCAAATGCTCTTTCTGCAAAGCAGCCTGATTGCACTTCCAACTAAGGTTGATGTAGCAGTTTCCTTCAAAATATTTTTGACAGATATTGTAAAGCAGAAATCTTCGTATTCGTACATTTTTCTTGCTGATTTATCACTGCTGATTAATCTGAAGATTAGCCACGTACAGGTGACCAAGTGGGGTACGTGTGAGAGTTTTCATTCAGAAGCTTGTGTACAGTAACATAAAAGCATCTGTTTCAAAGCTTAAAAGCCATAACATGAATAAGTGCTCTGATATTCCTCATGATTTCTGCATATCAACATACTCCTTACTATCTGCAGCCTCTTGCTCTCTGTGGTTTTGTGCGTTTGGTACAGTTCATCCCTTTCTTTCTGCCCTCTAGGAGGGGAGATTCTTTATCAGATTGTTGTGCTTTGAAATACAGGGGTTTATTTTGTACAGTCCTGTCAGAAGAGCTAGGGCTGAAGAGACATAAATCTAGTTGTTCCTGCATCTTTCTTAAATTGTGAAGGGTTGCTTGCTTGTTCATTTCTTTCAAAGATTCATGGATTAATTTAGCTTGGAAGTGACTTCAAAAAGTAACTGATCCTCATTTAGCCTTCTCCACTTTGGTCTGAAGTCACCCAGCTGTCCCAGCATCTTCTTGTAGGTGATATACTCCAGGTCCCTGATCATCCTGGTGACCATCCACTGGACTCGTTCCTGTCTGTTAACCCCTAACTTGTACTGCAGAATCCAAAAGAGGACACGGTACTCCAGATGTGGTCTCACAAGTGCTGAATAGAGAGGAGTAATAACTTCCCTCACCCTGCTGGCTGAACTCTGCTGCTATGACCCACTATGACCAGCTATGACCCACTATGAAGTTAGCTTTCATCCCTACAGGGGCACATTGCTGACTCATATTCAACTTCTTGTCAACCAGGTCACTTAGTTCCATTATGCAAAGCTGCCTTCCTGCCAGTCTGCCCTTAGCTTCTATTGCTGTGTTGAGTTCTTTGCATTTGTTGAACTTCATGAGGTTTTTTTCAGTCCATTTCTCCAGTCTACTGAACTCCCTTTGATCGGCAGCCCTCCACAGAATATTGACCATTCCTTCCCAATTAGATGTCACCTGTGAACTTGCTGAAATTGCACTCTGTTTTGACACCCAGTTTAATAATGAAGATATGAAACAGCATTGACCTTTGAGGAATGGCATTCATAACTGACTGCCAGGCACACTTTGAACTTTTGATCACTACTCTTTGACCTTGCATTCATTTCAATATTGAAAAGGGAAACATTCTGAAATCTCAGAGAAATACTGAATACTTTGACTTTGCTTTTTAATATAAGCTTCTTCCAAAGAAATAAAAGATATGCCAGATTTATTCCATTTATATGGAATTGCAGATATTGCAGATACTAGACAGGGCACTTTCACAAAGAGTAGGCAAGGCCTATTGACTAATTAATCAGGGTTTTACCCTCCCTCCTTGAGTGGATTCTACTTTGTACAATAAAATGAAGCATTCTAGATACTTCTTAGTTTGTATTAGTAATTTTAAGTCCTGAAAAAGATCAACTTAGCTGCAGTGTTCCATCCTTCTTTGAGAACATTCTCTCAGAAGCAAATTTTAAAGAAGGTCTGACATTAATTGTGTTCGTGAAGGAATAATCCATTTCACTGCTGAGCTATTTCAATTAAGTATTTGTTTTCAGCTGAATCAGTTAATCTCATTAAAGAAAGCATATCTACCTAGAAGTCTTGTTTAAAAGTGGTTAAACTGCTTGAATGGACAGATAGGACTGAGTAGGAAAAAAAAGATTTCCAAATTATAAGTCTCTATCTCAGTACACAGTCTCTGACAACAGAAGATTTGGGAAGAAAATACAAGAACTCTGCAGCAGGTACATATGGGATAATCTACCTCATCTATATTTCCTCTTGATATATGATAGTCAGGAATGAGTTTACAGTTTGAAGCATGAGGCTCAATATCTCATCTTATTACATTCTCGAACTCAAGAACTTTGGTGGTGAGAGTTCTGCAGTGCAGCCACACAGTACATGAAATATAATCTCTTTCTCTGTGTGTATTTGAACTTTCTCATTTTAGGTCAATGTTCCTTTATATGTCTGAAGGTATGAAGTTCATACTCCTGCAGAACATGTTATCTGGACCACTCATTTATACACCTTAATCAAAACCTTATTTCTTTCTAGAACACTATTGTAATTTTTGCAGAAAGTGTTTTTTTAGTCACTTATATTTTTTGGACTGTTCGCACAGAATTTTCATGAAATGCAAGGGCCAGACTGCACAGGTAATACAGGTAAGATTTTAACTGTTAGTTTATTTAAAAACCCTATAAAACTCTTGGGATTATTCTTTATCACATTCCCTATGTAATCTAATATCCTGTTGAAGGAGACTTTTCCTGTTATCGTCATATTAAGCCTAGCTTCTCTGTGGTTTGTAGGAAAAAACTTTTATTTTTATAACTTTGTCACCTTATAATGGAGAAAATGGAAGTTCCTAGTGACTAAAATATGCAGCTGATGACAGATTCCTGAATCCTGATCTGGATAAGAAACTGAGTCACTCAAAAACAGTGCTGCTACTGACAATGAATCAAAATTGAATAACAGAAGTCAAGAAAACCATAAGTGGAAATACGGTGGTAAGTATTCTATAAAGATACAACATTTATTGTATACTCTACATTAGGAGTGTACTTCCTCCCTCACTTAGACCATGTCCGGCAGGAGAGAATCCTTTTTACTCTAATCCAGGAAAAATCCCTTAGCTTTCCTCTTTTTTAAGTCTAATATGAGAAAAAATAAGAAAGACAGATAAATATGCTTCAGATAAATATCACAGATGCTAGGAAAGGACTAGGAGTAATTTAAGCAAATTTCTTGGAATGTTACTTTTTCAAGCACATAGTCTCTCACATTTCCAGGATAATTTCCATAGGGAACCTGGTTTTAGTTTTAGAGCAGTTTAACTGTTTTCTTTACTAATTAGAAGAGGACATGCAGAAGACTTTCTATACTGTCTTTGTTTACATTACTGAGCATAGGTGCTATCTTCACCATGTCACAGTGCCCATGCACTTGGATTATTGGAAAGGTAAAAATTACTGCTAATCAAATGGTTTTATTTTATCCAGGCAAGAAGTATAACATTAGGCTAATTTATTAAGCATAATTTATGTTGTTTTTTTTTCTTCTGTCTTGCATCAAAGATGGATCTAAATTAAATATTTGAATTCAAACTCTTCAACCTGCAAAATTAAATACTTCTTCAAATATGAATTTATCTGAATAGTACTGCAAAACGCCATTTTTGTTACCTGAAGCTTAAGAGTTAACCAAGTAGCCAGATGGGAACTTGCGGATGGAAAAAAAAAAAAGACGACAGTTTAAAAAAAGAGAGCATTATTGGAATGTTTACATGTTTCTGTATGGGAAAAGAAAAAACAGGAGCAGCAAAACTTTAATCAATTTGATTATAATGGCAAAACTCCCAACAATTATACAGGATGTGGCCAAAGTCAAATCAGTAGATCTGCTAGAAGAAAGGAAATAGAATAAAAGCAAACATGGCAAACGAAAGCTGAAAGGGACTATTGTGTTTGTGCAATGCTGAATGGGGTTAGAACTGCTTCAGATATGTGAAATGGGCCCAATGGATAAAGACTTTCCTGTAAATTAATAGGCAAACTCAGGATAAAAGAGTAATCCTACTATCTTATAAAGATACATAACAAAATCAGACTCTACATAATGAAGTATCATAGAGTACAAAATAAACAATGGAACAGGGAAAACCAACTACTTGCCTCTTCATAACAAGTCAGAACAAACTAACAGAATTAAGACAAAATATGATTCATGAAATAACAAGGCCCTGAGGTATAAAAAGGGGGAAAAAAAAAACCCCAAACCAAAAACAACAACAACAACAAAAAAACCAACAAAAAAACACAAACCAAAAAACAAACCAAACCAAACTGTTACAGAATTAATAAAAATGTATTTTCATTATTTAGTACATATTTATTATATCATTGATTAACTTGATGATTTTGTAGCTTTAATTATTTTCATGGAAAAAAGAACTAATACAACCTTTTATGGAACACAATATGATCTATAAGTTTCTCAAAGATTTTTTTTTAATGAAGTGATCAAAAATTGTGTTTTTTTGCTTCTTAGTTGGACAGTTAGCAAGTACTAGGAAGAAAACCCTTATATCTTGATATTGGGCTTAACCACTCTGACAGGCTAGATCTTGAACTGAGTAAGTCTTTCGTCTAATATGGTATGGCCATTCTCATGGTCTGTGATGAAATACTACAGGCTCCAAAGAGGCTTGGACACAAAACCTTTGTACAGCTTCTCAGTAAGTGGTTTTTCAGTCTCCAAGTGTAGCAAATTAGGTTCCATATTCCTTTGTAAGCTTTTCTTCCACTTTAATTATTTAACATTGATCAAGTCACTGTGAACATCATACTGCCTTTGTTATCACAGTTGTGTCTGTGTGTATGCTACTTTTTTTTAAAGGGGAAGATGCAATACTGACTACAAATTAATGACCAGTGTCAAAAAACAGAAAACGGTTGGTTGAAATCCACTTAGCTCACCGTGAAACTGAAACTTGCATAAACTCCAATGAAAATAAAACATTTTTTGATTTGCACATGAAGACACACATGAACCTTCTTATGCTGACTGGGGCCATGGTAGCTTATTGTGTAATTATAGCAAATGCAGGAAAACAGTCAAATATTGACTGGGAACAAGTGCAAAAAGCCAAAGTAAGCAAACTTTTAAGAAAAATTATAAAAACAACTCCAAGTAAACTCAATCCAGGAGGAAAAAACCTCCACTACAAAGAATATATTCTTCCCAGAAAATATTTCAGGATACTGATGACTGGTCACAACTCCTTTTCTATTGTTGAAGTAGGTTGAAACTGTTTACCTCAGAATCCAGAAGAACAGGGGGAAGAGCAGTATAACTCCAGAGAAAAGATTATTTTGATTAGACTATTTAAATTTAAATTAAACTAATAAGAAATCCTTAGTTCCATGTTAAAGATCTTCTCTCTTTGCTCATGACGAGATTCTGAGTGTAAACCTATTTCAGAGTAAAGTGCTTGGAACTGGTACTTAACATAAACCTTTCAGAATGTTTACTATCCTCCCAAAAAAATTGAAGGAAGACATGATGACCTTTAAAATACCTCCAGTACTCAATTTTAACTCCCTCCTTGATATTTATGGAAAATATTGATGTATGATAAAATGCATGTAAATGGCTCAAGAATAAAATTAAGCTGGAAATGAGAAAATATTTCAAGCTGTAACACTCAAGTTTGTAATGGTTTTCTAAATAGGATGGTTAGGACAATGAGCTAAAACTTTTAAAGATTGTACCAAATAAATTCATCAAACAGATTGTTTGTCAATATATAAGTGATACTGTAGGTAGTATTTTCAGCCTAGAAAGAGTTTTTAGATGTTTGATTTTTTTGTTAACTTTGAGGGCAGCATGAAAGGAGACCTAAATTATGTTTATTTATCATGTTTTTATACTGCATTTCTATTTCTAATCCTATGCTTCAGGACCTCCAAAACTAACTGCCAGGGAAAATAAAGATTTCCCTCCCTGCCCACCTCCCCACCCCTTATGCACAACTTCAGTGGGAAAAATGAAAAGGTAAAAATTGTCTTTTAAAGCATTAGAGTTTTTTTATAGCTAAAGCCAAGAGAAGTTGTGTTAATTATCCCAGTGGTATTACACTTCTCCTGTTCTTTATTAGGTGTGCTTTTCTTATTTAGTTTTAAATGAGATTACCAGAAAGGCAATAAGGAACAAATTTCATCCAGTTCAAGTTGTCAAGAAAAATAGCTGTGTTTTCATTTTGTGATTTGCCTTTCTCTGTGTCATAGAATGTAGTCTACTTCCAAGGATCTTTGGGGAATTTGTAGGAATGAAGAACAAAGGTGTTTTTAATGTCTTCTATGTTTTACTATAAAACTGGATTTTTTCTGTAAAGAATGAAGGAAAAACTTTTTGGCCTCAGGGAGGAAATTCTCAATGAACCTGAATGGGAACCCCTGGCAGCTCTATACTTCCATGTTTTCTTGGTGCACCATTTACTAACGTAATTACTAAAATAGCACACTATCCAGGGGAGGTTACTTGTGTAAAGTAACAATCAGTGGCACACACATGTTCTGCTCAGACCCAAACACTTTAGAACATGTTATGAATGTTTTTGCCCTAACATGTTCTGGGTAATCCTGCTTCAGCAGGGGAGTTGGACTAGATGATCTTTATGGTCCCTTCCAACTCTAAAAATTCAGTGAATATAAACAGCAGCTAAAACTGCCTGGTGCTATCCCTTGGGCTTCAGAGTAAGAATTTACCTTTTTCTGGGTCAGGCACTAGTGAGCATCATCCCACCATCTGAATACTGTTTAAGTGGTTGGATATAATAATGGTGGTTTTGTTTCTCCTTCATTCTGTGGCTCATCCACTAGAACCAAGTAGCAGAGGCAGATAAAGTAAGTGGAGGGTAGATAAACCATTCCACTCCCTCCACGTTCTTAGAATCTATTTTCAGGAGATTTTTTTTTTTTTTTTTTGTAGGGATCAGTCACTGCTTCAGTCAAATGTGTGCCAAACAGCACAGACATATCTGTCCAATGCCTTTCATTTTTCAAAAGATGTACAAAGAAGTTGGGCTTTTTAACTGTAGTGAGGGTCTTATAAAAATAGCTCTCTAAAGTTTTGAACTGAAACCCCTGAAATTAATACTGCAGTATTTGATGGATAATTTGGACTTAGGTATCAATCCAGAGCTGCATTTATCAGCAATATTGTAATGATTTTACATACCTACAGTTATCTTAAATCACTTTCATTCTCTCAAAAAGAGTTGCTTAAATAGCTTGTGTCTATTCACACAAAGGGGCAGCCAGTGATCATTACAATTAAGCCTGTTCTAGTTACATGCAGACACGGCAAAGCTCATGTAAAAACACACAGTGAAAACCAGAATGAGATCAATACACTTAATACAGGGCTCTAAAGACTTAGTGTGAACCCATCTCTTTCGTTCTGTGCCAAACAGCTACTAAAAGCCCTGGATGCTGCTGTTACTTATCTGTGAGCTATTCTGGTAGTTGCCAAATGC
This sequence comes from Numenius arquata, assembly GCF_964106895.1. NCBI lineage: Eukaryota > Metazoa > Chordata > Aves > Charadriiformes > Scolopacidae > Numenius > Numenius arquata. The sequence continues at coordinate 61,680,961 of NC_133581.1, read as the reverse complement.
TGATGCTTCCCAGCTATGTTTCTAATGTGCAGAATAACGACCTCCAGTGAAATTACTACCTTTTTAAAACATAAAGATTGAAATAACCCAGAACCTCTGCTCAATGTGTTACACCCCTATTCCCATACCTACAGGCAATATGGCTATGTAATTGTTGTTTTCACTACACTATTTTTTCATGTAAAGGCTCATTCGTGAGCCTTGAAAAATATTCATGTGAACTCCCCAGTCTTCATATTCTAGCACCTCAAATTACCATACTTTGCAGTGTATCTTTCCAGTTCTCAGTTTTGTAGTCATTCTCTTCTTTCTACGTAGACTTTTACAAATCTTCAGACACAGAATCAAGTCTACTTTACATGTGTGGCGAATGGTTTTGCGTGACAGTCAGAAGAACTAAAGCCAGTAAAAGTGAGGCAAAACTATTCTCCTTCATGAATTTAATTTAATTTTTTTTTAATTGAATTTGATTAGAATGTGCTTATATCTATGTCTCTACTTTGTTTTTTCAACTCAATGTCAGAATGATTCTGAAATATGAAAACAAACCTCTTTATAAACTTTTTGCTCTTGTATGGTGCTGCTTCCTGTCTGAAAAAAAAATGTTCCTGTGAAAGAGTTAAAGGTTTCATGACTGGCAAACTGAAAGATAAGTGTTCATGACAAGTTGCTTGTCATCAAAATGGTAGTGTTAGTACATTTTTAAGATTTTTCACAAATCTCTGCAAGATACCCAAGTTCTGAATTTGTGAACCATGAAATTAATTACATTTTTTTTAATAGTTTTGAGTTGCAATATCACCATTTTGATGGTGTTTATTAGGAACAATCATATAAGAGAAAACATGCATGAGGCGCTAAATCTAAAGATAATGGTGTTTCCAAAAAATAATTTTGATCTGAAAAAATGTCATTGCTATGTCAATTTAGTTTAGTATTCAATGTGACTAGAAGTCCAGTTTTCCCAAATTCTTTGCTATATTGGACGATATTTATGGCTTAGATTAGCTGTGGTACAGTACACAAAAAAAGGAGACCTTTAGATAGTGATTATCAAATAACATGCCTACCGTTTCTGAAAACCTACTCTAACAGTTATAGTTAAAACATTGACATGTTATAGCCCACAAAACAACTTAAATAACAGCTAGAAATCCAAATAGTATAACCAGGACTCTTAGGCAAGATAAGGTGCTCAGGAATATCATCTTCAGTCAGGGTTGGTTTTTCTCTTACGGATAAAAGACATGACTGAGAGTATTTCATGAATACATCAAACCAATTCTCCCCCTCTACTGAATAATCTTAAAGAACTGAAAATCACTGAAAATGTCATAAATCATTCAAATCTTCATCTAAAACAGACATAAGCCAATTAGTTCAAACAGTCAATGAGAAACAAAAATCCTTATTTCAATATTTTTAGCCACTGAAATAGCATTTAAAATATTCCAGATAAATCAAAATGCTCTTATCTTTTTCCAGTTTTAAAGACTATATTTTCCTGATTAGCAATAGACAATTTTCATTCAGGTATAATATTCAGGCAAGATGTTCATTCTTTTCTCCTGTACCCAGCATAATTTCGGAGTCACTTTCTCTGTTCTTTTTATTTTAAACCAACCTATTTTAAGATTTCCCCCAACGGTCACAAACAGTCATCATACATTGAAAGCGTTACATCTGAAAAACAGTTAGCTACCCTTAATCTGAAACATCTAACTCTGCAATTACCAGCCAGTTATCATTAAAATGTCAGCCAAAACACTTAACAGCTGGAACACATTACACACAAAGGTTAGCCATCTAAAAGCTGGGCATTTTGCTTAAAGTAGTTTACTAAATGCCCTAATAATAGAGGTATTGGCATATAACAACTCATGGCATGACTGAGGTGGTTATAAAGCAAAGCAAATAAGCAAAATAGCTTAGATGGGATGTTTAACTTTTGATAGGTAATGCTAGGTAAGATGAATCCTTTCTCCATTATCTACTATTTTCCCAGAAATTTCTTTCTAAGAAACTTATTACATTGGATCTGACTTTTTACTTTCTATGTACACAGGGAACTTGAACATTGATTTAAAAAGGTAATTAGCCTTTCTATATAGTCTCCTGCCTGCTTACAATAAAGTATAAATTACTTCACAAAACAATCTAGAATGAATAAAAAGATGCTGGAGCAGCTATTTCCAAAGGAGTTACACCTGCCTTAAATATAAAGCCACAGTTAATTTTTTATTATTTTTTACTTTTACTTATCAGAATAAGCCAAGCAGCAAGGTAAAAACGTCTCAGAGCCAAACTGGCTAATGCCTAAACTAAGAGTTATCTAGTTCTCTCAGTGTGGTACTAATTAGTGCTGCCCAAAGAACCACCCACGTACACTTATTGTAATTTTGCCTGATGCTAACTGCCTGGCAAGAATTACAGTTCTTTCAGAACTACTTGAATGATGTCTATCCTGCATTTTGCAGTACAGAAGTGCCCACAGGCACATGTAGAATTTAAAAAAATAAGGAATCTGGGATTGAAGGTATGAGAGCAGTGAGTTCAGAAGCCTTCAAAAGAACTGATAGGTCTTCAGTTTCTGTTCTGAAAGACTGTGCAGTCTTGCTATGCTGTTCTGTCACTTAGAGATCTTTCTGTATGTTTACATTTAAGTCATTATTATCCCTTCCAGAGTCTTTCCCAGGCAAAGGTACCGCAGCACTTCAGATGCCCTCAGGGATCTTCAATTCTAATTATTTACACGAGAGAGATTTTTAGACACTAAGAAAGATTTTACATGTCTAAAGGAAGTATATTGTGAAGGTTTTAAATGCAATACTGAGAGACTTCAAAAGAATTCCCACCAAGTGAGACTTGGCAATGCTAGCTCAGTCAAACAAAACTGGAGAAAGCTGGAATTTTAACTCTGCGTGCCCTTGCTTTTGTCTATTTTGCTTGGATCATTAATTTTATTTGTATCCTGTGAGTTAGTATTTTATTTATCTTTTTCTAGACTCCAAGTAATGAATAGCATTTGGACCTGAAATCTTATGAACACGTCCAATAACATGTTATTAAATTCTGTATATTTTAAATATCTAATAGCTAAAGAGACTTACGTGCTTTCAAATGTTTGAATTTCAATAGATAAAAACATACTATTGAAGCTTAAAGCAAACTCTTAGACAATGGAATGATTTTCCCATATTTAACTACTGGTCCACCTGTTCTTTCTGTATACAACATTGCATTTTGGCTATTGTCTAGTTATGAAAACATACTCCTGAAACCTGCCTGAGAAACATGTTTATTAAGCTTCTTTGGGGTGGGATAACCATGGGATAAACCATGTGCAATTTGACAAAACACTATTTTTTTTTAAGAGATGAAAATAAGAACTCTAAAGGAAATCGAAACATCTGGTTGAATCCACTGTAAAATCATTAAAGTCACTAAGGTCACTGGAATGATGACCACATGTATGAAATCAACTCAACTGAGTGTACTTGTTCTAACTCAGAGTTGGTTGCAAAGCAGAATGGAGGTCCTTGGTGGAAAAAAAAAATGCTCAAAAATTTACTTAAGTACGTAGGTAACAATGTATTCATAGTAGACGTGTTAGTAAAATATCAAGAAAAAAGCTGATTGAACACTTTTTTAACTAAAAATTTTTCAGGGTCCAAAACCAAAACATTTTTTAAAAGTAGCTGTATTCCAAACCCATCTTCCCAGACTTTAACCTTAATTCAGTTTACTCTTCCGGAAAAAAAAAAGGGGGGAGGGGTTTTCAAAGCCATGTGAATCTATCTTTGATGGCAACTGTCTTAAACAAATTGCTGATTCTAGCTCACTGCAGACAAAATATGTGCCTCAGAGTCATTGAGATAACTACCTAGAGATATCAAAGTAAAGAATAGATATTTGAGAAAAGGAAATTCCCACTTATTTTGAACCAGTACATAAATGTATAAAAATATTGTTAGGGCTCTTTAAAGTCCACGAAGGATTACAGTGCTTCCTCTGTAATGTCATTCTGGGAATTTCCTAGATAAATGTGGGAGAACAATTTAATGATTAAATCACAGTACTGAGAAATCTTAACGTGAATTTCTCTACTATTTTGTGTAAGAAATACATAGGTTCTTCAGTTTACTCATCTTATAATAATATGCATTATTTATTCTTAATGCAATATTCTCAGGACAGCATTATAAAGGTGATTTAATGATCTTGTCATGCTAGGCATCATAATTATTATTTTGCCAAATAACTGTATTAAATATAGCAGGGAAAAAACAATGAATTTTTATTTGTGTTCAGAACCTTCTCATTGTCTCTGTCAAATAGTGGCCCAGAAGGCCAATCACATCCTGGGCTGCATCAAAAGAAGTGTTGCCAGCAGATCCAGAGAGGTGATTCTGCCACTTTGCTCTGGTGAGACCTCACCTGGAGTACTGTGTGCAGGTCTGGAGCCCTCAGTATAAGAAGGACATGGACCTGATAGAGAGGGTCCAGAGGAGGGCCACCAAAATGATCAGGGGGTTGGAGCACCTCTGCTACGAGGACAGGCTGAGGGAGCTGGGGTTGTTCAGCCTGGAGAAGAGGAGGCTCCGGGGAGACCTAATAGCGGCCTTCCAGTACCTGAAGGGGGCCTACAGGAAGGCTGGGGAGGGTCTGTTTACAAAGGCCGGCAGTGACAGGACGAGGGGCAATGGCTTTAAGTTGGAGAAGGGGAGATTTAGATTGGATATTAGGAATAAGTTCTTTACTCTGAGGGTGGTGGAACACTGGAACAGGTTGCCCAGGGAGGTGGTTGAGGCCCTTTCCCTGGAGGCATTCAAGGTGAGGCTCGACGAGGCCCTGGGCAACCTCGTCTAGTTGGGGGTGTCCCCGCTGACTGCGGGAAGGTTGGACTAGATGACCTTTGGAGGTTCCTTCCAGCCTGGACCAATCTATGAATCTATGAAATACTATTCCAGAAACGTTCTCTGTACCCAAGCAGACTGAGATTCCCTGGAATGGGATTGACAATGGATATTCAGCCAAAACTTTACCCTCATCTATTTAGTGACTCCGTATATTCATGAAATTACAACGAGAAAAGAACGAATAGGTTTTGTGTTCTTTCTCCCCCTCCACTGTCCACTGTGGAAATTACTGTATTTTTTTATAATGTAACTTTCCTCTCCTGGTGTGGTAGAGGTGTTACGTTAAATACTCTACATTCTGTTCCTTTACACTGGACAGAATATTTCCACAATAAACCGAGGAGAGGGGAGGGAAACTGACCTCCCCTCATCAAAACATTTAAATCTTTTTGCTGAAGTAACAAGAGAAAGAAAAGATGATTCTGTTAATAGAGGGTAATATCACCACCATATTTAGTGGGGATGTTCCCAGAGACATCAAAGCTGAGGGTTGCGTAACACAGGCTGAAGAGATTAATTACTTTCCCGTGACTGAATAACACTAATAAATCATAGCCATTCAGTGATCAGGAATACTGCATACAGGCTTCTTTCATTCATGGATGATAAACTTTCAAGTTTATTTAATTCTGAAATCATGATGATGCATATATTATTTTATCTGATTTTTCTTAATACTGTACTTCTTCAGTCACTTACCTTTTCCTTAAAGGACGCTGACAATGCCTCTGAACCAGTATTTTCAGTAATTTTTATTCACTTTCTGATTTCTGCACAAAAATATTTACTTTTATTCTTTTTGTCTTTCTCTTTTGTAGAAATTACGTGTATTGGATCAGAAGGCAGAGGACAATAGGCAGCTTTAATAGTGTTCGGAATAATACAGCACTCTGAGCCGCATAATGAAATAGCAGCCATGTGGAGCATCTCAATGAACATCATGGCCATATCCACCCATCTAAAGGGCTTTCTAATCGTGGCCCTCATCTTCTTGAGTGAACCTTTTAGGTTCTATAGTGACAACAATATAATGATGGTTTCTACTTCTATTCTGTACTGTTTATGAATCAAGCTGGCAAAATTTTAGTGTAAGGATGACGTATTTATTTTTCATTGAAGAAAAATCATTCACTGCCTTTAAATGTGATGCTAATTCTCCAACTATGGCACAATGAAATGCCATTCCATAAAGATAAGAATACAGCTTAATCTGATAAAAAGGTTTAGATAACAGGCTTTTCAACTCACACTTCAAGTTCTATAATCTTACTGCTATGCAACCAAAGGTAACCTTTCAGTCTATAAACTAGTTAGGGTTTTGTAATGCAGATGAAGTTTTACAGACTTTCAGTAGAACCCTTTTAAAGCAAGTGTAAACAGTTTCTCATTCCTTGTTTTCTCTTCCCAGCAAGCTGAACTTTGAGGACCAGTGGAAGAAACTCCAAATTTCTTATAGGCTTTTGGGACATGAGATAGGTGAAAGTGGGATTCACTTTATTTAATTTTTGCTATTGAAAAGTGAGGTACCTGCTCCGACTATAGTAATATAATCTCCCTCCGTAATCAATGGAAGCCAATAGACTTGTCAGTGGGCTTATCTGTGCTATCCTAAGAAAGAAGTCTGTGAAAGGCTTTGAGACTCCTCTTATAAAGCCAAACTAAAATCCTGACTCAAATCTGCTTGAAGAATAAATTTATACTTTTGTCCCATTTTTATTCACCTTTAATCATATTTAAGTAACCTCTGGTACTTATTTTTGTTTCTGAATAAGAAATAGTACCTTCTTTAGGTGGTAATCTTTTTTGAAAAAAAAAAAATTTACATGGTGCACACAGATACAGTTTAACGACTGATAATAGTTTCCCAATATGCCGCTCTCTCTTCATGAACAGTAAAATATGCATTACAATTCATGTACTTCAATAGAAATGAACAAGAAAATAACTTTATTCCTCTCTTCTGAAAACTGTTTTAATAAAATGAAGGTTCTTTTACTTAGGACCTATTTCGGAACAGGCATTTAAGGCCATATTCAAAACAAGTTATTGCAGAGGGACAGATCTCATACTTGCACCAAACCTCACTTACGACAACAACATTGAATAATAAATACAGGTTTTCATTAGCAGGTCAAACCATATTAATGAGGTCACTGTCTTTTCTGCATTTAACACAGAAACAGCAGCACTGAGAAGAGAATTAGGTTGACTAAGGCTAGTCTATTCAGTGACAGAACAAGGAAACATGTTTTCTCTGAGTCTCATTCCAAATCTCTAAATCAGGCTGTTTCTAATCTAGTGGTTTAGCATCAGAAGGAACATATAGAACATTCACAAATATAATTACATTTTATGTCTCACTGGTTAAGTATTTCTTTATAAAACAGTCAAATTTTTTGTTGAAAATTGTCCATAATAGAAAATTAACTGGCCAACATGAAAAAAGTGTGAATAACATTTTACAAATTACATTTATTTCAAAGTACCCCGCATTTTAAAGTATTGCTATTTTTATGTGAGTAAAGTTTTCTTCATATGACCAGTTTGATGAAAACTTTCAGGAGGACAATGATGCTCATGCTGTGCAATAATATCTGAGTTTTCAAAATGTGTTTTGTTATAGATCAAAATTAACCCTAAACATTTCCCTAAGTGAAATGGATATACATAGGTATTCCTGATTGTATAAGAAGTTTATGTTCAAAGACCAGAGACTCAAACCATACCACAAAATTTCACTACAGACCTCTCCAAATCAGGTAGAGCTCAGATTTGAATTACTACTGTAGGGTCACACCCAGGTATTGAATCTAGTAGTAATAAAGCCTTTTTTAAAAAAAAAAAAAAGTTTTACTGAAGTCCTGGGAATCTACAACTGGTAGTATATATTCATTAAGAAAGACAAGATAAAAATCCCACGTTTCACATATTTGCATTTATAAGTATTTCATTTCTGGAGGATCTGACATAGCTAAACATCCGGATACTTTTCAACACCAATGACCCTTTGGAAAGAAACTAGGCTTTGTTTCCAATTCACCCACCTCAGTCCAGTATAAATGCAGAAATACCTTTAACTATATCACCCTAGACTGATGGTTTTTTCTGCATCGTTCACAAATACAACATTTTATCTAAAAACTCAGATGCAGTTCAGATATATTGGATCTATTAACCATAAAACCTTATACATTAAATGCATAAGGCTCCAGATCTTGTCTAAGGAACAGACAATGTTCCCTTAAGTATAAGGTAGTTGACCCTGCTCTCTGTTAATTTTTTGTTACATTTCTTTGAGTTCCTTTCAATTAGTTGGTATCTTCCCAATAAAAAGGTGGCAAGCTTTGGATATAATGTTCCGGATACAAATTCACCAGACATGAATACAGAAGTATTTACTTTGCAGAAAAAGATGGGCAAAGTTCCTCATTACAGGATTCTGCCAGGTTATGCTAGCACAACATACTTTCCATCATTAAAAAGTGACCTTGATTTTTCAATGCTTAAAGCCAATCTGGTATGAAATGTACTTTGCTGAATAGATTTTTCTTTGTCCCAAATGACAGAAGAGGTACTTTACCTCTTCATTCAAAAGCAAGTAGCTTTTGCTTTCACAATGATTGTTTTTGCTATGGTTTTCTTTATTGATTTTACAACCTGTAACTCAAGATTGTTTTCATAGAAGGCAGCTGGTGGAGCCTAAACTGATACTTTCCATGTGACAGGTCTCTACACAGGTCTCTCTTTGTTTCTTAAATCCATTCAGTTTGTCAGTTATATCATTATATGTTCTTTCATAACCGGTTTCTCATGTGTCCCCTATGAGTTTACTACCAAGAGCAGACAGATAGACAGTGTGTTCGTGAGGATTATTGTACAGTAAATAAAACACTTGTGAGTGTCCAGGAAACAGGTTAGGGCTAAAAGACTTCCTCTAGGTGTTAGTGAGATGATTCTCAGCACAACATATTGAAGATATGTGTACAGAAGCAGAATATGGGCAGTTTAGTCAACCTGCCACTATGGCTTGTTAAGAGGGCCTGGGGGACAAGTGGGACAACAGAAAAACAATCAAGCCAGAGTTACTATCTTGGAATCTGTTAACACTTCTGATCAACAAATCACAATGAGAATGAGGTTTTCAGAAATCATTGTTCTCCAGGCCTCCATTCTTGCTGCCAGCATATGCCAGAACTTACACAATACAACTGAAGTGGATCAATCCACAATTCTCCTAATATCAAATCCTGAATGAATAAACAGTTATTTACACTATGGAGAGTCCTCAAATGAGATGAGATTAGATGAGGATGCAGCAGAATCTTTCTGAATTTCTCCTGGGTTTCTATAGAGGTATGTGTATTTTACATGAATAGAACAGTTTCCATGTGAACCAGAGCTGCTCTTCAAATCTATATGAAGAAAAAAGATAAGCAATGGTTACTCACTCCACCCTACATAAAAAGCTTTAAGTCACGCTAATAATTGCTTTAATAATCACTGTTGCTTTAGCTAACAGTGTCAGGACAATAAAAGTTAGCCTTAAAGGTTAAAGGTTTCAAATTTAGATCTTAAGGTTTTTGAATATGACTGAATAGGCCTTTCTTCCTATTTTTGTACCCATACAAATGATGTATTACTGGCAGCATAGGATCAATAAGAACCAAAGAAAATCTTTAAAAAAGGCCATGAGTTAAAAATTCATTTCTGGATCAAAACCTCACCATCAATACTCACCAAGAAGATGTTCTTAAAACATCATCATTAGAGTTAATTAAAGGCCTAATTTACAGGAAGTTTTAATGTTAGTGATTTACACACAAAGTCATACACCTAATAAAAGATGCTAATGCCAAAATGAAGAATGATAGATTCGGGCAACTGATATCAAACAAAAGAGTAAAAAGCTCTGCTTAGTTGCCAAGTATCTCTGAAGGAGGGGAAATTTTTATTTTTAGAATTCTTTAAGTACATGACACTGTCCTCCCAAGCTTGTTTAGATCTGTCCTAGTTTTTACAGAACCGAGGAGCTAAATGGCCAGATCTGCCCAAAAGCAATCTGAAAATAAGATATTTCTCTGCCTAAATCTTTCGAGGGCTCTGTTCATTAAGCAATCTTCATCCATAGATAATCTTGTGTCATCAGATTTTTATGAATGGAGATTACTTTCCATTAAATGGTGTCTGTGATGATAATTTATTATATAAGTAACTAATTCTTAGAATTTAGTGAAGGATTGGAAAATCTGATTCACCTTCCTGAGGACAACCAGAGTTTTATCTCCTTCACAGAGTGTTCTAACCATCAGTATGTGGTGGCTAAAATACCATACACAGCTGTCTCATATGCATATATGATTTTTTTTCTACTTCTTACTTAGGTCTAATTACAGCTTCATAATCTACTTCTTAAACTGAGAGGAATCAGATTATAAATACTCTTACTCAAAGTCATTTAGGTCGCCAAGGGAGACAGAGATTACTCCTTATTTTGTCCAGGTTCTTAGGAGGGAAAATACTTGTATAACTTTTGTAGCCTTGAGAGACAAAAAACAGAGGAGAGGAGAAGTCAGTCATTGGTGTAAATTGGTATTCATCTTTCACCCTAGCTGCTGCTGTTCAGTAATGCCTGTCTACCAGTAAGAGTAGATGACTGTAGTGGCTTGGCTCCAGCCAAGAGTCAGACACCCACCCAGCCTCTTACTCTTTCTCCTCTCCCATAGGATGGGGAGAAAGCAGAAAGGACAGAAGACTCGTAAATTGAGATAATGACAGTTTAACAGGGAAAACAAAAACTATGTGTACAAGAGAATTCAAAAGTGGAATTCATTCACTACTTCCCATTGGTAGGCAGATGTCCAGCCATTTTCTGGGGAGCAGGTGCTCACCATGTGTAATGGTTGCTTGGGAAGACAAATGCCATAACAATGAATGTCCCTCCTTCCTTATCCTTTTCCTGAGGTTTTATTGCTGAGCATGAGGTCATAGAGTATGGAAAGTCCCTTTGGCCAGTTTGGATCACTTATCCCTGCTATGTCTCCTCATAACTTCTTGCCCACTCCCAGCCTACACTCTGGTGGGGCTGGGGAAGGCATGGTAGAGAGGGAAAGAGAGAAAGCTTTGGCGTTGTGCAAGCACTGTTCAGCAAAAGCCAAAACATTAGGGTGTTACAAACACTGTTTCAGCCACAAATGCAAAGCACAGCACCAAAAGGCTGCTATGAAGAAAATTAACTCCATCACAGCCAGACCCAGTACAAGAGTGCTGGATCATTCTGAGGCACAAAGCTCAGTTATATACAAGCATTGGTACCTACACAAGAGTTCTGGATGCTGCTGTGGAGACTCTTATAATAGGTACAGAAAAGAATATATTTTTTGTTCTTAAGACCTCCATTTTCTGTTTCTGAAATTGTTTTATGATTCACAAAATAAAACATAATTGCAAAACAGTTTCCATTAAAATTTAATGAAGAAGAACTTTTAGGTTTCTCTTTTGGCTTCATTTTTGAGGTTAGTGTGTTTGTTGTTTGTTTTTTTAGATCAAGATTTTTTGAATGATTAATTTTGGTGCATGAAGCTATTGATCTACAAAATTAAAAATAATTCACTAAATTCTTATACTTTCACTTCCCATGTCACATTTCTCTTTTCTGCTTCCTTGTTTCAAGCTTAGAGCCTTTTAGTGTTTTAATTTTACTGTTGCATGTACTAGGCAACTGCATCTCATGAGTATGACCTGCTAACGACAAGATATGGATGACTTCAGTCATCCTGTTCCCACTGTGAGTGTACTCCACCTCATTTTTGTTCACAGCCTTTCATTCTACCCTTTTACAAAAAATATCACTCAGCCTCAAAAGGAAGGAACTTGAAGATGGAAGCTAAACCACTCCATGAGAAGTTTTGACCTTGATTAAGTCATCAGGCAATGTTACTCATGATCATCATCTGACTACCAATCCCTGAAAGAAACTTCTACTAACTGACACATAACAACAAACTAATTACTAGAAAAATTAGAAGAAAGCCTATTAAAACACTAGTGTAGTAGCACTAACATTAAGCACAAGGCATTTGAATACAGTGATAAGTCAAAAAAGTCCCTCAATTCCAAAGTACAGGCTAGAGCTGCTTGACATTTTAATGTACTAGAAAGAAACAGTTAGACATCTATATCTCTAAGCCATAACATTACAAAAAATAGATGTATAAAGTCCAGAGAAAAGAATTTAGGAAGAAAAGATGGAGGAATTCAAACCAATCAAGTTGTTTATATGAAAAATTATGCTTATGATTGATAAAGTCAATGTTATTAAAATTAATATCTAAGCTATGAATAGTCATGTCATTAGAGGATCTAAACTAACTATAGAAGCTCACAAATGGACCTTAGTATCACAGTGCACAACTCAATGAAGATTTCTTCAAATATATTTGAAGGCAATAAATCAAGCAGGATGCATAAAGGACTAAATAAATCAGTGGTAAATCTTCTCGAGATTATTCTATAATGTCATATATATTACTGATTGATTTATTATAAAAGTTGCTGAGGTTCAGAGAAGAAAATGAGATTGAGTAGGATCTTGGGAAAATTCACCGATCTGTGTAGGACGATGATGATTTCTTATCTTAGAATGAGGAGGATAGTATGTGGTAAAAGCATATAACAGAAATGTGGGTTTAGGAAATTAGGAGCTTCTGTTCTCCCTGTTTCATAACACAAGAACAAAGTGTCATTAAGTGAAAATGAAAATTGAAAACTGAAAACTGATGATATTAAAAAATATTTTTAATGTTCAATATGTAATTAAGCCATAAATATCATTGCAAACAGAGTTTAAGCTCTTTCAGAATTTGAAGATGGAAGTTAAATAGAAAATACTTAAAGAAGAAGTTTGAAAGTGACCTATAATTACATGTATCAGGTCTAGAACCTGTAATTTACTAGTAGCAATCCTTCAAGAAAGACTAATCTTGAATCAGTTTGGGACATCTCACAACTGGAATCTACTTCTATAAACCTCCTGCAGCTTCCTTTCAGTGGTAAAGCCAGTTTTGTTAGTCACATTATGCCTAACACATTTCTTTCACTTTCTCTCATAACCACAGTCAGTCTACTTGCAGTTTGACGTTGCAAGTCTTATGTTAACCTAGGAGGTGCCTGACAGGTAGTATGGTAAGAATTCCATCCCCTGCTATGGAAACATAGAAGGGAAGCGCTACCTAAGGTACATTATGAAGTACTGTCAGCTAGAAAATACTGATGGGTTCTTGCAATTGTATCCAGGAAATTAAGACAGTGATATTTGTCTGTAGGTAACTCATATGCAGTAAAAATGTCAAGGAGATTTTTCTAGTACAAAACCCCCCACATTAGCAATATTCATTTATTTTAAAAATGGCCACAAAAATTACATTCCAAGTGTTGAATGTGAACTGCAAAAATGACAGCAACAAAACCAGTGTTTTTGTTCCCATTCTAAAGGGCAGTTTTAATTATGATACAGAAAGACTAAAAAAAAGAAAATATTTTAAACTAAACAGAGCCAAGGCTCAACGTGGGAATTTTCTTAATCACATGAAAACAAAGAGATATAAAGTCACTGAGCTGAGACAAATGTCTGCAATGTATGCAAGTACATTTCCTGAAATAGTTCCCTGAAGATCAATGGGGTTTTGTTGAAAGTGTTACCTCTTGCCGTAATAACTGCTGATATCTCATAGGAAATATTAAGGAAGGGGGGACAGGAGGTGTAGGAAGAAAGGTAACATTCTAAAGTAATTCTGCTAATATATCTGGACTTTTTTTTTTTTTTTTTTCAATTCTAAGACCTTTTTGTTTTGTTTTGTTTTGTTTTTATAAAGAATGCTTACTTTCCCAATGTTTTTTTCATAACAAAGAGTGATCTTTAGAGATTTTGGTCTGGCCTTCAGATTTATTTCACACTTAAAGTTTTATAGATTTTTATACTGGTATTATACTTCGGTAATTCAATTTACTGGAATGGTCAGAAGCACAGAATTAACAATTGGATGATGTTCAAAAGGGTGGTTTTAAGGAGCCTTTTGTAAACCTTTTCCCACGATTTTGTGGCCATCAATATGCCCTATATGTAATCATGAGGAACAGGCAAGGTATATGGAAACACCAGGCATGAACAAAAAAATATACATGATTATGTAGCCTGCAATTGTGATATGATGCAGAAGCAATAGATAACAAAGATAGATATCAAAAAGGGGATAGCGTGTCACAAATGTAATACATCTGCTGTAAACATTTCTTAAATTTGTCATGTTAAGACAAAAATAAATTCTAAACCTACCATTAAACCCAAGCTTTCAGGGTGGTATTTAACTGCACTGTAGTAGGTCAACAAGTAGCAGGTAAGCTGCTCAATAGGATAGAAGAATGGGACTGAATCAACTCTTCACTCACACACAGAGACCAGAATAAGGGATATGGGCCACCATCAGCGAGGATTACCATTTGTTGTTTCCTTGTACCCTTAGTGACCAGCACATTACCTGTAATGGTTGCTCTTGCAGCCGTGTTCCTCTCTTATGAGTGAGGGGGGAAGATAAATAAGTAAAGTCACTATCAAGGGAGATTTTTATTTGTTGCTGTTCTTCATATAATTTTTTAAATAAATACTTCTTTAAAACTACTGCCACGTTTATTATAAATAATAGCTCCAAGACCATTGTGAAACTTTTAATGAGCCTGCATTTGGCAGGCCCTTAATCATGCCATCTTAGCTACTTGAAATAAGCAAAAAGAATAAACTGAATATGTCATTATATGTATATCAGCTCTGAGACCAAAATCACTATTGTCTACTCCTGATAACTTGTGATTGGTTTAAGGAATCATATAAAAAGAAATTCAGTTTCCTTAAGATCTCTCTCTATTCCTATTCCTCTATTCTTTAAAATGTTCAGGTGTCTTTTAAATAAACTTCTACTCCAAACTAGTTAGGTTTACAATATTTATTAGCTATATCACTACTGCATAAGATTTACTGTAAAGATTGATAAAGATTTTCATCCTAATGTTTTCAGGGTTTTTTTGTGTTGCCTCTGATTGATGTATATTAATACACAAACCTCTCTAGACAAATATCTAATATTATGAATTCTGGAAATTACCTGCTGTATAAAATTGATTTGGTGCTCAAGGTATATCTAAGTGAAGAATTTAGTTCCTGACTAGAAAAAACTGTCTGTGTTTTTTTATGTCAATTCCCCATATTTTGCACTTACAGAAAGTTCTGCTGTCATGTACTTCACTGCAGTTCCCATGGAAACTCTGTTGCATTTCTATGTGTGTTTTGGCTTTTGATTTGATGCAGTAACAGCTGGTGGTCATCCTGCAAGCTAAATTAAATAAAGAGTTCATTGATTTTACTGCCCTCATAGTCTCTTTCTCTCAAACATTGACCTCCTCCTCATATATTGGTTAAGAAGCACATCATACTGAAGGACACCTGTATATCCCATATTTATTCACTTGTCAGACAAACAAGATACACAACAGTAAAGTATTGGTGGCACCGAGTGGAAATAAACTGAGCATTGCAAGTAGCATTATGCGAGGGAGCAACTGGTACCCAAGTAAAAGATTTAGACTTTGCATGTGTCCAAGCATACGTAATTCAGTTTGGGTAAAATATGAACTTCAACCAACCCTGAGATAAAAATTATTTTGGTTCAAATAATATGATGAATTAGTGTTTCAGTTACCATGGGCAAAACAGTCTTGATTAACAGAATCACAGAATGATAGGGGTTGGATTCCAGGAATACCAATTCATTTCATTTATTGACAACTAACATATTTTTTTATTTATGGTGTCAGGTATTAAAAAAACCAAAGAATAAAAACAATCAGCTGGGAAAAAAACCCTTTTCTCCTTGTTCCCCAGGTTTTGCTCCAGTCCAACACCTCTCTTTTCACTAGTCTTAACTTCCCTTGCTTTCACAGCACATTACAGGCAGTATTTCCCACACCCTTTGGAGAGGTGATGGGCAGTGCAAGGGGTCGAGGTCAGTGTACAGCCATTTCTTTCTGCTGCTCTTTGCTTCTTACACTTTTCCTCCTTTACTCCTCACTTCTTAATTATTTCCTGTGCTCTGGTGTGGATTATTCATTGGCTGCTATCTCCTTCAGGGTGCCCTTGCCCTAGCATGCTGTCGCAAAGGCTCACAAAATCAATTTAGACAGGTGATAAACTCAAAATAAACTTTATTCTAACCAAAAATTGGTTAGTAGAGAATCAACTGGAAATGAGGCATATCAAAATCATCTAACACTCCAAAACATTAGTAAACCAGAACTTCACAATGTATGAGGAATTAATACTACAAGACTGACTCAAGAATTCTTAAGTTCTAGAAATGATGATTCAAAAATGTGCACAACCACTCACCTATAAAATGAGGGCTCTCAATCTGTACAGGAGAGGAACCGTAGGTGGCATCCCAGCCCACAGGGAGAGTCCCCGACTGCAGACCCACTGCTTCTGAGGAGGACAACTCAACCTGTTTGCCCTCCGTTGACCTCCATTTATACCCTAATTGAATCTAATCTGTGGTCATATATGGTTGTGCCAGCTCTTATTGGCTGAAAGACACAACTTTTGACCAAAATATGTACCTGTTCACCACCACTGTGTGGGCATGACAAGGGCTGTGGTGGGAAGTTTTTTGGGGTTTTGTCAGGTCTTTGTTAGGTCTTCATCAGGGTGGCTGCATCTGCCACACATGGGCCCCTTCATGGGCCCCAGTCTCTCTGGTGGTGCCCCTGCCCCAGTTCCTCCACAAGCTGCATTCTCTTTAGGGCCATCCCTGCCCCACCATGGGGTCCTCCACAGGGCCGAGTCCCTCAAGGGTATCCCTGCTCCCATGTAGGTCCCACACGGTTCACAGTACCTCCTCTGGCACAGAGCACCTCCTTCCAAGACTGCATTTCCAGTATGTCTCCTGCAATGGCCCTTTCCACATGCCTCTTCCAGTTCTTTTTCCCAGACAGACCTGTTCACATTTCTCCTCGCACGTTTCTTTTTTTTTGTCCTCCTGTATCTTCTCTCACACATCTCCTTTTGTTTCCCACTTTGTGTGGTCTCATGCACACCCTGCCCCAGTGCCTACCATCCTATTTTAAACATGACTGAGCCACGGCAACGTGTGCTCCTCTGATGGGTTCATGTTACGGTGTCCAGTAGGGCAAACTCTGTCACTGGGCTTCTCTTGGTTTCTGAATTAATTTCTGGTAACACTGTTGTCCCTGTGCAGACTCTCTCTTAGAAATAAGAAACTCAGTTGGCAAAGCAGCTGAAGACCGTGGGATCTGCAAACCAAGAAAAGTCTGGTCATCTCTAATTCATAATCATGCCAGATTAAATTACACTCGTATAGTGAATCAACCTTCATTTTTTTGATGTATGGTCAATGCTGATTCCAGATACCTTCAATAATTTCCTGTGATGTCACTAAAACAACATCTTGTAGTACTCTCTACTCAACTACTGCCCTCACCTTCTTCCACTCTCAACTCAGAAGTAAAGCCACGGAGTAGATAAAGCAGGTTGCAAAGATCAGGGATCCTTACTTTGAACACTTATGAGTTCATTTATTTATAAGCCAGACATTGTGTCTGTGATTTCTGACACATATCTATGCACATGGATTGGCATGAAGTGTAATGTGATAAGAAATGCCTGCAATAACCTGCTGAAGCTGAAAAAACAAATGCTGTGTGTTGCCATTTCGGCAAGTGGGGATTTTGCACATCTTCTCTTGTGACATTAGTTACACAAACTGGAGTAGGTCTGTAGAACTTTTACAACCAAAAAAGCACACTTATACTCCCTTCCCACTTGCAGGTAGTGGACCTCTCCATGCACATGTACTATTGTAGCTGTAAATTACTGGTGGCTTTTCATTTGCATACCCACACTTTAACAGCTACTATGTTTATGACTCCTTTGAAAATTCAGGTAAATATATTACTGAAATTATAACTTCATTGTAATTATTATTTAATGATAGTTGGATAGGTTTTTAAAAATGTATGTTTGTTGAGTTTGAGAAACAATCAGAAAAGATGCTTTCCTCCTCTCCAGATTTCACTTGGTTTCTAAAAATCTATTAGGGTTACATGAATGTCAAATATTATGAAAATAAAATTTAAAAAATAGATACTTAATCTGAAATAAAGCCTAAGCTTCCTTTATTGGTAAGGATGGTTTACTCTTTTAAGCTAATCTTTCTCTTTGAATGGGTAATTTTCAGAACAATTTGGCCCTGTTGGGAATAATAATAATATTTATTCTATTTCATTATGACAACTGGACAAGAAAACAGGCCACATACATGCTAATTATATAGACCATTGATACCTTGAAGATTATTTTTTTCATAAATGTTATTTACGTTTGAAAAGGTGAGATCATTTTTAAATGAAAGATTGACTCTCCTGTAGACATGTCTGTGATATATTAGACTCCTTGGATTATAAGGTCTTTGAAGTAGAAGTAGTTTTAGAAGCAGCGAGCAATAGCAAAGGTAGGGTTTCTGTTCTGAATTCTCTTCTTTGAAGCTTTTACTTATTAAACCAGAGAGTTTATACGCCTGTCTCAGTATCAGTGGGGAGATAAGAGACAAAATCCTCAGGTTTTGAAAATTCTGACTCTATAATGTTTAAATGAATGTGTGAAAATGGTAGCACGTGTAGCATGTTGCTTGTGTGAATATGCAGATGACTGCAAGCTTTTGTAAAATCAAGAATCAACTATGTCACTATAAAAAGCACAAAAGCCTTAAACCTACTACTGTCATTGCTTCTTTCCTTGGTACCTACAGCCATAGGAACAAAACCTCCTTTCCATTCTGTTACAAATTTTTCAAGAATATTTTTCTTCTATTTCAATGATTTATTTTGTTTCAAAAATAATTTAAATGAAATGAAAAGAAAATTTTTCAATTTATTGTTACACTGGTGAAAAGACTGCTGCTCACAAAATATTTAGTATCCTGTACTATAATTCTCAGTGAGGATGTATTGTTGCACTGTAGAAAAGCTGTTTAATCTCAGCTTATGTCCATAATGGTAGATTGCTCCATCAGAATGCTTAAAAGAAAACTACTGAAATTACAGATCCAGCAATCTACTCATGCAAATCACAAAAAAAGTACTGGGAGTCCAAATCACTGCATTTCTCAAATACAGCACTGTGGTTTAGACTGCCTCAGTTTCAGAACTAATCTTTTTAGGATAACCTAGATTATGTGGTTAGATCAATCATGAGTCCTCTTCAAAACAGATTTGAAACAGATTTCCATGCTAATTTTCATAGTTAGCAGATACTCTTTTGGATGCACAGATGCCCAAGCTGCTAGGTGTCTGGTAAGCAGTTACTAGACACCCACAGATAAACTGAAGATGAGCACTTGATTTGTTTGAAATATTGGACTTCCTGCACCTGTGCAGAGAAATTATACATTACAACCACTCTGAGCCTGATATTAAAAATTTGACATATGCAAGGTGTTGGGTAATTTTTAACCTGTTTGATAGTTCTTCCTATTTAAAATCTGACAAACATAACTGAGAGGACCTGCCAGAAAGGAGAGAATCTTCCATGAAGTGTTGTCTTACTCATTTTATTCAAAACCCACCCATAAAGTATTGCATATATAAACACACTCTGTCATCTTCAGGTGTGATAAGTTGAAAATCAATGTCTTTTCTGTATGTGGCCTTATTCTTACTACACAACCTTTTCTGACACAATTTCTCTTTAACTTCCTCGTCTCCCAGAAGAGTCCATGTCTCTCAACATCATTTCTTTCTCTGTAAACATTAGTGCTTTTACAGTACCTCATCCTTAGCTGTTCATGAGCACAGCTCAAAAACATGGCTTGGGTCATCAGTTATTTTATTGCTCTCACAATGGTGTCACTGTGGGATTCAACTGTGTCACTGTGGTCCTGTTCACTGGGAATCTGACATGGGCTTTGTGTGTTTCTTTAATAGCTGTGTCTTAATGTCTTGCTCTCCCTTTGGTCTATATGAATATTTCTTCAGATATCTGTAATCTCCAGCTGTACAAACTACATGTGGGATGAGCAGCAAGCTTTAGAAACACTATACCATGTTCTTCCATGAATACTGCCATTGTGCTCTGAAAATGTCACAGCCTAAGACTGATAGATGCTGTATATTTATCTTTCTCTTTTGAAAAGAAAAACCCAAAAGTCTTGTATTGCAATAGCTGGTCTTGCATTTATTAAAGAGCATAAACACAAAAAAAAGGATTTATCCCTGTACCAAGTAAAGGTTAAGAAACAAATAAACAAAAGGCAAGAAAGAACTCTTAAATAACAAAGATATTTACTGTAAATGTCCTATGAGCAATTTAGGTATTTGTGAATCTCTCTCTTCAAGCACTGGATAAATGAAATACCTCTTTCTGCTGAGTAGGTATGAGACGATTTGTTCTATCTTTTAATCAAGACCATGATCTACTGATAAGTGACAAAGTTTAGCAATTGAAAAAAAACCTGACTGGGATCAGCTAGTCACACTTTATAGTAAATTTTAATTTGCATTATAAATTGCAATGGCAGATCATTGCCTAGGGATACAAAGAGATGTACATAGGATGAGAAGACAGAATGTTCTTTTTTTTTGTTCTGAAAAGACATTTCACTGTTTTGAAAAAGGAAAATACTTCTTTATACACTACTTAGAATTTAGTACAAATATTTTGTGAATGTTGTAATGTGATCCACAGACATGAGCTTTCAAATACTTGTGGAATCATTCATGTCAAGTGATCCCACAAAGATTTACAGCTTTCAAACCAGGATTGGAGTTAATACTTCCCTTTGCAAGATCTATTCCTTTATGCATATAAGTTTAACTGAGTAAGCCCAGGCTATTGCAGATACACTATGTCCACTCTCAGAATTGGCATAAATCTCTGTAGTTCAACTGAAATCAGTACATCCACAATAATACAATCAGTGTTTTACAATGCATTAATTGAAGTCCCTACTCCAAACTCCAGAGACTCAACAGCAGTGCTAGAGAAAGTAGATACTTGGAGTTAATGATGTGGCAAAGGGAGTAAGAGGCAGCCTGAAAATGTAGAACTTCAGACAGGATGTGAAAGAAAAGCACAGGTGATTGTTTTATGTAGATCACAGATCTCTTTTATGGTGAAAGAAAAGAGACCAGAACCTCACAGCCCACAATACAAGAAAGAGACAGTGGGAGTAAACAGAAACACAGGAAGCAGAGGAATGAATGGAGGAGCATTAGGAAATTAGAGAAAAAACTGTAAATAATGGTATGTTTTTCATCAGTCATAATTTCAAAGTGTTATGATGTGTTTGTGGTATTTCTTTTCATTTTTTACAGACGTGGAAATATCCTTAAGCCATCCTAAAAGCATTCATCAGGACAGGTTTTGACTCAGATATTGTCTTTTGAAGTTACATGGAAATGACAGGTTTTTGTTGCTTGAATTACTCTCTTTTCTTTTTTATGCTGATATATCGCTTTTATTTCCAAGGTTTTCTGTTTATCCAGATGAAATAGTATGCCATATGGAAATCTGACCAGGAGCTAACTCCCTTTTATGCATTTACATTTTGGCCAAACTTTCCCTTTAAACTGCCTGATAAGATATAATTCTAAATCTGCAGCTTTTTGTAGTCCAAAATCTAGTTAGGTTCTATGGTTAATTAGATGCTCATTTGCATAAGTCACCCAATTACCTAATAAAATTCTGTCAAATCTATATCCTTGTGGTAGCTTTACTGGTGCTAAACTGCACAATAAATCTAGCTGGAGGTATCTCTCTGTGCCCTTTACTGTAAGCATTTGAATCTGTAACATCCATTACAATTCCTAGCTGGACAATCAAAACTTCACCCTAGATTTTCAATTTTTATGTAACCATTGTCTGTACAGGAGATGCTGGAGTTCATGATTTTGCCCTACCCACTCTGTAAATAGTCTGAAGTACTTTACACTCTATTAATCTTTTTAGAAATCTTTACCATGACTTTATATTTCTTCAGTACTGCAAAGGTACATCACAAAAGTACCTTGTTACTAAATAGTAGTTGTCATTCACCATAACAGTGTAGCTGAAATACAGAATCAAGTCTCTTTAAGATATCTGCATCTTAAGGAAATTGCATCAGTTAATAGGAAGATCACACTTCTTACATATTGTTTACAAAATTGAGAATAACACCTTTTTCTTTATTTCTTCAAATTACGTGCACAAGCTGTCTAGCTACCTCAGATTTTACAGAAACATCCCCAAAAAATAGAAATGTGGGAATGGAAATGGAAATATAGTGGAAGTGGAAGTGCAAGCAGATCCGGTCATTGCAGTGAAGTGAACCTAGGTGTCTAAAGCTCTTTTAGGGTTAAATAACTCCATAGGATTCATCATACATATGTCTGTTCTACTGTCACTACCCACTCATGTCTTCAAAATGTAGGTTTCTACATTTAGCTAACAATTGCAGAATGCGTGCGGCACACGCACACAATCCTGACAATTCAGGCTGCTAAAATACATCTACGTCTCATCACAAAACAGCTCCCACTCCCCAGATGTCTAACTCACTCTTTTAACTAAATGAACTCTCTGAAACTAACAGAATATTTTTCTGACAGTGTCCGCTGCCAGAGTGATGACCTGATTGTTTATAATTTATGCCAAGGAATGGTATGCAGAGGGGCTCTTGCTTATACCTATTGCTATAATAACCAAGGTCAGCTCACTGCTGTGTGCCCCACTGGAGAGCCGGAAGCTCAAAAGCATAGAGGGGTCGCACCTGAACAGAGGAGCAGACAGGACAGGTGACCCAAAACTGACCAGTGGGGTATTCCATCCCATCCGCATCATGCTCAGTCTAAAAGATGAGGGATCAAAGACGTCAGTCTCTTACTTCAATGGCCAGTGCCTGAGGAGGACTCTGTCTATTCATCTGACTTTGATCCTGATCTGTGCATTCTTGACTCCAGATCTAGAATCCAGTTCCTGTCCATCACTGAGCCCAGTCTGGGACTTCCCAAGTGCCTGCCAGTGATGTAATCATCATCCTGGGAGCTTGATACGGTTTTGTATATATTGTATATAAATATACAATATTTCCTTATTTTCTTTTTATTATTTTATTAATATTTTCATTAAAGTAGTTTATTTTTTTAAAACTCATAAGTCTCTTTTCTCTCTCATACTTAGAATCATAGAATGGTTAGAGTTGAAAGGACCTTAAAGATCATCAAGTTCCAACCGCCCTGCCACGGGCAGGGACACCTCCCACTAGAGCAGGTTGCTCAAAGCCCCATCCACCCTGGCCTTAAACACTTCCAGGGATGTTCTCTCCCTGAAGGGGACTTCTGTCCCTGAAGGGAGATGCTCTGGTCTGAAGGGAAGAGAAGTAAAAGAACGTCTGTTGATCATTTCAGTGGCCAGTCAGGCCCAAATCACAACAGGCTGGATGGGACTTTGAGCAACTGGATCTAGTGAAAGATAACCCTGCCCATGGCATAGGGATTGGCCTAGATGATCTCTAAAGATCACTTACAATGCAGTCCTTTGATTCGATAATCAACATTTGCTGTATCACCTTGCAGAGGAGCTGTAAAAACAGAATATCACAGTGGCAACTCTGTAGTTCCCTTGTGTCCTGAACTGAAAGAAAAGACTTTTCCCCTTGCCTCACCAACCCCCTGCTCAGATGCCCCTAAATACTGGGCCACGGTGTTAGAGTGAGATTTTGTCTTTGTGTACTTTTATCTCTTCCAGAAAGAAGTAATAACAGACTCCTATTAATGAGTAGTGACAATGTCTATCCTGGCACTGGGAAAAACAGGCGTATTAAAGTCCGCTATTTTTTTCACCCTAGTTACAAGTCTGTGTGTACTGATTCATTGAAGAATTTTAATTCCAATAAGGTCATTCATGTTTGAAGATATTTTCTTCCCATCTTTCTTGATCCATGAAGTTTTCTCTGGATTAATTTCATTATTCATCATCTCTTTCACTATTTCAGCAAGTTAATTGCAAAAGAAAGCAAAAATAGCAGCAGGAAGGAGTTCCAGTCAGGAAATACACCTCACAAAACCCTGTTATCCCTTCAAATTATCTTTGTACTTCTGTAATGTGTGATTCTTATGATTTTTTCATTGCAGGCACCATGTCTTGCAGGTCATACAGCTGTCCTGTAGCTGATTTCTAAATTCGGTAATGAAAATAGCTACAGGATACTAATTTTTGCTGCAGAAAGGTTGTGCTGTGTATGCATTGCACATCATTGCCTTGATCAGGTGCACAGCTGTGTAGATGGCTTGTCGTCATTTGGAGTCCAGCTAAGCTACAGTTGGTAACTGCAGGTATAAAGCCAGATTTATAGATTTTATTTTCGTTACTGGGGAGATTGTATTTATTATTTTAATACTTGACAGAACTGTCTAATTTCCATCAATAAAACTTGTTGTATTATCCCTTTTAAAAAATAATTTAATTGCAAATGGAAGCACAATATCAATGAAACAGACAGATATATCAATAATTCAATTTAAAAAATAAATACCTTAAAGAAGCCAGGGACTAAAGGTGGGTTAATAACAAAACTCCAAATTCATATACTTCTTAGTTTTTGAGAGATGGATCCAAGATTTACTGAAAGGTAACCCCAGTCTCTAGAAACTCTAACTGAGTATACCACTGCTGATATCATTTATATCTAACCCCTAAATAGTAATACTTAATTAGTAATAATAATCAGGACAATAGGGAATTGCCCAATGGCTCTGCAATGCATGCTGAAATTTTATTAGTTGCTGTGACTTAATGTGCGCTATGTGTTAAATACATAAGATTAATGCTAGATAATTGCTATCAATGAGATTGGGTTTATAATTTCTTTGGGCAAATTATAAAGGACATACTTGGAGCTTGTATCCTCTCAGGAATGCTTTGGAGGTAGAAAGCAAGTAATTAAACCTCATTATTTCTTGTCTAACATAGCCTTTTAAACAGCAAAACATTTCCTTCCATTCTTGTTTAATAGGTTTCATGCCAAAGTCAGTTGCTTGTCCAAAACATTACCACAACATCTTTGGTCATCAAAACATTCTAGATGATAAATTAGGCTGGGAGGCTTTTATGGTTTCATGGCTGCAATAAAAATGTTGCAGAAAATGACAAATATATGTGGGATACAGGTTGTAAAAGAGTAGCGGATATTTCTTTAAAAATCAGTCCCTCCAGAGAAAAGGATTGCTTGGGTGAAAAACTGTTTGCATATTTCTAAATACTTTAACAGGATTTTTCTCACACTTAAGCTCTGTTTCAGCAGTTTACTCATGCAGTTCTTAGAGAGAGGAAGAAATAAAGGCTTTGAAAGGTATTTACTAAATAATCTTCTGCAACAAGAATAATTTATGGCTTGTTCACACATCATTTTTTCAGAGGCAGCTGTGTCAGCTGAAGATGCTACCGTCTCATCCACTGCCAGCTGCTTGTTACTACCTCCTGCCAGAGGTTACCATGCCCTCAGATATGTCTGGGCTCTGATGCTGTTGTTCTTCCCTACCCCATCGCAGCCAGAATAAGACAGCAGCAGTTCCCTATTTAAGCTGCCTATTGTAGCCCATATGGCAGGTTTTAGTCTTGAAAATACTGTGCAATGTGACTTGAAGGAAATCGCTGGCCTTAGACTGTGAGGAGGTGCTTTACGGTACTAATCAGTTGTGATGGGCAAATGAAACTGGTTCGCATAAGACCTTAGGGGTCCATTCGAGCCTGATTTTCTACCATCGTGCTATTCTGAGATGCAATGAAACAGAAAAGGCTTTGAGAGTTATGTTGGCAAATACATTTTATGAAGAAATATTGCTGATGACTTTAAGAGAAAAAATATTATCATAAGTACTAAATGAATTGTGTCTATTTTTCTGTCTGAGAATAACCTGAAAATAAAGCAGGATTTTCTACAGTGCTTGAAAATGTCCATAAATAATAATGTAAATTTTTCAAACTTTACTGTTGCAGGTAATATGCAAGTGGGTGTGTGCATGTGCATGAATCCACACTGTTTGCATGTCAGTTGCCACAATTCTGTGAAATAATGTTAATATTTTTCTGCAGTTAGAACAAATGGAAAAGTGCAGTGACAACAAAGGTAAGAATGTGCTCAAATAACATATAGCTGAAAATTATGAAATATCTTCCTACTAGAAAAACAGACTTTTTTTTTTTTGTAAGAAAAGGACATTTTTTCTCCTTTTCATTTATCTGTAACATTTTGAACTATCCATGTTGTTTAGCTGTCTTTTTTTAAGAGTTAAAAATGTACAAACTAAACTAGGAAGCATTAAGGCTTGATTAACTGGAATTACTTAATTAATATTAATTGAGACATTCCATTAATTTGGAGTGTGAAACTGAAAATTAATCTACATAATTTTCAGATGACAGCAAAAACCTTTGCAAGCACTCTGAGTAATGGGATTAGAATTCAAACTGATTCTGATAAATGGAGAAATGATCCAAACTTAAGACAAAGAACTTCAATAAAGAGAAGTACAAAGAACTACACCCAGGAAAATCAAATGCATAAATACAACAGAGAATAACTAGAGAGTCAGGGTATTCGAGACAAAGATGTGGATATTAGAGTGAGGAAGGGCCAAGCCCAGAACACCAGTGTAGACAGGGACAAGCATCTTTCTGGAATGCATTAGGAGGATAGAGGACAAGAAAAAAATCATTCTGCTCTTCTCAGTGTGGAGATTTCGTCAGGGCATTGCAGCCTTCTATGGCAGAGGTTATTCTGAAATATTCCATCATGAACACAAAGAAAGTCATGAAGGGTTTATAAAAGAAGCTCTTTCAATTGTCTTTTAGGAGAGATTCTCTCTTTTAATTTCCACTGTACAGGAATGATAAGCAAATTAACACCCTTGTTTATTTATCGTAAGTTTTGCCATTAAGAAGACCTGAAAAACAATAATGAAAAGATATAATAATTGCTTAATTTCCAGAATAGAAGACTGAAGAAAAACATGAAAACATTCTTTAAATATTTAAGAGGCTATTATAAAAAAGAATAATTTACTATACTCTGCCTAATAAGGTAAGAAAATAATTATGGGATTTTTTTTTTCAAAAATGAAATTTAGGATACAAAAAACCTTTTACTTAAAAGGCCAAAGACGTATGGAAATGGACTAACTAGACAGGTTGAAGAATTTCCTTTATGGTTTTGATTGCATATTGAAAAGTGCCTACCTAAGGCAATCCTAAACCACCTTTGAACAGGAGCTAGGCTAAATGATCTTTTGAGTTTCTTCGTAGTCTTCTATGGCTTTTTTCTATTTTTTCTTTTTCTTTTCTTTTCTTTTTTTAAAATCATGAATCTTATAATGATGCAAAAGATTAGGAGATTTAAATATTTTAAAGATTCCTGTAGGGTCACAAAGATTACCAAAATTTTGCATGTTTACATGAGTGACTACAACTTCAGAATTGCCCAGGGTTTATTTTAGATCATTACAGACAGAACTACTCTTTAGCCTCAGAAACAAAAATTATAAGTGAGGCTCTCAAGTGGAACTTTTAGTGATTTTTGCCTTGAGTGGTGCCTAGAAGAGCAAAGAAAATGAAATGAAAAGAAAAGAAAGGGTAGGCAAACTCTTTATGAATTCAAACAGAACGGTAACAGATAGAATTCTAACACAGTTGAAGTCTGTATGTGTTATACAAGCCCTTATAAAATGGATGTAATAGAATGTAAGCATCTGTTAAATAAATCCAGTATTAGGTCCAAAGGAATGCCAAAATAATGTGTATATTTTATGAAAGGCATGATGTATGTATTATGTATTACAATGCTTTGGAATTATAACACAAACCATACAGTGTCAGGGCAAAAAAAAAGAAAAAACCACAGCCTTCCATGCTTGCTGTAAACAAGCCTTGACCCAAACATAACGGTAATCCAGATGTTGCTGCAAGATGCATACTGTTAAACTAATTCCTTGCAGAGTTTATGCTTTGCTCAGACAAAGTGCGTGGCACTCTAGCTGTTTGTCAGCAATAAGGTGTAAGTAGTAAAGGAAGTATTTTTTATCCAATATGTTTTAAAAAAACTGAATTCAAGTCTTATGGGAAAAGAGTTAATAGAGTGAGTATACCAGGAAGTAAAATAACAAAATTATGGGGAAACTTTCCAGTGCATTTTTCCCCCATTCCTTTTCTTGCCTTCTTACCCCACAATATGTAATCAACACAGAATTACTAGAGGCTATATTTACTCTTGAAGTTATTAGACCCCAATTATTGTTTGCATGGTTGTATCTATGGCTTCATACAACTGCCTCAGAAAGTGCTGATTTTTCTTTTCCCTTGCAGAATATTTTTTTATTTTTCTTGCTTTGCAGCAAAAGCTAATATAGGCATATCTAAATAAAGTGTAAGATTTTCTGAAGCAAAAAGCATATAAAGCCAGAGGAGGACAGAACACAAAGCTTCTAGATATAGGACTGGAGGAAAAAATTCTGTGCAAGGCTCCAAAACAGGATTTTTCTTTCCATCCCATTCTGCCATTCAGCTTTATTCACAGATTTTTGCGGAATGAGTTTCCACCAATATCTATCTAGTTACTCAGAATCAGAAGTCTGAAATCTGTATAGAAGTATAAAAAAATCAAGACCAAACTATAGTGACAATTATAGTCATGGCAAAAAAGACTACAGATGTCATTGACTAAGCCACTCAATCTAGCCATACTTAATAGTTCCAGAGTCCACCCTTCTCAGCTGAAGCTTGCTAACACAAGGTGGAAAAGCTGCACTGCTGCTGACACCACCATGAGTGTCCTATGATTAAAACACTTGAGTTTGCTAGTTAAACATCAATCACAAAAGATAAATCCATGCTGAAAACAACTAAAACAAGCTAATTTCTCCAAATACTAAATTTCAGAAGGAACAATGAAGGGAGCATAAACTTCGGGAGAAAACAAAATCAGCATAAACAACCTTCATAGAGAATAAAATAACACAGGACATAAACTTAGCTTCCAACCAATATTTATACCATTAAAGACAGTGGAGAAGATTTTCGCTATGTCATTCTTTGACAGAATGTGATGTACCGTGCTTTTTGTGGTGCACCATGATACCAACGACATTCTTCAATGCATTTGTAACCAGTACAAGTAAAATCTTTGCCCCTCTATTTGTTATAGTAGTTATCTTACCAAAGGAAATAAAATGACCCTAAAGGGAAGTCAATACAGAAAGAGTGTGAAGCATCTGTGTACAGTATGTTTGTATTGTTCTTCATCTTAGAGTCCCATTAGATATATAGACAGCATCTTGAAAACATCCGTTTCCGTTCCTTAAAGGAAAAGTGTAAGCAATGAATCAAGAGTATTCCAAACCAGAGAAAGACTGTATTTTATAGCATATTAGAGCATTTTACAGCATGGAAGATGATTAACAACATGTTAGGTAATGATGTTAAGTGCCATAAATTAGTTTACATTCTGCAATGTAAATACTCAGCAGAACTGATGTCTGAACAAAGAAAGCAAGATTGCAAATGAGAATTTGGACCAAGTCCACTGTGCTTTCCAATCACTTGTTTTTGTTTTCTTTTAATGAGTAAGTCCAGAATTAATTTTTGCATATATATAATATAGAGTACATAAATATATTAAATATATGTATATAGAGGGTTTTTCTTTATCCAAGTCTCTCACTCTCACTGAAAATTTCCTCTCCTTTTCTGCAGTTGAATAAGATTTATAACTATTTTGCGAGCTTCTAAGTAAAACCCTTGAAAACTAATTTTGATTAAATTCTGCCAGGTTTGTCTTTATAATTTGAATAATTAGAAAAGAAAAATATAGAACACAAAATATTTTCTGTTAACATATGTTCACAAGAAACATTGAATGAATTCAAAAGGTCAGAAAAAAAATATTTAAATACTGCATAATTAATCTTTTGAACTGAAATTAAACTACTGACCATACTGAATCCAAGGGTTGTAATAAGGATTAGATAATGAAAGGGATAATGAGAACATTCACAGAAAAATAGCATAAATAGCACATAGTAAAAAACTGAAAATATATGTATTCTCACAGTTCTGTTCATAATCCAAATACTATTTAATAGGTGTTAGGAAGAAATTTCCATAATTGTTTACTTTGAGGTTTTTGGAATGTTTTTTTCAGATGAAAAAGAATAGAGGACTTTCAGAGTCTACATTCAGGGTTAGATGTATTTCCGGTGTAAAATGCTGGTGTTATATTCCTCTTCAGATTTAATCTTTTAAATCTACATCTTAAAGGGTGAGAGGGTTTTATCCAATGACAGTGTACATAAAGAACACTCTGGCAGACTTATAAATATGATACCAATGTGCAATAGCAACCAATGTGCAATTGGGGAAAAATTCTAGTTATGACACTCTGGCTCAGGAATTAATTCTTTGGTGTGTGTATTGAATTTCTCAGTTTGTTAGCCTATGGATTCTTGTGGTTGGGGAATGTTTTGCAAGAGTATGAATGAGGGTAACAAACCTTTTTCAGTCTTGTTCACAAGAACTACTAGAAAGGAATGCCTTTTTGTCTTAGCAATTCTCAGACACACTTGCATGAAAGGTCTTTAACTAATCTGTGTTTTCATATCCCAGAATTTAAAATAAAACAGTAAATTCTAGATTTGAAAAAGGTAACAGGAAGGAAGGTTATTCTGCTGTGACAGAGTTCATATAAACCTACTATTTGGTCCACTCTAGCGACCTAATCTCTTGAAATGGTCTGCCTCCAGAAATATGTAAACTAATTACAGTTCTTTCAAACCCTGATCCTAACCCTGAAACTGTGATTTCTCTTACAGCAAGACCATAAAACATTGATTATTAGTGAAATAAATCATTTCAGTGACTCAAATGGACATTAAAAATAAAGGTTACAACTACCTGCAAAGACACAAGAGAGCTTCAGGTATAGGTATTGTGTCAGTTTCCTAATGACACTGACATTTTTTCTCAACTTTCTGGAATATTCATTTAAATATGTATCTCTTCATTGAAATATATTGTTTTAGGAAAAATGAGTGATGGTGTTACTTCATATATTTTACTCTGTCCTCTACATATACAACAGCTTTATTTGTAAAGTTGTTTAAGAAAAAATATTAAAAATTGAGGCAATTCTACTCTCCTTAGCATACATTTCCAATATATCTTTTAAACACAAAAAAATATTCACAGATTGTGTTAAGTTTCACCAGAGATCTAGGAATAGATTAAGCAAAGGTCATTCAATAAAAATATGACATTCATACTAATAGAATAAGAGAACTGTGACAGCAGGAGACAACCAGCATTACAATGAGAACAACTCAAAAGCACAGGAAAACCATATATGCATGTGATGGAAGCCCAACTGGTACATGAGTACAGGATTTCAACAGGTCAGCAGTGATCAAAATTACTTAGAAAAATAGAATCCTGCCCACATATACAAACCTGAAAACAGTCAACATAACTATAGTACTTCTGCTGAAGCTGAACTATCCACCAGGAATAAAACCCATTTGCAAACCAGCTAAGAAAACTGTTATCCTTGCTTTCAACTCTAGTCATCTTGACCCTGGAGGTGGTTCAGAACCACAATCAGGCCCCTTTGCTGAGCATCCCTCACCAGATCAATTCAGAGATCTGATTTTATCAGCTATTGTGCAGTTCCACATAGAAAGAGGATATTTTTCAAGGAAAAAAAAAAAAGTCCCAAGAATGGTTATGTAAACAGATTAAAATAATCTTAACATTCACTGGGATGTAAATAAGATGCTAAGTATTCAGAGTAACTGGAGAAATCCAGTACTATGTTTTTAACAAACTCAGTAGTTGACTCATTCTACACTTCTTGGTGTTTCCAATTGCTACTATTTTTCATGTGTTTTAATCAAGAAATAAATTTATCTTTCTTCCTCACTCTCTTCCATTTCTGTTATACCGTGCTCTTTTTTATTTTCCAGTTTATAAATTAAGACTTTTTTTCTTTTTTGTTTGGTTGGTTGTTTTTTTTTTCAGAATCAGGGAATTCTGTAACTTTTTATTAGTGCTTGTTGAGTTAAAGTCTATGTTCTTGTCCTTCCGGTAGAATACCAAGACGTCAGCCTTAAAGAAAGTGAAGAAATGACTAAAGCTTCATACTCAGACTATCATTTCTTAATAGCCTGTTGCAGTGTCATAAATAGAAAGCTTTGACTATGACAGTGGAAGAAAGAGAAGACATTAACAAAACCTAAGACTCGGTGTCATGCCTTGTAAATATTTTTTCAACAATGAACAGAAAATAAACAGCATAAAGCTTAGACCTGCGAAAAAGAATGACTGATAAGTAGAATTTTTTTCAGATTCCCCTGAAACAGTATGTGCCATTTTGGGAAGGTCACTATCCACTTATAAGAAAAACATTTTTCAGTTACAAGAAAGAACACGGCTGGTAAAATCATCCCTTCTAAATTAGTTTGCATAGCCTTCATCACTGATTAGCTCCCTTAATTTTACATCTCTCTTTCACATAACAAGGAAATATCCTGACATCAAATTTCCTTTTATATAGCTTTTATTTTCTTTTTATTTTGATATCGTAAATGCATGATAAAACAATATTACGAAGACAACAAATTTTAATGCCATCACATCTGGGAGATAATTCACCTTTGTACCACTGGCTTCCATGGAAAGTCTGTTCTTTTGCTGGCTTTAGAAGACTTTTTTTATGAGTGTTTTATGATGTTTCTGTTTATACAGTATTTTTACAACTGTTGCAAATAGACACAAATGCCATAAATTACAGGAAAAATCATCCCCAGCTCCCTCCAGGCTTAATATGAAACAGTTACAAAAAGGGGAAATGTGTAAGTGCCACTAAAGCCTGTTTGATGAATTCCACATGTAGATTCAAGTTCAGATCTCAATTCATTAGAAAAATATGAAACTCCAAGCCCCTCCTTCATATCTTGTTTAAAAAAAGCAAAAAAACCACAACCATACTTATGAACACATCCTTATTAATTAATTTTGATCATAATTTTCTTTGACACTACCATGATAAGTTGGGACTTAAAAACTCCTAATTTCTTTGGTCTACAATGCCTGAAACTTCTTACTTTGGAGTAAGAGCAATGAGCAGTACTCTTGAGGAATAGAGAGGCTTAGACCTCATGCTGGTAGAAACACACATTTCATATTCACTAACTGTACTTACTGCATTTAAACCCAGGTAAGTGTTTATATGATTCATATATAATTGAAAAGGTAAATAGAGAATAATCAATGAATGTTGCTGAATAGATAGTACTGAGGGAAATAGAGGCCAATGCATCAAAGGATATTGAAATGCTGATCTCAGATGGGCACTGCCCAGAAACTGCTCATAAAACAAGAAGAGATGCCTTCACAGGAGAAGGATTCAATATTTCAAGTAATTCAATCTCAGTTCCTTTAAAACTAATAATCACTCACTGTTCATACAAATGGCCTAACAAAACACATTCTTACAATATGTTCATAGCATTAATTTATCTTTCTTCAAAGCCCCTATATTAGCACAATTTTCCTCCTTATTTTCTTCAACTACTTTTACTGTGTGCTTGACAAAACAGCACTCCGGAAATGCAAGTTTTTATTTCTAAGTTGCAAACCTTTGCTGCTATCAAGCTGAGCTGAACAGCCTTGCTGTGATCCATAGGGCAATTCTAAATCAGAAAGTGCTTCCTATTTCAGTTACTCCCACTTCATGAACACATAAGTCTTTAAAATATATTTTTCTGTGAAATGTATTCTGTCCCAAAGATTCAGTATCTACTAGCACCAAGGTAGTAATACCTTCTGCCAAGTATAAATTGTCCCAAAATTATTCAGTCTCAAGTACTATTTCCAGAAAAAGGTTTTACCACTTAAATTTGAAGCATATCATGCACATTCATTCCTGTATCTTTACCATTAGAAGTAGATCACTGCAGCTGTGGACAGGGAATTAGACATGAAATTATATTCATCTTGTCTCCTTAATAATCTTATAAATTATCATATAATGAGCACTACTACTGTCCCAAGAGAAGCATGTGTTCAAACAGATGAAATTGTCCAAACTAGAAATCTGAGTTTAAGGAGTGTTACAGAACAGGATAAGAGTTTAAAAGTCATTGACTAGCGTAGCCACAACTATATCAAAGAGCGCTCACCAGGCATTCTCATTCCTCTCAGAGCAGTCAGCTTTAATGCATTTTTCAGTGCATTTCCTCCCGCTGGCTGCAACCTTCTTTTTGATCTCTAACCATGGAAGATCTAATTCTACAAAATAGATGCCCAGGTTCAATTCATCAGTTTGCTAGAAAATTCAGCCATAAACCTGCAAATAATTAATAGAAGGTTGACTAACACCAAGTCTACCAATAAATCACATGTATGTGTACTTGCTCATCAATACAAGACTTCTGTAAGTGAAGCCAGTTGGAAAATGTCATTCTCTGCTTGTTGTGGATGCACTTTATTTATTTTGGACCATTTCTGGGCTTTGACTCCTTTTTCTTCTTGGGCCTTTATAGGCATCGGTAAATCCTGTTTCATTTTGATAACATAAGGCCTCTAGAAGTTGGCCTATTGCAAATTACCCATTGCTGGTTTATGGCCAAAGAATCTGACTTAGGTGTTTGTATAGTCTGTGCGTAGAGGACACCTTCAGAAAAAACAAGCTCGGCCCTTGCGAAGAAGGTGTGTCCCATCACTCAAAACTTTAAAATTCTGACCAAGAAAATATACTAATAATTCAGGAGAGTCACAATGAACTGTTCATTCAAAAGTCTGGCAGGTAGTGGGTCTTGAATGTAAAGAATGAAAAATGTTCCAGATTTAGTAACAGAGAGCAATATTTATTTTTTAAAAAACAGTTATATATTGGGCCAGGTGTATTTCTAGAATAAAAGCAATTAAATTTCACAATGCATTAAATATGAATAAGAAGATGGATAGGCTAACTATGAATATAGAACTTTTCATGCAGGTTCTTAAGGCTTTAAAACCTCATGCTTTGTAACTGAGTAACTTGAAAGGATATTGCAGCATTGAAGCTTTCACATCATGATTGTCAAGCTCAAGCTTCCACAACGGGGTAGCTGTTCTCATGTAACTACTTGGAGGTTCACTGGCCTAGGATTGCTTGATTCAAGCAAGTTTAGTTTACTTTTGCCTCACAATGACATGACACTTTGCAATTTCAGTGAATGGGTCTGAAATTTGTCAGCAGACTGAGTCATCTTCTCTTTTGAACTACCTGTTGATGTCTGAGGATCATTTACAAGGCACTGTATGACAGTCTTGTGTTTTTAAAGCCTATGCCAAAAATTGGCATTACAGAAAATGGAGTGGGAAACCCAGGATAAGATTTGAATGCCTTTATTTACAAATGAACAAATAACTACTCTAGAAGTCATTCTAAGGACAATTCAAATCTCCAAACACTTCTCACTAGTCTGGCCAGAAATAGAAAAAAAGAACAAAACCAACCCAACAACAACAAAACAAACAAACAAACAAAACAACGACCAAAAAAAACCCCCAAAAAAACCCAAACCAATCAACCAACCAACCAAAAAACAACCCAAAACTCACTCCAAGAAGAACAAAAAAAACTGAAGCAAAAGCATCCATTTAACTAGCTTCCTTGAATGTAAGAGACATTTAAATGTTACATTGCTTACATAGGCTATTATTAGTAGAATTCTTTCTTTCATCCATGACTACTGTAAATAATATACCAAATTTACCTTCCCCCATTATATTGAGTATATTCACATCAGTTTGTTTTCCTTCTGAAAATGAGAAACAATTCTTGCACTGCAAATGTCATTAATACTTCAGCATACAGTAAGCTCCATTACTCACATACCAGATAAACCAGTATCTGATTCTAAATCATACAGAAAAGGCAAGGAAAGAAGAAAAGAAATATGTAAGTAAATTCTCCATACATCAATGAAGTAAAGTCTGCATGTTAATTTGTTTATAGAAACTAAGGCTTTGCCTAGGGGGAAATTTCAGTTTGTGTCCTTTTTCATTGCATAGCTATGCTTTTGCTTTATCACTGTATGAATTACCATTATAAATTACTCTATATTTGATGTTTCCCTATGGCTATCCAGAAGTCTCTGCTAATGGAAGGCTGAACAGCGTTAGGACCATGTTAGAAATAGCATGTTTCATTGCATATTTCCCTTTGCAATTTTCTTACCCTAATTGTCAAAAACATTTCCTTCTCCTTCAAAAGTGAGCTGTTACAAAAACCTACAGATGAGGCAGAATGGGCCCTAGTAGTAGTATGATGCCACTTTCATTGCCAACTCATTGATAGCTTTTGCAACTTTTTGTTAAAACAGTCAAATTTATTTCCTTGGTCTCAAAAGTTTCATAATGTCAACTGTATGACTATATGAGTGATTAGTAGGCAAAGCACTGTGAAACAAACAGAATTCCTTAGATCTCCTCATTTCAACAACTGGTGACTTGGATTTTCATTCACAACAACAAATAGCATACTAGAACATAGGTGATATTTCATCAGTGCTCTGACTTAAAGAAACAGGCATTGAGTGACTGAAAGGAAGGGAAAATTTGAGA
Source organism: Numenius arquata (assembly GCF_964106895.1). NCBI lineage: Eukaryota > Metazoa > Chordata > Aves > Charadriiformes > Scolopacidae > Numenius > Numenius arquata. The sequence goes on along the minus strand of NC_133581.1, from coordinate 61,644,292 downwards.
CTGTTCAGAAACTTCTAGAAAGATTTTCAAAAGAGGGACAAACTAGTACAAAATTATTCCTACATTCTGTAAACTGAACCTTGTGTATATTAATAGCAGTGCATGTAGTTTGTTGTGCATCCTGACTTGTAATGTTAAAATATCAGATTGTCTTTACATTCCAGAAGCTGACTATATGGTCCATGAATGACTACAACTTAATTAATATACACCTCGAAAAATGTCTGTGCAAAAAGACAAACCATTGCTTGGAGGAAAAAAACCAAACTCAAGTTTTAGCACTTCATGGAACTGAGATGTTTAGAAGGGTTGTAATTGTATGAATGCCACAGTATTAGCCACACACAAGTCCCAGACGGACACTGAAGCATACACAGTTTAGATGCACCTGTCAGACACATGTAAGAGTCAGGACTGGAGCTGAGTTGGCGAATTACAACAAAATCATAGTATCAAATTGAGAATATGAAGTTAAAACATTTCTGTGCTGCAGGAATACAAAACTCCTAGACAGGTGAATGACTGCACGCAAGGGAGTCGGGTGATCTTTATTTGTGTTTTAAGTGAATCTTTGCTTCTTTTTCAACACTGTTTTATTAGGAAAGAATGCACAGATTTCAATTATACATTCAAAGAACCCCAATTTTTGTGCTTAGGATAAAATAAAGATAAATAATGGAAATATAAATAAAAGAAACTGTGATTCTTTTTTGTTAAAACATCTGACCTTCATTTTTGACTCAACTTCCCAATTATCACCAATGTGAAACTTTAGTATGCAGTGGAAGTCCAGCACTCTCAGATTATTATCAGCCTGAAATGATCTTCTGCTGGAGTATGCTCTGATGGTACGCCTTTAAAATCAATAGCTGCCAGCAAGAATTTGCTGCGCATTAAGTTAATGATCTACTGGTGTAAGGCACACAGTATATCCCAGGGTGTTCCATCTAAGACAAAATTGAACTCTGGCTACAAATATAAAGACAGGAGTCACTCACCTCCATAAAGCAAGGACACTTACTCAATTGACAGAGGGTATAGATTTCTTTCCTCATCCCAAACTATGTAATAATGATAATATATTGTCTTTACAACTGTGTCATTTTTAATCCACCAGAAAAATGATAATATACCATCTGAATGAAGAGATTAGTGTACAACCTGAGGCCACAAAGAAGAAGTGGTGTTTCAACCAGTTATCTGTTTTGTATTCAACTGCTGCCACATAAATCAGAGAAATAATAAGCTAGGTGATGCGGGCACCGAGGTTTTACAGTAAAGAATATTATAGCTGAAAGTAAGGATGGCTTTTTTACAGTTTATGAGGCAAGAAGAAAGCCAATGTGGAATCTCACCATGGTAAAGGTATATATTTATATACCTTTCTAAATGTATAAAATATATGTGCTTACAATACTGTTATATGGATATGAGAGTTGAATGATGTGCATCAGAGATACTCTTCAACTTGACAATTTTGAACAGAATTCCCTTATTGTAAGTGATACGGTAGTCAGCTTTGCTGACTGAACTTCTGAGGAGTTAATGGGCTAGATAAATATGTCCTGGGCCTTTGTACAAGTACCTTCACAGCTCCTATGCAGTGAGCTTGAGATTTAAAAAGAGGAAATACTGTTGTCAGAAAAGAAGGTCAAGGAACACATCACCAAGTTGCCTGTATGCCTAGGCTTCCTCAAAGACAAATTGCATGGCCTCAGACAGGTGAACATGTGAGATGTATGTCAAGCAAGCATAAGCATCAGGAAACCAGGAGTAGGTCACCTGCTGAATGACACTAAGAATTTTGCAAGGGTGTAAACACTGATTCTACCTCACCTGAAGGGCAGAGATCTCGATTTACATATTCTTGCCTTTGCCCTGTCATTTTTGACTACAGTAGACTCACACTAAGAGGGGCTGATCACCTCAAAAGTTATTAAATTTTAGAACACCCCAGGAATGAGAAAAAGTTAAAAGTTGTGGAACTAAAACAAACAAAGGACAATATTTTAATAGTAAATATTGTAAAACTAGAGACGTTTCCAACAGTAGAGTGACAATCCCATTTTCTGAGTTGTTTTCAGTTAGACTGTTATCTGAAAATTCAGTAAAGTACTCAGAAATGTTCTAGTTTTCTTTCTTGTTAGAAAATACAGATTTATCAAACTTTTTTTTTTTAAGGTATATCATATTCAGCTACTGTTTGTCAGCTAGAAATCAAAATTAAATATTTAGTTAAGGCTGAAAAATTCAGTGATGATTTCCTTCTGTTCTTTTGCTTCACTGTTTCATGATTGTACAAGAGATTTTTATTTTTAGATTTAGTATTTTTTACCATTTGGGAGAAAGCTAAATCATTTCCAAAATGAAGAATAAAAAAGATTTGATATAGTGTTATTATCCAAATTTTATTCTTTAAAAGATGTACAGAATAATTTCTACTGACAATTTCAATTTTAAAGATTTTCTCAAGTGTCTCACGAGTATTTAAAATCGAAGTTTTCCTACTCAGAATGATACAGTACACTCTTTGCTCCTAATAGAATGCAAAGAGTTTAGAATTAAGTTTTCATTTAAGCTACTTCCCATTTCTTCACAAATTGCTTCCAGCAGTTTTTCACCAATAGCTACTATTTTTCGGTGTGTAACTTTATTAACAAAAATATTGACAATTATGAAAACAGGAAGGAATATTGACAATTATAAAAACAGGATGGATGTATGCACTAAAAAGACTAAGAAATTGAGTCAATGCGCTTGCTGAGTAATAGGTAGGATTATTTCCCTTATTCAGATATCTCTTTCTTCTCTTGGTTTGTGTTTTAAGGAATCAGTAGAAAGCACCTTTGCAGGTTTACTTAAAGAAGCATAGCTTATTAAAAAATATGCTTGCGTAGATATATGCACATACATGTGCATATAAGAATAAAGTAAAGGCAATGCAGTGTAAGTTTCATGAACAGGCTTGCTTTGAAACTGCAAGTCAAACCATAAATGCACAGATGTTTCAAAGTTTACATCTGAAAATCTTGAAAGATAAATGATTTATATATTTTCATTTTATAACTCTCTTTATGATGGGAACAGTGAGGTGAATTGTTCTGTAAGTAATAAGTTATGAGATGTTGAAACATATGTTGAAAAGCTCAGTGTCTTGAATTCCAAGCTCAGTTGTTCTGGCTTATTCTTTACAGCTGGACACACATAACTTCTGTTTAATATATTTTTCATTATCAAATATTATTATTAATCCCCTAAGAAGATGTTCAGAAACAAAATCTTACACAACCTCTCTACAAAGACAGAAACAAAATTACATGATCTTTCTTAGCTGTATTTCAAGGAAATATTAAGTGTTAGTGGCAAGCAAGAACTGGTTAAGAAGTTATTTCACAAAAGTATGTAAAAGTCTGGACACATCCAAATTCTTCAGAACTTAAAATCTTTGCATTAATAGACTTTACATTACATGGTGCCAAGCCAGGTGGTTACAGTGACAACAGTTTCCAGTAGCATTAAACATTTTTATTTACTGGGACCCCAATAATTTGGCATAAGATAACAAAATTAACAACTGTTCCATTAGTTTGGTGTAAAAACAAGAATAAATTATATAACCTGTTTCATTAGAAAGACCAGATGTTTCTGTCTTCTATTTCTGAACATGAACTTTTTATTTCCCTGTATTTTTTTTTTTATTTCTTTAGTAATTTCTCTCTTTTTCTTTACTTCACCCTGCCTAACATCAAACTCCCACACTTCTCAGGTAATGAATGTTTTTCCCTTGAAACCAAGAATAAGTCTTTGCAAATTTCTGTTTTATAATTTTAATATTCTGTGTTAATCTCACAAATATATTTTTCATAAATTCATGAAAACAACAGTTATTTCTTTTCTCCAATAGATTAATACATGTATAATTTTCCCAGTTACAAGCCGACAAAAAATACACATGCAATCGTATAACCACTTAGTTGAAAATACGGCAGGGTAACCAGTAGGAATATCCCAAGACCAGTCATGTCTGGTTAAGACTTGAAAATCTGTATTGAGCAAACTCTGTCAGCTAACTGCAGCAAGGAGCATTCCTAGAGAGGGATGTGATGCTCTTCAAAACACAGGAAAGCACCATAAAACCATAAAACCACAGTAGTTTCACCCGTTTTAGAGGCATTTTGCAGTATCTTTTGTTTTCTCTACAGAAACAGTACTGCATTTTGTAAAGTATGTCAGTAAACAACACAGTCCTTCACCATCTGAAACCAACCATGCTAGTTCTTTACAAGTATAGGTCCTCATTCTCCAAATACATACAGGAAGTTGTTGCATTTTCTTCCCATAGAGGCAACGATACAAAGGCAAATTTTCAGGAATAGGACAAACAAAGCGTGACTGTGCTGTTTTCTGTTTTGATGCAGTGCAATTTATAGGTTTCACTCCACTGTGGAGACATGGTCCTTTATAAGGACTTCATCCTTTTAAAGAAAAAAGAAACTAATGAAAGGTCTCAGGAATATAAAACACAGGTGGTTCACAGTGATCCTTCCATAAGTGGATGATGAACCAAACATTGCATATTAATTCTATGGGGAAGGTACAAAAATGGGGCAAAGGTAGGAACAAAAAGTGGTGGGTAATGCTGGCAGCACAGAGAGTGCTTTGGAGCTTGGATTTGTCATAGTGGGGATAGGGATTCAGTGAAAAACTATAAAGATGGGAGTGATCAGAGCAATCAACAAGGAATATAATCTGACGGCAGCTTCCCTTTAAGTTCTTGAAGAAAAGTGAATATAAAAGAAGTAGCTCTGGGGGAACAAAATGAATATTCTGGAGATTCTGAGGGAGAATGAACAACAGATATCAATATGGCTTTGACAAACTGGTCCAAAAAGTATGAAATGTGGGCAGAAAAAAACCTATCCTGTAGACAGAAACAATGATAAAAAAATTGCTCTTAACTGTTTCTTACATGTAAAAGTGTTTTGGGTATCAGATTCTATGCGACAGTTATAGATATGCTAAGCTAAAAATAAATAAAAAGCTCTACAAAAGAAAAAAGAATTAAGTGATACATTTGAACAGAAAGTCTCAAGATTATGGGTTATTATATTCCTCTTAGTGATGAAATAGCAGTTGATTCACAGCAATTTCTAGTGCTAATTCCTCAGCTAGTCATAACATTTAAGCAAAAAGGGGGAAAAGGAGCATTAGTGGACTCAATGTCATAAAATGTAAAAGAAAATGGATTTTTTTTCCTTGAGCAAAATTCCTGCAACAATTTATCAGTGTCTAAATTTAGATTGCATGCCCTTTGTGAGAAAGGGATTTTTTTTTTTTTTTGTACACTTTATATCAAATGCTGAAGTGCTGTATATATTGACAGTGCTTTGTAACTAAAATAATGTTCATAAAGCCATCACTTACAGCCCAAAATGCATTTTCAAGTTGTTATAGATACAGTGACTTGATAGCTCTCCTCATTGTCTATCTAGATTAATTATTCTTTTTGGTTAGTGAAAGGCTAAGTCAGTCATGTGGTGCATGGTGTCTTTACATAACAACTGGGAAAACAAACCAAAGGCAGTGAAGGAACTGTGTTGAAAATACATAGTTCAAGACCCTATACTCAATGTGTTTTAAGGAATACATTTTAAACCTACTTCTGAAGTTGGTAAATTGTATTTTTATAATCAAATGTTTCCGTTGTTTGTAGAAAGACAGATTAGATATTTTTCTGAGTACTATCTTGCATGCTACACAGTATATAATTTAAAAGTAACTTTCTGTTTGTTACAAAGATTACTTGTTTCTATTTTTATTTCACTTCATTTGCGTGACTCTTAACATTCTGGATCTTCTCACCCAGGACTGGAGTTAGTAGCTCCTACCATAGCAGAACAAAAGAATATTAAAAAAATAATAATAATAATTTAAAAAATCAAGAGTCCAAATGAGACTTTCCCAAGTCTGACAAATCACAGTGCTAATGCTGCTCTGGTGAAGAGGATCAAAATGTTAAAATTTTCATGAACTGAAATTTAGAGGAAGAATCAAATTGTGTCAATGAAAACAAATTATTTTTATTTCCCTTTTATTCTAATTAGCTGGTATTTTGGAGCAAATGTAATGTTGAATTAATTAATGAACATCATTTAAATAAAGTCACAGCAATATGTTTTGACAACATTTGATTGCTTCCAATTTATTTTGTAATTTTAAAATACAAAGAGAGCTGTTTTTACTCTTGCAGACATAGAAAGATTGAAGAAATTCTCACAATGATTAAAATTTCACCATTCATGAGAGATAGAATTTCACGGTAGGAACAAGGTGTGTGAAAGCAGATTATTCCCTATGTTTAAATGAAGGACATTGTGAACTAAGAAGAAGGTATTTCAGCCTCACCGAATCAACATTACACAGCATGCATTTTGGAGGTTAAACAACACCGGAACATCCTTGATGGCACTGGGAAATAATTTAAAACAGCTTCTTGTAATTTTCTCGCTATGAAAACTACAGAAGCTCCCTGACTCCCATCTCTGAAAGAGTTAAGAGGAAAAGGAGTGGTGTTATTGATTTTTTTTCCTAAGCAGTCAACTCTTCGTGTGTGCACGTGCGCATGTATGTGTATGTGCCAAATACAAGACAGGAAATTAAAGAGGGAAGAAAATGCCTCCAAATCTACAGACCTTTAAACCAGCACAGCCATTTTCATTCAAGCACTGCACCGTTCTCTTTCTAATCCATCCCAACTCCATGATAAATTCCTTGAGCTGGATTTTCATTTTTTTGGACTTAATTAAGGCAAAGGTCCCAATTTAATAGCAAAGTGAGAGAAGGGTTTTGTTTAAAAAGTAGCTAGTTTGAGAATGCTTCACAGGTGACAGGACACTTATGAAGCTTCAGTTGCCCCCTCTTGCCAACCTAGAGTCTGTCATACTATCTCATCATGTACTCATCTCAGGATAAAACAAAAACCTTATATCATATCTGATGGGTCTGACAAGTGAAGATCTAGTTGATCAAGATTTAGAGTTGGAATGCAAGTCTACTTATTTTTATTTTTATCTTAACTGATTCATGCTTTCCCAATAAAAACCCTCAAGGGCATTGAAGTAAACATCATCCAGCTTAACAATCTCTATACATTTCACCAGAATTTGGTGATTTGCAATTCTCAAGTCACTTAGAATTTTGAATTTTGTCCCCTTTACTTTGTCAATGTGAGTGTGTCTTTTTAAAACCTCACTGGTCATGGACCACTTCATATCTATGAAAATTCTGTTCCTTCATAACATGCTGACAGCAAACTAAACCACAGATTCTAGAACTATTAAGTGGGGTCACACTCAAAGACAGGAGTACCTGGAAAGATCCATATGAGGTCCTGTGCTCAGAACAATCTTGGAGTAAAGAATATTCTGTGCTAGTAGAGCTGGGACAATAGGTCCAGAGGTTGATCTCTGTGTGTATGTTAGTGGGAAACTTACACTGCAGCTGGCTGTCCTAAGACTATCTTTAATAAGAGACATTATTTCCTCACCTTTATAATTGTTATATTCACCTGAGTGCACTTAGCTCTGACAGCATTCATCTTCCTTTCAAGAAACTTGTATTCAGAAAGGAGAGCTGTTTGTAATACATGCAAAGTATAAAACGATAAAATAATCTCTGCAGTTCATGGTTCCTGAGTCACTTAGAGATTTAATCAGTCCTTAATACTGAGTTGAATGCAGGACAAATGAACAACAAACCATAAGCATTAGCCTTATTTAAATACTTCATCTCTTCACTTAATTACTGTACTGTGCACAGTCAGGGCCATTATATGAACACTGAATATCACAGGTGCATCCAAAACCACCAGGCAATCATTTGAAATTTTGACTGCTCTAAAATCGCCTAGAAACCACGCCTTTTGAGTCAAGTATATGTAGTGTGCTTGTTCTATAATGTCTGTACATTTAATTCAAAACAGAAAGAAAAATTAACAAAACTGTAGATCCACATAAGTAATTAATCTTGTACAACTTCTGAGCCTTTTTTAGGCTTGTCCCTAAAATGATGCCTATTTCAGCAAGGTTGCAGTTTGATGCTATGAAATAATAATCTTTTTTATCTGTTTTAAGCTTTTAACTTCTTAATTTCATCAGATGCCTCCCTGAGAAAAAGTGAATAGGATTGTTGAATTTATTTGCTCTTTATGTTTCAGTTCTTCCCTCTTAAAATAATGAGAAAAATTTTGAATTGTCATTTTTTTTACAGAGATGCAGGAGATTACCTTAATTCTCTGCTGATAATGATGGAACAGGTCTATCCTAAAGTGGAACACATCTCAAAAGAAATCATCACCTCAAAATAAAATGCAGATAGATGTCTCTTGTTAAGTTTTATAATTATCATCTTGATTAATTCTTTGCTCATTTTCTTTCTTATTTCTCATGAGTTAAAGGAGAGGTCCATACTGGACAGAAGGAGATTTTTAGAAGCGTTCATCCTTTATGTATCTTCTAAGCCATAACATCATCCTAAAGAAACAATTTCCTTTTAGAATGAGTGTTTGTTTATTTTCAGATAACACATTACCTTTGATCAGCAAGGCACTAATGGACCTCATAGCATTCTCTGTTCACTGACACTGTTATTTTTGCATTAAGACTCGTCTTATGATTGATGATTTTGACACAAGCAGAACAGCCTTTGGCCCAGAGAGAATGTTGTTACTAAGACAGAGTCAGTGGCGGGCATGGCTGATCAAATGCTCCCCTGCTGAAACAGAAATGTTGGAAAGAACTGCAGCGTCTTGTTTGTTCAGGAGTATGGAAGACATGTGCTTGAGGATTTGGGATAAGGGGAACTGGAGAAACACAGCAGATCCTGTTAAGGTTATCGGCAGGGTTTCTTATTCTATCCTTTGCCTTTCTTCACCTTCTGGCAGCATAGTTGCAGGGCAAAACAACATCACCAGAGTACCCTCTGCTGTTTTGTTAAATCTGATTGTATTTGACTGATTGGCCAAGTGCACTTAAAAAATACTTGTCTGAAGTAAATAAGGCTTACTTTTTCTTATACAGAAGGGCCCATCTTTGTCACATTGTCATGGAAACCCATTTTTAACCCATTCACTATGATTTCAGTAGTGCGGCAGATTTTTAACCTATATCTTAGTTTGTTGCTGCTTTCCCATCCCCCTCTCCAACCCTGGGTTAGTGATCATTTTGATTGGCTTAGGGGAAGAATTGTGCCTTGAGGAAGATGTACCAGGTAGGATCTAAGGGGACAGATCTAAGCATCCCTCATAAAGGGAGATTTGGTAAGTAGACTACAAAGGTAACCAAGATACAGAACAGTATATGTGCTCAGAGACAAGTAACCTCCATACTGTACTCCCACAGCAGATGAGGTGCTTAGGATGAGAACATATCTCGAGATCCAAAGAGAATCAAGATTAACAGCCGTAAATGGATCTTAATACAATAATGTATGCTATAGTAAAAAAAAAAAAAAGTTAACAGAAGAATGACTATAACATCCATAACAACATATTATTTTGGTTATGTATCATAGTCACTGTTTATGGTCTGTAAGTGCCTTGGCTGGAGACAAACTTGTTCAGAACCATCCAGCAGTCGGAATAATGGTTCTAGTTCTGCTATAAACTCAATGTCTAGGATTGGTCTACATCGGTACCAGTGAGCTTATTCTTGGATGAGATTTAAACTCTCCAGAAGTTTAGATTTGAGGAAACTAGTGATTGACTCTTTTTCTGTATAAGAACCAACTGCAAAATTCAGACTCGGACATGTGCAGCCTTCCTTCTAGTCATCCCACAGAACACAGCTGTATGAATACAGAAACTTGTGTACAGAGATATTTTTCAGGCTCATTTCAGAGCAAAATGATGTTTCAAATCTTGTTTTCATCTGCAGGAGACTTTGGGATCTTCTTTTACATAGTTAACTTGCCCTGGCCATAATCTGCTTGTCTGATAAGGAGCACTGCTGAAAATCTAGTTTTTTCCTCCATCTGGTATAGCCTGGAGGGAAAACTATTTTCCTTCAGGGAACAACTTTTATTCATTGGACATTTATTTCCTTCATACTAGACTGGATTGAGTCCAGAGCCCTTTGGCTGTGGAAATTCTTCAGTCTTATACTCCAAAATAATTTTGGCTAGCATTTTATTATCATTGATATTTACTTGTATGGCAGTAAAAGGCTGAAACTGTGCTTTTTTCTACCTGGAACAAAGTTTAAGATATAAACACACATTTAATCATAATTCCACCAACAGTCTACAAACTTCTTGCATGTGAACAGGTGTCTTTCATATAAATCGGTTGGGCAAGAAATGATGTCCTCACTGTCTTTAATTGATAACCCAAAAGTTTTATTCAGGTAAATGCATTAATTTTTAGTGCTTACTAAGAAAATTGTGAGTGAATTTAATTCCTAAAAGTACTGTTCTATACATTCACAATTAGAATAGAAGATTCTGACTGGTAACACATATTTAAAAGTTAAACACTGTACATATTATTAAATAACACATATGTATATTACATGTTTCCTAAGCTCTTCCTATCTCAAAGTACAGGTGTATTATCCATAGCATTTTTTTTTCTTATTTGTATGAGAAGGACGAGGGACTCTAGAAAAGAAAGAAACTAGTATCAATACTTTGTTCCTTAAGAAAAAAGAGAGCAAGGTACCCATTACTAAATCTTCTGTTGTTCCAAAATACAAGTAATGGAAGTGTTTTCTAACCTTGTTACAAACAACTGAGATTTCATGTTCTTATTGCTCTAAAAAAAAAAAAAGGATTGAAACAGTTGTCAAACACAAAAATAAAATAAAATAGGAAATGTTCCTTCACTCATTTCTTTTTCATTTTGAAAATGGTGAATGTGGATAACTGCTTTTATCAGTAGTTGATTTCTCAGGGGTGGTGAAAGTCTTGCATAAACCGAAAAACAATCCAAGCAATCAATGGAGACAGGTATGTACTGTTGAACAGTTATTTGTCCCAACCACATGAGGGTAAGACAAATTACTCAGTGTTTGTGTCTCTCTCTTATTGATCATAAAACAGATTCTACATGAAATATGCATCTGCTTTTTAGTCAGTAAAATAAGGTAAAGCAATACACCTTTAGCATTCCACTTATCTTAAGAAATTGTCTCATTACAATAAACAAATTTAACACATCTAATATATTTGAATTTTGGGTAAAAAGGATTCCTATATAACTAGGTAAAAAAAAGGGAGGAGGAACGGGAAGAGATAAAAGTTCAGAAGCCTTCATTTGGAAAAGATGCATATTGAAAGCAAAATGTGAAACACCTAAACACTAGAAGTAAAAACGAGTCCCTCACCTATAAAAATGCTCACATTTTGATCTGATAGAAATGTTATCCATGTTGATAAAACATACTAGAAAAAGGCACCTGGGAAAACGTGTTGTTCCATAAAAAACTACTTTACTTCACTCATTCTAACTTTTAAAGTTTTAAAGTTTTTTATCTTGACTTCCTAGCGAAATTTATTAACTCAAAATATGAAAGTGACAAAAGTGTAACATACTTGTGCATAAGCTCATTTATCATATTTTTATTTTAAAAAGGGTACAACATTTCCTCAGCTTTATTTGAAAGGGTTTTTCCTCAGCAACCACAAAAATATGACTACTCTAATTGATACCTTTCAGTTTGAGTTGAAACACAAAATATGAATTCAACTATGTCAGTAGAGGGAACGTTTTTAGCCAAATATAGATTTGAACATAAAGAGCTAAAGTATCATAATCATTTGCCTCAAAGAATGTCTTGAACGTAGGGTGGCATGAGGGATGAAGAAATGCTTTAATGTGGACTGCTGCTGAAAGGAGCACAAAAAGGTCAACTTTTCAAGAGAGAAGAGAGCACATGGGATGAAACAGGTGACTACAAGCTCATTTTACTAATCCATATAAGCAGAGTAAGACCTAGGGTGAAGTCAGTCATCTCCAGATCTCACGGGACTTTGCAAAAAATTCTGTGCTTTTCACAATTGCTCCAAAAAGGTGAGGAATAAAAAGTGCTACTGAAGAAAAAAATAATTTCTATGAACAGTAATCAAGCACAAATGTAGCTTTTTTGCCAATTCTGTCAATGTGAGAAGCTATTTTTATAATTTATTTTAATTTTTAGTGGCTCAAAAAGGACTATTTCTTCTCTGCCTAAGAATAAAGTCATTTGACTTTAAAAAAGACAATTACATTAAATGAAATATGAACTCCATTACAAAAGTAAATGTAAATACTAGTGAAATTTTACTCCCGTAGGAGACTGAGGACAATCATGGGTTGCCCATAAAACCACTAATTTATATTCTGAAATTCCCTAGTGATAAATGAAAAAAAATCCATCTCATACCTCTCTTGGCAGCAACTTAATTTCCAATACAAGACATTCTGTCATCTCCCTGAAATTTCTGTATTATTGTCAGGATTCATCAGTCCCAGGTGACTAAGTGCTTCTCCTTGTAATGGATTAATCTCTTTTCACTAGGATCGAAGATATATGATTATGATTCACCAAATAAAACTCTCAATTGCACCCAGGCAATCATCAAATTTTGGTCCAATATCTACACATATTCTTGTCACAATTCTAAATGAGTGTAGCTTTTTATATTTTTCCAGCAAAAGGATTAAAAGAAGGAGAGATGAACATTATCATTAGCTTTACCTGTTACTTTCTTTATACAAACAGATTTGACGAGAAAAATATTCCTGTGCAAGATAAGCTTGAGGTGAAAGTTTAGACACATGGAAAATATTCACAGAGCTGGAGAAATGGCAGAGCAAAATCAAAATGCAACAGCTGCAAAGTTATACAATTGACTGGATGGAGAAAGAGAATTAACAAGCTGCCCCAATACAGACTGGAAACCATTGAAGATTCTTACTAAGTCTTATGTAAATCCTTCCAGTCTGACCAGGCTGACTACTTTAAGAAAGTAATTTCCTGCTGCCACAGGAACTTGATTAAAGAGACCGAAACATAAACAAATAGTGATGCCTTGTGGCCCTCCCCAGGAGAAGGGAGCTGGGAGAGTGTGGAGCAGATTGGTGCTACACGGTCTGACTTCATTCTGGAATTTGCCAAGTGTGTTGACCACTCTACTGTACTGTTTCATAACCACAGTATCTCTCTTTAATCTAGATGATTTAATTTCATGTCAAGTTTTACTTTCCTACAAAACTAAAAAGAAAGGCTATATTTTAACTCAGGAGCTACAAATGGATGTCGAATAAGAACATTCTTATCAGGCATTGCAGAGCATCTTGAATCTTAAATGCAAAATATAAAATTCAAATTCTGATTCCATCTGTTGCCTGGAATGGCCCTATTATCTTCTGAAGCTCTACCACATGAGCTGGAAAAGGAATATGATTTTTTAAACAGAAGAATTATTGAGTAATTCACCAACATGGCTCCTTTTAGATTGGAATCAAAATGAAAAAAAAATAAATTCACTTCTCTTTGAGGGAGTGTCTCCCACTACATAACAACTTTATGAATGTTAAAATTTACAACGGCAACTTCCCTTTTCAAGCTACTAACTCTAATTACCTCATTTTTCAGACGATAAATCTAGAAACTAGACAGTTTCCAAACCACAACAATATCAACTGGCGTGTTTCTGTTGACTGGAATTTAAGACAGGTAGCACCAGGGTAAATTTAAGAGAGAAGAGAGGAAGATTTATTTCAGAAAAAGTCAGGCAGAACAGCTTTCTGCTGAGAAACTTATTACTCTAGGTCAATCCTATTTCCCAAGGCTCATATAGAACTGGCCTGGTTAGGTTTGCATACCAACTACATGATATATGTATTAGCTAGGGGTATTTATGTAAAAACACAGATATGTACAATGTAAACACAATCTAAATTTATCAAGCTTATAGCTCAACAGATATATGTAGAATATAAAATATGCTATTATACAATACCATGATCTTACACAGCCTAACAACAACCTTGCAATTAAGGTTGGTAAAATAACCTTCAATAGTAAAAAGAAAATAAAATATAAAATAAAAAATTTATAAAGGTTATGGTAACCTTTATTTTTATGCTTTAATACAAGAGCAGGCTGAACTGCTTTGGTTAAATATTGTCTTGTTTGATTGTTTAATAAAAAAATGCAGAATCATGAGCCCTAGAGGATTTAGCACATTCTCTTGGCTTTTCTGAATTTTCTCTGGAGTGCCCATAAAAAAGAAGACAACATGGACTTAGACTTAATTTTGAGAACAGCTGATTCTGAAGCATTCAGGGGTAATTTTTCTCCAGTATTTATCAGTTATAAGGAGACACTAAGAAAAGAGACTTGCAGAGGCTTATTGCATGACAGACAGAAGAAATACTTTATGTAAAATGAAAAAAATTAAAGGTATTCTGGATGTACACAAAGAGGAGCTGGACAGACATAAACTGATGACAAATCTAAGGTCAGTCTCAGGTTGGGAAGGTAGAGGAGGAAGGAAATGTTCAATTTGTGAATACGAAACCAAACAGTTTATTCTTCTGATGTCTAGGAGCAAGAAGATACAGGGACTTCTGGAGACACACAAATCTATTTTCCCAAATTAATCACTGATGAGCCAATCATTTTTTTCTAAGTCCAGACTGAAGCTCACAAAAGGCTGGCACTTGTCTGTCCTTATAGGTACACTGGGGAATCCAGACCATTATAAGCAAGTTGACCCGAGTATCAGGTCACACAGACTAGTCTGTGTGAATATCACTACAGACTAGTCCCAGATCCTCTCAACCAGGACAAAAAAGGCCACAGGAGCATTGGGAAAAATATTTCCTGATCCATGCTGGACTTCCAATCTCACAAAATAATAAAACACCACAATTCAAACAGAAAATAACATGACTTTCCCTGCTGAAAGGCACTATGCACATGCATGCACACAAAATAATAGCAGGGAAAAGACTTGCAGTCAAATTTAGAGGAAACCTTTCTGGCTACAGGTTAAGGGAAAATGAAATACCATATAGCATTTCTACAGGAAACCAAAGGGTCGATGCAAAGCTTACTATGGCTTTGACAAGAAAATGATTTCTGGGTACACCTACAACCTTGAGGATTGGAATCATGTATGATTTTACTGTGGAATTGTCAGTCTGCTAAATTGCATGTGTCTGCTAGCCAGTTTACCATTGATTAAATGCTCTAAAAGAGTAATTCAGTGGTGGTTGTTTGCCACCCACCCACCCCCACAAACTCTAGGGATTCAAGAATGGAGAAAGATCATCTCCAGATGCCCATGTAATTCTAACATACAATAACATGATCTTTAAGGTCCCTTCCAACCCGAACCATTCCATGATTCTATGAAAAGGGTAGCTTTCAATCAAATGTACAATGTGAAATCTAATGTAAAGAAATATTGGAGTTAAATCTTTATGCTTAAGGATTTTTAGATATAAAAGTGATCAAGTACTTTAATATTTATAGAAAAAGAAAAAATCACAAATTAATATTTGCTTCTGCATGTAAATAAATATATTTTTCAATTTTTTTGACGATTCACAGTTTTGATCTAATTTTACAGACTGGATTTGTATCAATTTACAGACTATACATTAAACTCTTAGTAGGGTTGTATACAAATTACTGGAAAATAAATATTTGGAGAAAGAAAAAGTCAATACACTTGGCTTAGTTGTAAAAGGACTACAAACTCTTTGAATACACAAGTCTGGGGGAGCTAGTTTTTTAAGTTCTCCCATTGTATAGTGGAAACTGACCTATACTTAAAAACTTCACAGTATTTTTTATAGAATCAAAAGATTTATTTGTCATTTCAAAATATTCAAACTCCTCCCCTGTCCTGTGTTCCAACTTGAATGTACGTTGTACCAATGCTTACAGAAATCAATAAGGTCTTTTTCAATACATATAAACCCCATTTTTTTCTCTAGGTTTTGCCCTAAGTGCTTCAACCTGGAAATAATGAAACAGCTGGTGTTCTGAGTCAAGGACCCAGTTTCTGCTAAGTGGGTACAATCAAGTCTTTGTCATTGCCCTAAATGATTGTTACAAGAGATGGGGATCACAGATGTAAAAGACTTTGCACGCTCACAGTCTGTACTGAAGAACAGGTCATACAGAAACCTTTAGATCTGTTCTGTGTTATCTGCAGAGCTTCCTAAACCATTAATAAGGGAGTCACTCAAACTGAATTTGGCAAGATCAAAACTGCCTTAGCAGCTATTCCAATGAAGTGTAGTTGACTAAAACCAGGAAACTAAAGTCAGGAATTGTTGAGGTAATTACATAGAGCAACTGTTCCAAAAAATGGTAGGATCAGATGCAAAGTTGGAGAAGTTGTCCAATGCAGCTTCTACAGCTTTCAATACAGGTTCATGAATACAGTTTTCTCTTTCAGGCTGACAAACTTAATCAAGATAGGTCAAAACTCAATATCTGAGGCAAAGACAGGATTCGGATTTCAGTTTGGATTTAACAGCAGAATTTGTACAAAGGTTTCTCACAGTAGTGAGAGGAGTTACATAGGCATCTGAGCTGATCTTTCTCCATCCATGAATCCCAGAAGTTAGTAGGGTTAAAAACTATAGTAAGTAGCAACTTAGGTATTTAATTAAGAAAGATCAACTCAGTAAATTTGCATTCAGCAGAGGCATGGTACCCAATCCTGAAGTTTTGCAGTTTGAGGGGTTTGTATTAGAAATGCCATGCTGGGTTGAACATATTATACCCCACTACTGAGTCTGGCTAAAGAGGACTTAAAAACTGCAGTGAGTTTAAAAGGATTAAAGCAGGCCTAGAATAAAGGAGCTGCAAATTTCCATTTTCATTGATGCAATTGTATTTCAGGCCAAGGAAAGTGTAAGCAGAGGACTGAACGTGTTCGTGAGTGGAGTGTATTTGACATAAAACAGGAATCATGTCTGGCTAGTGGAAAGCTTGTTTGCTAAAGTCATTATCACCTCTTTCTCTTATTCTTATATCTAAGCTTTCTGCCATTCTTCCTCTTAAACCTGGAACACATGCCTTAACCAAATATGTTCTTTTCTCTTTCAAATCCCTCCCATCAGATGCAATTAAATAGATTGCACATATTTTAGGGAAAAAAACAATGGAGAATCAAAGTCCCAGACATGTGAAAATCATGTATTAACTTTCTGCACTGATCCCTCCAATAACTCTTTTTAATACTATGAAGTGGTACCCACAGTACTAACAGTACAGCTTCCACTGCAGATTTTAAGAATGAAAGCAACAAGTTGAAAATAAAACGAAAAATGCAGTCACATTTTCTCCAAGAGTCACTGTACTTCAGGTTAAATGCATTTTATATGGACAAAAGTAATTTTTTTATCTCCTAACAGATAATTTTTAGGTTTTGTGACCATTTACTGTGTTTCAATTAGAAGCTCATTTTTGTTACAAAAGCTTTAATAAAAAAAAAGAAAAGAAAAAGAATGATGCTGCAGAAAATATTGCTTAACAAATGAATTGCTTTCAGGCAGCATGTTGAAAAGGAAACTTCATTGTGCAGGTGGGCAGTTTCAGTGTTTGGTTGTTCTCACACTAGCAGATACCTGTAAATTGCTCTTATAGCTCTGTGTCTTAGTACAGGTGAGAATCAGCCAGGGCACTACATACTCATCTTCTTCCATCATGTAGTGTGACATTTTGAAAACTAGGTGAAATCTCCTAGTAGGAGAAAGCTTTTCAGAAAAATTCCATTAAAGTGCCACCTACTAGATTGCCAAATGGCAACTACCTGATTGGGAGCAGTAATACCTTGCTTCATAACAGGCCATTTGTTCCTATGAGCCGTTTCTTGTGTAGATCTAAGTTAAGAGGCAATTCATTTTGTTGAAAAACGTCTAGTCGGCTTTCATATTGAAGGATATGCAAATAGACTTCTCCATAAACCTTGGTTGCAAATGGTTTCTGCCTTATTAGTTACAATAATGTGATTATATCTTTCGTTTGGAATCGCCACAATATCTGAAGCACTGTGTTTTCGGAACATTAATATCCTCTATGTTAGAAGAATAAAAAAGCTCCAAGTTCCCCATTAATTATGGTGTTTGTATAAAAAGCAGGGGGAAATCCACAACCAAATCTTCAACAAGTAATAATATGACTTACATGTTCAGGAGGTTTTAGGAACATTGCATATTGAATGATGCAGTGTAAGATGTTACTCAGTGTTACTTACCTCCTTTCTACAATGAAATAATTATTACACAGCTGACACTCTGTCTTCTGAAATTCCCTCTGCAAATGGCTTTTGTGCAATGATCCCAGTGAGCCCTAAGAGAAAGAAAAAAAATCTAAATAATATAATACCTTGTCTTGATCTGCCAATTGATGTTATCAAGCTGAACAAACACCTTTTAATCAAATCAATAAACTAGGAACAACGTAGCTGACATTTGCTGAGAAATACTAATGGTATTATGACTCTGTCATAATGACTCTGTCAGGCCCTTATTTTGCTCTGTTGAGGGTGTAAGTTGCTGAATCTTAAATGGAAACTTGGGTTTATTATAGCTAGAAGAAAATTCTGCCATTTAGATCCATGAAGATAGAAAGGTTTCAAACATCAGCTGAAATCAATGAGATTGAAGTGTTAAATATTTCCTGTCTGGAGTCTACATTTCCATATGACTTTGTTCTCTAAATTTTTATTAAAAAATTAAACAGATTTATAGATAATAACATTGTTATAATGAGACTAAAGAAACATTTTTTAATAAAAATACTAAAATTAGTTTTCATAGAAGAAAAATTAGGTTTTAGAATGATCTTTCATATATTGTGAAGCAACATTATAAGTTAAGTAGTATGATAGATACTGTTTAATGTGCAAACATCAACATAGTATCTTGTCCAAGAAAAAATCTGAATGGTACAAGTGTCATTGACAAAAAAGAATGACATCAGTTATTTCACTTCTTAAAAGTCTTTAAAAAGAAATAAATCCCCATTTCTCATAGTGTTACAGCTAAACCTTATAGAATTTTTTGTCAAGGTTTATAACCATATTGTATTATTTTATGCATAGTTTTCATTTGATCAAGAAAGATCTGTAATGATGATTTTTATTTAACTGTCAATGACTGAAAGTTTTGATTACGGATTTATTTCACAAATATTTAAAATATTTATATCTGTTGTACAAATGTTGAATCTATGTCTTTTATTATTTGTTTTTTAAAAGGCACCTTGTCACTGAGTAAAATATATGTGATATCTCTGTTTTCAGTCAGTTATGATTTCAGGAACATTAAAGGATGGAGTCAAATGCACTTTAAAAATAAAAAGTCTGATAATGTTGAAAACTGATTATCTAGAGATTTAGTCGTTTAAGCCACAGAGTGCTACCTTATAAATGAGCAAATATAATGGTAGTAGTTGTGAATTATGAAATATTTTGGCCCTAAGTAAATGACCTAATGACTAGAAATCAAATACATTTTACATGACAACAAATTGGATAAGCAAAAAAAAAAAATCAAATCAGTGTAGGATCATTTTAGGTATATTTGTTGAGATCAACAATTAAATATTTGTGAATGAGTATTCTACAAGGTTATTTTCTTCTTGGCTCAAAATTCTTTACATTTTCTATGTTGCCCATCTATTTGTTTTTCAGAATCCGTCTGCGTCTTAGGAAGATGTTAACCCAGACACTTCTCTGGGAGTTAGAGTATGTTACCAATAAAGTCAACAGAACTTAGCACACATGAAAATACTGTCTCTCACCAATAATTTAAATCAACATTTATATTTAATTTAAAAAACAAACAAACAAACAAACACTACCCCACCCCAACCAAGAGACAGGGAATTAAATTTTAAAATACGGCAAACATCAGAAGTTAAAATTTGTTGAGTATAGTTATTGTCCCTGCAAGAGAACACACACAAACCCAAGAATAAACCATAACAACAACAAGCTATCTATGCGTATTTCTTACTCAATATTTATTATCTAGCTTCCAAAGATAAACAGCCCAAAGTTCCTGAGTTTAGTTTGTGACAGTGGAGGTATATCAACCTTTTATATATGTAAATAATCCCCATAATTAAGTCAGTAGCCACAATATGTGTAATTATACTTGATTTGTTCTAAATGAGGCTTATGGCCAAAGATGCTGGCTGTTCTCTTGCCCCCTACCTCCCCTCACAGCTACCTGGCTGCAAGGTTAATCATCTCAACTTCCTGATCTAATAGAAAATATAATTCCCAACAACCAAAAAGATTATTTTGCCATTAGACTGGAAAGATTGATTGATTCATTGAGCCTGAACAACGCAACTAGATCCAACACAGGAGAGGTATGAGCAACAAAAAGGCAGAAGAGTAGAAAGTATAAGAGCACAGATGTTGCTTTTGACAGTAGCTGGGTAGCTTTGGCAGTAGATTCTGACTTCTGGCTAGAAAGGAAGGAGGAATCTGGTCAAAACAAGGAAAAAAAGATGCGGGAAATAAAATGCAACTTGAAAGGCTAATCAGCACACACTCAAGACAAATCATTCATCTATTGTTGATACTAGAGAATTAAATGTTCTCCTAAAGTTTTCAATGCGTATTTTTGCATAGCAAAGACATTGATAAAACCAGCAATGGCCAGCAAACATTTTGACCAAAAATAGTTCCATTCCTGTCACCACCATATCAAGTTGTCAGAACCACTCTTTTGATAACACATTAGGGGCAAAGCTCAAACCAGACTGTTATCCTACTAACTTTTCTTTGTGTAAACAGGTAATATTTAATTAGGAATTCTATTTAATCTGTGTCTTTGTCATTATATTTAAATCACTGACTATAAAATATATGATACTTCTCCTTTATATGGATTTGAAGAGGTTCAAAGAAACATTTAATTGCAGCTGAAAGTGTGGAAAGAAAACTACACATCACCTCTAACCACCAGAATGTTTACAGTGGCTTTTCAGTTGCAAAAGGGAGATAATTTTTTTTCCACTTTAGAAAGGCTACACTTAGCAGCAGAAGCACTTAAGCCTTAGTGGATCTATTGAGTGCCACAGAATATACTTTCTATTCCTGATTATGGCATGTTTTAGAAGTTACTCTAATGGGTAGTGAGGTTACTTTGGACGTTGCTGTCAACTTATATCACAGAGTGCATCTACCACAGGCATAGCAAAAACTGGGTAAAGGAAAATAGGGCAGGTGCTTTGTCAGTAATACATTGCCATGCTCACTTCTGAGGCCAGGGATGACTGAGGAATATTTAAGAGGGTATTTAGTCTTTTGGAGCAATAGGAGGAAGATAGGGAATTTATAATGTAGCAAATTCTGCTTGACTTGAAATATGAACTGTGCCATGATGCATATACTTATGCATTCTGTTTTACCGATGTGCCATTAGAAGAAAAAAATAAACCCATTAAAACCCAACCTTTAACAGTTTTCTGATATTGCAGAAAGAGTGAATCATAGCAAAAATATTCTTATACTTCTTGTTGAAATTTTGTTGGAGGTACATTGTATAGGGGATCTGGATCCACCTCATGGTCTAGAGAAAGATACCAGTGATTTTTACCATATTTACATGGGGTCGTAAACATGACTGTGAATTGGGAAAGACGTACAAGCAGAGATAGAGTTAGGGTTTAAGTTGGGCCTGACATTTCTAGAGCAATAATTTTGAGATTTCAACATAAAACAATTTAGGAGCATATCATCTTCATCTTCCCTCAGTCCTGGACATTCTATTCCTTTTTTATGTCAAAATACAAAAGAGTTTTCACACATCTTGTGCATTTCTGAGCATCACTGATTCCCAGGCTGTTCCTCAGGAAATCGAACCCAGACGAGGCTGACAACCAAATCCAGAAAGAGCAATAGAACTGCAAGAACTCAGTCATGTAACAGTTTTTAGGCCAACTGCTCTTGGATTAAATTTTCAACATTGTACAGAGGCGATGTTCCACTGATACGAAAGAAAAACTATGACTTGGATTTATTATGAAAGTGTTTTCATACATAGAACAAATTACTCTGTCTTTATCCAGCGTTTGATCATCCAGAGACAAGCAAAATAAGAACTGAAGAAACAGTCAGCATTAACAGCTTTTGACTTGATTTTCTACCACATTTAATTATTTTTTTAAAATTTATTTTTTACATTGTTTTATTTTAAGAAGAGGAAAAAAGCAAGTTCATGGACTGCAAGGTGAGAGGTAACCTCATCTAAAATCAGTCATGGCTTCTCCTGAGAATAGAAACACTGCCAGTACTGTCTTATATATGCCATACTAGAAGCTAAATTATAACTGTTGCTGGTCAGATTGTTTGTGGCTGGATGAAGAATTTATATTCTTCTGTTCTTATTCGTTACATATTTAGAATCACAAAATCACATGAATTTTTCAAATTACTCTGAAAGTCCTCATGTAAAAACATGTTATATATATAATAAATTCTTATTGATTAACTGTATTTGAACTTTAAATAACAATGGAGAAAGTATATAATGATCTGAAATACTTGTAATACAGACAGAGATTTTCTGTCCATGAAAAATTACCAATTCATTCATATTCAGCTTGTCCATTCATCTAATTCTGACAGTGAGATCTCTCAGTGGCATTGAGCACAGCACCCTCACTTTGCAGTGAAATTAAGTATCCACTCAACACTAAATTGCTTGGCTGTTATTCGACCGTGTTCACTCTTAATGCTTTTAAAATCCATTAGCTTTCATGCATCTTATCTCAGATTGACAATGTTGTTGTACAGAATGAACAGTTACCATTAAGTCAACTGGAAAACAAAACAAAACAAAACAAAAAAGTTAGCTGTGAAAACCTGAGAATTTATATGTATTGATCAGGAAATGTCTGCTACAAATGCTAAGTGTAAAACCACATAAAAATGTAGGAACATAAATACATTTCCTGGGCTCAAATAATGAACATTTGTATCAGAGTGCCCTGAGTTCCTCAGAATTACTTTTTCTGTTTTGAAAGAGAATTGAAGGAAGAGACTGATGTCTGGTATAATTGATTAGGTATTAACTTTAGCTGAAGATGACATGAGAGGATAATGATAATGTGTATGATTTATTATAGCTATATACACTGCATAATGCTACACCAACTAAACAA
This sequence comes from Numenius arquata, assembly GCF_964106895.1. Taxonomy (NCBI): domain Eukaryota; kingdom Metazoa; phylum Chordata; class Aves; order Charadriiformes; family Scolopacidae; genus Numenius; species Numenius arquata. The sequence goes on along the minus strand of NC_133581.1, from coordinate 61,621,106 downwards.
TTATTATTGGCTGTATTAGCACTCTGCATTGAAGCTGATCTCATGCTTGATATATGGGAATTTATTCATCTTGCAAAATCTCAACCAAACAGACTAATCTATTCCATACAATTTAAACAAGATATGCATATTTTATTAGAAATTACATCATAGCAGAGAAGAAGCTTGTGAATCACCCCTACAATATTAGTCTCTTTGCTTTGGGAGATGAACAGAGAATTTTCTCAAATCTTCTAGTAAAGTAAGTACAAATGTGTTTTGACTGCAAAAAAATAAGCAACTACTCCTTCTCAGAAGCCTTCTATATTCTACAGAATTCTAAAGATACTACAACAACAACAACAAAACAACAAAAAAACCCACCCAAATCTTTATGTATAGATTAAAAGTATGCTTTTAAGTTATTCGGATTTTGAATAAAAAATAAAAGTCCCAGAGCTGTACAGACTGATCTCATGGACACTCAATCCCAGACCAGGCTCCTTGGCTTACCAGAAACTCTGTAATAAGTTCAACCAAGGGCACAGTCTGAACTCTTCCAAATTTTGAAACCTTTTGGAAAGTTTATATTTGAATCATAGCTCCATTATCTTGGACTGATCTTTAATTTTAAGGGCTATCCCAAGAATAATTATCAGAACTATATATTCTAAGAAAAACTTAATTTGATATATTATCTCCATGAGATTATGTAACAAAAACTATTACATCTTCTGTGTTGAAAGACATAAGCTCATGATCTACTGTTGCTGTGACACACCTAATGGATGTGATATTGTAGCCTTTATTCTTGACAAAAAATTGTTAAGAATTCAGAATCTCCATCAGTATAAATCGGCTGAAATTAATTTAAAGCCCTTGATCCAAAATTCCATTTCTTTCAGCAATGTAAGTGTAGACTTTTTTATACCATCCTCTGTGAAGGAATGCAATGTGTCTGAAGAAAAGGTGTATGGAGCAAGAAAGTGATAGATTTCGGTAATAGGATTAAAGTCCTGCTTGTGGGATGGTCTGGTTGATTCAAAAGATGCTGGAGGAATGGGTGCCCTGGTTTAGGTTTCCATCATAGGAGTGTAATACAGGAGAGAATTTGTGTATAACATTGTGGAAGTAGGAAAGCAATGCAGATCATCAGCATAAAGTCTGGGTCCTAGATTGGATAGGGACAATGTCCATACATAAAACCCAGACATTGTCACTGCTCTTGCTGCTAGTGGGAGAACAGTCTGTCCCTACTGCTCCTGACAGTGCCTTGCTGCTGCCACTGCTGTGTAGCAAACCTCTAGAAAGTGTGCAGACATAGAATTAACTTTGTACTCAGAATTGAATTTGTTAAATTCAGAAGCGTTCACATATCTCTATTCTCTCTAGGATTAGGAAAAAGGAATTTTGCCTAGTGAGCATGGTTAATGCTACACATGCTAATACTACACATTGGAGTAGCAAGATGTCAATAACTAATGTGGGAAAAAATGAAATTGGACTAAAAGTGCTATGGAAGAATAAGCAATAAATGAGAGAAAAAGGTGAAGAGGTTTCCTTTCCTCCTTTCCTTTCCTTTCCTTTCCTTTCCTTTCCTTTCCTTTCCTTTCCTTTCCTTTCCTTTCCTTTCCTTTCCTTTCCTTTCCTTTCCTTTCCTTTCCTTTCCTTTCCTTTCCTTTCCTTTCCTTTCCTTTCCTTTCCTTTCCTTTCCTTTCCTTTCCTTTCCTTTCCTTTCCTTTCCTTTCCTTTCCTTTCCTTTCCTTTCCTTCCCTTTCCTTCCCTTTCCTTCCCTTCCCTTCCCTTCCCTTCCCTTCCCTTCCCTTCCCTTCCCTTCCCTTCCCTTCCCTTCCCTTCCCTTCCCTTCCCTTCCCTTCCCTTCCCTTCCCTTCCCTTCCCTTCCCTTCCCTTCCCTTCCCTTCCCTTCCCTTCCCTTCCCTTCCCTTCCCTTCCCTTTTCCTTAGTTTACTTTATTAAAATAAGGAAAAAAAAAACACCCAAAACCCTGTGTGTATAACAGACCTAGTCTTTTAAATGGGTGTCATTACTTTTATTTTAGGACCTGGTCTTAAAAGCACGTTCCAACAAATGCAGAGCTTACTGTCAAGAGAAATCAACAGCTTTCACAACATTATTATATTCTATACAGTTTATCAACAATACCCTTGCTAAACAAATTCCATGTGTTTGGTAGGTTTTCAGGTTTTTTGCTTTATTTACACATACACACTTTATTAAATAAGACCTATGGAGAAAAAAATATACAAGCAAAAGCTCACACACTGCATGCAAAAATACCACAAGTCCAGAAAAATTCTAACTGAAATTATGTCAATGTTTCTACTGATGAAATAATACTAATGTTTGTGGCAACAAAAATAATCAAATGAATAATATTTTTACACAGCTCAGCTATAAAATCAATCGATTTTTTCACTCTCATTCATCACCTCTGCTCCCTGTTGGAGTTCTCCATGTAGAAGTGAGGAATTACTGATTGATTGGGCAGTTTATTTGAAAAAACAAACAAACAAACAAACAAAAAACCAAAAAACAGCTGAGCTGTAGTCAGACAACGGGTTGATAAAATTTAAACAGGAAAAGACCATTAATCTCCAGAAATCAAGTTCAAATTGAGCCAAGAGGTGGTTAACAGAAAATGACACTTTGATAATTTGTTTTCTAGTGTAGACAGTAGTTATTTATTTTAAAAATATCAAGGTTTAACATATTTTTCTAAATAATAAGTTCCTCCTAAGAGGGAGAATATTCCCCTGAGACCAACTCTGGATCTGCTGAATCATCAAGATAAGGTAGTGATCTCACACACCAACGGTCACACTAGGTAACACGAGTTTGAGCAGCAAAGTTATAAAGTATTTCCTTACAGGAGAAGGCAGGTAACTCACCTGTGCCTCTGGACAGTTTAAAAGACTTTGTTTATAGATTAAGACAAAGACAGATATATAAAACACTTTAGTTAGCATAGGCTACACTTGCCTAACTCTACTTCTAAAAAAATTAAGAGAGGTGATCCTTAGTATGCAGATATCAACAAAGAGAATATGCACCTAAACTGGAGTCCAATCTCCCCCTACTTGAACTGGACTGGGAACTGCTGAACCGGAACATAAGCGAATGCTCACTTCACTGTTCCTTGAACATGTGTGTCTAAAGGCAAATTTGGCATTACGTGTTAAATTCATGATTTGTGAAAATACCCTTATTACTTCCTAAATAGCTGAGTATAAGCAGAGTTTCCTGTGAATCTGCACACTGAGGGAGAGTTTTGGAAAGTTGCAGAAAAAAGCCTGACTCTAAGTATAGACAATCAAAGTCATATCATCCCAAATTTCAGCTTTGTCTATCCACCCCAAGACATTTGCATTGATATAAGCATACTACTAACTGGCTCTTTCTTGCAATAACTGGAACAAATCTCCCGCAAATAAAATCCTTGTATATATGAAGCTGCTTTCATAGCATTTTTTGTGATTGATAAGTTTTCCCAAGTCATCTTTTTTACCTTAACTTTCAGCCTTTTCACTGAGCATCTGTTAGCTAAAATGAAGCCTATAATAAACATTTATGTCCCTCTTTATGCTGATTGTTGTTTACACCTATGTGGCAAGTCTGTAGGAATATATTGAATATTTATGTAGCAAGAAATTGCACCTCCAGCCTATTAAACACTGAGTGGAGCAGCTGGGATTCTCTAAATGCATTCAGGCCACTAGCTGCATCCATTATTTATCTACATTACTAGCTGTGTTTGCAAAGATTGTTCTCTCTTTCTCCTCTAACACCTGATGACAGCTGAAAGGGAGCACATCCTTTTTAACCCCCTCAACATCCCCATCCGTTTTGAATTATATTCTGGTTTGCATTCTCATTATGATGAAGTAGCAATTTGAGAAAGTCAAAAGCCACTACATGCTTTTTAAGAGATAGATGTTATTATGGAGCCTACTGTTTACTCTTAAAAATTATCTGTGTTACCAAAGCACCAGTCAGGGACACTTTTTGTTAAGAAATCTGTTGTGTACTTCAGTAATTCTAACCATTATATGAGGTAGACCTTGTCCCAAGAAAATCACGATCTAATTTGGCAGAAGTTAGAATCATGGTATCAGAAAAGAGAAGGAAAAGGGAAAAAAATGTAAGAAGTATTGGTTACACACATTTGCTTCAGAAACAGTTTATGAACCCATTTCCTGGCGGTTTTATTGAAATGAAATTAAGAATGTTACTTTTATTCCCTTTAAAATTTCCTATCTATGCAAAAGCATTTAAACTAGTAATTAATATTTTTTTTCATGCATGTAAATTTTATTCTCTCACGGCTATTCCCAATGCTGCGTGAAAGTACTCAGCATTGAAAAGGTAAGAAGAGGGAAAAGAGTAGGTTGTTTCAAGTCCCTAAGGCTAGGTGTGAGACAAAAAGCAGGTTTTAAAGTGAACTACAGGTCCTTGATTCTGGCATTTTGCAGCTACATTGTCGGTAATAGAAAATCTGAAATACAGCTCATGCTTCCTAGGGACAAACAAGATCAGGAGACCTGATTACAGACTCATATTGTTGCAGCCCAAGTTATTGTTTTAGGGAATGAAGATGATTGTGGAGATTAAAGGCAAGGACACTAGAAACCTCTGCTAGTAAACCTATGTTCTATACACATATAGTAAAAGAAAATAATCGATAACATATTTGATATTTGACATCAGTGATCAATATACCCATTTGCTGTTTTGCCCAATTTAACAAACCAATGCTGTCCTATTCAGTGTAAGTTAAAAAGATTTTGTCAGATGGTTCCTCTCTTTCTAAATGATACATACTGTGTTTTGTATCACAAGTGCTAGGCTAGCAACACGTTATCTCCCACATAGCTTCTATATGTATTTCTGTAATGCAAGGTAGACCTTATAAGAATATGTATATTTGGCAATACTTTCAATACAGTGAAAATGTCACTTTGTCCTAGTCTTGTATCAAAAGTGTCATAACTAGAGCAGTTCCCTTTTAACAAGCTAATATTACCCCCCACAAATCTTACATATAAGCAAAAGTCTCAAAACTGAAATCTGGAGATTTAAATGTTTATGGAGGTCAAAGGAGAGCAATGAGGAAGCATATGCACTGGTCTGTGCTAAGGCTCAATCTGTGTTAGCACAAAGCCCGTTGTAAGGCTTTGGCATTGTTATACCATTTCAGACGCACTTATAGTTAGGTTGGTTGGGTTGTCAGTATAGCATTCTACACTGATGTATGTCCCCTGTAGAACAAGGTGAGCTGCTAGCAGAAAATAGCGCCATTGGTCTTTCTTCCAGAAATCCCAAAATCCTTTACAGATATCAACTAAACATTTCAAATCCCAGCCATATACTTCACTATGCTAAATGCTTCAGACCTTAACTGAAACCCTGATGAAAACACACTCAATTCTTTGGGTGAAGGAAGATAAAAACAAAAAAACAAAAAAAAATGTACACTCCAGTCTTAAACGTGTCTAGAAATTTCTTCTCACTGTCTCAGGAAAGGAGATACAACAACATCTACTTCCCCCCCCCCCCCCCCAAAAAAAAAAAAGAAAAGAGCTAAGACAAAAAGGTTGAGCAGTTTGTCCAGTGACAGAAACAGGAGGAGATAATAGGCTCAGGAGCATATCCCATCATTCTGCTTTACCAATCAGCTCATTCTTCAATAAAGGGACTTCACACTGGCTCACACTTACTCGGCATGAATCATACCACCATTGCTGTTACTCAGTATTGCCTAGAACAGCAGTTGTTTCTTCTACAAGAAGCAGAACTTCTTGATTTTTCCTTCTTATGAAATCAATACAGGTGTTTCCATGTTTTTTTTAATGAATGCCACTAGTTAAAATTTTAAACAGCGTTTTCGTCATCACGAAAAACCCATCTTCCCGAACAAATAGTTCGAAAGCATGTACTCATGAACAAAAAATGATCCATAACGTGATTAGATACTGTAAGTATTTAGTAAAATTTTATGATTGGCTGCAGTAGGATAGTGCCAGCTCTTTCTCTTGAGCATAGTCAAAAGAACATAATGAATCAAGGATAAGAGAAGAATCTACTCTGCGAATATCTCTGGAACATTAAATTTGCTTTAATTTTTCACCAAATTAGGTCTTTCATAACAAGTGTGATCTCATTAAAATACCAAACACTTTACCTTAGATTTTTCTTTTTGATAGGTTCCTCGCATCAGAGAATAGTTCATAGTTTCTTAGTGATTAATTCACAGTATTAATTGGCTCAACATATAAGGTATATTATATTTTTTGCTTACAACAATATTCTGGGTTTAACATTGAATGCATATATACTGAGACTTACAAACTTAAAATCATTATTTACATGCAGTTGACTGTGTGTGCACCAATATAGCCCTACAGTACATGGTAGTCTCCTGAGAAATAGTGTGCCCTAAGTGGAATCCATACTGAAAAGTTCTAGTAAGGAATTTTTCAACATAGTAATGTTCTTCATAAGAAGTCTGCAATTCCTCTAAATCAAATTAATGGAGGTCAGTTTCAGAATGTTTTTACTAGAACGAAACAGAGAGAGGTCACAATTATTTGAAGAGCTAATTAAAGTATTTTCAACATCTTTTTTACCACATCAAGATTTGTTGCATTATAAAGTATATTAACTTCTTCTCAGCAAGCTGCTTGCCTTAGATTTCAGAGCAACTAGCTCTCAGAATTTTATCATGATTACTGCACATTTCCATAAAATCTGAACTGCTGAAATTGCTTTTCTTGGGAACTGTATCATTACCATTTTCACATTCTTTTTTACATACATGGGATTTTAAAAGTGCTTAGAGAAGAAACTAAGAATGTTATATGTTCTGCACAAGCTTGTGCACAGACATCTGCAAACATATGAATTTGATCCAAGCAGAGCCCAGCTCGACGTTTGCTGAAGCCTCTAAATCTGGTCTTGACAGCAACCTCAGTCAGAGCTGTTCTGAAACAACATAGACCCAGATTGTCCATGTATCTTACGAATGCCTATCCATTTATTTGTAATGTCATTAGGAAGTACAGAAATGCTGTGTCCCAAATTTTACACTTAGGAAAGTGAACATCAGAAATAAGTCCTTTGACCATGATAATACAATGCCTGTTGCAGAGATCTGACCTAAGAGGTCAGAGAGGTATGAGACTTTCTTTCTGTGAGTATTCAGGAAGAAAGTTAGGATAGAAGTCATATTATTATTTTCTTTCTTTATTCATATTTTGATATTGCCCAGGACGCAATTAAAATCAGGCTGCATTATACTGAGAACAATCAAAAACATATATCAGAGGAAATTTTATGCCATATGAGTGAAAAAGTCTTTAATTGTCCTTTTCAGTACTGCATATACGGTCTTGCAATCATTTCTACTGAGATTATTTTTATTCATAAGTGGTCAGGCCAGTAACATTTTTAAAATGGAAGATTTTATTATGGAAGAATAAATACTATTCTCCTGCTTACAAAAAAGCAGCACAGAAAACCAGGTCAGGCAACGCCAGTTCTGAGAATTGTCATTCTAACACGATTACTTTGATTATCTGTAATCAAAAAACCAGCCTCAATTATCTGTAATCAGAGCTGTTTCAAAATGTTTGTAATAAAGTCTTAAGCTCCACTGGACCCGGGAACATTTTAGTACTTTAGAAAAATCAGGCACGCCCTCTGTGTTGGTGACTTTGGGGACATGATGACGCAAATGATGCAGTATCCTAACAGGCATTAGGTAGAGTATACATTACCTCTAATAAAATTACAATTTTTTTTTTTTTCATTTTTAACTCACTTTCTGACATGTGTTCCTCCTTCTTGATAAATCTCCTCAGTCTCCCTGCTCAAACTCTTCCTTTTCTACCTTCACAGACGCTCCTGGTTTTCCCGCCAATGGCCCATTTATGCCATTTTCTCTTAGGCTTCCTCTGTCTTCTAAATTCTGTCTCTGTCCCTCACCATCAGAGGAATAAGTTCAAATGAACCTTCTACTTCACCTGATCCAGTTTCCCTTTTCTTCTTGCTTTGGCTCTCCCCATATTTGTGGCTACTGAAGATGTGGTAAAATCCAGAGTGAAGATAAAGGTTTTCAACCAAGGGTCACTGCACTCTGGATTTTTTTTTTTCAAGAGATCAGAACAAACTTTTAAAATGCTAAAATATACAAAGAAGGAACTACTATAACTAGAAAAGTCTTTCGCATGCTGCCCATATGTTTGTATGTGTCTGGAGAACATATATCACTTGGGATGGTCTTATGAGGAAGAGAGGAGGATCACAAAGGCTCAAAATGAAACATGATGGAGTACACTGTGTCGTGTACTCCTCATACCTCTTCTGTCACTAGCATACCTGCCTGCAGTTCCACCTTGCATAATATTCTAGTTGGATATTATGGAGATGTCAGCCCAATGAAAAGCAAGAAATAGGAATATCTTAGAACATCTCTCTTTTCATGTTAATGGTTGCAATGCATCAGGAAAAACATTCTTCAAAAAGGAAAGAGAAGAGGAGGAAGAAGAAAACTAAATAAAAAGATCTTTCTTTTTCTTAAGGAACAAAATTATATTCATCAAAAGGTAGATCCACTGTAGATTCCTGAAGTAGTTACTTTTTTTCAGCATAGACTCATATGGCATAGGAACAAATGCATTAAAAACACATTGATCAGGGAGTTCTTCATGTAGTTATCTTAAAAATCATCAGACAGCAATCTATATCCTTTTTGCACAGGGAGGGATCATACATTCCTCATATGCTCTCAGAAACTCAAATATTTCCAATGTAGTTCATTCTTATTTTCATTCTTCTGATCTCCAGTTTGAGCTATCTAAAATTAGTTATGTGCAGCATGATTTCTACATCAGCCATTAACAATGCTCATTATTTAATCCATCTCTCAAATTGTATTTAATGGAGACTTAAAGCAATGGTTACAACTGTCACCAGGGTGCCCATTCTTTACATATTTTTCATGCAGAGAGAATTTTGTTTAATCACCACAATTTTTCTCTATCAATTCAATTTGCACAAAGTCTGGGCAAGTGAGTAAGATGAAAAATTGAATCCTCCTAATATTATTGATTTGGAAGATCTGACCCCCAAACTCAGCTTCATTAATTATCCTGGCTTCCACTTTAGAAAGCAGAAATTTGAAAGTTTTCATTATATTACTTCATTGCATGAAGCATGAATATCATTTATGATGTCTTTATCATTACAGACTCGTTAACTGCATGCAGTCTTTAATGTGACAGGTACTGTGTCATCAGTTTATACATGATGATGCAAATTGGGGGTAAACAGAATCTGGGAGTGTCTAAGATTTAGGATTGCTAAAACTGTACAGTGATGTCTGCAATATTAATCCCAAGGAAGAAGAAAACTGATTAAGGACTCTGCTTTAGGATTTACATCTCTCGCAAACCAATTTTCAGAATAGCTCACAAATCCCAGTGATTTTGTCTATGAGACATAAACACCTAAAGTACCAACCACTAACTTCCAGTGGATATGCTATACCAGACAAATGTGCTAGACAATGTTGCAAAGTTTCAAATGAAAGATATTTTAGTTTTTTACCTGACACAAGAAGAAGAAAGACTCAATATGTGGCTCAAGTGCACACTCACAACTGAAAAAATTGAAGGGAAAAAGTCAAAGCACATAAATATCTTTTTACTTTAAATATGTTTTAATTTTGCACCATACACATTCATCATTAATTATAGGGTGTAAGGAACATTGCTAAATGACTTTGGAGGTAACAGTACAGACAAATCCAGGATTCCATATAAAGTTTTTTTTCCACCATCTCAAAGTATATTCAGAATAAACTGCTTCTCTTTTGTTCTTCTACTTACTAGACACTTAGGATATAGCTGGCTCTTAAGGAGCCTCACATCCTGTTGCTGAAATGTCAAATGGTCCCCAAACATGTTTTTGGGTTTGAACACACACTTTTCTGTATTTATTTCTAGCCTATGCTGACTCCAGCATTTTCATTGCCATTAACATGATGTAGAATCATTAATGTTCATTCTTTTCAGAAAACTCTGCTATTGTCCATGCAAAACATGGTTGTGTGGAATTTTTTATTTTGAATAAGAAAAAACAGAGAGATGCATGGCAGATCAAATAGGGGCATTTAACTCTCGGGAAAAAAAAAAAAAAAAAATTATAGCCCGTAAGGGAAATGCATGTGATTTTACCAACTGAGAAGAGACAGAAAATGGCACTTAGACACAGATTATGCTCCAAAAATCCATGGACATGTAAAAGAAGCCTAACATCAGTTGTTCTCCTCCTACCTCATATAATTTTTTCCAGGGTGCATTATCCCAGTGGATATTACTGTTTGCTGTCTATCACTCAAGAGAACAACACTGTCACATAAAAAGCTCAAGAGGTAACTACCTTTACAACCTAAAGCTTCAAACACAGTAGCAGGTAACTAACTATGCTTAAATACTACTGAGCCACTCCCCAGATTAATCCAGCTAACAATTAATATTTCAGACTATCTAAAAATATATCAAGGTCTCTGCTCTTAAAGTAAGCTGAGCAGTCCTTTGAGCTACCATTTCATTGACCATCCTAATTGTAGCATCCACCAAACTGAGATTAAAATCATCAAGAGTTTTAAGGCAAGAAAATCAACTCAAGGACATATAGAATAGCAATAGTTCTTTTGAGCTCTTGCAAATACTTTCCAACCCTGACTAGTTATATACTCACTCACCCAACAAGGCAAATTATTCATTCATTGTTAAACCTTATTTCTTGTAATGCATTTAAAGTAACTAATGTTTGGTTAATAGATTTTTTGAACTCAAATACTGTGTTTGCAAAAGGAAATTCTAGTGCTGACATCATGTGAAGATGCCAAGAAAAAAACGATCCATTTATTTCCCTCCTAGCTTTTGTGCAATGACTACTGCTGTCACTATAAGGCAGAAATTAAAAAAAAAAAAAAAAAAAAAAATTTGCTTAATTTCCTGAGACATTTTGATTCAAATAATTATTTTTTTTCTTAAATCTTGGGCTAAACACTAGAATTTTAATAACTCTTATAAAATTTCATTTTTCCTTGAATTAATTCCTATGAATCCTCAAATGGCCCTAGAAAAGGACCTTGATATTCCAATGGCAGTTGTCCCAGTAAGAAGCATACTTCAAAAGGAATTAGTAACAAAAAATAAGAAATTTAACTGTATCTATGAATGCTCTACTGGTTAGAAGGCTTAAAAATAATGAAGTTCTCCTCTACCTTCAGGGGAGACAGGTCAGGCGTATCTGTTCTTTTTTGTGTGACTTACCACACTTGTAATTCTATACCCCGCAATCCTCTTCAGTAGGAATTTGTGCACGTGTGTGTGAATGATAGATGGTTACTGATGATATAAGCAGGAAAGCCCTGAAACACATGCTGTGGAGTGAAGGTATCTTTTTGACTAGATGTGAATTCCTGTTGGACTGGAAAACCTAAATTCAATGAAAAGTTGTGTGCCTAAATGGAACGGCACAACTGAAGCCAACTGAATTGCTTGCATCCACAGAGAGATGTTTCCAGGTTTAGTTGCAAAATCATTCCCAGTATAACAGGTCTGACTGGACACTAGTCCAGACAAGCACAAACCTAATTTCACAGATAAATCCAGGTAGCCTGGTGGTGGCCAAACTGATGTCTCTCTCAGCTGTAGAAAAGACAACTTCACATTGAAACAGTGTCTGGTGTTTTACATTATCTAGACTGGAGCAGATATGGTACAATTTCCCTGACTACTGGCACATAATTTTTTGTGACTAACACTTAATACCTCAGCAAGCCAGATACTTTGTGATTGGTCTTCAAAGATAATCAACACCCTCAAGCTCTGATTCCATTTTGTTTTATGTATGTTATGCTAATATACACAGTTATCCCACTTTTTTTGATTGTATCCCCCCCTTGCCCCATTTCTTCATCTTGTTCTCCTGAATAACAGGGGTCTATATGTTTCTTATTGGCTATGTGGGATGAAAAAAACCTGCAGAAGGAACTAAAGAGGTTGTGTTTTAAACACCAAAGTAAGAAGCATGAGTACAGCCCAAGGTGAGGTCTTAAACTATAGATTTTGTTTAGTTTTTTGAAAAACAGATCTTAAGAGAGTTTCACTGTGGCTATACTGGCACCTGGCAGGAAAGTTGTGTGTTTTATCAAGTCCTGTGTGGAAACCCAATGACATAACACTTAATATTTACAGTACAGAACTTTTGCCTCTCCTTCTAGGAGAAAATTTAGTAATCTTATATTATTTTTTTTTTCTCTTGGAATACTTTAATTTTAGGAAAACAGAATTATAGAACAAGAAGCAAAATTTCCAGGAAAATGGGATGACATATGCATGAGCATGGATGTGTGTTTCTAACTTCAAGTCCATAAATTGCATCAATTTTAAAAATAAACAGTTACTGATTGTTTGTACAAAACACAGGACAGTTAAAGATTGTAGCATACAGAAGTTAAACTTCAATTTAACTGTAGCATATAGGAAGTCCTAATTCTCTTCTTTTTAAAGAAAAATTATGGGGCTTCAATACTTAATGGTTATGGACCCACTATACTGAGTTTCTCTCTCCTTACCTGATAGGTAAATACGACTTTTCATTCTACCTTCCAACAGACAGTTACCTACATCTCACCAGCTACTGACAGGACAGAAGATAACCAGTTCTTTGCAGGAGTCACAGCTGAGAATTCAGATGGAGGGTCTGGAGGAAGAGGGATTTGCTGGAGCTGTTGCTGCAGACTTGCTGCGCTGGCAGAGCTCTGGAGGGATAAGTGGAACCGCCAGAGGTATTATATCCAGCACTGCCAGATACGTGTGGGGTCTCAAACACAGGAAAAGCAGACTGTACTGTAACTGGAAAGTGAAGTGAATTTGAGCAGAGCCAGTTGCTCGCTAATGTCCTCAATTACTTACTTCAGAAGCATCAGATTAACACATTTTATAAAATAGAGGGGGAAGCACTTTAAACACATCCATTGAACACAGTGTATGGTAAGGTTTGCTCACAGGCTTGAGCCTCAGGAGAAGTCAAAGTTCTCTGAAAGCTGAGAGAACATCTATATTTTCTTTCTGTATCCTCTGTCAAGAGTAAACAAAAGCTCAGCTAAAAAGAACCAGCTGAAATGTCATTCTCTGTGTGACTAAGAGAGGTGAGGAGCTTTGCACTTTGAATAATAATAAGCTACATGCTCCATTCCTAATTGAGGGGTTCATTCCCTACCAAGATGGATTTGTTTGCTCATTAGGCATGAAAGGATTCTACACCTTTACGTTAGAGTGTTTCAGAAGATAGAGATCAGTCAAGACAAAGGATATATAAGATTTATATATATTTTCTCCCAAAGAGCTTTTAAAGTCATCCACATATTTCCTGTTTAGTCTGTCTCCTGATGAATCTGAGACTGTTATTCTCTATGTGTTAGCAGTGTTGTTGATTAAAGCAACAGTATTATTGATAATAACATTTAACATCACCAGGATTTGTAAATTCCAAAATTCCAGTTAGATCAGCTTCCTAACCAAGCCAATTAGATTCGCAGGGCCAAATTTGTACTGGATGTCTTCAATACAGTTTCTTTCAAGTGGCATTTGCTCATATCTTAGATAACAGTGTCAAATTGTGATTTGGTCCGCAATTTACTAGTTACAGATTCATTCCACTCCTGAAATCCATCCCGGACTTTCCCCTGTTAAACAACAATGGAAAAGGTCATGTCAGGTATAACTGTATTTCCTTTGATGGATGAATATCTGAGATGTGCATTGGCTCACATTTTAACCAAGACCGGCATTCTGCTTTTGCACAGCAGTAGCTGTAATAAATTAAATTCATGCTATATGCAGTCCTATTCAAAAGTTAACAGAAGGGATATTACTTCTCTTATAAAATCCAACAATGATTAGAATCAGTGATTAAAAAGAATGGCATTACACTTAAAGAGGCAGTCAAGAGAAATGATAGGTCAGATCCCTTAGGTATATCTTTAATTCATAAACTCTATATTAGGCTTCTCTGTGTAAAATATCTACTCAAGGTACCTTTTTGTCCTGGTCTTGGAATCTATCTGAAAAATCAATTAACCTGTCACCCCATGGGAGCTGGCTGAAGACCTCTCATTCATTGACCTTAATATACTGTAGGGATCTAATAAAACAACTGAGATTGACCTGTTAGGAGGGGTTTGTCAGATAAAGTCATCTTCCTCCTGCCATGTCAATAGAAAGGTTAGTCTGCTTCAATACTGAATAGTCTCAGTTTTTAACTGCTGTGGTTTAGTCTTCTGTGGTAGGATGCAGTTTGAGACTAAAACACATAAATTTACATGTCTGGATGCAAGCTTTTCCGCATGCTGTAGTATCTTGGGTCACATTATTTTCAATGGATACCTACTCGGTATAGTCAATGGAACCTAAACAGGGATGGGATTGCCCTCAAGATAGTCACTGAATTACTGATTAAATTATCCTTACAGATGCACTTTTTCTTTTGATTTGTTAGTTTGTTCAATGCTTCTGTGTCCAATGTGAATACAAACAAGCAAACAAACTAAAGGTCTGATCCTCTGTAAGCACATACAGTAACCACCATTGGGTCTCCACAAGGACTTGGAGAAGGAAATCATAGGCAAAATTAAAAATTGTTAAAAGGAATGAAATATCAGCCTTGTACAGGCAGTGCTACTACCTGATTTAATGCCTGAACATAGCCAAAATACTGTCCACGCTGAGTGTAGGATTGTATATTCTAGTGTAACCATTGTCTTAATAAAGCAAAGTTGCCACATATATTTATTTAAAGAGTGGGTTCATGTAGACTTTAGCTCCATTTATTTTACAACCTTTTCCATTCACATAATACAGCTACTTATAGCTGCATTGACTGCATGTTTTATCATTTAAATGCTTAAATTAGAGTTCTCTACTATTTTTAGGACTTTCATCCAAAGGTTAGATACAGCCACAAAGTTGGGTTTTTCCAGGCCAATTTAAAAATATATTTTCATAGACTCTTCCTTTTCTCTTTTGTAACTTTTACTGCTTAGGTTATAGGGCTGCTTGTACGGGGATTTTTATGACAAAGTTCAAATGGATAGAAACCAGAGCTGAACTCCAGTTGCTGCAATTGGTGTAATTTCTTTTCCAATCCACTTTAGAGGGAGAAGAATACATCAGAATACAGTCACTGCTGCATTCCAGCTGCATTGAACACAGCAGAAAATTGAACTGGAGAAGTTCTCTGATAGTTTGTAATTTTCAGGCACACAGTTTCAGCATTTCAGTCCCTCTTAGACACCCTAATGAAAGCCCAAAGGGATACAATGTTGAGAGCTGAAAATAAAAGAAAGCATTTGCTAAGTAACAAGCAAGCTTTTCTTACAGTTGGGTGCAGTGAAATGCCACTGGAATTACTTCATCCATTAATGGGTAGGTTTTGTTTCCTTCCTAAAGAGAGATTGATCCATGTAAAAATTTTGAAAAGGGCTTCAGACTTGCCTCTAAATTTTGGGCTCACATTAATTGTCTTCGCATTTGACCATTCAGTTCACACAATGGTGAGAGTGCATTTATATTACTGCAGAATAAGGATCAGTTAAAGGCAAAACTAACTCAAGTTGTCTCAGAAATCATTATATTTAAATACGTTTTCATGTAGAAATATCATTGTAAGAACAACAAGAAAATTAAGACCATTTATAGATCAGTTTGCATGTAATTTGTTTGCCCTAGGAGAGATTTTCTTGGAGAATCAACTCAATAATTGCACCTGCAAATATGTAAATTTGGTAAATTTCAGACTGCAAACTGCTGAGATGGAAGCCCCTGTACAGGACTCTTGTTTACGAAGTTCTCTTGCAAAGCTTTCAGTAGTCCCCTTGGTTTTTGCCGTACACGACCATCAGCACAAAGCCAAGAGCCCACACATTCCTAAACAAAACTCCTTCAGAGCTGTATGAGGGACTGTGCACAAGAATCTCTCTCTAACTGAGAGCACTAATGGCCCTGTGTTCAAATTTAACTTCAGCTTTCCTAAAACAAGGCCAAATAAAGTAATTATTTCCCGTACTTGGATATAAAACATTCCCAAGCTAACCAAATTCCAATAAACTAAGACAATAGAGCCTAATTATGCATGTGTATACTGCACCTTAGATCAGAAACAATTACTCCCATTGCTGGTACCAAGTAAGCCCAGTCAGGACTGGACACAAAACTATGAACCATCTGTTCTTACTTATAGATCTCTTCCCATTTTGATCTATTACCTGGGACTGCTAGATCCTACATTGTGGGTAACTGTACTGCTAACATTTAAGCTTCTAAGCACAATCTCAGACTGCATTTCAGGTGATGTCAGGCTAGGATAAGACAGAAGCATCAAACCATACCAGCAATTTAACAAATGTCTGGGGAACCTCTGGCTCTTTTAAGTCCTCATTTAATCACCTGCTTACAGTTACAAAGAAGATGCAAACATGCTGTTCTCGTTTCTGCCCATTCCATATACTTTTTAACATAGTGTTGTTACTGTGAAAGCACCAGACGCTTTCACATCTGCTGGATTTCCTTCCCAACCCCAGAGTGGGAGAGGGAAGAGAGGTTTAAACGCTGCAGTTATTTAAAGCTTAAAGCTGAAGAAAGTTCTCTGGAGACACAGGTTTCAATCAGAAACAAAATTAATGTTGCAGTGAAAAAAATCTAGCCCCTGATGTGGAGACTGCAGACCCAGTGAGGAGTTTGGCATGATGAACGTGCTGGTACTATGTGCTTTAACACTGTCCAGGTTCCTTGCCCATCAAAACTAAAATAATATCTCCTTGAGGCTGCTAGAAACATTTAGACATTCCTGGACAAAATCAGTGAGATGTAAGTGCCATATAAGATATTAAACCAGATCACATCTCCTGTTCTTCAGAATAAAACATTGTCAGATGTATTTTTGATTGAAACTTTTGGTCTTATTTACTTCATGGAAGGGAAATGCCACTTTCCATGGTACAGGGAGGCTACTTTGGGCTTCTGGTAGTACTTGCTATGCCTCGATAAGAATGTCATTCTGGACTATCCTCATTAAACTTCAGAGCCTGGCAGCAACTTGTGGTTTCTCTGTGGTGTTAGGATGGTCCCTGTAAGTACACCTATACCTGAAAAAAAAAAAAAATCATTTACCCTCTCCTATCCAAAAATCATTTATCCTATCCAGAAAGGCTGGCTATTAGTATTATCAAAACTTCACCTGTCATGTTGGGATTCATGTCACCTGTCAAATGTTACTGAGAGATTGGCTGGCTATTTTCTTTTGAAAAGAAGACTTACTGTTTGCTATTTTTATAAAATAGTTGTTATTTTCTTTAATCTGAAATAAAAGTCATCCAGTTGTACAAATCCATGTTTGATGTTTTGGGATACAGTAAGTGATAATTGTAAGAAAAATCAACAGTCAGTAGAGAAGGAACAAGATGGGTCTAATATTGTACTGTCAAAAGGAAGTGATATTTGGTAATTCTATGTAAGTAAAGCATACAAATATGTTCTAGAAGAAACTGGGCAAAGAAGTTCTGTTATATTATGTTCTCATATCTGTGTCATTAATTTTTTCCTGAAATAAATATAGATAGATTATTATTTGCCTAAATTTATTTATTTGAAAGAAGGTCTCCTATAATTTTTGTGGATTGTTGTCATGCAGATTTAATTTATAATTGCCTTGCACACATTCAAAAACTAAAAAAATAAGCACACTTACATTTTGTATTTGGTCAACTTTGCACATCTGTCTCTGGACTGTGTGGAAGCAAACTCACTGGTATAGCAATTCTGTTCTAATGTATGCAATATATATTATTTAAATGAATTTGGATACAAGTGACTGTTCATAAGGTACAAACACACCAAGATATGTATCTGTTTCAAAGGAAAATTTCTTTCAGATTTGAAAAACATTTGGTCTATTTTTCAGAGCATCAACATATTTCAACATCCTTTTTCCAGTGATGCTGAAGGCTTATATCATGAGTTGCCACCGAAATTAAAGATACTCCGTTTTTCTGTCTGCCTGTGTGAGGGTCTGTGGGTTGTCTTTATGTCCTAATCGAATTACATCTTGAGAAATTATGCATCTCTTAATTTTCCATTGTTGTGACAAGGCACCTTTTCTACCACTCCAGTTCTTACTTGCTGAAGACCTCTGCTGTTGAGAAAACATATTTTTCAACTGCTTTGAAATGTTTCACAAGCAAATAGACATAAACACAATGTGTTATTATTAAACCTGAAAGAATGTCTTCCTCGCCAGATGATGTCTAAAAATACTCAGTCAAAAAAACACAATAAGCAGTTAATTTTAGAATCAGTTATTTCTAAATCAGCTTCTAGGGTAAAATACAATAAAATAACCTCCAATTTTACATGTCAGTTAGTGTTTTGCTGTGAGTTTTTTCACACTGACAAAATTCACTGCAGACAGATCAAGGACTGTTGGGTAGTAACTGAAGTAAAACAAGTGTATCAGTGAATGAAATGGTGAAACAGCAGCTAACGTTTACTAAATTCAAACTCAATTCTGCCACCATCTGTACCTCATTTAAAGCAGATCAAACTGTTGTCTAGGATTTTGACAACAGTAAATTAGAACAGGTTCCCAGCTAATAGGATGCCTATTTTGTAAACGAGACATCAAAGACTTCTCTGCTTGCAAAATAAATAAATCCCACTCTTCAAATCACTTTGCAGTATCTCTGGATTTATAAGGATCATTTCTTAGACTGTGGCTCAATGTTCCTCCAGTTGTATATCCTAATCAGCTTTGCATTATTTAATGAGTTAATATTTACTCTCTTTTCTTTCCAAGTACAGAAAAAGTGCTGGTGGGATGACTCACAGGCAGCTAGACCTAAAACATACACATCATTTTGAAAATAGAAATATAGAAATAAAATATGTGTTTTACATACATTTGGGCACCACTGGATTACATCTTCTTTGTCTTTTAAATACAATTCTTGAGAATGACCCTGCATTGTTACTCCGCAGGAGTGCAGCTGGGATTAGTATAATATGATTCACAAAGGATGCCCAGGGGAAAAACATTTGCTCTGAAATCAAATTCTGCTTTCTGCAGTATTGTTGCAGGAAGTCTGCTGTGCTGGACTCATCCTCTTCCAGGCAACTTATCTTCTGGTAATATCTCAAAAGAGCCATTACATTACATGCCAATTGTACACATAAGTTGTATAGGCAACTTGTTTCAAGACTGATCTGTCCATCAGGGCTACGAGGCACAAGACCCAGGACCCAGAAGCAGCCCAGGTTCAGGGCTGCTCACTGGAACAGTTTGCTGAAGAACAGACATAGAGTCTGTTCTGGTTCTGCTTTCGGTGGTCAGAAACACAACTCCCATCTGAAAGCGGAAAACAAAAAAGGATGCTCGGAAAGAGCAGAGCCAAATTAACTTCTTGTAATGAACAAACCTAGTTTAGATTGGTTTTATTAGGATATGAATCTGCTCACATAAGAGCATATTCTATATTCTATTCTATTTATTCTATATTTCTTAAAAAATAAAAGGACAGACATTCGCCATTAAGATATGATGTGTGAAAAGTGCTCGAAGACTGTAATAGAATGTTACAGAATGAGTCTGAAGACCTTTTAAACCATCCCATGAAAGAATTTCATTTCTTATCTATATGTTGATTTAAACCTTCTCTCATAGGTTTTACAGGTAGGATATTTTCTGGAGAGCTCTACCATTGTCCACAAATCATCCTATAGGTTTGGCAAGCTATAGTCAAGTCACATGTTGCATGTGCCCACTGTAATTACAGTGTGCTACTTACATGCTGTGCAGATCAATATTATTCCCTGTCTTAAGGATGCATCGCTGACTGTGTCCTGGCCTGATCTTACATTGCAAGGAGTCTGGAGTAGGGTCTGCATAGCACAGTGGTTCTTTTTTTCTCAACAAGCCTTAAGTCGGTCTAGGATTATGATAAAGTGCACCTTTTCTTTGTGGAATGGAGAAGAAAATAAAACAAAATTTAGAAGAAGAACAAGAAAACTCATTCTTAATCTGACTGTATTCTCTGACTGAACACTCATCCTTGGTTAGATATTCAGTACAAAGGACTGTGCTGCTGGCTATGTCTGTCTGTTTGCAAATACATATGTATGAACCAAGCTGTCCTGCTTTGCTGGGTTCCTTCAGCTTCTTCATACAGATGGGTATGTTTTGCTGTGATCATTTCTGTGTTTAGAGGCATCCCAGCCTGGTACTCATATTCTGGCCAGCTGCAGGGTTCACCAGCGTCATTGATTTACAGGCTGTTGAAACCTATAGGAATGACTAAGGTTGAAGTACCAAAGCAACAGCTCTAATCACAGCTGGACTGAGTAGCTGCAGCTGCCACCTTCTCATGTGCTAAGGGACTGTCAAGAAGTCAATGATGATTTAGCAAGACAGAAGGGAGCCATGTAAAGAAAGAGAAACATTGCAGGAGCTGACTGCATACAGCTCAAGCTTGGAGGCAGCTGGGCTTGCTGCAAATGATTACAAATTGCAAATGATAAATGTACATTTTCCACTGATGATGGACTGATGTAAGACCATATGGTAGTTATTTTACTCTCTCCCTGTCCCTTCTGAGAGATGGTATTTCAATGCCCTGTTATACATGTGTTACAGGCCCCTTACGCTGGGGCATGGGGTGGGAGGACAGAACAGTTTTCTTTCAGCTGGAAAGGCTCATGCATTTTTCTGTAACTATCCTTGGTAACTGTTGTCCAACATGGACAATGCCACCCTCCTATGAAGGGAAAATTACCACAAGAGCTCTGCATCTTTTGTGTCCTGACTAGTTCACGAAACATCCTTTATTTTGAAGAGGAAAGGAAGGACTCTTCTGTAAACATTCAAAGGACTATATATGTATATGATTTGGGGATGTTCGGATACACAGATCTGATGTATTTTCGAAAAATGACCTACCCAGTTTTGCAGAAGGCAGAAGTAAGGGTATAAGCTTGGGGTTCAATTACACCTCTTTTAAGTGAAAAAATAATTTGGTAATTCAGTAATTTTGTATCTGAGCTCTGAACCATCAGCTTTGTCAACGGCAAAAATTCTTTTAAAAGCCAATAAAGCAATAAAGTATTTGTGGTTTTGTGAAAATAAATTTTCTGCTTAGCTGATGACACTGACCTCCCTTGCTCTTGTTCACACCCAAATTTTTGAATATTCCATTCAGAAGTGAAGGATCATGTTAAGATCCAAAGACTTGGTTTTATCTCTCATAGTTTTCCAGTTTAGGCCTAATGTCGGAGGCTATCAGCTCCAATCACATAGAGCCAACATTTTGATCAGAGTCAATATCTCACATCTGTGAGAAACTTCAGCAGCTCACCCAAAAAGTTTCAGATTTAGGTTCCAGAAGCTCCAGAAGTTCATACTTAAAAGCTTACATACAGTGTGAATTAGTCAAGATCAAAGAATAGAGCTCTTATTCTGACTATATGTTACAAAGCTAACTCTAGTGCTAATCTTTTGCAGCAGATAATATTGTACTTTATAGGCTAGTATGATAGGAAGCCCATCCCCCTTTCAGGCAGGTGGTGAAATGAAGTCATGAATACAAAAGAGACTTTGTAAAGCAGTGAGCATAAGGGGGGGGGGGGGGGGGGGGGAAGAAATCTCTTATTTTTTTGCCATGGTACAATAACATCTTTCACTTCAGGATCTCAAAGCACTTTAGAAGCACTGTAATTAAGCTTCCCATATCTCCATGTAGTATAAAAGATTTTTAATGCCTTTTAACAAGAGAAGAGAGGGAGGGAAAAGTAAGCAGGAGATAAACTGGTGTTTGCTTATATAATGCATAATGAGAAGAAAAATATGCAAAGTTTAGTATTTATTTTTATTTTAATTGTCCATAAAGAGCAATCTTTTTCCTTCCCACCCTAATTATGGGATAGACACTAAAATATGAAAAGCTGTAGCACTCAAGATCACCTATAACATGGCAGGTTAATTCCATAAATGTTTCCTTCCTCACATCTTCCAGCATTTAATAGAAGGTCTTAAGTTTCCTTTTCATCCACTGTTGTCTCCTGATTTAGTGCTTCAATTTACCTTCCTCGACATACTTTCGCTGTCTCAAGTGTGTGTTGATTACTTTTTTGTTATGATTGTGTGAACCAATCTCAGCAGAGAGGGGAGAAAAAAAAGAGAGAGACGAGATGTGTTTTATCAATTGAAGAGTAAGGAATTTCATGTGAGATACTCTTCATACAAGACAAAATGTAATCAGTGATCTAGATGAAAGGAATTTGAGAAATAACATCACTTCATATGGATATGAAATTACTTGAAATTAAAGCATGAACTGAAATGATTTTGTTGTCTTAAAGAACAGTTTGTCCTTTCCTCTCCTCTATTATCTCGATGATCTACTATGAAATCTGCTCAGCAGGGAACATTTTCACGTCAGAATGCTGCATTTTTAGTCAATCGATTGGTTCTTTACCAGGGCAGAGGGCTAGCTGCATTTCAAACTGGAAGAGACATCTGCAGCAAAAAGAAGAGTCTCTCCATTTATACTAGGGAAGACAGAAATGACAATGTCTATCTTTGTGCTCCACGAGTTCAATGACGATCAGCAGGGGTCAGGAAGTATTATCTCCCACCAAGCAGCACACACAGAAGTTCAGCTGAAAATTATCCTACAGTCTTTCAAGAAGAGTTTGTGAAAGATAATCTCTTTTTCTGTTCCTAAAACATCCTAAGTTTTATTTGACTGGTTCTGCAGTTTTGTATTCTTCTGTGTGTGTGAGTGTGTGCATGTGTGTGTTAACCATTTAAGCTGCAAAACCCAAGGAGAGGAATAGTGCTACGAGTTTGTACAACACTGGGCACACTGGGAGCTCAGTGGACTTCTCTTGCTCCTCTAGTGCAAACAATTATTATTTTGAAATATTAAGAACTGCAACAGTATAAAATTATCTAAATTCACTTCAACACCTTAAAACTTCCTCAGAAACATAACCTATTCATATGTTGTATGCTGGCCTTTATCTTTGATAATCTTTGATAATCTTTATCTTATCCCTCATCAATAACAGAGGGTTCTCAGCACCTTAAAAAAAAACACCTCTCCTGGGCACATCATTCTCCTTGGGCAATATATTGCAACTTTCTGTTCTGTAAAATGGCCCAGAAAATCTAAAAGGTGCCAGTATGTTGTATGTTCTATAGCTACCTCATTATATTTTCAGAAAACATTATTTTGAGACAGAAAGTGTATTAAATGTTTGGGGGTTTGGTTTTTTTTGTTATTTTTTCATTCTCATTGACGTCAATACATTTGGTAGCTGGTGACTACAAAAAATGAGTTCATTCAGGTACCACTAGCAGTAATGGGTGAGCAGCAGCACTAGCTTTGACTCAAGAGGGATGGAGAGTGGCCTGGAACAGCCTCTCAGCTCTGTTGCAATGAAGGGAGCTAGGAGCTGGTCCAACTTCTATTTTGGACCACTTCCATGGGGTTCACACTGCTGACACATGCCAACAGTTTCTGATCTTTTTTTTCATTTGTTTCCTTTTGTAGCTGTGTTAGCGAACACTCAATCTGAAACTTGATCCTCTGAGAATCTATCAATGAGGACTGCTACGTGAAGGAACATTCAGATGGCATCAGGGTACAAGGACATATATGCCCTTAAATTCATCAGAGTTCAATTTTCAGTACATGACAGCTATGGGGTTTTTGGTGCAATTCTTCTCAATTGCATTTAGTTTCTGTAAAAATAAGCTTTGTTTAGAATAGCACAGCATCACATGGATTAGAATAGAATAAATAGATTTAGGTTGGAAGGGACCTTTAAAGGTCATCTGCTCCAGCCCCGCTGCAATCAGCAGGGACATCTTCAACTAGATCAGGTTGCTCAGAGCCCTGTCCAACCTGACCACAAATGTTTCCAGGGGTGGGGCACCTACTACCTCTCTGGGCGACCTGCTCCACAGTTTCACCACCCTCACTGTAAAAAATTTCTCCCTTATATCTAGTCTAAATCTACCCTCTTTTAGTTTAAAACCATTACCCCTTGTCCTGTCGCAACAGACCCTGCTTAAATGTCTGTCCTCATCTTTCTTATAAGTGCTTTTTAAGTACTGAAAGGCTGCAATAGGGTCAGTCCAGAGCGTTGTGAATGTCCGTTTTTCCTCAGAAAATGTGTTCCTCCAGGCCTGTTGAATAAATCCAGAGCCTGCTCCTCCTCTCACTAATGTCATGGTAAGCCAGGAGTCACCAGTGAAGTCTGTATGGCTATAGCAGAATCAGAACGGTTCCCTAGTCCCTCTTTCTGTTCTCATTTTGACAAGTTTTACACCGGTGTGTGCCACTACCGAGTTCAATGATTTTTCTTCCCATTTCCATTCATGTAACTGAGATCCCTATCTTGTCTTTGGGGCGATGTGTCAAAAGATAACTAAAATAATATATCACCTCTAGCTAGCAGAGATATTCTTGTAGGTAGGAAAGATAAAGTTGCTATACTGCCAAGCTATTTTGTCTCTTTTTTGTGTCTTTTATTTTTATCTTTTTTTTTTTTTTTTTTTTTTTTTGCGGGGCAAGGGGGAGGGGTGGACTCCTCATTTGTAAAGTGTCATGTCCTCAACACTCTAGCATCTTCTCTGTAAAATATAGGTGAAAACTAACGTGTCAGTAATAGAGAAATACTCATTTACATGAAGAATGACAACCTTATCAAGTTCTTAAAAGCCCTATCTGATCCATTCAAGTATAGACTCTGCATTTGAAGTAGCATCCAGGTGCCTGGAGAAAGGAAAGCCTGAAACTGCCAAATCACTTACTGCAGTAAAAATAGGTGAAGAAGAAAAACAAATACAGTTGTTTACTAAATTTAGCTGAGTCTAAATGAAGCTGGGGTGTGCATGAAGGACAGAAGTGTGTAAGGGAATGGAAGCAACAGTGTCACTTCCCATTGGGTATGCGATTAACAGAGGGTTATAAAAAACCACAGGTGGATTTAACTTGCTGCCAGCGTGACACAATCTGAAAAAATCCCTTCTCTCTGGATTCTGCACTACCTTTTCTTTTTTTTCAAATAGATTGATTTCTATGCTGCACATAATTGCATATAGAAACAATAACTAGGATGATGCTGAATGCTAAAGGTTATTTTATTTAGTGGTGGAATTTTACTCTAACTTGGACAACAGCAGACAGCTTAACACTTTTCTTTCCCTCACCTTCCTTCAAGATGTAAATACTGAGACATACATGTTCTGTCTGTGCTATATTCATAAATAACCTGAATGCAGGAGATCCTTGATCTGACAGAGGTCAATACACAGTCTCACTTTTGTTAATGTTGAATTTGCAAGATTATATACAGAGTGCTGTAAAAAGTACATGCGTGTTTTGTAACATAAAAAATGTACAGGCAGGTTGTTCACAAATGAGTTGTCATCTCCCCCAAGTTGCTGTTCGCAGCAGCGAATAAAGGACTGCTTGAGTTCTAGGTCAGACTCTGCAGATGGATTAATTTCACAAAAAATATCAAAGCTGTGCTATTTTGTACTCACTAAAGATGTAAACAAAGCAAAATATAGATACTTTTTTTTTCAAAAGATGTTATTTACCTAAATGATTTTTTCTTTATAAAGGTTACCCTGTTTCGTACATAAAAAGGCTATTATTTTAGGAAGCAATAGCTTCCATAGGTCTATATTCTGCTGCATTCCTTTTGTCTCCTAAAGCATATTAAGAGTCAGAAGGAAGAACAAGTATTTTCTTAAAACTAAGTGAAGCCAGCAGTAGTAAGTTTACCTCTCTGGTAGACTACAAGGCACAACGTAGAATTCTTATGTCACTGAATCAGTATTAACAGAAATGCAGGTGACTAATTGTGCAAACTCAGTGAAATAGATAATAGAGAACCAAAAGCATAAAAGCAAAGAGAGAAAGAATCTCTATACTCTGTCTCAATTGCTTTAAAAATAGTCATATAGAAGAGTTAGTTTAAATTGTTCAATTAAACAAATACACACATGGCTCATATGTGTAGATCTCTGTGTATGGAAAGAAACACTTCAACATGCACAAGTATATATGTATGTCGGTGTATTCATAAAGAAAAAAAGAGCAAGAGAAAGGGAAGGAAGCTTGCAATTCTGTGTCATTATCCCTTGATATACGAAACCTTAACTGTTTGGCTGTGAGTCACGAGCCCAGTACTGACAGCCCAGTACTGATGCTCCCACTGGTCAGGCAGGCTCCTGTAGCAGAAAGATGTTGGTCTTATATTCTTTGCTGGAAGTGGTTCTGAAGAGCTGTGGCATGCAGGGCAGAAGCAAGCAGAGACTCTGAACCACCCACTGGAGTTTCACTCTTGCCCTGACTTCTTGTTGAGCATTGCAGATCATACAAAACAGAAAAGGGAGGAAAAGATGAGACTGGAAAACAGAAAAAGCTAGTGATTTTCCATGTGCAGGTTTGTTTTCCACATAGGTATGAATATTTCCAATGAGTGAGAAGGCAACCTTTGCAGTCTATCAAAAGAAATACAGTATGTGTTGTTATTGATGCAGAAGACTGGTAATCTCTTGGGGGAGCTATCCATAATATTATTTGTGGATATAATTCAATCAAGAAATACATGAATGGTTACAGTCTTGTTAGTCATGTTATAGTTCTTCTCCAGAAAGTCCTTCTACCTTTGCAGGCTGTGATAGATTGATCTGTCACGTTTTCTAATCCGCATTGCAGTGATCTTGCCTCCAACCTTCATCTTTCCTCTTCCACCCCGCCTCCCTCCCCAAGCCATTTCCATTTGGCTTTCATGGAAGTCATTCATTGTATCAGCAGCTCCCCTTTAATCAGAGCACTGCTTCCATCTGAACTAGCTGGTTAAATGACTGAGGGTCCATTAAGTGAATTATTTCAAGCTCTTGCCCCTTTCACAAATCTGCCCCTAAAGCAACACAGCAAGTAATAAATTTGAAGCACCTCTCAGTATGGTGAGAGAAGCAGACTGCACTTTACAACTAGCAATTAGCCTTAGGGCTTCAGGTATTTTTCTTTTCTCACCACAAATTAATGTGCCTTTTTTTTTTTTTAAAGGAAAATACAGGCCTTGTCCAGAGTGCCTGACAATGCTAACTTGTCTTCATATTCTATCCCCTGGTTTATAGCATCTCAATATATGTAACATTTTCTGTTGACTCAATGATGGGGCTTGCTAGGAAATTATCCAGCATGACCAAACATCAGATACATTCAGTGCCATCTCCACAACCCCCCCTGTTATCTTCTTCTACCCACATAGCTTTGGGAAATGCAGGGGAGCATAGGACAAGGATGTACAAGGTGCATTTTGAGAGATAAATTATCTGTAGTCTTAATAAAAAACAGGATTCCTGTGTTATGGCTATGCAGCATAGTGACGGCCGTCATAACAACCCCTAGGAGTATGTGAAAGAAAACCCTTTTTAGCTGTATCATGTCATACAGTTAAGCAGTTTGGTCTCAAACAGTAGGATGCAGAAAGAATCACAGACCAGTTTCTTGTCTATTCAGTATAGCATGCTGTGTGTAAAATTTGGATTACTTTACTGGATTCTTTCTCAGCATTCTAATTTGTTACTTTTTTTTTTCCA